>NC_091286.1:465916809-466631809 GCF_032444005.1 Ranitomeya imitator | reverse complement strand
AGATTCTCACAATAACCTGTGTATTAACTCCGTTAAATAAACAACCAGCCAACTATGCATCTAGGAATTGGGGTAATCATTAAGGGCAATATTGACTGCTTGGTAGACGTCTAGATGAAAAAGACCAATATTATTGTTTAAATACCATAAACAGCTATCCCCAACATTGATACCTCATAGTATTGTCTAAGGAGTAATATGAAAATGTATACACTCATTTTGCAAACTGTTTATTTGGTGTATTATTGTGGAATACAATTCACGTCTGTGTAGGTCACATAAAAATCCCCCAATATACAGATTTAAAGCTACTTACTACTCAGCAACCATCAGTAACAAAATAAGGTGCATAGCAATGTCCCAGCATCAAAAATCCCTATAGTTCAGAGAGAGAAAAATCAATGCATTCATATAGTGTTAGGGGTGGTAAACAAAGACTATCAATAGCTTAAATATTCAATATGACAATCGAAGTAAATGAGGATAAACCACTGCCAATATCATATTCAATATTCGTAAAGAAAATGAACGTCCTCACTCATCTTCTTAATATTAAGTGTACATCTATGCTACTTCCTGATTGGAAAAGACATAATTCACCAGAAGTCCAAATGGGGGACCATCCTTATCTATGCATAAATAATCTCTGGGCCACAGATTATTGATGCGTTACTATGAGTGGCACAAGCAGCTACAGTTATTATCTTTCACCCTCTGTTAGGGCTAGCGGAACGCACCAAATAATAAGACAGATAGTGTATGGTGCGTTCGCAGCCCGGGGTCCACCGTGCAGAGATGGAACCTGCTGCTAAGTAATGACGGACTATATGGCGGTACTCATAAGTATACACACGTGGGTTAAACTTCACCCAGCGTGAAGGAAGCGATCCTGTTGCGTCACAGGATCGCGGTACCGCACATAGAAGGCGAGCAAGCAGTCAGCGAACTCAACCCCAACTAGGATTGAAGTCCGATTAGACCCTTGCTGGCACAACACCGCAACTGGGTGTGTAAGGAAGCTGAATAACAATATTAGGGCACAAGAGTGCATGCGGTGCCGCACTGACGAACGCCACTAACCACCCAGGCTTGGGTAAGGAAAGCACAGAGGAAGTGCACGGCGCCGTACTGGCGGTCACAGCAACTGGACGCTGTAACGTGTGATTAGTGCTGTAGGATAAGTCGGGCGCTAGATAGCAAACATACACCTTCCACGAACAGACATTCAATAGGGAAGGGGTATCCAAGGACGACTTGCACTCACAACAAACACACGTAAGCAAATGTACACTAGCGCATGGCCGTGCGGTCATGCGCAGTTTATATAGTTGCAACACAGGAAGTGGCCACAGAAACTTTGCCCATCCAAGACCTGCCAAGAGGACCAATGGAATGTGCTGCAGAGCCTGAGCACATGACCCTCGATCTCCAACGGGAGATCTTGCCCTTGGCATGCTCAGTGTGTGCAGACAAGGACTTAGTCCCAGAGAAGTCCGCTCGCTGCTGACCAGCACTGACTTTAATGGCAGAAGCTGAAGAAGCAGCAGTAACTCTCTGTACAGAGTGAGACTGAGCAAGACGCTGGGACCGACGTCCCTGCTGAGCAGACTCCACTGCGGCTGGATAAGAATGGGAGACCGCAGCGGAGATGGCTCGAGATTCCCCCTGTGCAGAAGCGGGAACTCGAGACCTAACACCCTCCCTGATTAAACACCAAGAAGAAACACATCAGGAGATACTTTAGAGAAGGTCCCCTGTTGTGAATTCTGTTGTCGAACTCCCTCCTGTAGTCGTGAATGGTACTTCGGCGAGTTCTGTCCATGGACTCCCTCTGGTGGCTGTGAGTGAAGCTGCTGCTTCTGAGGTTCCTTACACAGGTGACGTGGTTTATCCTTTGGTTGGCTGCTCTATTTAACTCCACTCAGATCGTTACTCCATGCCAGCTGTCAATGTTCCTGCATTGGTTCAGTTCGCTCTTGGATCTTTCTGGTGACCTGTCTTCTCCAACAGAAGCTAAGTTCCTGATAGTTATTATTTGTTCATTGTTTCCTTGTCCTGCTGGTTATCATGATTTTGTCTTGCTAGCTGGAAGCTCTGGGATGCAGAGTGGCATCTCCGCACCGTTAGTCGGTGCGGAGGTCTTTTTGCACACTCTGCGTGGTCTTTTGTAGTTTTTTGTGCTGACCGCAAAGATACCTTTCCTATCCTCTGTCTGTTTAGTAAGTCTGGCCTCCCTTTGCTGAAACCTGTTTCATTTCTGCGTTTGTGACTTTCATCTTTACTCACATTCAATATATGTGGGGGGCTGCCTTTTCCTTTGGGGAATTTCTCTGAGGCAAGGTAGGCTTTATTTTCTATCTCTAGGGCTAGCTAGCTCTTAGGCTGTGAAGAGGCGTCTAGGGAGAGTCAGGAACGCTCCACGGCTATTTCAAGTTGTTGTGATATGATTAGGGCCTGCGATCAGCAGAGCTCCCACATCCCAGAGCTTGTCCTGTGTGAGTTTAACTATCAGGTCGTGCCGGGTGCTCCTAACCACCAGGTCATTACAGACCCCACCTTTGGACTACTGGTGGATTATGTCTGTACCGATCAGAAAGTATTTAATCCAATGTTTGGTTTACTCACAAACTGATATCTGCAGGTGCAACTGACATGCTTAGGGTTTCAAATTGGTAATACTTCTCAAGTTAAGCCTTGTATTGATGTTAGTGAATGTTATTTGCATATAAAAAAGGATTTAATTTCTTTTTTCTATCTATTTAAATTCATTTTTCATCATTATTTGGTCAGTGTCACACATTCTACTTTTAGTGTTTCATTATTGATTTTTTTTCATATGGGAAAAAAATAAATAAATTGCAAAGTTTCTTTTACTCATTGCTTTGTTAAAAATGGACAGCTCAAGGATCGCACATGGATGGCAGTATGTGATGTCAGTGATTTATTTTCATTAACTGATAGACTTGTAGGGGTAATATTGTGGCCCCTAATCTCTATTTAGGATGGCATGGATGTAGAATACTTACATCTACTGAAATATGGTGATGCATGTACAGATCTTTACTGTCCAAGGTTGGAAGAATTGTACTATAAAAGGTTTGAATATTGAGACTCCAACAAAGCACCATGCTCTTCTATACCAGAGAATAAAGTTTTATGTTTGCTATCGGGCATCTCTTTTTTTATATTTCTGCCAGATAAAAGTAAATGTGGTTATGAATAAAGAAGTACCTATTGATATTCAAAGGAATTGCCTACACTGTCCATAACATCTTCCAAATCTCAACATGTTAAACTGTGTCATTACATGAAGAGCAGCATACTTAGAACAGTGGAAATATTTTGATTAAATCTGAAGTATCTCTAGAAAATAGTGAATGGAAATATGGTATTATGCAGGTCAGTGAAATGTTTTTCTGCCTTTAGGTCTAGCCCACTGTGATTATCTACATAAGGTACAATGCATCAACACTCTTGATGTTGATTCGTAGCTTTCAAAGATTGTTGAAGTCCTTCTTGGCTGATTTTTTCAGTTTTCTCCTAAAGTAAATGATTTTTGCATCAAATGTGACTGTGATGAGTAAGTAGTCTTGATACTTAAAAGCACTTGAATATTATCATAAAAGAAAATCGTCCAATTTTGCAAGTTTCATTCAGACCTTAAATCAGTATGACAATTGTTAACTTTGGTCTTATAAGAAATATTTGTTTGAATTATGGTAGTTTAAAAATAATTCTACCATTTGATTTTCAATAACACATTACATTTTACTTAGCGTTGGGTGATTATTTTTTTCATTTTATGTTTTGTACTTAACGAAAATCAAAGTATAAATCAGATCACGTGTAATGAATAAAATAAGACTGGAAGAAGGAACCTGTAAGATTCATTTAGAGTGGACTAAACACAAATTGAATGAATATTTTTTTTTGCAAATGCTTCCTTGCCAAACCACTGAATATTTTTTTATTGCTAATTGTTCTCAACAAGTGTCCCACAGAAGTTGTGAGACACCTGAAAGCCAGTAGGCAGAAGTAGGATTATTGAGAATATTGATAGTGGAATTTTTAAAAAAATCACCAAAATGCTGATTATGTTTTTCTTTTTTGATTTGTAATTCACTCCCCCGCAGATTCGTTGACCAGCATTTTTCTTAACTGTAGAGGCTCATCAAAAAGATAGAAAACAAAATTTCTATACTCACCTTTCCAATCATCTTTTTTTTTTAGCAAAATTACAAAAATATCAAGCATCTATGCTAAAAAAAAATAAAAAATAAAAAATTACTATATATACATATTTGAATGCCATTTTGACAAGTTCATTCCAAGTGAATTACGAAAAAACCCTGTATTCTCCAAAATGCATGTTTACGTAAAATTCACGTAGAAATCAGTTATGCTTGAACAAGTTCATCTATCCCTACTCCTAATACTTTAAAATTATTTTTATAGTATTTTATACATTTTTAATCAATAAAATATAATTTAATATAAATTTTGCTCTGTTTATTTTGCAGGAAATGATTTATCATACCAGAAACTAGAAAGGGACATAGGAACTCTGCCAGACCTGCATTACATGGAGAATGATGATATTCCTACTTCTGCCTTGGAACTAGAATGGGACATGGAGACAGAGTTAGAGGAACTTGGAGCCGAGCAATTTCAATCTGAAGGTTTCATTCACTGCCATGAGAAAAACACCGATGCAAATTTCTCGCATACAATTGCCTCCAATCAACTATCCATTTCTCCCAAGGGACGTTTTCAAAGATTAGAGGAAGAACCTGAATACTTTTCTCATTTTACAGAATCAAAACCAAAGACATCCTTGCACTTTTGCACAATTATTAAAGCTTTTTTTATATTTATGTTTACATTTCTTATTGGGATTTTAGTAGGATATTTTTCAAAAAGAAATCCAACTTTAAGTAATTGCTTTTTACCAAATGAACCTGACTCATCAAGTGAAGTTCACATTATTAACGACATAGTAAAGAACGTCACAAAAGAAAATATAGAGCAATTTTACAGGTATGTAGATCTTTCATTTTAATGTGACTGTATGGTTTCTTTCTATTAATGCAAACCATAATATTAAAATAAATATATTACTGGGTTGCCTTTTTACATTTTATAATTTATAAAGGGAAAATAATGTATTGTTCTATATTAAGTAATTATATAGTGTAAACATATCAATATGTCACCTGCGGGTTTTTGCTCCATCAGGTAAGGAAATATGTCTTGAGGTATTTTTCACGCTTTGAACAGTGGCTAAGCATATTTACTATAAAAACTAAATATAGAGAAATGAAATCTAATTTTGGATTTTGATTATGACAAAAAAAAAATCTTAAATTTTGATTTTGCTAGAATCTTCCAGTGCTACAATTGAACAGTCTTGAATTGTTGGGTGATCTGTCCTTGCAATATTGTAGAATAAAAAGTGATTAAAAAATCACTACAGGATATGGTGATTGAAAAATAAGAAAGTCAGCTTACCAAACGAGTCATGTTTTTATTATATTGAATAAGAACTGTGATTATCCAGCTTGTTGTTACTGTGAATGTCAAACTGTGAGGAAATTCATAATTGTATGGTTTGGCCACTAGGAAACCTGGTCAGATTTCACGGTTTTCAACTATTAGGTTGAGCAACGAGTCAAAATGAGCTTATGGGGAAGAATCTCAGGGGTAGATCCCCATCTTATGTGGCTCGAATAACAAAATGTGGAGCTGCCTCAGTGACTCTTTTGTGTACATCTTATTTAAAAAAACATGTTTTAACCCCTTAAGAATCCATCAAATTTGTATGTTGATAACCAAGCCTCATTTTTTATATCCAACCAACTTTTTTATGACGTAATAACTTTGGAATACTTCAGTGGATCCCAATGATTCTGAGAATGTTTTCTCATGACATATTGTACTTCATGACAGTGGTAGAATTTGTTTGATATGACTTGCGTTTATCTGTGAAAATATCAGAAATTTGTCCACAATATCGAAAATTTCAGAATTTTCAAACTTTTAATTCTTCCCTTTAAAGCACAGAGTTATGTCATACAAATCCTTAAATAAATAAATTTAACACATGTCTACTTTACATCAGCAGAATCTTTGGAAAAAAAATCTTTGGAAGTTAGAAGGGCTAAAAGTTGATCAGTAATTTCTCATTTTTCCTACAAAATTTACAAAACCATTTTATTAGGGACCACATTACAGATGAAGTGTCTTTGTGGGGCTTACATGAAAGAAAATACCCAAAAGGACACTATTCTAAAAAACTGCACACCTCCAAGTCCTCAAAACCACAATCAAGAAGTTTAAAAACCCTTCTGGTGCATCACCGGAAATCTCACTTTTTTTGAAAAAAAAGTGTAACTTTAGACCCAACGTTTTTATTTTCACAAAAGAAACAGGAGAAAATTGACCTAAATACACCATATGGGGGAAAATTACTGTTTGGGCAAAAGTCAGGGATTGCAAGGGAAGGAGTATCGGTTGACATTATAAATGCAAGAATGGCTGGACTCGACCCTAATGTGCTTAAACGGAGGTAACCTACCACAAGTTACCCCATTTTGGTAAAAACACCCTTCAAGAAATGTATCTAGATGGGTGATCGGCACCTTGAAATCTCAGGTGCTTCATAGAAGTTTGCAACTTAGAACCATGAAAATAATAAATCAAATTTTTCCCATGAAAATGGTATTTTAGCCCAAAAAATATTTTCACAAGAGTAAAGGAAAAAATGCACCATGCAATTTCTTGTGCAAGGGAAGAAGTGCCACATTGGGGTTGAGATTCTGTTGGAATAATTTGAGGGTGCCCTGTCACATTGGCAGAGCCCCTAGGGTACCAGAGCCACAGAAAACCCCCATAAGGACCACATTTTTCAAACTACACCTCTCAATGAATTAACCTAGGAGTGCAGTGAGAATATTGACACCCCATGTGCCTCACAGAAAAATATACCACTGGGTGGTGAAGAAAGAATAAATTACATTTTTAGCACTAAAATGTTGTTTTGGCAGAAAAGGTAGAGCCCCTGCAGCAGAACATCCCCAGTAAATGACCCCATTTTATTAACTACATCTCTCAGTAAATTCATTTAAGGGGGCATTGATTATATTTACACCATGGGTGTATACCATTGGACAGCAAAGAAAAAATAATTACATTTTTACCAGAAAAATTTAGATTTAGCTCCAGATTTTACATCTTCAAATGGTAAAATGGGTAAAAATGGCGCCAAAATTTATCACACAATTTCTGTCGAAAGTGACAATACCACATACGTCGCTGCACAGTAATGCTTGGCCACATGGCAAGACTCGAGATGGACAGAGCACTATTTGACTCCTAAAGTGCTGATTTTCCTAGTAGCATTAATAGTTTGCTGACTTCACATTCAGAGCCAGTAAGTGCTAGACGAGCAGAATAGCCCCCTCAAGTGACCCCATTTTGAAAATTATACCCTTGCTGAACATGTGGATGCTAAATTTGGTTTAGACACACTTGGGCTCAGAAGTGAAAGAGGCATTAGGATTTTGGAGTGCAGAACTTTCTGGATTTCTATTGAGGGGTGAGAAGAAGTCATTTCACTTTTGAAAAGCCTTTGTAGTAATAATAATGTGGAAGCCCCCTATATTTCCATTGACAGATGATGTACCTGAGTGGGGACTTTCTTTTTTGAGATCACATTTAACCTGTGCTATACGGTGAACACTTACATCGAGACGTGATTCAAATGAAACCTCTGAGGGATGCTTTCACAATTACTATAATGAAGCAGAAGAGTTACTCTGTGCTCCTTCTGGCCTCTGTTTAGCGGTGTCCTTCTTTACAGAAGTGCAAAAAACTGTGGCCAACCACGCTTTTATGCACAGCTAAGACGACGGATATTGCCGGACCATAGGCCAGAAGGCATCCTTAGTGCCTCCATGAGCCTCATTATAGAACATCTTGTGCCAGGGGTTCCATCTGAATCATGTATTTCAGTGATTTACATGGTAGAGAACGGTAGAGCGTAGAGAGCAAGATAAATATAAGTAAAGATATACTGTGATGTTTAGGATGGCAGAAAGAACAAATCAACAGCAGATGAAAAATTGGGTTTATTTATTTTTACACCATTCCTCATGTGGTATAAGTTATTTAGTTGACTTTATCCTTTGTATCTGTGCGATTACAGCAATACCAGATTTTTATCTTTTTTATGTTTGGCTGCTGTCACTTTCTAAAAGATGCTGGTTTTTGCAATGACATATTTTGAGATATATATTTTCCTATATTTCTGTCAACAGTCATGTGAGGGTCTGTTTTTGTGGGACGAGCTGACGTTTTCATTGGAGCCATTTTTGGGCACATAACTTTTTTTGATTGCTTTCTATTCTGATTTTTATGAGGCACAATAAACAAAAGGCAGCAATTCAGGAATTGTATTTTGGATGGGCATTTAGCTGTTTAATATGTGGTAAAATTGCTAAGGCAACTTTATTCTTTGGGTCAGTAAGATTTACAGAGATGCCATATTTATGTATTTTTTTTTCTTTTGGCTTGCCACTTTTACACAATAAAAACTATTTTATTATATTACAAAAAAAATATTTTTGCATTGCTGTATTCTGAAAGCTATAACTTTTCATCTTTTACACTGATGTTTTTGGATGGCAGCTTGTTTTCTGTTTGAGATGACATTTTCAATGATACCTTTTTTATTTACATTCATCTTTTTTATCGCATTTTATTCCAGTGGTACGATGAAAAACCATAGTTTGCGAAGTTTATTTTTTATGGTATTAACTGAAGGGGTTATCTAGTATGACAGTTTTATAGATCTGGTCATTTCGGACACGGTGATATCAAATATGTGTCCTTGTTTTTTCCACATAAAAATGTGTATTTATTGGTAAAATATGGTTTTATTTTTGTTATTTTGGGGGGGACTTTCAATTTTTTAACTTTGATCACAGAATTTCAATGCATTATACCTGTGCAAAAGCTCATAGATCACGATGCGATGAAGCATAGTCATCATGGCAATGATCAGGCCCTCATGATAGCGTCATGGTGGAGCGAATCTGAAGACAGAGGTAAAACTCTCCCTGCCTCCTAAATGTTGCTCTTGATCACAGTATTTAGGGGGTTAAACAGGCACAGGTGGTGCAGATACGGTTTTTGGCTGTCACAGCAGGAGCTTGGCCATTAGCATCTCCAAGCTCCTGCAGTGATCGATCAGATTGACTAACCAATCACAGCCCTCTAAGTGTGGGTGCCAATGGCATGGGGTCCCTATACCTCTTTTCTCATGCCACTCAGCTTACAGTTACAGCTGTCGGCACTGATCTGTCATGGAATGATACGGGTTTAATGAGAAGTCACAATATTTTACAGTAAAATAAAGCTGTTTAGAACAAGAAAGCCTGTCCTTATTTCATTCCACTTGTTGTTTGGGTAGCTTGAATCTCCTAACAAATCCCCTTTTAGATAAATTTAAAAAAAACAGCAAATAACAAAAAGCAAACACACTGCCAAATTTGTCCACACTGCACAAATAGGAAAAGTGGTCACTAATGCGTTTATAAAATAAAAACATTAAACATTTTCAAAATTATAAACATTCTTTTGAAGACCTATACAGATGTGTTTCTCCAACTAGGGTGAAAATATTAATGTAAATATATTTCAAATGCAATTTGTGGAGCTGAGTCATATTTGATATACAGTTTCATGGTAAAAAAGACACTAAAACATTTTACAAGATAGTAAATTGATGTCAGCCTAAAGACGATGTATACTACTGCACAGGATTACAGCAACAAATCTAATATCTCAAAAAATGAGGTCCACACATTTTTTCAGATGGAGAATTTTTATTCATATTTTAGAATGCTGTAGACAGAGTTAAAGTCATTTAGACTGCTGTTAATTTGCGTATTCCAAATTTCTCCTTTGGATGATGCTTCCAGCATAGCAGTTTTTGGTTAAAAACATATCTATTTCAGATTCATATGTTTGTGCTGATTATATAAAGTGGCTTGAAAAATTGACTAGTGCTTATTTATAGCTGAACTTGTCGTGAGTTGTCTAATGATTCTACACCAGAAAATATCAACGTTTACTGTATGTCAATAAATGCTTTATTACAAATGAATCCCTCAAATTATGTCCCACAGATCATGAACGAGTATTGCTAGGAGCGCTTGCTTCATGATAGCTATGCAGTATAAACAGGCTGCCGACTGCACGACGAGTGAGCAAAATGCTTGTTCGTCAGGTGAAATGATCTTTTGTACTGCACAAAACATCATCTTTTTCGGCAGTGCATCATCCAGTGTAAAAATCACTCTTGCAGCTGAAAAAAACTGCAGTCTAAGTTCACTGACAGACCTATTACTGATCATTCAGTGCATATCCAAAGCCGGTTTGGACTGTGTATAAAGGCTAGCAATTGACTGCTGATCGGTGGTTATTTAATTACCATGTCGGCAAGTGTAAACTAATCCTTTGCATCTGCATGGCTGCAACAATGTCCTGTTTACTCCAGCAAGGGAAATAACATTTATAATTCTCATTTCTTGCTTCTTAATTTTCCCCAACACGTTAGATAGATGTGGGCTAAAAGGTCAATCAGCTGAAAGATATCTATCCTGCCTCCCTCATTCGCAAGAATGTTGAGCTTGACTGATTATTCCTGCGTTCTCCATGAGAGAATTGTTGCCATACTCCTATGACAGTGGCTTTTCATAATTCTGATCCTTTGGCTCTTGAGAAGATAAATGTGTAGAAAAACTTGGCACTCAATGGTTTATGAAGAAGGATAAAACTATTTATTTCACATCCTGACAAACAGATCAATTGCTGAACGTTTTCTGTCCAGTTTTAGACCTTCCTCAGAGCAATGCAGTTTATCTGAAGTAGTGAGTCTATGTATATAGTCTGACTGATTACCCTTCTGATGAACTATGCAGTCGCCAGTGTAATGCCGTAGGGAAGAAATGGTAGCTATAAGTGTGATGTGCCACTTTGGGATGTGGTCAGCCTCACTGTGCATGGTATGAAGCTCCAGCGCTGGTGGCGTTCTATGATGCTTCGGGAGTGTGCTACCATTTCTTGCCTACCGCATTACATTGGCGACTGCATATTTCATCAGAAGGGTAATCAGTCAGACTATATACATAGACTCACTACTTCAGATAAACTGAATTGCTCTGAGGAAGGTCCAAAACTGGACCGAAAACGTTCAGCAATTGATCTGTTTGTCAGGATGTGAAATAAATAGTCTTATCCTTCTCCATAAACCATTGAGTGCCAAGTTTTTCTACACATTTGCTAATACGGGTTGGAGACCCTACTTGAGCACTTACATTCATATTTTACAGAGTGCCGTGTATTTTTCATATCTTAAGAAGATAAGACGGAGTCCATCTCTTTTTCCTTAAATATTAGACTATCTGCTGGTCCCAATATTGGCAGGGTCGACTTACTTTGTCATAAGTAGTGATGAGCGAGTATACTCTTGCTGGGGTTTTCCCAAGCATGCTTGGGTGGTCTCTGAGTATTTGTGAGTGCTCGGAGATTTAGTTTTTGTCAACACAGCTGCATGATTTATGGCTGCTAGCCAGCCTGAATACATGTGGGGGTTGCCTGGTTGTTAGGGAATCATCACATGTATTCAAGTTGTCTTGCAGCTGCAAATCATGCAGCTACGGAAACAAAAATGAAATCTCTGAGCAGTCACAAATACTCGGAGACCACCCGAGTATGCTCAGGAAAACCCGAGCAATGAGTATACTCGCTCATCACTAGTCCTAATGTGTATGTCTTTAGATTGCACCCACACACAGTCTGTTTTCTCAGAATTGGCCCATCTTGAATTCCCAACTCTATAAACTGAAAAATCTACTTTTGCCCAATTTCAGACTATTAGTTCAAGCTGACAGCAAATGTTAAAAATGCGACCCTTTTTCCTTTAAAACACGCGCCCTATTGACTACAGCAGTTCACCACTTATGTTTATCCACTAGCAAACAATATTCAATGCACAAGACTAGAATATGATGTTAACCTTTGCTACTTCTATATTTGCACACAGTATCGCACAGTATGTCAGATGTATTGCTTAGTCCTAGATAAGCTATAACCATAACCTCTCTCTGGACTTGCAGAGACAAAAAAATCAATTTGACTTGTTTGACATGATCTTTCTTCAATAAATCTATGCTTCTTGAGGTCAAGCAAATCGTTTGACTTTAAACATTCAGCAATTGTTATTTTAACATCAACTACATCACTCTTCCTATCTCCCTGTACACAACTGGACTAGTTCCATTGATTTCCAAAGTTGAAATCCAACTGTCTATTAAACATTTAGGTAAGCTGTTATCGTACTATTGTAATAGTCTGGATAAAACTCTTCAATGATTGTAATTGTAATATATTATGCGTTCGATAGAGATGAGTTAATTTATTAGAATGGAATTAAATTCTACCTGAAGTTTACAAAAACCTGCATACGTACAAAAATGCAGATTTAAATATATATATTTATTCACTTCTCTATGTGTTCAGCAGAATCTCAGCTGTTTGCCACAGTTTTGCTGAACTGAAAAGGGCCATCAAATGGTTAAAAATGAAAAAAATATTTCTTATATTCATCCTAACACTCCTCTCTCTCACTTGTCTGGTCCTCACTATATCTTCTTATCATTGTCGGTTTTGCTAAAATTCCAGCTCTGATGAGAACCAGGAAAATTCTGCATACAATCGTGTAAGATCATGGTGCATGTCCTGGTGACATGATATAATGACCTTACGCAAACCTAAGCAGAAGCCTCCGGAGCCTTATTAGAGCCGAAAATCCCAGTATAACATGAGAAGCCTGTAGATTTTCATGCAAATGATGTGATAAAAAGCTGAGGTGAAGACCGAACAGGTAATGGTGAAGAGCGGAGGGGCCAGAGAGTGGTTGTTGAGGGGAGTATAGGAAGTGTATTCATTTTTTGCATGTTATTATGCTCACGAGTCAAAATGAACCCAAAGCGTAATAAAGGACATGAAAATCACGGAGAATAACTTCTCTGCACATCAAATTTTCTACGAAAATCTGCATGAACAGGCAAATTCAAATTTTGCCTGATCCGGACAACTTAAGTATTCAAACGAATGTAATCTTTACAGAAATGAATGCTTTGAAAACATAATAACCAATAGCAATTAAAAATGCAAGAACTAATTTTGTCTCATGAAAATGTAAAAATGTAGCAATGTAATGTAACAAAAATAGACACAAATAGCGATACACATGGGCAGTTTCACGAGATTATACCATGGTCATGCTTTAGTGTCTGTATCATAACTGCAATATCCAGACCTTATATTCAAAAAGGAGAAACATTGGAGTTTTTGGAAAAATTTCTATAAGAACCTTTATTGAAACAGACCATCAAACATATATTAACAAACAAGATTTAAAAGATGTGATTAAAAAGGACACCAACACTGGCCGCACTCAGTACTAAATGTAATAGTAAAGGTCTTCAATCACCACTGGGGTGTGTCCAGCAGTGTGCCTCAGTCTGGGTAAGATGACCCTTTTATTCAATTAACATAGGTTGATTTTTGTGATCATATGTATTAAGGGGGCAGTATGGGAGAGGAATCCCCAGAGAAGATTCTACAAAAGCCACTGGGCTATATTGATTAATGTCCTCCCTCCATTAACCAGGTGGATGGACATTTTAGGTGATGGGGTCCTTAAAATATCATGTTGATTGAATCCCTTTAGTATTACATTTACTACTGAGTGCCGCCAGTGTTGGTGTCCTTTTTAATCACATCTTTTAAATCTTGTTTGTTAATATATGTTTGATGGTCTGTTTCAATAAAGGTTGTTATAGAAATTTTGCCAAAAACTCCAATGTTTCTCATTTTTAAATATAATTATCATGGAGTGGTATGTAAGTAGCTAGGCATTAATTGCTTGGCATACTGAACAGTATGAGTCTGGGTACTTTTGCAATATCCAGACCTTTTATGTTTCTTCAGAACTCCACTAAGATCACTAACATAGATCACCATAGACCTTTAAAGTAGCCTACGATTTACTAGAATCATATGGTGTAACATCCAGTTACTTCTGTTTACATCAATGTAACATACTTTCAGGGGCTAAAACATAAACGGTAAAAGAAATGAGAAAAAGGTACAAATGACTAGTCTTTTTCTATCAAGATTTAATGAAGTTGCTTTGGGAAAGAAAATAGAATTATATTAGTGTGAAAACCTACTATAGCATGCAGATAACTGATGAAGGGGTGGGAAGAACTCACTCAATAACCCTTCTAAAAAGAGAAACGTTCACAACCAGATTCATTAAAGCGTTTTTTGTTTAACACTTCTTGAAATAGTAAAAATGTTTTGTTGAAATAGAACTTGCATGAAAAATTGTGTTTTAAAGCCAATTTTGGCTAGCTCTGCCTACTTTTAGAAAAGTGTCTGAAGCTATGACGGGACCTTTGTGAAACCAATTTAAACTACATAGTGACCTACATGACTAAATCTGGTGTATAAAATGCAGGTTTTAAAGGGAACTTTACACCATTTTTTTAGCTTCTAAACCCTGCCCATCACCTTTAAGATCATGTTAATGGGGTCTACAACCTCTATATCCTCAGAGGTGCCCCTTCATTCCTCCAAAGATATGTTTTACAAATGTCTCATGCTGCATATAAATTGTATGGTCCAGACCAATGGTTAAATCCAGATAGGGATCAGCTCTACTTCTCTCTGAATGCAAGAAGATCACACCACTACATCAACTACTCAGTGTGAGTCGTCTCGTGCTAGGGCAGTGGAACAAAGAGCTGCGCCAGTGTGCCTAACTCTGCCATTTTGAATAGCCTAGGAGCTGGTGACTTAACTTTTCGGTGCCAGTCTTATTCCACTGTGGTGATGGAAAGGGTGCTGGATAGTGTTTGTAAGTGGAAAAAAATGGTAATGGGTTCCATTAAAATTCCTTTTAAAACATTTCAGAATTAATCAATGCAAACATGCAATTACAATGCAAACTTAAAAATGTTTTTAGACACAGGACAAGACATAAACATTTTTTGATATTTCCTTTAGGGCAGAGACAGACTGCTATGTTTCTTGTGCAAGAATCGCATCGTAAACCTCGTACTGGCTGTTGGTTCTCCTGACCTGAGCTTGACAGCTGAAAAGTAATCCATCACGATGGCATGCTCAGGTCAGGAGAGGTGCCAGGCCAGTCTGTGCAGTGCGATGCAATTCTCGCATGAGAAATACGGCAGTCTGTCTCTGCCCTTAAGGATGCTCTCTCTTTTTCTGCTTATCAAATCTTTAGAAAAGTTGTAGTAGATGAGATCTCCTGAATGTGATGGGAAGGGTTGAAATGCAAGCTGCATAATAAACAAAATTAGAATTCCATTCAAAGGAGATTACTATAAGAAGTGACTCTCTTGTTGCAAACTAGCATTGATTCTAAATTAAACTATTTGCTGCCTGGCTTTTGTGAAATCTGGACTTTAGCATGTTATATGCTAGGTTTTTTTATCTTTTATAAATGCATGTTCCATTAATGATAAAAATTTGGTTTCTGTATCATAGTTGAGCAAATCTCACAAAACTTTTGCTCAATTTGGGGTGGAGCGCTGTTATTTTTTACATTAACTTCAATGCAATTCTAATTTGTAAAGAAGGGGTTAAGAAAAAGGTAAACTCTTAGAGACCCTTTCTTCAGGATTTTATGCACCAAATTGGCAGGTATGTGAATGTGCTTTTAAGGTCTCGCTTACACATTCGTATATCTTAGATGAGTTCTATCCAATGTTAGTAAAGATTTTCTATTCTTTTTCTCATGCCAATTTGATAACCCCAAGAGAACAAACGAAAAACTGACCAAAAGGTCCAAACTATACTATGAACATTAGTATCATATAATTTTTATTGAATAATAGCTTAAAACAATGAGATCAAAAAGATCCATACATGTAGTAAAAATATTTAAAAACAATTTCTGTATGTTAATAGAGAGATGGAAGCAAATCCAGTATAACATTAATTATATAGTACACTGAAATTTATAATTGGCTTATGGATGTTTATTGGTATATACAGTCATGGTCAAAAGTATTGACACCCCTGCAATTCTGTCAGATAATACTCATCTTCTTCCTGAAAATGATTGCAATCACAAATTATTTGGTATTATTATCTTCATTTAATTTGTCTTAAATGAAAAAACACAAAAGAGAATGAAGCAAAAAGCAAAACATTGATCATTTCACACAAAACTCCAAAAATGGGCCAGACAAAAGTATTGGCACCCTCAGCCTAATACTTGGTTGCACAACCTTTAGCCAAAATAACTGTGACCAACCGCTTCCGGTAACCATCAATGAGTTTCTTACAATGCTCTGCTGGAATTTTAGACCATTCTTCTTTGGCAAACTGCTCCAGGTCCCTGATATTTGAAGGGTGCCTTCTCCAAACTGCCATTTTTAGATCTCTCCACAGGTGTTCTATGGGATTCAGGTCTGGACTCATTGCTGGCCACCTTAGAAGTCTCCAGTGCTTTCTCTCAAACCATTTTCTAGTGCTTTTTGAAGTGTGTTTTGGGTCATTGTACTGCTGGAAGACCCATGGCCTCTGAGGGAGACCCAGCTTTCTCACACTGGGCCCTACATTACGCTGAAAAATTTGTTGGTAGTCTTCAGACTTCATAATGCCATGCACACGGTCAAGCAGTCCAGTGCCAGAGGCAGCAAAGTAACGCCAAAACATCAGGGAACCTCCACCATGTTTGACTGTAGGGACCGTGTTCTTTTCTTTGAATGCCTCTTTTTTTCTCCTGTAAACTCTATGTTAATGCCTTTGCCCCAAAAAGCTCTACTTTTGTCTCATCTGACCAGAGAACATCCTTCCAAAACGTTTTAGGCTTTTTCAGGTAAGTTTTAGCAAACTCCAGCCTGGCTTTTTTATGTCTCGGGGTAAGAAGTGGGGTCTTCCTGGGTCTCCTACCATAGAGTCCTTTTTCATTCAGATGTCGACGGATAGTACGGGTTGACACTGTTGTACCCTGGGACTGCAGGGCAGCTCGAACTTGTTTGGATGTTAGTCGAGGTTCTTTATCCAACATCCGCACAATCTTGCGTTGAAATCTCTTGTCAATTTTTCTTTTCCGTCCACATCTAGGGAGGTTAGCCACAGTGCCATGGGCTTTAAACTTCTTGATGACACTGCGCACGGTAGGCACAGGAACATTCCGTTCTTTGGAGATGGACTTGTAGCCTTGAGATTGCTCATGATTCCTCACAATCTGGTTTCTCAAGTCCTCGGACAGTTCTTTGGTCTTCTTTCTTTTCTCCATGCTCAATGTGGTACACACAAGGACACAGGACAGAGGTTGAGTCAACTTTAATCCATGTCAACTGGCTGCAAGTGTGATTTAGTAATTGCCAACACCTGTTAGGTGCCACAGGTAAGTTACAGGTGCTGTTAATTACACAAATTAGAGAAGCATCACATGATTTTTCGAACTGTGCCAATACTTTTGTCCACCCCCTTTTTTATGTTTGGTGTGGAATTATATCCAATTTGGCTTTAGGACAATTCTTTTTGTGTTTTTTCATTTAAGATAAATTAAATGAAGATAATAATACCAAATAATTTGTGTTTGCAATCATTTTCAGGAAGAAAATGAGTATTATCCGACAGAATTGCAGGGGTGTCAATACTTTTGGCCATGACTGTACATATTAGTTAGACCAGGACAATAGTGTAACTGTAAGCTATATACTATAATGTGTACCTGGTCTCCTGGAATGGCGTCCAGCACCCGACGCGTGTTTCGGCATGTTGCCTTCATCAGGTCTGAACCCCTGACGAAGGAAACGTGCCAAAATGCATGTTGGGTGCTGGACGCCATTCCAGGAGACCAGGTACACATTATATTGCTCTGTAAGTATTCCATTACACTTCATTTCTTTGATTTTGAGGCTAGAATTAAAAGTATGTAGCTTACAGTTACACTATTGTCCTGGTCTAACTAATATGTATGTGGAAAGACTGATTCCAACTGGCTGTTTGGTAATTTGTAATTTTGCACTTTGAATAGTCAATAATTTTGCACTTTTACTTGTAATTATAATTTTTTGTTACAAACTTTTACGTGGATTTGCTGGAGAATTTCTATATATGCACTTTATAAAGTTTGTTATTAGCTTTTTACAGTTTTTGCACATTATTCATTAGCACTATATGTGAACTATATATAAACGAATAAACATGACCTCCTTGCTCTGACTGGTCCTTGAAACAGGAGTCACTTATTAGTCATGCAGGGATGTGGAAGAGAGGCAGGAGAGCTTTAGCTACAGTCCCCACTGCACTTCATGCTCATTAGCATACGTCTACAAATATTTATTTTTCTAACTCCATAAAATGAATTTGTCAAGGACATGTTCTCTATAAGCTGCCTTTTCTTCAGCCTTTCACATGCATGTGTAGCCACCATCCAGCCTTACGTCGAATCCTTCCTCCGGCTCATGGTGGGTTCTCTCTTTTCTGGAGCGCTCATTAACTAGGCCTGATATTTTCACATGACTCTTCACACACATCATTAAAGTCGATGTATGATGACTCCCACACAACTGCGTCGGGTTTCTTTAAAGGCAGCACAAGAAGAGAAAGCTGATCAATGGATCAAGCTAAAGTACAACATGTATGTAAAGAGCAGAGGAGAGGTTAGTATAACTGGTTTTGTTCTTTTTTTAATTCTTTACAGTCGTTTTTTAAAATCTTTCTCATTTTACCAGATTCACACAAATCGAATCCCCCCCAAAATGTAATTCTAGCAAATCCAATGTTTTCATTATCTTCAAGATTTGTCTTATGAATCAATTCCTTCATCTCTAAAGGCAAGTAATAATAGTAATAAATATACACTTGTAATTCAAATAAGAATAACGGTACATATTTTTGACTGTCTCATTTCTGGGACCCTCTCTGATTACATGAATGTTGATCTTGAGTCCCATGTTACAATGAAGCGACTATGTGTATAGCCATGTGCTTCTCCATTGAAATGAGACACTTCTGTCATCAGTGATGATCCTAACGATGTATCCTCATTGGTCAGACAATTATCACCTATCCTGCAGATAGTTCAAAAGTTGTGATTTGGGTTTAAACCGTTGGAGAAGTGTTAGTCTAATATTAGCATTGAGATAATGGTGGTCCAAGCAGCAATATTTTGTGTAAAGTGCTATATTTTATACCGTCACGTCTTTTCTTTCAGTAACATCTACATTTTCAAATAATTGTAAGCAAAATTAGAACATGAAACTGATGTGTCACAATCAAGATTGTCACACTATAGTAGAATCAGAACAATAATAAGAACAGATATTGGTGCTTTTGTTCCCGCATCCTGTACATTAATTGACTTCATACTCTAGTATCTTGTAACCGAATACTAGAAACATCACACTCTAAAAGCCATTCTTGGCAGAGTCTGCATCTTTTACTCTTTCTTATGGCTTTGATTCATTTTATTACTTGTGTAATAGTCTTTTATCTATTTATCTTTCAGTATATGATATACAGCAAAACATGTTTTCATTATGATTTTATATGCCTTGTCCACTGAAGGTTGTGAACCAGCCAACTAAAATATCATTAACTCAGTATAGGAAATCATTCACCCTCATTACGATGTCCTTCATTGTAGCAATTTTTCTTTGCCATGAGATTACTGCACGTTAACCATCTAGGCTATAATTTAGCATCCTTTCTTCTAAGAGAATATCTTTAATACTTTCAATGCATACTTAAATGCAGGTACTGTATGCTTAGAATAGAAAATTATGCAAAGTAGTTTCTTAAGTTGCCGTATATTGCAAATCTTGTAAATTATTTGGTGCGCATGCACAAAAACTAAAATGGTGCATTAAAGACTTTGATTATGTGAATGACATTAAATAATGTATTTGCAATTAAAATTATGCACACTTTTTCATAGCACAGCCTTTCAAAGAAGCACTCAGCATTGATATGCAAAGCATATCTGTGCTGTGTTTCGTATATGACATATATAGTATAATAGGAAATGTTCTTCTCATTGTACAAGAGAACTGGCTTTAAAAAACAACATATATAGTTCAAAAATAACAATATCTCAATCTTATAAGACAATAGATAAAATGAATACAATTTTGTAATTTGATTATTTGTATTGACCTGTGGTCTCATGTACACTGACCGTGGTCTAGTACTTGATGACATTGTTTCTGCAGTCACAGATTTACCACCTAGATGTGTCACATGTGTGTTAAAGCAAACCTGTCAGCAAACTTCAGAGATCCTCCACAGGCCGCCCCAGAGCATGAGTCTCATTAACTTAAAACTGCAAACAAAGATTAAATAACCACAAAGACAGATTTCTACAACCTACGTATTTTAATCAGTGTAATAGTGTTCACCTGACAACGCCTGTAGTTTACAAGAGCACAAGGAGTTGGATCGATATACTATAACCTGTAACTACAATATCTTACAAGGTTCATACATGAAACACAAAAGTAATGTCAATGACCCAAGAGACAATATTAAACCAAATGTGGGCGTCCCCACATATGTTAAAATGACCCAAATTAGACAAACCCTATAGCAACCTAGTGCACTCAAATTACATATCAAGAAAAAAATGGAGGAATAGATAGTCCACATTGCTGTGAATGACCACACGTCATAGGGGCCAGTGAAGAAATATAATGACAGCTGTGGGGAATAAATACCCCCAGGGAGGAACAGGCGGCAGATTTCCAAATACACAGCACTGTGGCATCAATTGGTTGGGGAGAACCTGTAGGAATCCAGGGTGTGCTTGTCCGAGACATAAGAATGGTACCCTGAATCAGGGGTGCAGTGAGAGGCCCACGCATATCGCTGTGAATGCAGCTTTATCAGGGGGAGGTGCTAACTCGTGTCAGCAAGTACGAATACAAGTAGTACCAAAAGGAATTGGTTAATTGAATAAATAATTATCGGTGTGTTCGACATGAAAGCGGTGAGGACGTGTCGCCAATGGGGTTGATCAACCTCAAGTATTTCCGGATGGCAATAGCATGGAAACCGCACATGCGCGATGATAAGGGCAAAACTGGGAGCCGTGCAGTGCCAACAAGCATAGAATATGCTGTAGGACGCATGCACAATTGAAAGCAGGGATATAGAACAACATGAGTAAAGCAAATGGGCTAAGTATCAATGAGCATGTGTTCCTTATGAATGTGAGGCACTGCTGTACTATAGCTATGTGCATGGGTGTCAATTAAATCATAACAGCCCTGGAAATAAAGCACTAGTTAATGAATAGAAGGATGTATGTGGTTATAAGGTAGCCCATGTGTAATTTGCATACAGGAGATAGGTGACTAAGGGACAAGGTGACATATGCCTTGCTGTATCACATTTAGGAACTGAAAAAAATTGATTTAGAAAGGTCTAATTTTGCATGGAGCACAATAGATGCAGTGCAGAACACACTTCTATGAAATGTGCCATGCTGTATTTGTCTGTGGACCTCAGTAATGGCACAAAAAATAAAAATGCTGGAAGGTCGATTTCACAGCCACTAGCTATCTAAACTATTTGACTTAGAAAAAACCTCCTAGCTAACCAGCTAAAATACTAAAATATACAGCAAACAGTCCCAGCATCAAGAGCAATCTCTCTGTGCTGTTACATTGTCACTAAAACAAGATGTCTTCTCTTTATATGGAAAGGGACATGTGATTTCAGCAGCCAGTGACTCAAGCTGTTGTTTTAGGATATTGTGGATGATTACTGCGCCCTGATTGGCTAGCCGCAATGTACACACATAAAGTTAGAAATAAAAAGTTAACAAGCAAGTTGATTGTCTGAGCTCTCCCCACCCCCTATTCTCATTAAACACATGCCCCATTATCATAGCCAAAGGGCTCAAAATACTTTAGCAGCAATTCAAATTTTTCCCCACACTTTTTACGAAATGTTTCCGATTTTTTTCTAGTTTTATAAAAGTTTTATTGTGTTATGGTCACAAATCCAATTGTGCCATATTCATGCCGATTTTATTTTTGGTAATTGTTTTCTGAACAAATTCGCTCATCACTTGAAATTCCTATTTGATTCAGTAGAAAAACAGAACTTAAAATTAAATACAGAAACCATTGTTTGCAATTACAGAAGTCAGACACTTTCTGTAGTTCTTGACCAGGTTTGCACACACTGTCACTTGGATACATTGAGTTTCAGCTCTCTCCAAAGATTTTCTATTGGATTCTGATCTGGAGACTGGCTAGGCCACTTCAGGACCTTAAAATGTTTCTTACGAAGCCCCTCCTTAGTTGCCCTGGCTGTGTGTTTCGGGTCATTGTCATGCTGGAAGACCCAGCCACAATACATCTTCAATAGTCTTACTGAGGGAAGAAGGTTCTTGGCTAAAATCTAGTGATACTTACCCTGTTCATACTCTCTTCTATACAGTGCCGTCATCCTGTCCTTTTTGCAGAAAAGCAACCCCAAAGTATGATGTATGCCCCACCATGCTTCACAGTTGGGACAGTGCTCTTGAGACTGTACTCCTCCTTCTTCTTCCTCCTAGCACTGCAAGTAGAATTGATGCCAAAAAGTTCTATGTTAGAATCATCTGACCACAAGATCTTCTCCTATGCCTCCTCTAAATCATCCATATGATTATTGGTGGCCTGGACATGTGCTGGTGTGAGCAGGAGGACCTTGCATGTCCTGCAGGATTTTAATCCATTATGGAGTTGTGTGTTACTAATGGTAATGTTTGACAGTGCAGTCCCAGCTGTCTTCTTGTCATTGACCATGTCACCGTGTAGTTCTGGTCCAATTCCTGACCTTTCTCACAATTATCCTTACCCAACAATGTGAGATCTTGTAGCCCCAGACCGAGGAAGATTGATATCCCAGCCTTGTGCAGATCTACATTTTTTTCAAAGCTCTTTGGTCTCGGCCATGGTGGAGAGGTTGGGGAGTGATTGAGTGTGTGGACAGGTGTCTTTTATACAGGAAATTATATCAAACAGATGCAATTAATGCAGGTTGAGTGCAGAGTAAGAAAGTTTCATATAGAAAAACTAACAAATCTGTGAGAGCCAGAATACTTACTTGTTGTTAGGTGATCAAATCGTAAATTACAGACCTCGCCATTCTTTGTAGGTTGGAAAACTTGCAAAACTGGCCATGTATCAAATATTTATTTTCTCCACTCTAGATAAAATGCAGCATACACATGTGGAAAGAGACAGTACACAACTGTATGTAGAATGACCTAATGCAAAATTACAGCATTGGGTTTAATGCTGAATCAGGCATACCTATATGTACAGTATATACCCTTAAGCATGGTAGTAAAACATAATAAAGTTAAAATGAAATCCAGCTCACTTTGATTGCATCTTGAGGGTGTTCGGAGCCCAGAAGCGCCTTGTCAAGGCATGGAGAATGCAAAATGAAGAGATTCCAGATCCATGAACTGTGATTCTTTATTCACATAAGCAATTTGGAGTACATACAAAGTCAGCGATACAAATTCACATGACCCACATCAATGCTTTTCAGGTGCCTGCACTTCCTTAATCTAGAAAACATAATACCATATTAAAAGTGCTATAGTGCAGAGTCAAAAAAGATATAGCTTTACAAGCAATATTTGGTGATAGGATATCAAGCCAATTGCTATAGATATTAGTCATCTCCATCCAAATCACAAGTAAATACAGTATATGTACATCTATTTTGACTGAATGCTATTATAGATTTAACATATTGACAAGCATAATATGCTGAGATTGTAGAAGTAGATTGTGCAAGTGAAGGGTCATATCAGTTGTGTTTCCCTGCTGCTGTGGACCTGTGAAGTGGGCCTCTGTATTGGTGCCTTCTACAACAGTGGGGGTGCTGCCATTACCATATATGATGATAAAAAAAAAAAAATCTTACTTTTCCTTATACTTGACCACCAGCATGTTGTCCCTACATGTATCTCTGCTCTCACCCTTTCTGAGCAGTTGGCCTAGGGAGTCTTCTTTGACATTTGCATAAAGTCTACATGCTACTGTATCTCTGGCAGAGAGGGTTTTGAAGAGTAGAACACTGGTGTGGAAGTGGTTTTGATTGGGTACATCATTTCTCATACAATTTTTCAGCTCACTTTCTGGACAAGGGGTATTCAGGGATTAAATTCTTCCCTTCATAAACCCTAAATCTGTGGGTGTTTCCTGAGGTACTTACAATTTTATTCTGCATCTGGCCCTCTTACTTGGCTAGTATTACAGGAATTCTAGCCTCCCCTTGAGGTGCTTTAGGGATTTATCTATGCAGATGTCCCTTTGGAGAATGTACACCTCAACAAATTTGTTGCTGAAGTGATCAATGACAGGTGGAATTTTGAAAAGTCAAGCAGGGAAAAGAAGGGGTGAGGGAATGTCAGATCACCAGGTTTTGCTGCATTGGAGTTCACAGTGGAAACCTGGCAAGGAGCCAGAGCTGCAGAGGCTGAATGAGAATGAAATGGATCTTACAGTGATGAAACAGGGTAAATATAAAACTGATCACAACAATGTCATGGTCCACATTAAACCAACGTGTTTCGGAGTGCAACCCTACTCATGGTCTTACCATGAGCAAAGATGGGCGAAGCCAAAGAGCAAACCTTCGGCGTCCATTCTGAACACCACCAGGAAGTCTGGGTTACTGTTTGGGTTCGACCTCCCAACACCAGCTGTTTCTCGAGCTGTCATGGGCATGACAGCATGGCAAACACTGCTTTGGATCGGCAGTAATAATTGCCGCCGGTCACACAGCCATGATTCACATGCTGTCAAAAGACAGCGTGAGCATGCAGCTGTGATAGGTAGTAAAAAGTTTACCTCATGTCACTGGCATTGGCTGATAGGACTACTACTCCCATCAACCTACGCCTGCTAAAAACAGTGAGGGAAGGCAACGGCTGATGGGAGTATTCATCAGCCGGCGCCTGCACTCTAAATAAATAATTTAAAAAAATGGCTTAGGTTCCCCTGTATTTTTGATAAGCCAAGCAAAACTGACTACTGCAAGCTGCAACCCTTGTCTATCCGCTTTAGCAAGGTTAGTAATCAAGAATAGAGGTTTTATTTTGAAATTAACGTGGAAAACTGTGTTTTTTGCTTGTATTTCAAATAAGTCTTTATACTTTGTGTGTTTATTTACAACTAGATGGTGGCCCGATTCTAACGCATCGGGTATTCTAGAATATGCATGTCCCCGTAGTATATGGACAATGATGATTCCAGAATTCGCGGCAGACTGTTCCCGTCGCTGATTGGTCGAGGCAACCTTTATGACATCATCGTCGCCATGGCAACCATTATGACATCTACGTCGATACTGTGCCCGTCGCTGAATCAGAAACATGAGATGTCTACGTCCTTTATGACATCATCGTCGCTGTGCCCGTTGCTGATTGGTCGAGGCCTGGCGGCCTCGACCAATCAGAGACGCGGGATTTCTACGTCGATGCTGTGCCGGTCTCTGATTGGTCGAGGCCTGGCGGCCTCGACCAATCAGAGACGCGGGATTTCCAGGACAGACAGACAGACAGACGGAAAAACCCTTAGGCAATTATATATATAGATATGACTATAGGATTAGTAATGGAGTGGTGTCTTGTAAATGCTTGAGAATACCAGACCCCAGATGTCTGCTTTAGCTTGTCTGGTTGTCAGAAATGGAGGGGACTCCACACCCTTTTTTTTAAATAATTTATGTATATTATTTATATCATTTAAAAAACCAGCATGGGGAGCCCTCTATTCTTGATAACCTGTTTTGTTAATGCTGACAGCTGAGGGTTGCATCACGCAGCTGTCAGTTTTGCCTGGTTGGTTTTCAAAAATGTAGGGGAACACAAGCCATTTTTTAAATTATTTATTTAGAGCGCAGGTCCCTGGTGATGAATAGTAGTCCCATCAGCCCGACGCCAATGACCAAAGGTAAACTTTTTACCTCCAATAAAAATGGCGCGCTCACACTGTCATTTGACACCGTGGGAACTGTGGCTGTCTGACCGATGGTAATGAATTTACTGCTGATTAGAAGCACGATTTGCCGCGCTGTCATACACATGGAAGCGTAGCAAACACTTGATGTTCAGGCCCCCATTTAAGTGAATGAGGTCCGGGATCAGGTACAGAAACTGTTCTATTAACCAATCTGGAACTTTTTTTAAACTGTTTGGCTGATGCAACCGGACCTGAACATCCATTGCATGCTCAACTGCTGTCCTGGGGCATCTACGTGGGGGTTCCTTTTCACTGGAGGAAGAAAAGTAAGAGAAAAGGTAGAGGAAGGAGGCATCCTCATCAGTGTAAGAGACAAGGAAAGGATATGCTTCCTCAGTTCAATATAGTTCTTGGGAAGAGCGGGATATTTTATTTTTCACGCAGGTGGTGTGTGTCTGTTGTGTTTTTCATGTGTGTGTATTGTATGACCAAATTTTATACAGCTGTGTATATGATGCAAACTTTTTTTTATTGAATTTTGAATAGAAGAAGGGAAAAAAAGAACAGATGAAAAGAATCTAGAAATAAAAGGCTAAAAAAGGAGTATATAAAAATTTAGTAAAATAAAAACTTGTGGATGACTAAAAAAAAACAATTACTGAGCACCCGCAACTAAACTGTATCAACCGTAATTCTATGCAGCATAAAAAAAAACTGCAATATAATTATTAAAAAATGTTTCCAGTAAAATTCTAATGCTATAATTATTAAATTGATGTCGGGAAAAAAAAATAATGAGCGCCTGCAACTATCTGATGATAATTTTGATTCTATATATTTGTAGAAAAAACTATAGTATAATTACTACAAGATTTTTCCACTAAAATTCTGATGCAGAAGTGATATTGTATCGACACACATCATTTGGATGTCACAGTGTACATAATCGAAGGCTTAGTCAGCAACAGAAGTGTCAGCAATGACTGAAGATCCTTAAGAGGAAATCCGTGACTAAACCTGAAGTAGATAAGACATTGGAACCACAAAAAGTGATAGCATGACTGGGTAAGGAGCTGTGATAAAGGGACAGGTGAACAGTGAGGTGAATATACTTTTATTAACCCCTTTACCCCCAAGGGTGGTTTGCACGTTATGGACCGGGCCAATTTTTACAATTCTGACCACTGTCCCTTTATGAGGTTATAACTCTGGAACGCTTCAACGGATCCTGGTGATTCTGACATTGTTTTCTCGTGACATATTGTACTTCATGATAGTGGTAAAATTTCTTTGATATTACTTGCGATTATTTGTGAAAAAAACAGAAATATGGCGAAAATTTTGAAAATTTTGCAATTTTCTAACTTTGAATTTTTATGCAATTAAATCACAGAGATATGTCACACAAAATACTTAATAAGTAACATTTCCCACATGTCTACTTTACATCAGCACAATTTTGGAACCAAAATTTTTTTTTGTTAGGGAGTTATAAGGGTTAAAAGTTGACCAGCAATTTCTCATTTTTACAGCACCATTTTATTTTAGGGGCCACATCTCATTTGAAGTCATTTTGAGGGGTCTATATGATAGAAAATACCCAAGTGTGACACCATTCTAAAAACTGCACCCCTCAAGGTTCTCAAAACCACATTCAAGAAGTTTATTAACCCTTCAGGTGTTTCACAGGAATTTTTGGAATGTTTAAATAAAAATTAACATTTTACTTTTTTTCACAAAAAATTTACTTCAGCTCCAATTTGTTTTATTTTGCCAAGAGTTACAGGAGAAAATGGACCCCAAACCTTGTTGTACAATTTGTCCTGAGTACGCTGATACCACATAAGTGGAGGTAAACCACTGTTTGGGCGCATGACAGAGCTTGGAAGCGAAGGAGCGCCATTTGACTTTTTAATGCAAAATTCACTGGAATTGAGATGGGACGCCATGTTGCGTTTGGAGAGCCACTGATGTGCCTAAACATTGAAACCCCCCACAAGTGACACCATTTTGGAAAGTAGACCCCCTAAGGAACTTATCTAGAGGTGTGGTGAGCACTTTGACCCACCAAGTGCTTCACAGAAGTTTATAATGCAGAACTGTAAAAATAAAAAATATTTTTTGTAAAAAAAATTATCTTTTCGCCCCCAATTTTTTATTTTCCCAATGGTAAGAGAAGAATTTGGAACCAAAAAGTTGTTGCACAATTTGTCCTGAGTACTCTGATACCCCATATGTGGGGGTAAACCACTGTTTGGGTGCATGGGAGACCTCGGAAGGGAAGGAGTGCCATTTGACCTTTCAATGCAAAATTGACAGGAATTGAGATGGGACGCCATGTTGCATTTGAAGAGCCACTGATGTGCCTAAACATTGAAACCCCCCACAAGTGACACCATTTTGGAAAGTAGACCCCCTAAGGAACTTATCTAGATGTGTTGTGAGCACTTTGACCCACCAAGAGCTTCCAGAAGTTTATAATGCAGAGCCGTAAAAATAAAACAAATTTTTTTTCCCACAAATATTATTTTTTAGCCCCAGTTTTGTATTTTCCCGAGGGGAACAGGAGAAATTGGACCCCAAAATTTGTTGTGCAATTTGTCCTGAGTGCGCTGATACCCCATATGTGGGGGGGAACCACTGTTTGGGCGCATGGGAAGGCTCGGAAGGGAAGGAGCGCCATTTGAAATACAGACTTAGATGGAATGGTCTGCAGGCGTCACATTGCGTTTGCAGAGCCCCTAATGTACCTAAACAGTAGAAACCCCCAACAAGTGACCCCATATTGGAAACTAGACCCCCCAAGGAACTTATCTAGATGTGTTGTGAGAACTTTGAGCCCCCAAGTGTTTCACTACAGTTTCTAACGCAGAGCCGTGAAAATAAAAAGAAAAATTCCCCCCAAAATTATTTTTTAGCCCCCAGTTTTGTATTTTCTCGAGGGTAACAGGAGAAATTGGACCCCAAAATTTGTTGTCCAATTTGTCCTGAGTGCGCTGATGCCCCATATGTGGAGGGGAACCACCGTTTGGGCGCATGGGAGGGCTCGGAAGGGAAGGAGCGCCATTTGGAATGCAGACTTAGATGGAATGGTCTGCAGGCGTCACATTGCGTTTGCAGAGCCCCTGATGTACCTAAACAGTAGAAACCCCCAACAAGTGACCCCATATTGGAAACTAGACCCCCCCATGAACTTATCTATAATGTGTTGTGAGAACTTTGAGCCCACACGTATTTCACTACAGTTTATAACGCAGAGCCGTGAAAATTTAAAAAAAAAAATTTTTCCCACAAAACTTATCTTTTAGCCCCCAGTTTTGTATTTTCCCAAGGGTAACAGGAGAACTTGGACCCTAAAAGTTGTTGTCCTATTTGTCCTGAGTACGCTGATACCCCATATATTGGGGTAAACTCCTGTTTGGGCACACGGGAGAGCTCGGAAGGGAAGGAGCACTGTTTTACTTTTTCAACAGAGAATTGGCTGGAATTGAGATCGGACGCCATGTTGCGTTTGGAGAGCCCCTGATGTGTCTAAACAGTGGAAACCCCCCAATTATAACTGAAACCCTAATCCAAACACACCCCTAACTCTAATTCCAACGGTAACCCTAACCACACCTCTAACCCTGACACACCCCTAACCCTAATCCCAACCCTATTCCCAACCGCAAATGTAATCCAAACCCTAACCCTAACTTTAGCCCCAACCCTAACTGTAGCCTTAACCCTAACTGTAGCCTTAACCCTAACTGTAGCCTTAACCCTAACTGTAGCCTTAACCCTAACCCTAGCCCTAACCCTAACCCTAGCCCTAACCCTAGCCCTAACCCTAACCCTAGCCCTAACCTCAGCCCTAACCCTAGCCCTAACCCTAGCCCTAACCCTAGCCCTATCCCTAGCCCTAACCCTAACCCTAGCCCTAGCCCTAACCCTAACCCTAGCCCTAGCCCTAACCCTAATGGGAAAATGGAAATAAATACATTTTTTAAATTTTTTTTACTTTTCCCTAACTAAGGGGGTAATGAAGGGGGGTTTGATTTACTTTTATAGCAGATTTTTTAGCGGATTTTTATGATTGGCAGCCGTCACTCACTGAAAGACGCTTTCTATTGCAAAAAATATTTTTTGCGTTACCACATTTTGAGAGCTATAATTTTTCCATATTTGAGTCCACAGAGTCATGTGAGGTCTTGTTTTTTGCGGGACGAGTTGACGTTTTTATTGGTAACACTTTCTGGCACGTGACATTTTTTGATCGCCTTTTATTCCGATTTTTGTGAGGCAGAATTACCAAAAACCAGCTATTCATGAATTTCTTTTGGGGGAGGCGTTTATACCGTTCCGCGTTTGGTAAAATTGATAACGCCGTTTTATTCTTCGCGTCAGTACGATTACAGCGACACCTCATTTATATCATTTTTTTATGTTTTGGCGCTTTTATACGATAAAAACTATTTTATAGAAAAAATAATTATTTTTGCATCGCTTTATTCTGAGGACTATAACTTTTTTATTTTTTTGCTGATGTTGCTGTATGGTGGCTCATTTTTTGCGGGACAAGATGACGCTTTCATCGGTACCCTGGTTATTTATATCTGTCTTTTTGATCGCGTGTTATTCCACTTTTTGTTCGGCGGTATGATAATAAAGCGTTGTTTTTTGCCTCGTTTTTTATTTTTTTCTTACGGTGTTTACTGAAGGGGTTAACTAGTGGGCCAGTTTTATAGGTCGGGTCATTACGGACGCGGCGATACTAAATATATGTACTTTTATTGTTTTGTTTTTTTTTATTTAGATAAAGAAATGTATTTATGGGAATAATATATATATATTTTTTTTCATTATTTAGGATTTTTTTTTTTTTTTTTTTACACACTTGTAAAAAATTTTTTTTTTACTTTTTTACTTTGTCCCAGGGGGGGACAATACAGATCGGTGATCTGACAGTTTGCACAGCACTCTGACAGATCACCGATCTGTCTCAGAGCGCTGCAGCGTTACCAAGTGCCTGCTCTGAGCAGGCACTTGGTAAGCCACCTCCCTCCCTGCAGGACCCGGATCTGCGGCCATATTGGATCCGGGACTTGATGCAGGGAGGGAGGTAGGAGACCCCCGGAGCAACGCGATCACATCGCGTTGCTGCGGGGGTCTCAGGGAAGCCCGCAGGGAGCCCCCTCCCTGCGCGATGCTTCCCTGCACCGCCGGCACATCGCGATCATGTTTGATCGCGGTGTGCCGGGGGTTAATGTGTCGGGGGCGGTCCGTGACCGCTCCTGGCACATAGTGCCGGATGTCAGCTGCGATGAGCAGCTGACACCCGGCCGCGATCGGCCGCGCTTCCCCCGTGAGCGCGGCCGATCGGCTATGACGTACTATTCCGTCCTTGGGAAGTAAAGCCCACCCCACATGGACGGAATAGTACGTCTAATGGCAGAAAGGGGTTAAAGGGAACCTGTCACCATGAAAATGTTGTGCAATTTTCAAACACCATGTTATAGAGAAGGGAGAGCGGAGAAGATTTATGTATAATTGTGCAAGAAAAGATTTAGCTTAGCTTATATTTAATTCATCTAAAACTCTACAGAAATTGCTTATGCCACCAACACTGCTGCTGCAGTTTTGGCAACTACGCCTTGAGGTTCCCCAGTTTGGACGTCAAGAACTGGGATGCACGCCATGTGCTTCACTGCTTTCTTGGGGAAAACCACTTTTAAGATTGTCTGCAAGTGTATGTCAATACTCTAGCATGTGCGCCTCTCTTCCCAGGGGGGGGGAAGCAGCTGGCTAAATGTACTCTTGTACCATGGATCTAATGAAGTGGCAACCCAGTAGCCAGCCATAAGAATACAGGCATCGTGGTGAAGATAGAACAGCAAGAAGGTGCTCATGTATTGGACATATTCAAGTCCATGCTGTGTTGGTGACGGGGTAACACTCAAGGTTGCTTCATCCATCCTGTCCCACTAACTACGGACAACAGAGAGGGAATCATTATCCTCTTCATCTCCTGACTGTTGCACGTCCATCACCACATCTTCCTCCTTTTGTTTCTCGGCTCCTGCACCTTCACTAACTGTTTCTCTTGTATGAAGAGCCCCCCTTGATCACTATAAGCCACCCTCCCATGGCACTATTCTGGAAATTTTAGCTATAGTTATCCCTTAGGCATTCACCTCTGCTTCCAACTTTTCTTTTGGGACCGTCACCTCTTCATGCAGACTATTCAAAGTGTGCTCCAGCATGTAGATGACCGGAATAGTGAATGCTGATGACTGTATTGTTAACGCTAACCATCTTAGTAACCATTTAAAAACTATGCAAAAGGGTGCAGAGGTCCTTTACCTGTGCCCACTCCACAAGCATGATTTGCACCAAGTCCAGATTGTGTTGGCCCAGGCTATGCAAAAGAACATACTGCACCAGGTTTCATTAATGCTGCCCAGCTGCTCCAACACATGCAGAGTGAAATTCCACCATGTCGCAACATTGTTAATAAAATGCTTAACCGGCAGGCTGAAAGACCTATGTAGCAATGCAAGTCGATGACCTGCAGGGTGCGAACATCGGAAGTGAGTGGTGGTAGAGTTTATCTTTGGAGGCCAGCCTAGCAGGAGCTACTCTCTGGTGTCAACCACTTCTGGTGTTTGGAATCCTGTTGCTGTGCTATCTGCGGTGTGGAGCTTGGCAGTGGTGTCTGGAAGATATGTGCTGCATTTTCACCTTGGTCCTTTGGTGTTTGTCACTGTCCCCTTTGTGGTATTATTCTGCAGTGGTGACGCTCGTGCCCCTTGCCAGCCAGTGCACTAGCTAAGGCAGTATTAGGTGACAGCGAGGGACTTAGATTTGTAATGGCGGCAGGGGGAAGGACCCACTTAAGGCATTAGAGGAGTGTAGGGACAGGCTCAGGTGGTGACCATCCCCCATTTCCCTATCTGTAGGCCCTTCCTCTGCTCAATACATCCTGCTGTGTTTGTTGTGCTGTCCGCTGATCAATTATATACTGTGACAGTCACTTTATATACCGTGACAATGTCTGTCTTTGAAACTCAGGTATAGGAACTTTGGTCACAAGCTTGCAATTTAAGAAGGTCATACGTTGAAATAACACAGACTACCAAATCATAAGTCATAATTCTCATGGCTTTAGTAGTGAAAATGTAAAGTTAAGTATCAATGTACAACACCTGTTTTCAAGATTGTAAAAAGTTAAAAATATTCTAATCAGAAAATTCTCAAACTCTAAAACAGCTAGATTTATCCTCCCCTTGTCATTACTAGGTAATTATGACTGGCAGCATGCCCAGGTTTTTTTTTTTGCTAAATGGATAAGAGCTAAAATAAAGGGAAAACAGACACCAAAGTATTTCCTATTTCTTTTAATAATAGTTAAATGTACATACAATGACTGTGAGGTACATCTGCTGGATGTATGAAACAAACGAATTAGCTACTCTTTCTATTAACGCGGTCTTGAAGATTTATATTAAAAGTAGAATTTCTATTGATTTGTACCTGCTAATCGCATCACATTTAGTGCAGAAGAATAGCTGTTCTAGTCCTTGAGACCATACCAATATGAACTGCAGTAATGATTGAATTGTCAAATAAGAAATAGAGATGAGTGAAATAAATCGACTTAGAATCCGAACTTTTGGAAAATTTGTAGCAATCATTTTTTTTTATTTGACCTGTGGTAATCCGGAGAAATGGCAGCCAATTGGGGAGGGACAGTAAAACCCCTTATTTTTATTTATCCTCTGTCCTCCCGATACCTGTTTTTCTGTAACCCAGACTTCTGCTTTTTTCTTCCAGCCATATCTGGCTCTTCTCTATTCTGGTGTCTTTATTGACTATGTCTCATGCAGTCATGTGAGGCTCAGCAAGTGTTAACATGTGGCATCTAAGCAGGAATGATGCTAGTATAAAGAAAATGTAAACAAAAATGACCAAAAAGAGCCGATTGGAAGGCAAAGGTTTGTTGGGACAAGTATGTGAAAGTTAAAAAAATGAGTATAACAATTGTTGCTGTAAATCATAGAATAAACATGGCAGCACTCACCGGTCCTGTAGTCAGAAGTTCCTTTATTCAAATATAGACAAACATCTTCACGGCTTGGGGGAACAAGGCAGTTAGAGGAGTGTGCAGGAGGAGACGACGGCTGTTTCGCGCTTGAAACAGCGCTTCTACAGGTCCATGATGGACGCATAGAAGCGCTGTTTCAAGCGCGAAACGGCCGTCGTCTCCTCCTGCACACTTCTCTCACTGCCTTGTTCCCCCGAGCCGTGAAGATGTTTGTCTTATTTGAATAAAGGAACTTCTGACTACAGGACCGGTGAGTGCTGCCGCGTTTGTTCTATGATTTACCATGACTTGATCTCTCATTTTCACAAGAGCACCTCCGTTTACTTATCGGATTACCACATACTGAAAGTCTCCATTCAGCGTCTCTTTGGATTCTGCAGCTGTGCAGCTCACTTTTTTATTTTTATTTTTGTTTTATAACAATTGTTGCATTTTGAGTTGACTTTTTTTTTTACGCCTTTTCCCAGTAGTTTATATGCTCAACAAATTTATTCATTAAAAACTGACTCTCCTACCACCCCCTAAACTCAAGAATTTTATCTAAACCAAATTTCAGGAGATTTGCTATACTGTGAAGAAAGAAATCCTATATAAAAAAAGTAAATTTAAACAAAAGCTTGTCAAACATACATGGTGTTTATGGCATGAATTTCTTTCACAGCATATCTTTGAATTGTTGATGAAATTAGAAGTGTCATTACAATCAGGGGCTTGATTATTTAATTATTACCCCGTCATATTTCACTCAAATATAAATAGTCTTACTGGGAACTGGTCAGCAGGATTTTGCTTAGTAATGTACACACATGTCCATATTGGTGCTTTGATACTGACTAAAATGATGAAGAAATCCGTTTTATGGATTCTGTGTAATCAGAGTTTGAAGTTTTCTTAAAATCATAGCTTCATGCATTGGGGTAAGAGTATGGATAAGGATTTTGGTTCTGCCATAGTCCTTCTGCTGCTCCTGTTGTCTTTATAGTCTTCCTGATTTAAAGTTTGCACTGGCACTGTCCTACCCTAAAGTGGCACTTGTGCACATTAAACTCCTAGCAGTTTTCAGGAAAATGAGGCTGATGGGGGAGCACATGCAAATTGATCTTTTGGCGGTCTTCAGTAAAATAGTGCCTATGGTGGCGTATGCTCAGATTAAGACATCAGATTATCATTAAGCCGAAATCCAAATCACAACCTGCACAAACTCTTCATCCTACAATCACCCTAATGCTGAGCCACTGCTGCTGTATGTGTCCCTATTAATTCACTTGCTGGGTGGTGGAAGAATAGTGCTCCTCTTATTACTCCACATGGTAATGCCACCACTGTGCCCCTTGCATAGAAAAATGTTTCCTTTGTGCTCTATAAATGATAGAACTGTCCCTCCAGAAAATATTACTTCTCTGTGCTAGGGTTGAGCGAAACGGATCGGACATTTTCAAAAGTCGTCGACTTTCGGCAAAGCTCGGTTTTGTGAAACCTGACCCGATCCGGGATCGGCCATGAGGTCGGCGATCTTCGTGCCAAAGTCGCGTTTCGTATGACGCTTTCAGCGCCATTTCTCATCCAATGAAGGAGGACGCAGAGTGTGGGTAGCGTGATGACATAGGTCTCGGTCCCCACCATCTTAGAGAAGGGCATTACAGTGATTGGCTTGCTTTCTGCAGGGTCACAGGGGCTATAAAGGGGCGTGCACGCCGACCGCCATCTTACTTCTGCCGATCTTAGCATAGGGAGAGGTTGCTGAAGCTTCATCAGAAGAAGGGATATAGTTAGGGAGGGAAGAATAACCACGAAACTGCTTGTGCTGTAGCGATTTCCACTGTCCAACACCACCTTTTCTTTGCAGGGACAGGACTTTTTTTGTGTGCATCAGCTCTTTAGCTTATTAGGCTGCCCTATAAGGCTCTCTGATAGCTGCATTGCGGTTTGTACGCCACTGTGCAAACCAACTGCTTTTTTAAAAGCAAAAATCCTGTTGCTCCTTTCTGCACAGTTCTCTTGTTTCTTTTTCCACACTTTTGTGTGCAGCAGTCCTTTTAATTGCTGCCATACTTGTCCTGATATCATTGTAGGGAGATTAAAATTGTACTACAGCCCTTGTATTTTTTGATATATCTTCCAGCCACGTTCTGCCACTTACATTGTGTAGTGTAATACGCTGGGCCTGAGTTTTGTTGCAGTCTCCCCCAAATAAAAGGGAGATTTAAATTGGCACTAAGTGGATCCACGTCACAGTTCTGTTAGTTTGTCGTACATCTTCCAGCCACGTTATGCCACTTACATTGTGTAGTGTAATACACTGGGCCTATTTTGTGCTGCAGTCTCCCCCCCAAAAAAGGGAGATTTAAATTGCCAACAAGTTTATATTTGTCAGTTCTCTTTGTCTTATATCTGCCAGCCACGTTCTGCCACTTACATTGTGTAGTGTGATACACAGGGCCTGTTTTTTACTGCAGTCTCCCCCCCAAAAAAGGGAGATTTAAATTGCTAACAAGTTTATATACGTCAGTTCTGTTTGTCGTATATCTGCCAGCCACGTTCTCCCACTTACATTGTGTAGTGTGATACACAGGGCCTGTTTTTTGCTGCAGTCTCCCCCCCAAAAAAGGGAGATTTAAATTGCCAACAAGTTTATATACACCTTCTACCTTGTTTTACAGTACCATATAACGGTTGTTATTTTGGTTATATTTTCCTAAAAAATGAGGAAGTCTGGTGGAAGAGGCCGAGGGCGGTCGTTGCCAGCTGGTACTGATGGTGGTGGTGGTGGTGGAGCATCTGGTGGTAGTGGGAAAAGCAAAATAGCACCTAAGGCTGGAGGTGTTTAGCCAGCGTCATCGTCTGGCTACACAAGGCCTCGAAGGCTCCCTTATCTGGGAGTAGGAAAACCGCTTTTAAAGCCGGAGCAGCAGGAAAAAGTTTTGGCTTTCCTTGCTGACTCAGCTTCTAGCTCTTTCGCATCCTCTTCAGAAAGTTCGAAATATAAAAGCAGCGAGTCATCAGTGGATGCGCCCGGTCAGGAACAAGTCGCTTCCTTGTGTCCTTCACCCAAAGCAAAAGTGAAGGATGCAGCAGGCGACACTACAGTTTACTCCATGAAGCTCTTTACACATACTGTGTCAGGGTTAGAAAGGGAAATTGTTAAAAGCCCATTACAAGATGAATCGGACATGGAGTGCACAGATGCACAGCCACAGCTAGATTATTATGCTGTTCCATTGACTCAGATCACTACATTGCCCTCGCAGTGTACTGAGCCAGAATCTGACCCTGATGAGACTATGGTGCCCCGTCACAAACGCTATAGCACCTTACACGGTGAAACAGAGGAAGGTGCACATGACATTGAAGAGGAGGTGATAGATGACCCAGTTTTTGACCCATATTGGCAGCCATTGTGGGAACAGGATGCCGCTGGCAGTAGCTCTGAAGCGGAGGAGGATGATCCGCAGCAGGCATCTACATCGCAACAGCTTTCATCTGGCATGCCCGTATCTGGCCAAAAACTTTTGACAAAACCAAAAACACTTTTAGGACAGCGTGGCCATCCGGTGAAAGGAGAACAGTGTGCAATGCCTGAAAAGGTATTCAATAGTAGGAAGAGTGCAGTGTGGGAATTTTTTAACCAAGATCCGAATGATCAGTGCAAAGTTATCTGTAAGAAATGCTCAAAGAGCTTTAGCAGAGGGAAGAATGTCCAAAATTTAAATACAACGTGCATCTTGCAAGCCTGGACTAACTACCAAACGTCCTGTACCGTTGGTGCACCTGCTCAGAATGAAGGTAGTCGGCAACGCTACATTGCTTCCCTCACTGTAAGCCCATCGGTTAGGACACCACCAAGAGCAAATATGGAGGTATCATCGCAAGGCCAAAGCAGTCAGGGAATCACAAGGTTCTTGGTAGGAAACACTGTATGTAGGCCAACATCAAGAATACCATCACCAACCCTCTCTCAATCTGCCATGTCCACCAACACCCCCGCTAGTTCCACCATATGCAGCTCTCCAGTCCAGTTCACCCTACAAGAGATTCTCATTAGGAAAAGGAAGTACTCATCCTCTCATCTGCGTACACAGGGTTTGAATGCCCACATTGCTAGACTAATCTCATTAGAGATGATGCCCTACCAGTTGGTTGAAAGCGAAGCTTTCAAAGCCCTGATGGCCTATGCAGTACCACGCTGTGACCTACCCAGTCGACACTTCTTTGCGAGAAAAGCCATCCCAGCCCTCCACCAGCATGTCAAAGAATGCATTGTCCATGCACTCAGGCAATCAGTCAGTAGAAAGGTGCACCTCAAAACAGATGCATGGACCAGTAAGCATGGCCAGGGACATTACGTGCCCATCAAGGCGCACTGGGCTAATGTGGTGGATGCAGGGTCCACAGGGGACAGCCATAGTGGGACAGTTCTGTCTAGCCCACGGTCATAGGAAACAGTTGGCAGTAAGCGTGCGACACCACTCCTCCTCCTCCAGAAGCGAAAGCTCGTCCACAGAGCACAGTCGCCCGACCACTCCATCCGCAGCTGCAAGTGTTGCACACGAGGTGTCACATTATGGAACAGCTAGTGGTATGCATCAGCAGGCTGTGTTGGAAATGAAGGGTATGGGCGACAACAGACACACCACGGAAGTACTGGCCGAGTACTTGCAGAAAGAAACTCAGTCATGGCTGGGCAGTGTACATCTTGAGGCAGGCAAGGTAGTCAGTGATAACAGAAGGAATTTTAGGGCTGCCATAGCCATTTCAGAACTGAAACACATACCTTACCTGGCTCACACCTTGAACCTGTTGGTGCAGTGCTTCCTGAAAAATTATCTGGGGTTACCAGCCCTGCTCCTGAAGGTGCGGAGACTTTGCTCGCACATCCGCCGGTCGCTCGTACACTCCAGTCGTATGCTGAACCATCAGCGATCGCTGAAGCTTCCCCAGCACCGCCTAATAATCGATGTTGCAACAAGGTGACATTCCACACTGCACACACTTCAGAAGCTGTGCGAACAGCGGCGTGCTGTAATGTATTTATGGGAGGATACACATACACGGGCAGGCAGTTGGATGGCAGAAATGGAGTTGTCTAGTGTGCAGTGGTCGAAGCTACAAGACCTCTGTCAAGTCCTTCAGTGTTTTGAGGAATGCACACGGCTGGTAAGTTGAGACGACACCATCATAAGCATGAGCATCCCACTAATGCGTCTGCTGATGCAAAGTTTGGCGCACATTAAGGAGCAGGCGTCTGCAGCCGAGGAGGAGGGGGAAGCCTTGATGACAGTCAGCCATTGTCTGCTCAGGAAGTCTCCTGGATGAGGTGGCGGACGAAGAGGAGGAGGAGGATGATGGGGATGAATATTTATGGGAGGAGGATGCTTCTTAGGGGGCAATAGAAACTAGTGGCATTGCAAGGTCAGGTACAGGGTTTTTGTGGGAGACAAGTGATGTTGATTTGCAAGGAAGTGCTCCTCAACCCAGCACAAGCAGTGAATTGACACCTGGAACATTGGCCCACATGGCTGATTATGCCTTGCGTATCCTAAAAAGGGACCCCCGCATTATCAAAATGATGACCGATGATGATTACTGGTTGGCCTGTCTCCTGGATCCATGATATAAAGGAAAATTACATAATATCTTGCCACATGAGAACATTGAGCAAACATTGGCTGCCAAACAAGCAACTCTTGTAGACTGTTTGGTTCCGGCATTCCCAGCACACAGCGGCGTTGATGGTTCTCACACGAGCTGTAGGGGGCAACATGGCAGAGGTGTTAGAGCTGCACAAATCAGAAGTGGCGTTGGAGAGAGGGGGTTTTATGACCAGGTTGTGGAGTGATTTCGCAATGACTGCAGACATGACAGGTACTGCTGCATTGATTCAAAGTGACAGGAGACAGCATTTGTCCAGTATGGTTACGAACTATTTTTCCTCCCTTATCGATGTTCTCCTTCACAGGTCATTCCCCTTTGATTACTGGGCATCTAACATAGACACCTGGCCTGAATTGGCAGAATATGCATTACAGGAGCTCGCTTGCCCAGCTGCTAGTGTGCTATCAGAAAGATTCTTCAGTGCTGCTGGTTCACTACTGACCGAAAAAAGGACTTGTCTGGCTACCCAAAATGTTGATAATCTAACCTTCATTAAAATGACCCAATCTTGGATTTCAAATTATTTTGCCCCACCTTCCCCTGCTGACACGTAGCTTGCCTGAAAAATGACTTGCTTTTGGCCTCCTCTTACTGACTGCTCCAATTCCTCCCTTTGCAGCTGCTGAATGTCCACCATAGGCCATTTTTATACCTCACTAAATGGTCTGACTCCCCCCACAGGGCCGTGGTCACCACTTGGTGCAAGCACCCGTGCGAGTGCCGTTTACCTGGATAGGTGTGTGTGTCCACTTTTGGGCAACGGCACTTGCATAGGGTCCCTTATAATACAATGAAGTGTCTCTAACAGTGGTGGTGCACACCCGTCAGACACACCATCGTTATATGAGGGGCCCTGTGCCAGTACCACCACCCACGAGAGAGTGTTGCCCCCCAGCTCAAACAGTGCTCTACCCCTTGCAATACTTACCTCTCCCTGCTCCACCACACTGTAGTCTGTGCTGTTAAACCCTTCAAAGGCACTGCCAAGACAAATTTGTTGAAATGACAGATGATAGTTAAAATATACAGGGGCCCTGGCCTCAATTTTGACCAGTTAATACTTTGCGCCTACTACCACTGTCTGCTACTCAGCAGAGGAGCCCACCCCAGTACCTAGCTATGCCGCCTGTTTAGTCCTATTACCAATTTAGAAAAATAAGCTGTGGACATTCTGGCTCAAATAGAGTAGGAAAAACAGCTTTCCATCAGGACATGAAGCAACATTATTCAGGAAAAGCATGTAATTGGATCAAGCCCCAAGTTCTCCTCTTACGCTTTCTCATCATTATTATTAATATTATTATTATTATTTATTATTATAGCGCCAATTATTCCATGGCGCTTTACATGTGAGGAGGGGTATACATAATAAAAACAGGTACAATAATCTTGAACAATGCAAGTCAGAACTGGTACAAGAGGAGAGAGGACCCTGCCCGCGAGGGCTCACAATCTACCAGGGATGGGTGAGGATACAGTAGTTAAGGATAGAGCTGGTCATGCAGTGGTTTGGTCAATCAGTGATTACTGCAGGTTGTAGGCTTGCCGGAAGAGGTAGGTCTTCAGGTTCTTTTTGAAGGTTTCGATGGTAGGCGAGAGTCTGATATGTTGTGGTAGAGCGTTCAAGAGTAGGGGTAATGCGCGAGAGAAATCTTGTATGCGGTTGTGGGAAGAAGAGATAAGAGGGGAGTAGAGAAGGAGATCTTGTGAGGATCAGAGGTTGCGTGCAGGAAAGTACCAGGAGACGAGGTCACAGATTTATGGAGGAGACAGGTTGTGGATGGCTTTGTATGTCATGGTTAGGCTTTTGTACTGGAGTCTCTGGGTAATTGGGGAGCCAGTGAAGGGATTGAAAGAGGGGAGAGGCCGGGGAATAGTGTGGGGACAGATGGATTAGTCGGGCAGCTGAGTTTAGAATAGTTTGGAGGAGTGCAAGAGTGTTCGAGGGGAGGCCACAGAGCAGGAGGTTACAGTAATCGAGGCGGGAGATGATGAGGGCATGGACTAGGATTTTTGAAGATTCTTGGTTTAGGAATGTACGGATCCGTGAAATATTTTTGAGTTGGAAACAGCAGGAAGTGGAAAGGGCTTGGATATGCCGTTTGAAGGAGAGATCAGTGTCAAGGATTACCCCAAGACAGCAAGCTTGTGGGACTAGGGAGAGTGGGCAGCCGTTTGCTGTAATGGATAGGTTAGTTGGGGGGTCGTGAGAGATGGGGTAAAGACAATGAATTCTGTTTTGTCCATTTTAAGTTTTAGAAATCTAGCGGAGAAGCAGGATGAAATAGCGGATAGACATGGAGAGATTCTGGTCATTAGGGTGGTGATATCTGGTCCAGAAATGTAGATCTGTGTGTCATCAGCATAGAGATGATACTGAAAACCGTGAGATTCTCTGAGCTGTCCTAGGCCAAAAGTGTAAATGGAGAAGAGCAGGGGTCCTAGAACTGAACCTTGCGGGACTCCGACAGATAGGGGGTGAGGTGAGGAGGTGGTGTGTGAATGGGAGACGCTGAATGTTCGGTCAGTTAGGTATGACGAGATCCAGGATAGGGCCAAGTCTGTGATGCCAAGGGATGAGAGGGTCTGTAGTAATAGGGAGTGGTCCACTGTGTCAAAGGCAGAGGACAGGTCCAGGAGGAGGATGATAGAGTAGTGTCGCTTGCTCTTGGCGGTTAATAGGTCATTGGTGACCTTAGTTAGGGCAGTTTCAGTGGAGTGGTGTGACTGGAAGCCTGATTGTAAGCGGTCGAAAAGGAAGCAGGAAGATAGATGGGAGGACAGTTCAAGATGGACGTGTTGTTCCAGTAGTTTTGAGGCATAGGGGAGAAGTGATATAGGGCGATAGCTAGATACAGAGGATGGGTCAAGAGAGGGCTTTTTGAGGATAGGTGTGATTGAGGCATTCTTAAAGGTTGAGGGGAAAACACCAGTTGTTAGTGATAGGTTGAAGAGATGGGTTAGAGTTGGGATGAAGACTGTGGTGAGGTATTGGAAGAAGTGGGAAGGGATCGGGTCAAGTGCACAGGTGGTGAGTTGCGATATTGAGAGTAGAGTGGAGAGTCGATCTTCTGCAATAGTGGAGAAGTTGGTTTTGGAGGTGGAGGGCTGGGTAGTTGGGAGGAAGGGCTCTTGGGGTTGTCGACTAAAACTGTCTCTGATGTTCTCAATCTTCTGCTTCAAAAATGAGGCAAAGTCTTCAGCTGAGAAGAGTGGGGAGGGAGGAGGTGCTGGGGGAAGGAGGAGAGAGTTGAAGGTGAAGAATAACTGTTTAGGTTTGTGAGACAGGGAGGATATAAGAGATGAGAAGTAGGTTTGTTTACCTATGGCGAGTGTGGTCTTGAAAGTTGTGAGGGACTGTTTGAATGCAATAAAGTGCTCGTTGGAGTGGGATCTTTCCATCTCCGTTCTGCAGCCCTGGAAGCTTGCCTCAGTTCTTTGGTCAGGCTGGTGTGCCAGGGCTGTCTGTTGATTTTGGGAGCTTTGGTATGTGTGGGAGGGGCAAGAGATTCCAAAGCTGCAGCTATTGTGGTGTTATATAGGGCAGCAGCGTCATCCGTATTGTGTAGGGAACTTATGTCTGTGAGAGGGAGGAGGGATTCAGAGAGTGAATGTAGATCAAGGTGTTTAAGATTTCAGCAATGGTGTGCAAGTTTGTGAGGTGGGGATTGTAGACAAGGAGTGGAGAGGGAAGAGAATGTAAGTAGATTGTGGTCAGAAAGAGGAAGAGTTGATTTAGAGAGGTTAGATAGGGAGCAAAGGCGGTGAAGATGAGGTTCAATGTGTGACCATCTTTGTGAGTGGCTGCAGAAGACCATTGAGTGAGGCTGAATGAGGAAGTGAGAGACAGGAGTTTAGTGGCAGCTGAGAGGGAAGTGTCAATGGGAATGTTGAAGTCGCCCATGATGATAGTGGGGATGTCCGCAGAAAGGAAAGGAGCCAGGTGGTGAAGTGGTCAAAGAAGGTGGTGGCTGGCCCTGGGGGGCGGTAAATGACAGCCAGTTGGAGGTTGGTGGGGGCATAGATGCGCACAGAGTGCACCTCAAAGGAAGGGAGGGTAACAGAGGGTGGCAGTGGGATTGGGGTGAAGGAACAGTTATCTGACAGGAGAAAACCAACTCCTCCACCATGCTTGCTGCTGGGGCGGGGAGTGTGAGAAAGGTGGAAGCCACCATATGAAAGTGCAGCAGGAGAGGCTGTGTCAGAAAGGGTGAGCCAGGTTTCGGTGATGGCGAGGAAGGAAATTTGTTATTAATAAAAAGATCATGGATGTAGGAAAGCTTATTGCAGACAGAGCAAGCGTTCTACAGAGCTCCTGTTAGTGGGACTGGGGAAGCGGGGGCCGGGCGAATGGGTATAAGGTTAGAGAGGTTATGGAAATTTGTGATAGAGCGAGTATGGGAGGTAGAACTGACTGTGGGGATGTGGTAAGGAGGACCAGGATTTGGAGAGATATCACCAGCAGTGAGAAGGAGCAGAGAAAGTGTTAGCAGGTGGGAGCAGGAGAGGGCATGAGGTGGCTGTCTGTGCTTGCAGAAAGAGGATTGTATGTTAAGGAACAGTTCTGAGGAGGAAGTGAGATGGATGGGGAGGATTGAAGAGGAGATGAACAGTTCTTTACTAGGAGTTGGGATTAGGGGAGTTTGCAGAAAGTGAAGAGGGGTGAAAGTTAAAACAAACAGACACATTGTTTACAGTGACTGTGTCCAGTTACCTTCAGTTCCCTTCTGTTTCAATTCTGGTTTTAATTCTAAATTAATCTTCACACTTCTAGGACACGCTTATAGGAATCACACTTCAGACTGAAGTCATTGCAGACTTGTACTATGCAATATATGTACAACTAAGTGCATTCAGGTGTGAAGCAGAGAGGAGTGGTCTCTGCTCATCTTGGTAAGAGAATTAAGGGTGGACCAGATGCATACAATCAAGCCAGAGTAAACAAGGTCATAAATAACACAGGGTAAGCTGGGGTTATCTGAAAGGCCTACCATGAGAATGCTAGGAGCAGAGGAAAGTCTGTGTGGAAAGTTGGGTAATGTACTATGTGCACTTCATAGACAGACCAGGCAGGAGAGCAGGCTGGAGAGCTGTGTGCATGAACATACCATGAGAATGCTGGGAGCAGAGGAAAGTCTGTGTGGAAAGTTGGGTGATGTACTATGTGCACTTCATAGACAGACAAGGCAGGAGAGCAGGCTGGAGAGCTGGGTGCATGAACATACCTGTAGGAAGAATAGACATGCTGGTTAGAGTGCGATGGCGGCAGAGAGCAGGGCACAGTCTGTATACATCCATCTGGTTTTAATTCTAAATTAATCTTCAAACTTCTAGGACACACTTATAGGAATCACACAGCAGACTACAGCACACATGCTTGTATTTCTCCCAGCCAGACAACACCCTCATGTAGTACCAGGTTAGCATCATCAGTTTCATCCACCACTACTGCTCTTCATACTCTGAGTACATCTGGTCCTCCTTCTCCTTTTTTTCTGGGTATATTCATTCCTGATTGCACACCATGGAAACAGCCATATACTCCGAGTCATCCACTGGTTTGTAAGCTAAATTTTCAACTAGTCAAGTTTCTGGTGTGCAGTCTCTACAGGGCCGGCTCTAGGTTTTCATGTGCTCTGGGGGAAAGCGTCTCAGTGGGTCCTGTAACACATACCACAATTCATGTTGCACAGTTACTGCAGAGAAATAAAGGTATAGTACAGTGCCAAAGATTTCACTTACTTCTTACACTTCATGAGTGATACCGATAGCTCAGAAACCAGACAGAATAATGAGCCCCATGTATTGATGCGTACAGTATTATGAGCACCACATAGTGCTCTATACAGAATAATGAGCCCCAGATATTGCTCCAAACAGTATTTTGGAGACCACATTGTGCTCCAAACAGAATAATGAGCCCTATGTATTGCTCCATACAGTATTATTGACACCACAAAGTGCTACATATAGAATAATGAGCCCTATATAATGTTATTATTATTATTTATTATTATAGCGCCATTTATTCCATGGCGCTTTACATTTGAGGAGGGGTATACATAATAAAAACAGGTACAATAATCTTGAACAATACAAGTCACAACTGGTACAGGAGGAGAGAGGACCCTGCCTGCGAGGGCTCACAATCTACCAAGGATGGGTGAGGATACAATAGGTGAGGATAGAGCTGGTCATGCAGTGGTTTGGTCGATCGGTGGTTACTTAAGGTTGTAGGCTTGCCGGAAGGTAGGTCTTCAGGTTCTTTTTGAAGGTTTCGATGGTATGTGAGAGTCTGATATGTTGTGGTAGAGAGTTCCAGAGTAGGGGTGATGCGTGAGAGAAATCTTTTTGAGTTGACGGCGGGAGGAAGTGGAAAGGGCTTGGATATGCGGTTTGAAGGAGAGATCAATGTCAAGGATTACCCCGAGACAGCGAGCTTGTTGGACTGGGGAGAGTGAGCAGCCATTTACTGTAATGGATAGATTCGTTGGGGGGTCGCATGAGATGGGGAAAGACAATGAATTCTGTTTTGTCCATGTTAAGTTTTAGAAATCTAGCGGAGAAGCAGAGAATATATTGCTCCATACAGTATTATCGGCAACACATAGTGCTCCATACACAATAATTAGCCCCATATATTGTTCCATACAAAATAATGGACCCCATATAATGCTTCATACAGAAAAATGAGCCCCATATATTGTTCTACAGAATAATGAGCCCCATATATTGCTTCATACAGTATTATGGGCACCACATAGTGCTCCACACAGTATTTTGAACTCCATATATTGCTCCATATAGAATAATGGACCCCATATAATACTCCATACAGTATAATAAGCTCCATATAATGTTCCGTACAGGATATGATGGTTCCCATATATTGTTCCATACAGAATGGGCATCATATATTGCTCCATACAGTATAATTGGCCCCATATAATGCTCCACACAGTACATGATGGGCACTAAATAATGCTCCAGTATATGATGGGCCCCATATAATTCTCCATATAAAATTGTCCCAATAAGATGCTCTATATATAATGGGTCCCATATACTGCTACATATGTAATTAGACCCATAAGATGTTCCATATGTAATTGGCCCCTCAAGGTGCTCCATATGTAATTGACCCCATATACTGCTCCATAAATAATTGGGCACATATACTTCTCCATATGTAATTGGCCCCATATACTGCTCCATATATAATTGGTCCCAAAAGATGCTCCATATATAATTGGCCCCACATACTGCTCCATATGTAATTGACCCAATATACTGCTCTATATATAAATAGCCCCATATAGAATTGGCCCCATAAGATTTTCTATATATAAATGGCCACATAAGATGCTCCATACATAATTGGCCCCATATATTGCTCCATATGTAATTGCCCCTATATGCTGCTCCATATATAATTTGGCCATATACATTTGGCCCCATAAGATACTCCACATATGATTGGCCCCATATACTGCTTCATATGTAATTGGCCCCATATACTTCTCCATATGTAATTGGCCCCATATATGGCTCCAAATATAGAAAAAAATGAAATACTCACCACTCGCCGCTGCTCTCCAAACTCCTCAGCGTCTTTCGGCTCTCTGCATTATGCGCTATGACTGCTCTGGTAGTGGGCGCACAGTGCTCACTTCATCGTGCTCTCTGATCTGAACTTCACAGTCAAAGGATGGAAAACGCCGCAGCGCAGGAAAAGGAGAGGTGAATTTTGCAATTACCAGGGCCTGGAGCAAGTGGTGAGGGTGCCCACTTCCAGGCACTGGCACATGCACCGGGCCCCCATAGCATCCCAGTGTCCCCGACAGCAAGTTGGTTCCTTCGCCTGCTCAGGGCCCAAGAACTTGCCCGGGATCACTGGGTGTGGACCCGAGTCTCTACCATACCATCTTGTGGAATCTACTGTATTTAGAGAAATAATGGTTCTCAGCCTGGTTGGAAGATACTCAGCTGTCACTTTTTCTCACAGAAAGTGTAGCCCGCCCTTTCTTTCACGTATAGGAGAATATAGGCTGCTTTCTCAACTTGTCTTTGTGCTACAGAATGCACCATAGAGCAGCCACTTTGGGCAGGGATGAAGCATTAGTTTCATGGTTCACTGGGTGAATGTTTGAAGCTGAAAACATGCAGCACAGCAACCAGAAAAGATGGTGGAGCATGATAATATTTACAAGGTACGGATAAGTACAAAGAGTGCCTAGAAGAGTATACAATTTTTCTTTAACACCTTACTTGCCCTTTATGATAATACATGGTAGACCAATGAATCATTCACTCCAGTCCAATATATTGCTATGCTGCTTTTTGCTGAACTTGACTGATGAGCAATAAGTGACTTGTTTTAACCAAATCAGACTTTTTTTGTGAACCGCTAAATGCGATTTCAGCACATTGGTGGTGGTAGTATACATAGACAGATAAGAAAGTAATTTATATATTGTTAAGTGCTGAGCTCCAGAAACATCTAAAAGCAATGCAGATATTAGAAAAATCATGTTGAATATGTAAGCACCCAGTACAATTGTTTTCTAATGGTAAAATAAAGTACATTGAAATACTACATGAATACAAATAAGCTACCTAACAAGACAAAAAAAATCAAACAAAACTATGCAGCATTACATTTCCCCAGAAAGTTTACCTTTGTAGAATACTAGTGAACCATATCCAAATTGATTTTAACTTGAAACCTTCAAGCTATTAATTATTCTCTTGTGCAGTTTCTTTTTCTGCCTATAGCATTATATTAGCTTTCTATGGGAGCTACAAAACACTTCATAAAATAGTTATGAGCAATTTTGAATCACACACATTAGTGAAACAAATCTGATTTGCCCCAGAAGGTATATTATTGATTTTATTTATTTTTAACATTCATTTTGGGAATAAACTTACCAACCTATTACATCTGTAAATTTGTATGGATAAAATTAGTGGTTTCATGTTGTAAAGGAAATTATATGTTTATAACACTTTTATGCAGAGATTTACGGTATATTAACTATTTGCATCATTTTAGGGTATTTCATTGCTTGCTTTATGAACACTGCCGTTAAAAGAATCGATGGGGCCTAAACACTGTATTACATTGAAAATAGGTCTTAATAAAACAAGTTACTCTTATTTGAACTGTTGCTTAAATATTTTAGTGGTTTACAAGTATCGGCATAATGCTGAAGAGAGATAAAATAATATACTATGTACAATGCAATGTTAGGAGGCAGTGTTTCATGTATCAATTGGTGCCTCTATAGCACATTTTTCTTTGTTAGAATTGTGTTTGCAATGGGGTTTTTTTTTTACATTTTTAGCAATTTTAGTAATTGGTTCTACTTTCCTAATAAAACATATCTAGTGAGTCAAATGTGGAAAACATACTTCTTTATTAACTTCAAATAAGTGATTTTAAATAGAGATAAGATGGATCCACAGATTAGAAATTAAATTCAAATTTCTGGATTTCTGTGGTTTTGCATGAATTTGAACATAGTTAATTTACCAAGCTGATAAATATTAGCACCGGCATGTATCTAACAAGCATTACAAACCTACAAATATGATGCACAACCAATATCTTCAAGAAAATATATAGTTTATTTTTATACAATAGTCACAACACCATTAAAATATATAAGAGAACAGACCACCAGGTGGCAATAAGGTGCCATATAAGGGCATGGACAATAAATACATTATTATCGGCCGATATTCGCTGTATCGGATTTCCGATACTGAGTTCCGATACTTTTAAGATATCGGATACCGGAATTGGAAGTTTCTATAGTGCAATGATGCACTATAATGGAGTGTGGGCGGTGCATGGGTGCAGACTGCGTGTCTGTGTGTGCGAGCTGGGTCTGTGCGTGACCGTGTGTGGGTGGGGTCTATGCATGACTGTGGGGGGTCTGTGCGGCCTGCCAGGGGTCTGTGCGGGCCTGCTGGGGGTCTGTGTGGCCTGCCAGGGGTCTATGCTGTCTGCTGGGGGTCTGTGTGGGCCGGCCGGGATCTGTCCGGGCCTCTCAGGGGTCTGTGCGACCTGCCAGGGGTCTTTGTGTTTGTGTGCAGGCATCGTCTGATGGGACTACAAGTCCCATCGGGCTATGCCTGCTACAATGGCAGTGATTGACACATTAGCCAATGATGGGACAGTAGTAGTCCCATCATCCGGCTAATGTGTTGAATGTAAAAAAACACTACATACATACTACATACATACTACATACAACATACTACATACATACAACATACTACATGCATACTGCATACATACTACATACATACTGCATACATACTACATACATACTACATGCATACATACATCATACTACATACATACAACATACATGCTACATACATGCTACATACATGCTACATACATGCTACATACATACTACATACATACAAACAACATACATACAACATACTATATACATACTCCATACATACTACATACATACATACTACATGCATACTACATACATACAACATTCATACTACATACATACTACATACATACATACAGTACATACTACATACATACATACTACGTACAACATACATATTACAAACATACTACATACAATACGTTCACACATTACATACAATACATATAGACATACAGTACATATAACATAGAGTACATACTCACATCACTTGTCATTTTGATCCCCGAAGCCAGTGTCATCTGTAAAAAAGATTAAAATAACAAACAACCAATATTCTCCCTGATCCGTAGAAATCCACGAGTGTCCCACGACAATCTCCCGTGGAGAATGGCAGCATCAGCTGATGCGACCGCTCTCTAGGGGCTCCAGGAATAGAATGATGGGAGGAAGGTATCCTTCCGCACTGTATTCCTCTGCCGCTGTAAAAAAAATAATCCCTAGTTTCACTTTTGGCATTGCTGTGTGAGAAATTTTCCCACGCAGCAATTGCCATAAAGTGAGACTTTGAACTCCAGTAACCTCTCAGTGATGCACTGCAGGAGCCATTGTCTCCTGTCAGTGTGTCACTGAAGGTCCTATAGAGCAGTGACATCACCCGATGTCACTGTTGTATAGGGGAAATTATCATGGGACACTCGTTATTAATTGGACTATGGCGGACAGGTAGTATACGGTTTATTATTTTACGTTTTTTGCAGGCGCTGAAGTATGGTAAGTATGGTTAAATGAAGAATATTAAAATACTTTTTCCTAATGTGTGTGTGTTTTATTAACCCTTTACTAGTATTGTATTAATAATGGCTAGGTGTCTTATTGGTGCCTCTCCATTATTATCCAGACTTAATGTCACCTTAAAATAGCAAGGTGACATTAACCCCTTATTACCCCATATCCCACCGCTACACGGGTGTGGGAAGAGAGGGGCTAAGGGCCGGAATTGGTGCATCTTACAGATGCGCCATTTCTGGGGTGGCTGCGGACTGGTATTTGTAGCGGGGGGGCCAATATCCATGGCCCCTCTCTAGGCTATGAATATCAGCCCGCAGCTGTCTGCATAGCGTTTATGGCTATAAAATATAAAGGAATCCCATGTCAGTTTTTGGGGGGATGCCCCTATTTTAATAGCCAGTAAAGGCTACACAGACAGCTACGGGCTGATATCCATAGCAGGCTACAAATATTGGCCCTCAGCCGTCGGCTTTCCCCCTCTGGCACAGAAAATTGGGCGGGAGCCCAGGCAATTTTTTTCTATTTTTTTTAAATTAAATGCTCACTAAGGCCTCTTTCAAACTTGCGTCGGTAGGTGTCCCTCGCTATGCGTCGGGCCGACGTACCGACGCACGATGTGAAATTTGTGCACGGCGTGGGCAGCAGATGCAGTTTTTCAACGCATCCGCTGCCCATTCTGAAGTCCAGGGAGGAGGGGGCGGAGTTTTGGCCACGCATGCATGGTAGAATATGGCAGACGCGATGGACAAAAAAAGTTCACTTGAACGTTTTTTCGTGCCAACGGTCCACCAAAACACAACAGATTCATTGCACGACAGACGCGACATGTGGCCATCCGTCGCGAACCGTTGCTAATACAAGTCTATGGGTAAAAAACGCATCCTGTGAGCACATGTGCAGGATCCGTTTTTTTTCCCCCAGATCCGTTTTTTTCTCATAGAGTTGTATTAGTGCCAGATTGTTCCTGATGGCCACATGTTTCATCCGTTTTTTGCCAGAGCCGTCAAAAAAGCTGTTTCTGCCGGACGGAAAACACATACAGCGGAACATTTTTTCTGTTAGGCGAAAAAACGCACAGCGACGGATCTGGCAAAAAACAGATGAAACGTGTGACCATACATATACTACGTATGTAGTATGTATGTAGTATGTTGTATGCATGTAGTATGATGTATGTTTGTAGTATGTATGTAGTATGTTGTATGTATGTAGTATGTACTTAGTATGTATGTATGTATGTAGTATGTGTGTAGTATGTAGTATGTATGTAGCATGTATGTGTGTAGTATGTATGCAGTATGTATGTAGTATGTAGTTTTTTTTTAACATTCAACACATTAGCCGGATGATAGGACTACTACTGTCCCATCATTGGCTAATGTTTCAATCACTGCCATTGTAGCAGGCATATCCCTATGGAACTTGTAGTCCCATCAGACAATGCCTGCACACAAACACAAAGACCCCCGGCAGGCTGCACAGATCCCAAAGAGGCCTGCACAGACCCCTGGCAGGCCGCACTGACCCCCGTGAGGCCAGCACAGACCCCCTACAGTCCCAAACAGACACACAGTCTCCGCCCACGCACCGCCCACACTCTTTCCCCCTCCGGAACAGGATGTACATGGAAAGAAAGGGCTTATTTTCATTCCGATATTTGTGTCCCATTGACTTGCATTGGTTTCCGTTTGGTATCGGCGATATCTGATATTTTTCGAGATATCGGCCGATACAATCCGATCCCGATATTTCCGAATATCAGAAGGTATCGCTCAACACTAGTTGTAATGTTTACTGGTGCTACTTTGTGCAGTTTTGATATAATCAATATTTTATCAGCAGAAGATCTACCTGTTCTCTAAATGCTTAGCTCTGTATAACACCACCCACACAACTGATTAGCAATCTTGTGGTGTACACAGTGGATAGGTAAAAACTGCCAATTGGTTTGGGCTGGGGTTATAGAGATTTCATTTGCATGAAGGTCAACATTACAGCAGGAATACTAAGTAAGTAAGTGAAACATCGTTGAAATAACCTGAGAGCAGACAGAGATGCTTATGTGGCAAAATTCTAGTGACAGATTCTCTTGAACACCATTCTGAGTATTTTTAATATACAGCTCTGGCAAAAATTAAGAGACCACCACATCAAAACCCTGTTATGGGCAGCCCAATCTTAAGACCGGTACCCCATTGAAAACCCGTGGAATGTAATCAATACTACAACCGCTGGCAAAAATTATGGAATCACCCGACTTGGAGAATGTTTATTCAGTTGTATAATGTTGTAGAAAAAAAGCAGATCACAGACATGGCACAAAACTAAAGTCATTTCAAATGGCCACATTCTGGCTTTTAGAAACTCTGAAAGAAATCAAGAACAAAATTTGTGGTAGTCAGTAAGGGTTACTTTTTTAACCAAGCATAGGGGAAAAATTATGGAATCACCCTGTAAATTGTCATACCCAAAAATAACACCTGCATCAAATTAGATCTGCTTGTTAGTCTGCATCTAAAAAGGAATGATCTCGTCTTGGAGAGCTGTTGCACCAAGTGGACTGACATGAATCATGGCTCCAACATGAGAGGTGTCAATTGAAACAAAGGAGAGGATTATAAAACTCTTAAAAGAGGGCAAATGATCACACAATGTTGCAAAAGATGTTGGTTGTTCAGTCAGCTGTGTCCAAAATCTGGACCAAATACAAACAACATGAGAAGGTTGTTAAAGGCAAAAATACTGGTAGACCAAGGAAGACATCAAAGCATCAAGACCGAAAACTTAAAGTAATATGTCTCCCAAACAGGAAATGCACAACAAAACAAATGAATGAATGGGTGGAAACTGGAGTCAATGTCTGTGACCGAACTGTAAGAAACTGGAAATGGGATTTACATACAGAAAAGCTAAAGGAAAGCCATCATTTACATCTAAACAGAAAAAAACAAGGTTACAATGGGCTAAGGAAAAGCAATCGTGGGCTGTGGATGACTGGATGAAAGTCAAATTCAGTGATGAATCACGAATCTGCATTAGGCAAGGTGATGATGCTGGAACTTTGTTTGGTGCCATTCCCATGAGATTTATAAAGATGACTGCTTAAAGAGAACATGCACATTTTCGCAGTCATTGATGATATGGGGCTGCATGTCAGGTAAAGGCACTGGGGAGATGGCTGTCATTACATCTTCAATAAATGCACAAGTGTATGTTGATATTTTGGACACTTTTCCTATCCCATCAATTGATAGGATGTTTGGGGATGATGAAATCATTTTTCAAGATGATAATGCATCCTGCCATAGAGTAAAAACTGTGAAAACATTCCTTGAAAAAGATACATAAGGTCAATGTCATGTCCTGCAAATAGTCTGGATCTCAATCCAATTGAAAATCTTTGGTGGAAGTTGAAGAAAATGGTCCATGACAAGGCTCCAACCTGCAAAGCTGATCTGGCAACAGCAATCAGAGAAAGTTGGAGCCAGACTGATGAAGAGTACTGCTTGACACTCATTAAGTCCATGCCTCAGAGACTGCAAGCTGTTATAAAAGCCAGAGGTGGTGCAACAAAATACTAGTGATGTTTTGGAGTGTTTTTGTTTGTTTTTCATGATTCCATATTTTTTTCCTCAGAATTGAGTGATTCCATAATTTTTTCCCTATGCTTGGTTAAAAAAATACACATGCAAAGCAAGGCAAACACTGAAGGCTGGTAAACAATTGTATACTCATGCTAACACATATAGTTATATGATGTATTCTGCCACCGATATACAGTGGGGCAAAAAAGTATTTAGTCAGTCAGCAATAGTGCAAGTTCCACTACTTAAAAAGATGAGAGGCGTCTATAATTTACATCATAGGTAGACCTCAACTATGGGAGACAAACTGAGAAAAAAAAATCCAGAAAATCACATTGTCTGTTTTTTTTATCATTTTATTTGCATATTATGGTGGAAAATAAGTATTTGGTCAGAAACAAACAGTCAAGATTTCTGGCTCTCACAGACCTGTAACTTCTTCTTTAAGAGTCTCCTCTTTCCTCCACTCATTACCCGTAGTAATGGCACCTGTTTAAACTTGTTATCAGTATAAAAAGACACCTGTGCACACCCTCCAACAGTCTGACTCCAAACTCCACTATGGTGAAGACCAAAGAGCTGTCAAAGGACACCAGAAACAAAATTGTAGCCCTGCACCAGGCTGGGAAGACCGAATCTGCAATAGCCAACCAGCTTGGAGTGAAGAAATCAACAGTGGGAGCAATAATTAGAAAATGGAAGACATACAAGACCACTGATAATCTCCCTCGATCTGGGGCTCCACGCAAAATCCCACCCCGTGGGGTCAGAATGATCACAAGAACGGTGAGCAAAAATCCCAGAACCACGCGGGGGGACCTAGTGAATGAACTGTAGAGAGCTGGGACCAATGTAACAAGGCCTACCATAAGTAACACACTACGCCACCATGGACTCAGATCCTGCAGTGCCAGACGTGTCCCATTGCTTAAGCCAGTACATGTCCGGGCCCATCTGAAGTTTGCTAGAGAGCATTTGGATGATCCAGAGGAGTTTTGGGAGAGTGTCCTATGGTCTGATGAAACCAAACTGGAACTGTTTGGTAGAAACACAACTTGTCGTGTTTGGAGGAAAAAGAATACTGAGTTGAATCCATCAAACACCATACCTACTGTAAAGCATGGTGGTGGAAACATCATGCTTTGGGGCTGTTTCTCTGCAAAGGGGCCAGGACGACTGATCCGGGTACATGAAAGAATGAATGGGGCCATGTATCGTGAGATTTTGAGTGCAAACCTCCTTCCATCAGCAAGGGCATTGAATATGAAACGTGGCTGGGTCTTTCAACATGACAATGATCCAAAGCACACCGCCAGGGCAACGAAGGAGTGGCTTCGTAAGAAGCATTTCAAGGTCCTGGAGTGGCCTAGCCAGTCTCCAGATCTCAACCCTTTAGAAAACCTTTGGAGGGAGTTGAAAGTCCGTGTTGCCAAGCGAAAAGCCAAAAACATCACTGCTCTAGAGGAGATCTGCATGGAGGAATGGGCCAACATACCAACAACAGTGTGTGGCAACCTTGTGAAGACTTACAGAAAACGTTTGACCTCTGTCATTGCCAACAAAGGATATATTACAAAGTATTGAGATGAAATTTTGTTTCTGACAAAATACTTATTTTCCACCATAATATGCAAATAAAATGTTAAAAAAACAGACAATGTGATTTTCTGGATTTTTTTATTCTCAGTTTGTCTCCCATAGTTGAGGTCTACCTATAATGTAAATTACAGACGCCTCTCATCTTTTTAAGTGGTGGAACTTGCACTATTGCTGACTGACTAAATACTTTTTTGCCCCACTGTACGTGGATGAGATGTGTCTGAGGGATGTGATCACAAATCGCTATATAAACAATGGCAGGTAGCGTTACTTACTAACTGTGCCACCAGTCTCTATCAGCCGTGCGTGGTGATCCGGAAGGATGATGCAGTGATACATTCAACAGGTTTATTTACAGTACCTTGGTGAGAGTGAGGACTGTAGGTTAGAGCTGTTACAGAATCACCAGATAGAGATAATAGAAGCTTCAGGTTAGAGGTAACAAGAGAATCCTTTCTCCAGCTCTGCAGCCCATGTGGGATCCAACATGGCACGGAGTACAAAAACAGGAAGAGAAGGAAAAAGATAGGAGGAGCTAAAGACAGAAAGGTGTTGTGGGAAAATTCCATAACAAATATTACAGTGATATAGCAAACGGCCAGTAGATGGCAGCAAAGTATAGCAAATGATAGAACCAGGCTTATTAGCACTACATAAATGTCCATGTATGGCTGAAAGTCTATCATAATAAACTGAGCAGCACACTCCCCATCTGAAATCCTTGGATTTCACTATACCATAAGTCTCGAATTGGGAGTGTTCACCAGAAGTGCATGGAGGTTTACCTCAACCTGTAAGATAAAAACAACGCATGCAATGCAACAATAACATATTGAATAACAAGATAGACGAATGTCTAGAATGAGTTCTTGAAGTAATCCAATGGATAACCCATCTTCGGATTGGAGAAGCCGCGCTAGGCCAAACTGTCTCCAACCCATTTGTAATCCAAAGGTTGAAGTTCCTTGAAAGAGTTCCTACTGATTGGATGGATAATCAATCCTCAACCGGTATGAGTAAAATAATCTCTGATATAGGCCTAATGAAAGTTTTGGGGTCACCTTGCTTAGTAACTGTCACTTCTACCTTGCGTACCTTGCCATCGTCACTTGGAAAGGTTTTAGAGATAAGTCCCATAGGCCATGTGCTTCTTTCCTCCTTCTGGTCTTTCATGAGAATAATATCTCCTACTTGTAAATTTGGCTTTACGTGTTGCCATTTTCTTCGTTTTTGGAGAAGTGTCAGGTACTCTTTCTTCCATCTATTCCAGAAACAATTAGCCAGATGTTGCACATATTTCCACCGTCTCTGATATTTGTTACCGGACACAGAGTCTTCAGGCGGGTTAGGAACAGTTCCAAGTTTCTGGGTGAGGAGAGTTGCCGAAGTGAGAATTGTAGGAGATTCTGGATCCGTAGATATGGGTACATGAGGTCTTGAGTTTACTATAGCAGAGACTTCTGCTAAGAAAGTGGTCAAGGTCTCGTGAGTGAGTCTTGAAAGATTTGAGTCCATCAGCATAGATTCCAGTATCCGACGAGTAATGCCTATCATTCTTTCCCATGATCCGCCCATATGGGAAGCATGAGGAGGATTGAAGACCCAGGAACAGCCATTGGTTGTCAAGAAGTTCTGGACTGGTGTTGAATTCAGTTGTAGTTCTCGACAGGCACCTACAAAGTTTGTTCCACAATCAGATCTTAGTTGTTTTACTGGTCCTCTGATGGAGAAGAATCGTCTTAAGGCATTAATGAAACTGGAGGAGTCCATGGACTCTATCACTTCTATGTGTATTGCTTGTACACTCATGCACGTGAACAACACTGCCCAACGTTTACTTTCCGCATGCCCGCCTCTGGTCCGACGTGCAGCGACTGCCCATGGGCCAAAAACGTCCAAGCCAACATAGGTAAATGGAGGCTCTGTGCTTGTCCTATCAGCAGGCAAATCAGACATCTGTTGTTGTTGCAGTTTTCCTCTTGTCTTACGACACTGAACACAATGATGAATTAAATGGGAAATCGGTCTCTTTGCTCCCACAATCCAGAGGCCTGCAGCTCTTAAGGCACCTTCAGTGAAGTGTCTGCCTTGATGTTTGATTTTTTCATGGTAATGTTGTATGAGTAGAGTGGTGATATGGTGATGACCAGGAATAATTAGAGGATTCTTTTCTGCCTCATCCAATTTAGCTTTGTTTAAACGACCACCAACTCTCAATAAACACCTTTCGTCTATTACTGGGTTTAAGTTGACAATGGGGCTGTTTTTAGGAACGTCTTGTTTTTTACGTATACATTCCAGTTCCTTGTGAAAAACATTCTGCTGCACATTGCGTATCACAATGAGTTCACTCAGAGCAATGTCTTCTGCAGAGAGAGGCTTATGGCAGATATGCCAACCGTGACAATCAGTGTTACTGTCCTTATTGCGATAGCATTGTACAATGTGTACTAACCTTGCAATGGCACGAACCAGCCTCGTCCATCTTGAGAAGTGATCAAAACGCCAACAGTCCAAGCCAACCTCCTCCTTGAGTTTGGTGATGAAGGTGCTGACATCAGGACGGATCTCTGGGTCGACATCTGGATCCTCAAGGCTGAAGCTGTCTTCAACGGCAGTCTCTTTGCACTGTTCGTGAAGGAACTCCGGTCCTGTCAACCAAGAAGAGCTTGCGAAGGCACCAATAGACACTCGTCTAGTAGCAAGGTCCGCAGAGTTAAGATGGGATGGGACGTGCTGCCATTGCTGGGGTTTGGAGGATTTCCTGATCCTTTCCACTCGGTTACTGACATAGACGTAGAAGCGTTTCGTCTGGTTGTATATGTAGCCCAGAACTACCTTACTGTCTGTGTAGAATTTTGTGTCATCCACGTGAATAGCTAGTTCGCTCTGTATGAAGTCTGCAATCTCTATGGTAGTACAGCCCCACAGAGCTCGAGTCTGGGTATGGTGTGCTCGGGTTTAGGAGCCAGTTTAGCCTTTCCAAACAGAAATCCAACATGGGCTTCATTGTTAGAGTCTACAACCTTCAAGTAAGCGACAGCGGCAATAGCTTCAGTGGAGGCATCAGCGAATACATGAATCTCCTTCCTTTGACTTGTAGTTAGGGATGCTGGAGTGTAACAACGTGGTATGTGGATCTTATCCAAGGCGCAAAGAGATTCTCTCCATGACTTCCACTTTAGTTGTTTGTCTGCAGGGAGTGGTATATCCCAGTCCTTAATGTACTCTGAGAGTTGTCTCAGCAGGAGCTTGCCTTGTATAGTCAGGGGTGCGACAAACCCAAGTGGATCATATAGACTGTTCACCACTGACAGAACCCCACGCTTAGTAAATGGTTTTTCTGCACCACTAACCTGAAAGCTGAAGGAGTCATTTAGCAAGTTCCACCTCAGGCCTAGACTTCTCTGTACTGGTGGATTGTCTGAGCCTAGGTTCAAGTCCCTAAATTCTGCGGCATGATCATTAGGGTGAAAGGCCTTCATGACAACAGCACTATTGGAGGCAATTTTATGCAATCTTAAATGAGCTCTAGAAAGCATACCTTGTGTCCGTTTGAGCAGATCTGTGGCTTCTTCCGCCGTGGGCAGGGATTTAAGACCGTCGTCCACGTAGAAGTCCTTTTCAACGAACTGTTGAGCATCCTTCCCGAACTCTGCTGCACCATCGGAGGCAGTCCTACGTAGGCCGTAGGTGGCGACTGCAGGAGAAGGACTGTTTCCGAAAACGTGCACCTTCATGCGGTATTCGATCATTTCCTTGTTGGTGTCGTTGTCTCGGTGCCATAGAAAACGGAGATAATTTCTGTGATCTTGTTGCACGATGAAACAATGGAACATTTGTTCGATGTCGGCGGTAATGGCGACCGGTTCCTTTCTGAATCTCATGAGCACTCCCACCAGGTTATTAGTCAGGTTCGGACCAGTGAGGAGAACGTCATTCAGAGATACGCTGTCATGTTTGGCGCTTGAATCGAACACCACCCTGATTTGTTTCGGCTTTCTTGGATGATACACTCCAAACGAAGGTAGATACCAGCATTCTTCATCAGCTTGCAATGGTGGAGCTGGCTCTGCGTGATCATTGCGAAATATCTTGTCCATAAATGCTATGAAATGTTCCTTCATTTCAGGCTTGTTCCTTAATGTTCTCTGCAGTGAGATGAATCTAGATAAGGCCTGTTCTCTGTTGTTAGGAAGCCTGGTCCTTGAAACCTTGAAGGGTAAGGGAGCAACCCAGCGGTCAGATTCATTTTTGAAGAATCCACTGTCCATGATTTTAAGAAACTCCTTGTCTTCTATGGATAAGGCAACTTTGTTGTCATCTTTTGTTGTGTGAAACACTGTTCTCCCTAAGTCATCACCGTAGGGAGTGGGAATGATGTCAGGCTCCTGGATGGAATCAGAGAACCTCTCTTTCACTTCGTAGTGATGAAGGCATGGCTTAAAGTGAGTTGCGCGACCATTTTGGAGCACATACGTTTTACAGGCGTTGACTTCGGATGCCTTGTGACTCCTATCCAGACATACATCGCCCACGATTACCCAGCCTAGGTCGAGTCTTTGGGCGTTTGGAGCATCATCTGGGCCGTTGCATTGTTGGCGTACCTTGTGGACCTTCAGAATGTCCCTTCCGAGTAGGATTAGAATATCAGCATTCATGTCCAGAGGAGGAATTTCATTAGTCAGGTGCCTCAAGTGGCGATGATAAAGTGCGGCTTCCGGAGTGGGAATCTCCTCCCTGTTATCAGGTATCTGGTCACATTCAATAAGGGTTGGCAAAGGTATATGCACGTTTCCCTTGATTGAAGACACTATGTACCCAGAGGCTCTCCTGCCAGAAGTCTCAATACGACCAGAGCAGGTGTTGAGGGTGTATGGAGTCATTTGTCCCTTTATGTTGAAGATCTCAAAGAATTTGGGCCTTGCTAGAGATCGGTTACTTTGCTCATCTATTATGGCATACATTTTGGAGGCCTTGTCGGGTTGTCCTTCTGGATAGACCTTAATCAGACATACCTTGGCACAGCATTTAGGATCAGTCCCTTCTCCACGTACCTCAGTACATGAGGAGGAAACAGCGGTTGCAGTTGGGTCAGGGACCTGTGGCTCCCCGCCATGCTTTTGAGCAGGGTTAGATGCTGCAGAAGGTTGTGAGTTGTATGGAGCTGACGTGGGATGCATGGCTGTGACGTGTTTATCACTGCTGCATTCAGTGCACTTAATGGCGGCCTTACACTCCTTAGCGAGGTGGTCTGAGGAGGTGCAACACTTATAACCTATCCCAAGCTCCTTGAGGGTATCTATACGCTCCTGCAAAGTCCTTGCTCTGAATCCACGGCATTCTTTAAGTGGGTGAGGCCTTTTGTGGATAGGGCACATACGGTTACTGTCCATGACTTTAGGAGCAACATTATTTGTCTTAGTGAAGGCAGGTGTAGTAAGTGGAACGCCAGTCTTTCTCACAGATACTGTGTTCCTTGAATCTCTACGTTTGGCAATGTTATCATACCTTGTAGATGATGATGATGCTGGTAGAGTAGGCTCAGTGAAGTCGAAGCTGGGATCATTCTTCTTCCGAGCTTGGTCACTGATGAACCTGGAAAAATATGAAAAGGGGGGAAAGGACACATTATACTGCCTTTTATACCATGAGCCGTGGTCTGCCCATTTATCCTGCATGCCGTGTGGCAACTTGGACACTATTGGATTAACGCCATGAGCAGTATCTAGGTAGCTCAGTCCTGAGAGACGTGGGTCTAATTTTGCCAATTCTATTTCCTTTAGCAGGTCGCTCAGATCTTGAAGTTTTCTATTGTCCTTGTTAGTTATCTTTGGGAAGGTTTGCAGTCTTTTAAATAAGGCACATTCTATAGCTTCTGAGCTGCCATAGGTTTGTTCCAGTCTCTCCCAGGCTGCAATAAGACCTGCATCTGAATAGTCCACATGAACTGCCCTTATTGTCTTTATGCGCTCTGCTGATTCAGGGCCTAACCAGTTAACAAGCAAATCCAGTTGTTCCTTGCCGGTGAGATTAAGGTCTTGGATCACTGCTTGAAAGGTGGATTTCCAGGCTCTATAATTCTCAGCACGATCATCAAACTTTGAGAGACTAATGTTTATTAACTCCCGGCGAATCATGTATCTGGCGAAGTCAGACATGTCCGATCTCTCGGTCATTGTTGCAGGATGAACTTGTGGTATCCGTAGGGAATGTAAGTTCTCTGGCTTATATGACTGCGACAAATCAGGACGAAATGATGCGGCATAAGGGTTAAACTGCGGTTTAGTCTCTATAGGTTCTGCTGGCTGTAGCCTAAATTGTAAGTTAGTGCTGGAAGTTACCTTGTCTGCAGTAGGTGGCGACATTTCTTGGCTTGCGGGCGCATCCGTGTTAGAAACTGGAGGGGGTGCTGGTGCAGATGTTGCATGTCTTAGCACGTAGTCTGAAGTTCGATCAGCTGCGTCTTCCATTTCTTCTGGAATAAGACAGTCCGGATTATCATCTTGTCCCAGTGCTTGTTCAAGGACCTTCAGTTTAGCAAGGGCTGTTGCTTCTTCCCTTTCTGCTTGGAGTATTTTTAATTTCCTTTAAGCTTCCACTTCCACTTCAGCCTCCCTTTTAGCAAAGGAGCTTTTTACTCTAGCTTCCTCTGCAGCTGCACGGATCTCCAGTAGCTTGTCAGACAATGTTGATTTCCTGGAGTGAGATGATCTGGAAGACCGAGCTGTGATTTTGGTCGATGTTGTGCGATGTGACCTAACCTCTTGGAGGTGAGCGATGCGGAGTTCTGCTTTATCCTGGGCATCTCGTACTAATGAGGTCTTTTCTTGGAGAAGAGTTTCCCTTTCAGTTACTTCTGCTGGGGCATCTTCCATGTCACAGTTACTCAGGAATGTGATGAACTTTGCAGACAGTCTCTGGTAGCGATCATAGGCGGCAGATAAACTCTTCAATGTGGCGGTTAAACCTGCAGCGTCACTGTGATAGCGTGGAAGAGCTACTAAATAGTGATCAACTCTGCCCCATAAATGTTCTAGATTATCATGGAACTCGTCTCTAGTAGTCTCAAAGTTCTCTCTGGCCTTTTGTGTTGGCTTGGTTACACGTTTGGGTCGTACATCCTGCTCTGCAGTAAGTGTGGACCCTGCTCCTGCAGCATCTATGGTGTCGGGAACCTGATGTGCTTCACTTGCAGATGGGTCCATGGTGCCCTTTGTGGATATGTTTTAGATAAGATGGCGGACGGTTAAGACTTGCTAGCAGACAATGCATATGCACACAGACACTGTTGACTTAGGTCTCTTGTTACTATTCTGCCACCGATATACGTGGATGAGATGTGTCTGAGGGATGTGATCACAAATCGCTATATAAACAATGGCAGGTAGCGTTACTCACTAACTGTGCCACCAGTCTCTATCAGCCGCGCGTGGTGATCCGGAAGGATGATGCAGTGATACATTCAACAGGTTTATTTACAGTACCTTGGTGAGAGTGAGGACTGTAGGTTAGAGCTGTTACAGAATCACCAGATAGAGATAATAGAAGCTTCAGGTTAGAGGTAACAAGAGAATCCTTTCTCCAGCTCTGCAGCACATGTGGGATCCAAGATGGCACGGAGTACAAAAACAAGAAGAGAAGGAAAAAGATAGGAGGAGCTAAAGACAGAAAGGTGTTGTGGGAAAATTCCATAACAAATATTACAGTGATATAGCAAACGGCCAGTAGATGGCAGCAAAGTATAGCAAATGATAGAACCAGGCTTATTAGCACTACATAAATGTCCATGTATGGCTGAAAGTCTATCATAATAAACTGAGCAGCACATGATGAGACCAGCCTATATATGGAAAGAGTGTAGGACACACTAATGCTAATAAGCAAAACCACTACGAAAATAGTGTAAGAGTCCAAAAAATACATATAAAATATATTTATTGAACAAGAAACAGACAAAGTTAGCAAGGTAAGAGATGTGAACAACAACCTCTTGGAACCTGGGAAGAAGACAGTGATCCCCAGATGGTAATAAAACAAACATCCCACAAATGGTGTGAGACGTTAAGGTAGGCTCACATATAACATGATAACACACTGTCAAATGGTTACATCGAAATGATAGTATAGTAATCAATAGTAATTATAATAAATACCCATAGACGCCCCCTGAGGAAGGACTTTACCGAAACACGCATTGGGGTGGGCTGGAGCTGGCGTGATCCCACTGAAACGTCGCACATGGGCCAATAAAATACTCTTATTTTTTCTACTGGAGTGCTGCCTTCATCTTTCTGGACAATAGCATGAGGTTTGGTATATACCTGGAAGGATTTTTTGCACCCTCTGTCTTCTTTTGGTGCTGCTTTTTGTTTTCTTTTTACACATATATATATATATATATATATATATATATATAAATATATATATATATATATATACAGAATTCAAGAAAGCAGCAATAAACATTAAACATGAAGTTATAGTGCACATTTGAAGCTTCCTATGCGTGGTATTACTTATACTACTATGGTTTGTATTAATATACAGTAGAGGAGAGTCTGTGTGCAAGATATTTTACATTGCCCTTGTAGATATATAGATATGATTTGAAAGCATTAAGAAACAATAGTGAATGACAGACTTCTAATACATTACAAATCAGACTCAAGGTCAGTTCTGGTTAGTGGAAAATTCTTGCAACATAATGTAACTAGCAGAATCTTATTAAGTTGCATTAATCTATTGTATTTTCTCTACTCAACCTGAAGTGACATATATGAAAGCTGATAAGGAGTTTTGCCATGAATCGATCTGGGGTAATGGAAATGATATTGTCAAAGTATAAATCCATATAAGTAATTGTATGTTATAAAAGTGTCTTCAATAGAAGACTACCTTGCTTTTCTATATTTCAGAGACCTGGAAACCAATCTGTCAAAAGACAGAATGTAATAGAAAATAAAAAATTATAAGAAAATTGTTTTTTAATAGGAATACTTCAGTAAAAGGAAGTTTAGATGTATACACTGCTCAAAAAATAAAGGGAACTCTAAAATCCCACATCCTAGATATCACTAAATGAAATATTCCAGTTGTAAATCTTTATTCATTGCACAGTGGAATGTGTTGAGAACAATAAAACCTAAAAATTATCAAAGTAAATCACAACTAATATCCCATGGAGGTCTGGAGTTGGAATGATGCTCAAAATCAAAGTGGAAAATGAAGTTACAAGCTGATACAACTTCTGTGGAAATGCCTCAAAACAAGGAAATGATTTTCAATTGTGTGTGTGTTGCCTCCATGTACCTATATGACCTCCCTACAATGCCTGGGCCTGCTCCTGTTGAGGCAGCGGATGGTCTTCTGAGGGATCACCTCCAAGACCTGGACTAAAGCATCCGCCAACTCCTGGACAGTCTGTGGTGCAACGTGACGTTGGTGGATGGTGCGAGACATGATGTCCCAGATGTGTTAAATCGGATTCAGGTCTGGGGAATGGGCGGGCCAGTCCATAGCATAAATGCCTTCATCTTGCAGGAACTGCTGACACACTCCAGCCACATGAGGTCTGGTATTGTCCTGCATTAGGAGGAACCCAGGACCAACTGCACCAGCATATGGTCTCACAAGGGGTCTGAGGATCTCATCTCGATACCTAATGGCAGTCATTCTACCTCTATGGGATTTTAGTGTTCCTTTTATTTTTTTGAGCAGTGTATATACATGTAATGAGAGAGATGTATGCATATAAAGATATCTCTCCATATACATTCATATATACAGTGGCATTTCGATAATCATGGCATATACCAATCAGTCGCCATGGAGCCCATGAGTTGGGCTCAGTGCCAACACTGGCTCTCAGCTTCCATACCTGACATATTTTCAACTGTATCAGCATCCTGAATGCCAGTACAGTTGAAAGCAATGAGGGAACAGGGAGCCAAATGCTCTCTCCTCCATCATTCTCCCTCTGCATCTGAGCTCTGATATCTCAGAACAGTGAGGTTGATGACTTCATTACAATGTATATAGCAATAAGAAACCAGGAGTTTGACAAAAACTTGATATTTTATTTAGACATCACAGAGAAAAAATAGTGACATATAAATGAATAAAACATGGACAAAGACGACAAAAGACCATAATAATGCATAGATATCCTGGTGACAAGTATTCAATCGTACAACTAGTGAAATATGGTTTCTTAAATCTACCCTGGGCAGGCATGGACATTGACAATACAAATTAGTGCATATGGGTAGAATAACGCTAAGTTAATGTTGTTTGAGCAGCTGACATACAAATAAGCCCACAAACATTGTTCTGACATTGTGCCCAAAAATTGTATGCGCATGATAGAGAGGTAGGTTAACTTATTGCACCCTTACCCATAGCAGTAAGAAAAGTGTCGCCAGGACCTAAAAGGACTCCAATGCACATTTTAAATATGTAGAATGTTGCTTCTTTGGGGGATACAGAAAATAAGATTTTCATTATATTTAACTACCTGTGATCACATGGTCACTATGGACCAATAGCAGCCTGGTATACTGGCACATGCATGCATCCCCGTACACGCCATTCACTCAGCCCACAACAATCAAAGGAGCCAACACATAGCTGGGAGGAGAAGGTACAGTATCGGGTATGTGTGGACAATCATGTAGATGCCAAAAGCTGTGCAGGGTAGGGTTGAACGACTTTTCATTTTTTCAGGTTGGGTTTCACGAAACCCGACTTTCTCAAAAGGGTCGAACCCTGACGAAGGAGGACGTAGTGCCTCCGAAACGCGTTGGTTAATTCTGGTCCCAGTACCGCTCCGTAGCTGTGACGTCACACGCTGAGTCTTCTGTCGGCCATCTTCCCCCTGCTCGTATCCAGGGACGCCACCGGCCGGGGCATTCCCTGGCTCTACGTAGCGTCCACACAGTGATTCTGTGCCCGCTCCCCTGCAGGTTCGCCTGCGCGTTCAGCCCTTTCCCGCCTTAGGGCTTCCCGGTACAGCGCCCATGTGCATCCATTCATTGATCCTCCTCTCGGTGCAGCTCAGCGCCGCAGCCCCTCCAGGTTTGCTGGCCGGCACGGTATTCTATCCACGAGGTTCTGGGCTTCTCACCGTAGAACTACATGTTTGCCCATTCTGCTGCCGCTGCGGCATCCATGTTCCGGTAAGTCCGCCAGCTCCACATTTGTATGTTCCCATTTTATATTTTTACATTTACCATCCTATACTTTATATCTGGTAAGGGGCCGACTGTACTATCAGTGTAGGTATTTAGTCATTCCAGCACAGCTGTCCTGGTTCCATTTTCGCGGCCCTATCCGCACCTTGGGTGGTTCTGTCCAGCCCCTAGTAGCCCTCTGGATATTAGTTTTAGTGGCTGTACTAGTGTTTGCTTATTTGCTTTATTCATTTTTTATGTGGTTTTGGTCCCTTTATGCGTGGTTCAGCTGTAACTTTCAAATGATTATAGTTCTTTTATAGCCCTTCTTTGTTCAAAATTAAGGTTATTGTGTCTATGTTAGGGTGAGATTTTACGAAAGTCAGTAATGACAAGCCTCGTGAATATATCTTTCGCTTGGTATAGTGACAAAGGGGGAAACCTCATTGATCTCGGCAGAATATTTATTGAGAACATGCCTTGTTTTTCATCAATTTGTTAATTCATAAGTCCCTACAATATTGCCACAGCTTCCCGCTCAGCTGCACTATCCAGAGCGGAATGGGGCATATCACGATTATGCAATTTCCGCAAGATTAATTTACAAGAAAAGATACAAAGGTCCTTCATGGATGTGAAAAAAATGAAGAAGTTTGTTGGTGAAAAGGTTAATCCCTTGCTCAACACCTCAGATTGGGCAAGGGTCTCTATACGTGATGACTGGTTAATGATCTGTAAGTTGTTTTTTTTTACTTTTTGTCTAGTTCTATAATTCATAAAAGTTGAGGATTGACCCTCACTTTTGTCCATAGCTGTTATGGCTGGCGGAACGCACTGAATAGATTAAAGCTGTAACATTGTGTTCTCAGCCTGGGGTCAACCGTGCAGAGATGGAACCTGCTGAAAAGTAACAGCGGCACTATATGGCGGTACTTCGCCAGAGTAAACTCGGGTTCAGACACCCGGTAAGAACAAAAATGAACTCTGTTGCTTCACAGAGTCGCAGTGAAACAAATGAAATGCTGTGCCCTGTTAGCGAACACAGGATGCAGCAGACGAACACTAGTGGGATCCCTGAGACTCACCCCCACTAAGCTGGAGATTGATCCCGCTTTGACCCCCGGTGGCTTTTGAGCCCGCGCCTGAGGACGCCTCAAGTCAGATGCAGAGATCAAGTGGGAATTCCCACCCTACACTGACCAGTTGTCAGGATAAGTTAAAATTACAGCACAGAGTGCGTGCAGTGCCGAGCAGGCGGACACTGCTGGTTTGATGCAGTACAGATCGTGCTTTGGTGTAGGATAGCACTGTCAAATGCTAGGTAGCTCCAACATTCACAAACATTCAACAACACAAGGAAGGGGAATGATTAAGGAGCAATCACCAGAACAAGCACACATCCACACACACGATAATAGGTTTATACTAGTGCATGGCCGTGCGGCCATGCAAACCTTTTATAGCTGTAGCACTCAAGGATCTTCCTAGTGGTCCAATAGGAGCTGCTACAGGACCTGAGCGAGTGACCCCTGACCTTGAATGGGAGGTCATCCTGTGGGCATGCTCAGTATGGGAAAAGCAGGACTTAGTCCCTGAAATGCCTGCTTGCTGCTGATCAGTACTGGCTACAAAGGCAGAGCCTGGAAAGGCAGCAGTAACCCAAGTGCAAAGTATCAGCTTGAGCGAGATGCTGGGACCGATGTCTCCACTGAGCAGGCTCCACTGTGGCTGGAGGAGAATGGGAGACTGCAGCAGACATGGTTCGAGATTCCCCCTGTGCAGCGGCGGAACTCGACTCCTAACAATAGCTTTCTTGGATGAAGCTTCTTTACCAGAGATATATGACATCATTGACCCAGAGCGAGACCAAGATCTCAAGCCAGTATGGTAGAAGGGACATGACCCATCTGATATCATTCTCCACTTTTTCTATGCTGTTCCACTTTATGGTCTGTGCATCTCACATCTCAAGGGCAAGACAGAATGCATAAAGGAGTATACAGACCACACACCAGGGTCTTTTTGTTGCTTCTTTGTGATTTAACACATTTTTCTGCTTGTTTCATCACAGGATGCATCTCCAGCCAACTGAGCCCACCATAAATTAAGCAATCGACATATGAGCCTCGGCAGTTGATGAGGTCATATGTCAGTGACTTGAGTCATGTTGAGTTCACAGAGCTGTAGAAGTGGCAGAAACACTTTTTTCTGTGATCACATATATCCCTGATTTTTTGGTATCAAAGAAATTACCCCCTCATGTTTTCTGTATAGTCTTATGCTTCCTCTTGTGGCCATGAATTATGGTATATGCAAACCATATTTTTGCATGGCTAGTCACTGTAAAATAAAATCAGACACAGCAGGTGTACATTTATGAGATTATCTCATCACATGAACATTTTTTAAAACATCAAATTGTGGATTTGTTTAGCTTTCCGAAATCTGTAAATTAGTATGTGCTTGGTTTGTAGGACAACACATTTTATACATAGGGTGGATAATTAAATTAACTGATATCAGAACTTATGAGAGACTTACTCTTTGTTATGACTTGTGTAATACTTTTTGTTTTTGCTAACATTTTGCCATGTTATACTGTCAGGCAACAGTACCTTGTTCAATCCATATTAATAACAATATTTACATTGACTACAACAGGTAGAAAGGAACTCTTTTCTGCCTTATCTGCATCAAGTGTCATGCAAATCGTAGAGCTATGTACATTGTGTCTATGGTTCCATACAATGACACCCAGTTACTCTGTGTGCCATCATATGGTGTATCAGCATTATATTTATAAGAATTTCAATGTTTCTTTTTTAAGCCTAAAGGTACCTTCACACTAAACGATATCGCTAGCGATCCGTGACGTTGCAGCGTCCTCGCTAGCGATATTGTTCAGTTTGACACGCAGCAGCGATCAGAATCCTGCTGTGATGTCGTTGATCGGGGCTAGAAGGCCAGAACTTTATTTGGTCGCTGGCTCTCCCGCTGACATCGCTGAATCGGCGTGTGTGACACCGATTCAGCGATGTCTTCACTAGTAACCAGGGTAAATATCGGGTTACTAAGCGCAGGGCCGCGCTTAGTAACCCGATGTTAACCTTGGTTACCATCCTAAAAGTAAAAAAAACAAACGCTTCATACTTACCTTCCGCTGTCTGTCCTCCGGCGCTGTGCTTTCCTGCACTGGCTGTGAGCACAGCGGCCGGAAAGCAGAGCGGTGACGTCACCGCTCTGCTTTCCAGCCGCTGTGCTCACAGCCAGTACAGAGAAGCAGAGCGCCGGAGGACAGACAGCGGAAGGTAAGTATGAAGCGTTTGTTTTTTTTACTTTTAGGATGGTAACCAGGGTAAACATCGGGTTACTAAGCGCGGCCCTGCGCTTAGTAACCCAATGTTTACCCTGGTTACCGGCATCGTTGGTCGCTGGAGAGCTGTCTGTGTGACAGCTCTCCAGCGACCAAACCGCGACGCTGCAGCGATCCGGATCGTTGTCTGGATCGCTGCAGCGTCGTTTAGTGTGAAGGTACCTTAAGACGATCAACCATTTAGCAAATTCCTACAGCAATGTTTGAAAATCTTATTGGTTAAAACATACAATGCTTAATAGAGATGGGCAAATTTACTTATGTAGAATAAAATGTTACTTGAATTTTAGAATGTAGGTTCTTTTTAATTCGCTCTGCGTCAATTCCTCAATATGGCGATTGACTAGCTGATGGCCAGCCTATTCACTACCGGAAATTCCTGTCTAGCATGCAGATGTAGCGCATGGCAATGGTGAAAAGATGCGCTGATGACCATGCGGGTGTGAGAAAGCAGAGGAAAGCATTGAGGTAAGTACTTGTTTTTATTTTCTACTTCTTACATCTATGAAGGCTTGGTTTCTTTCCAGATACAGAGCATAAAAAGGGACATTCAATTTGCAGAGATTATACTTGCTGTATATCGAGTTTACCGCTAAATTCCACACATTTTTTCGAATTTAAATCTCGTAAAATCTGCTCATCTCTAACTGTAGGATATTGATACTCATTAAATGACCATATTCTTAGGATATGTTTTTCTGTTTATTGTCTGTATTGATGAATGCATAAAAATATAATTACTTTTTGCATATATTTTAAGTTTCTACATATTTGTAAACTATTTTGAAAATGTTTTTATTTTATTTTATTTTTATTATTTTTTGGATTTACTGTTAAATTTTCTTTCTTATTGCTTTTAAATGACCACTCAGGAGTTTTCAGCTAAAGCTTTAGCTGATCTGCTAAATGTCATTTTTTCCTGTGATGAGGTTTCTGTGGTAATTTAAAAAGACATGTTAGTGATTTATTCATTTGATTAAAATGTCTACTGATTTTTAGTAAACCCCTTTTTTATGAAGTGAATATGTCATGGAGCTATCAAATAAATATTAGACTCTGGTGTTAACGCATCTTTTATCAAATCACTGAGAAAGATATAGCTAGTTCCCATAACAACAAGATGCAGTGTATTATAAATTTATAGAGCCACATTATTTTTAGTAATGCCATCTTATTCTACATTTGCATGGAAACAAAAAGTAAGAATCTCACTGCTGAAAGGGTAAATGATGAATAAACAAAATGTCATTCAAGTGGTCATTTATCATAGATGGAAAACAATACAGGTTGTTAGCATGTTTTATTGTAGCTGAAGATCAATAGATTCCTCGTTTTCAGAGATATGTGATTCTAGTAGAGGCAATTGAAAACAAGCAACACTCTAGATATGTCTGTCATTAGAACACAGAGAAGGCAAACACAATATTTGAAGCCATTGTAAGGAGAAGCCTGCAAAGTTGTTGGAAATATTTGTCTATATTGTCAGCAAATAAAACATTTGCTCATTATAAATTGGCCACTACAGCTTAACAACTCAGTGTGGTTCATAGGAGAGCACCCACAGGTCAAAATGACAATTAATAGACTATAATGTAGAAATTTTTGGTGAAAGAAGTTAACTACCGCATAAACATTGCATCAGTTGTGACCTTAATGGCTTTTTTTCACTAAATGAAAGTAACATGATCATTTAAGATGCTTTAGGAGCCAGTGTGTGGATACATTGTCCTTGCTGTTTACTTTAGACAGGGTTGGGTTTCCCATTAGGCCAAGCTAGGCCATGGTCTGGGGCACAGCAGTCAGGCGGCATATATGCAGAGGAAATGACCACTTATTTACACATTTTTGAGCATCATTTTGAAAAGATCATATCAAATTCTGCTTTTTAAATTTACATCCATATGCATCAAGTAAATCGAGCTGCACAATTACGTTGTCTATCTCTACAGCTTGTGGCGCCTTGCTCAGTCACAGACAAAAAAAAAAAACAGACAGAAAATAGTGATTAAAGTGATTTATAAAGCTTATATCGCTTGACTACTGCATATCTACTGATCAGGGGCTGGCTGACAAACTTTAGCTTGGGGGCAAACACAAATCACTGCCCCAGGAGTGGTGATCAATCCTTAGACTAAGGGTACCGTCACACAGTGCAATTTTGATCGCTACGACGGCACGATTCGTGACGTTCGAGCGATATAGTTACGATATCGCAGTGTCTGACACGCTCCTGCGATCAGGGACCCCGCTGAGAATCGTACGTCGTAGCAGATCGTTTCAAACTTTCTTTCGTCGTCTAGTGTCCCGCTGTGGCGGCATGATCGCATGGTGTAACAGATATCGTATATGATGTGCGCATAGTAACCAACGGCTTCTATATCGCACATACGTCATGAAATTATCGCTCCAGCGTCGTACATTGCAAAGTGTGACAGCAGTCTATGATGCTGGAGCGATATTGTTACGATGCTGGAGCGTCACGGATCGTACCGTCGTAGCGATCAAAATGCCACTGTGTGACGGTACCCTAAGGTCTCACATAGCATTCAGCGTATGTAGTGTGCATCAGAGATGCATGTTCAAAGAAGCCTTTTCATAGAATCCAACTTTAATCTTCTTCTTAGTAGCCATACCATAATGAGTTAAACGCAACTAATGATACTTGAGACAGCAGCCTTAGCCTGCTAACATTTATAATCAGCTTCTTTCTTGCAGTAACAACCCAGTTTGCATAGTCAAACACAGTGTAAGATTGTGATACAGAAATGACAATTGCCAAAGAAACCTTAGTGTTAAGGTACCGTCACACTTAGCGACGCTGCAGCGATACCGACAACGATCCAGATCGCTGCAGCGTCGCTGTTTGGTCGCTGGAGAGCTGTCACACAGACCGCTCTCCAGCGACCAACGATGACGGTAACCAGGGTAAACATCGGGTAACTAAGCGCAGGGCCGCGCTTAGTAACCCGATGTTTACCCTGGTTACCATCCTAAAAGTAAAAAAAACAAACAGTACATACTTACCTACAGCCGTCTGTCCTCCAGCGCTGTGCTCTGCACTCCTCCTGTACTGTCTGTGTGAGCACAGCGGCCGGAAAGCAGAGCGGTGACGTCACCGCTCTGCTTTCCGGCTGACCGACGCTCACAGTCAGTGCAGGAGAAGAGCAGAGCACAGCGCTGGAGGACAGATGGCTGTAGGTAAGTATATAGTGTTTTTTTTTTTTTTAACTTTTAGGATGGTAACCAGGGTAAACATCGGGTTACTAAGCGCGGCCCTGCGCTTAGTTACCCGATGTTTACCCTGGTTACCAGTGAAGACATCGCTGAATCGGTGTCACACACGCCGATTCAGCGATGTCTGCGGGAGATCCAGCGACCAAATAAAGTTCTGGACTTTCTTCCCCGACCAGCGACAGCACAGCAGGGGCCTGATCGCTGCTGCCTGTCACACTGGACGATATCGCTAGCGAGGACGCTGCAACGTCACGGATCGCCAGCGATATCGTCTAGTGTGACGGTACCTTTATTTGTGTACTGAATCCACTAATAATTTTATACCCCAAATTGATAAAAGCATTTTTGCCAGATTTCAGGCTATCTGTGAAAACAGTTCATCTCTAATGATAGCTGACAATCTTAAAGCATAACTGGAGATTAATTTGCTTACGAAGAGTTTGGTGAAAGGTATAGTAGTATTAGAAAGGTGGAGAAGATGGCGCTGTTCCCTCTCGGAAGACCCCTGTTATTTTATTGTATGAGAATTGTATTTTATTCTGTGTCTTACCTTCATGTAGGCTGCAGTTTCCTGTTAGGCAGGGATAACTGTAGAGCAAACCCAGATTTGGAGAGGAGTAATGGGCACAAGTGTTTTAATTCCTGGTTTTGAGATTTGTCTAGATAGCTGGAGAGAAAGGAATGACACCCTGAGAGAGTTCTGATTATCACTGGGTGTATGTGACGAAGCAGCATTTTATTCAGCAAGCAACTTTCAGTGGCAGCAATCTTCCTCATAACAGGCAAGTTGGGACAACTATGCAAGAAGATATTACGCAAATCTCATTGTTAGGCAGACCTGGAGGTCCACAGTCAAAGAATATGAAATGAGACAGACTGGGGCCAATTGTGTAAGGTGGTTGCTAGTGAGGGCTCCCTTGTACAGTTCACAGAGTTCAGTTTGGGTGCAGTGGGCACAGCATAACACATTGACTTGTGTGGCCCTGTACCGGGTAGATGGAGGCCCCCAATTTGACCTGTTGTAATATTTTTTACAAGTAATGTGTCGCCATCCAAAACCACTACAAATGTGCCTCTGTATTGTGCAAAAGAGAAAGTCAAGCATTGTTCTTGTTACCCCTTCTACATTTGTTTCAACTTCAGTAAACAAGACTTTATTTTTGCAAAGCCATCTGTCTTCTTCATTGTGAAGCTAAAGGAGTCAGGAGCTTCACAAATTGTGCCAGAACTAAACCTGAAGGAGTCCGTAAAAGAAATGCAACTGTATGCACACACATCCAGGTACCCCTATGTAAGATGCTTAGCAGTGCTTAAATAAAGGTTAGCTAAATTCCAATCCTACACCTTAAGTAGCAAAGGTTGGCAGGATGTGATTTCTCCACACGAAGTGTTTGGAGAAGAGAAGACCCATGGTGCAAGCGAGATGGCACCTGAAAATGACTGGCCCAAGATGGCGCCCAGAGATGTGCTTAAAAATGGTGACAGCCAGAGGAAGAAAGACGGTCTATCCTGCTAATGGATGGTGCCCGAGCGCGTAAAAGTGTGCCTAGCCCACTGAGGGTCGGACCAGAAGAAGGTATGCCCTGCAGCAAGGACACAGACACATATTGTAGGTATGCAACAGAGGAGGATTAACTGGAAAATGAAGTTCTGCTCACCAGATGGAGAACAAAGAGCACATGAGAGTGGCACGATGTGGTGTATGCATCAGAAGTACAGCCCCCGGGAAGGGCAAGGTCGGACTAAAAAGATTGTGCTGATGTTGAAGCCGGCGTTATTCTTCTGTGATGAGAGATAGAGTGTGCAACAGTAGAAGTATGTTTCTGAAGACTGGAAGATGGTGGCCCAATACCTTGTAATCTGTGGGGTGATGGGATAAGAAGCTGGAGCTGGAGATGGGCGACTTGTTGGTGAAGCATGCTGTTGATGCCCGTGCTATCGGGCTTTTCCACGGAATCACCCCCAGAGTGAGGGTTGTGATAGAGAGAAGCCACAAGCAGGGAGGATAGAAACAGGTACTAGTCCAGTGGAAGGAGGTCCCACAACCCATGGTAGGACTGGTGCTCAGGTAGCTGCTGGTATTGAGCTGGAGCCCCATACAAGGGCTTGAGGGTTCAGCTGAAGCTAGGTACCATCACACTTCACAGCACCCAGACATCAACTGTGGGTTTGGGTTCTTGGAGTATGTAGGAATGAGGGACAAGGTATACAGCAACTGAAGCATGGTGAAGCAAAAATAACTGCCCTATCAGCTTCACAACCTATAAATTGGGGTCTTTATGAAAATGTGGTACTGGACAGGAGGGTACGCTGTGATGGTAATGCGATTTGCCATTTGCCTACTATAAAGAAGTCTGCCTCCACTGTAGGTTGCTTGCTGAATAACTTGCTCATTTCCCAGTTTGTGACTCCACAAACCCGGTGATGAATGATTAGTTCTGAAATGCGCGTTGGAGTGTACGCCACACTTGGAGACCAAACAGATTTTACAAGCATATATCTATACTATCCTCTTGATGGTCCAGGCTATATTATTTATCCTATTCTTGCAATTACATTCTCATACACTTTTATTAGTGTGGGCACCTTCTGCTGTGCTAGGTTTTTGCCAATTCTCTAATAAAGAATTTTCTAACTTTCATTCATGTTTTGTACTCTTAATACCTTTTGTTTAGTGCTTTTCCTCTTTTGGGGCATTTTTTTACACACCCAACGATGACAGAATTCTGTGAGGGTGTCATTCCTTTCTTTCTAGCACTTTCCAGACAGACTTCACAACCAGGAACTCGAACACTTTGCCCATTACTCCTCCCCAACCGTGGGCTGGATATAGCATTAACGCTGTCACTCAGGCTTAAGAAGAAACTGTAGCCTACATAAGGATAACATACAGAATAAAGTGCAGTCTCCACACAATTAAACAGGGTCTTCAGAGAGGGTTCTGTTACATTTTTTCCACATTTACACTACTACAAAAATTTGGTTGGTAACTTCTCCTGAACTTGAGAAAAGGGTAGAAATCTGCTTTTGATTTTCAAAGAAGATCTTAAAACTCACAAAAATGATTGCAACATTGGGACTAAAAACCTCTTAGTACTTTGCAAGTGACTTCCAGAAAAAGGATTACAAACAGTTCATCCAAATGAACAATTTATAAAGAATGTTAGACTGTAACTCAGTGGCAAATTGAATGAAACAATTTAAACCTTTTCATGTACAAAAGTGCAAAGGAAGAAATTCTTGTTGTTATTTAAAAAGACTTGAAAAAATTAAATGGAAAGGGTAGTTTTTGCAGATGTTAATACTATGCAATTTCATAAAGAGTGCATTAGAGTAGTTTGGAATAAAAAATATAATGTGTTTCAAAGATGATAAAGATTGTATTAAGTGCTTTTAAATTTAAAAAATAAACTATTAAATATTATAGAACATTCTAAGTCAAGCTTTTGAAGAGGTGAGGGAGAATTATGTTCTATGGCCTAGCCCTTAGAGGCTATAGCCTCTAATCTTTATTGTTACCTAAGCAAGCTTACGATTTCCATTTAAACAAAAAAAAGAAAAAATGAATGTTAGCTCCTCTGTTAATTATTTACCTAAGAGATAATTGGTAAAAGGTATTTTAATTAAGAAGTTTAAATGAGAAGTGTGGATTTCAGAGGTGTTTTGTCAATTAAATGAAGGTACTTAATGCCTGATCACTGGCAAGTCTGTTATTCACAAGACAAAAATAATTACTTTTATCCCTGCCTCAATGCAAACAAATTTCAAAATGCAGAAGACAATTATAGACACACATGAACAATAGAAAAACAATAGAACAATAGAAAAAGGTGATAAATCAATACTAAAAACATAGGTGTAGAATAGGTGTAGAATAATCAATGGTTTGATGAATTGCATACAAATGTAGAAAATTAAGGATTGTTATTTCTCTCCCTAGAAGAGATCATCCTGTTAACCTTTTTCTGACCTTGGACGGGATAGTACAACTGAGGTCAGATCTCCTGCTTTGATGTGGGCTCCGGTGGTGAGCCCGCATCAAAGCCGGGACATGTCAGCTGTTTTGAACAGCTGACATGTTCCCGCAATAGCAATGGGTGGAATCGTGATCCACCAGTCGCTATTAACTAGTTTAATGATGCTGTCAAATGCTGACAGCGGCATTTAACTACCTCTTCTGGCCATTAGGCCGGAAATGAGTGCATCGCCAACCCCATCACATGATCGGGGATCAGCGATGCATTGGCATAGTAACCAGAGGTCTCCTTGAGACCTCTGTGGTTGCTGATGCCGGATTCCTATGAGCGCCACCCTGTGGTCGGCACTCATAGCAAGCCTGTAATTCAGCTACATAGGAGAGATCTGATAATCGCTCCTATGTAGCTGAGCCAATCCAGTTGTGCCGGCTTCTAGCCTCCCATGGAGGCTATTGAAGATCGGCAAAAGGAAAAAAAAAAGTTTAAAAAAATATGAAAAAATGATAAAAATATAAAAGTTTAAATCACCCCCTTTTTGCCTCATTCAATCTAAAACAATTATGGAAAACAAATATACACATATATGGTATCGCCGCTTTCAGAATCGCCCGATCTATCAATAAAAAAAAAGATTAACCTGATCGCTAAACGGCGTAGCGATAAAAAAATAGAAAACCCTTGAATTACATTTTTTTTGGTCGCGGCGACATTGAATTAAAATGCAATAAAGGTTGATCAAAATAACATATCTACACCAAAATGGTATCATTAAAATTGTCATCTCAGCTCGCAAAAAATAAGCCCTGACCCGACCTCAGATCACGAAAAATGGAGACGCTACGAGTATCGGAATATGGTGCAATTTTTTTTCCGCAAAGTTTAGAATTTTTTTTCACCACTTAGATAAAATAGCACCTAGACATCTTTGGTGTCTATGAACTCATAATGACCTGCACAATCACAATGGCAGGTCAGTGTTAGCATTTAGTGAACCTAACAAAAAAGCCAAACAATAAACAAGTGTGGCATTGCACTTTTTTGCAATTTCACTGAATTGGATTTTTTTCCCATTTTCTAGTACATGGCATGGTAAAACCAATGACGTTGTTAAAACGTAAAACTCGTCATGCAAAAAATAAGCCCTCACATGGCCATATTGATGGAAAAATAAAAAAATTATGGCTCTGGGAAGGAAGGGAGCAAAAAAACGAAAATGGAGAAACGGAAAATCCCAAAGTCATGAAGGGGTTAACATCACCTCTATAATAAAATAAGAAACTTTTGAAAGGTAGCGGCAAAACACTTCTTAAAAATACTACAAACTTCAACATGCTCGGTTCATGTGTTCACCATTAAAGACATAATGAACTATAACGATATTTGTTGAAGGACACCACAAAGGATGCCACTGCTACCCAAAACCCCTTAAAAAACTTGTGTTAAACTTGCTAAAGGTCACCATGGTGTTCTTAAATGCTCTTTGGATAATGCTAGATAAGCAGTGGAGAAGATTTTTTGCTGAAATGCACAACATTATTTTGGACAGAAAAAAGATTGCACATCTACATCACTGCCAACTGTAAAGCATACTAAAGACCGGGAACACCATCGTTTGGGGCTGTTTCCCTTATAATTATTGAGGGAAAAATTAAAATGTATGTTAAAAGGAATTACAGAAAGATAATAATCCATAAACTCTATCTAAAAAGCTGTGAGACAATGCAAAAAGACCTTGACCTAAAGTAAATCAATTACACAATGGCTGTGAAAAGTTGATTTGTGTTTTGGAAATGCTAAGGTGAGTCCAAACCACATCCTTATTGATCTGTTGTAGCATGACCTTGAAGATTGATGTGCACGAAAAACGTCCCAGAAATATTGAATAACCCCTTCCACCCAGATCCTGTTTTCACTTTCCAAATCAAGACAAATTTAACAAATCTAACCAGTGTCACTTTATGTGGTAACAACTCTCAAACGATCCAATGAATCACAGTGATTATGAGATTGTTTTTGGAGACATTGTTCCTTATGGCAGTGATAAACTTAGGTTGACATTATTTGTGTTTATTTTTGAAAATATCAGAATTTAGAAAATGTAGTATTTTTCAAACTTTCAATATTTATATCCTTAAACCAGTTAGTCATGCTGCACAAAATAATTTCTAAGTAACATTTCTCATATGTCTACCTTACTTAAGCAAAATTTTGAGCAGAAAACCAGGCTATAAGGCACTTCCACTCAGATTCATCGAGGATCCAGAGGGATGGATGGAAATTTTAATAATAAAACACATGCAGAGGATAACATTGTCTGCTCAGAAAACAAATCTGACCAAGGGAGGGAGACATGGAGTATTGACCTATGCAGCTGTTTTGCTGCCCTATTCCTGAGAACTGATAGCACTGATTCCTGTGTGTGATGGCTTACTTCACAATGCAAGCAAGTGGTTAGTGAGGAAGTGCTCATTATCAGTTCTGTGCGATATTTCAGGGAGGCAGCTGCATAAGGCAAAATTACGAGTTTCACTCATAGTGGGTTATTCACTTCTCCATTTTGGCACACATAACCCATGAAAATAATGCCATTTTGAAATTTAATTGTGTTTTAACCCCTTCCCGACCTGTGACGCCATGTAGGCATCATGAAAGTCGGTGCCAATCCGACCTGTGACGCCTATGTGGCGTCATGGAGGGATCGTGCCTCTGCAGATCGGGTGAAAGGGTTAACTCCAATTTCACCTGATCTGCAGGGACAGGGGGAGTGATACTTCAGCCCGGGGAGTTGGCTTTACCCCCCATGGCTATGATCACTCTGATTGGCTGTTGAAAGTGAAACTGCTAATCAGAGCGATTTGTAATATTTCACCTATGAAAACTGGTGATGGCCGATGCTGCAATATCATTGGCCATGGCTGGAAACCCTGATGTGCCCCCCCACTGCCACTGATCTCCTCCCCAGTCCTCCGTCCTGTGCTCTGCTTCCTTCCGTAATCCTGTCTGCTCCCCCCCGTCCTCCTGCCCGCTTCCCCCGTGCTCCGATCCCACCCCCTGTACTCCAATCCCCCCCATGCTCCAATCTCCCCCCTCATACTTACCGAGCCTCCCGGTGTCCGTCCGTCTTCTCCATGGGCGCCGCCATCTTCCAATATGGCCGGCTGGCAGATTCGTTCCAGGAATATTTTGATCACTGTGATAAAACCTATCACAGTGATCAAACTAAAAAATATAGTAAATGACCCCCCCCTTTATCACCCCCATACTTAGGGCCAATAATAAATGAAGAAAATATATATATTTTTTTCCACTAGGGTTAGGGTTAGAACTAGGGTTAGGGTTAGGGTTAGGGTTAGAACTAGGGTTAGTGTATGTGAACACAGTACGGATTTGGCCACGGATCCGCAGCTGATTGGCCGCAGATCCGCAGCGGATTGGCCGCTGAAGATTTGTAGTAGTTTTCCATCAAGTTTACAGTACCATGTAAACCTATGGAAAACCAAATCCGCTGTGCCCATGGTGCGGAAAATACCGTGCGGAAACGCTGCATTGTATTTTCCGCAGCATGTCAATTTTGTGCGGATTACGCAGCGTTTTACATGTGTTCCTCAATAGGAATCCGCAGGTGAAATCCGCAAAAAAAACACTGGAAATCCGCTGCAAATCCGCAGGTAAAATGCAGTGCCTTTTACCTGTGGATTTTTTAAAAATCGTGCGGAAAAATCTCACACGAATCCGCAACATGGACACGTAGCCTTAAGGTTAGGGTTCGAATTGGAGTTAGGTTTGGAATTAGGGCTAGGGTTAGAAATAGGGTTAAGATTAGGCTTGTGGTTAGGGATATGGATAGGGTTAGGGGTGTGTTTAGGGTAAAGTTGTGGTCAGGGTTGGGATTAGGGTTGGGATTAGGGTTAGGATTAGGGTTGGGATTGGGGTTACGGGTGTTTTGGGGTTAGGGTTGTGGTTAGGGGTGTGTTGGGGTTAGGGGTGTGATGAGGGTTATGGCTAGAGTTGGGATAAGGGTTAGGGGTGTGTTTGGGTTAGTGTTGAAGTTAGAATTGAAGGGTTTCCACTGTTTAGGCACATCAGGGGTCTCCAAACGCAACATGGCGCCACCATTGATTCCAGCCAATCTTGCATTCAAAAAGTCAAATGGTGCTCCCTCCTTTCTGAGCCCCGACGTGTGCCCAAACAGTGGTTTACCCCCACATGTGGGGTACCAGCGTACTCAGGACAAACTGGGCAACAACTTTTGGGGTCCAATTTCTCCTGTTACCCTTGCAAAAATAAAAAATTGCTTGCTAAAACATAATTTTTGAGGAAAGAAAAATTATTTTTTATTTTCATGGCTCTGCGTTATAAACTTCTGTGAAGCACATGAGGGTTGAAAATGCTTACCACACATCTAGATAAGTTCCTTGGGGGGTCTAGTTTCCAAAATGGGGTCACTTGTGGGTGAGCTCCAATGTTTAGGCACACAGGGGCTCTCCAAACACGACATGGTGTCCGCTAAAGATTGGAGCCAATTTTTCATTGAAAAAGTCAAATGGTGCTCCTTCCCTTCAGAGCCCTGTCGTGCACCCAGACAGTGGTTCCCCCACATATGGGGTATCGGCGTACTCAGGACAAATTGCACAATAACCTTTGGGGTCCAGTTTCTCTTTTTACCCTTGGGAAAATAATAAATTGTTGCTAAAACATAATTTTTGTGACTAAAAAGTTAAATGTTCATTTTTTCCTTCCATGTTGCTTCTGCTGCTGTGAAGTACCTGAAGGGTTAATAAACGTCTTGAATGTGGTTTTGAGTACCTTGAGGGGTGCAGTTTTTAGAATGGTGTCACTTTTGGGTATTTTCAGCCATACAGACCCCTCAAACTGACTTCAAATGTGAGGTGGTCCCTAAAAAAAATGGTTTTGTAAATTTTGTTGTAAAAATGAGAAATCGCTGGTCGAATTTTAACCCTTATAGCTTCCTAGCAAAAAAAAATGTTGTTTCCAAAAATGTGCTGATGTAAAGTAGACATGTGGGAAATGTTATTTATTAGCTATTTTGTGTCACATAACTCTCTGGTTTAACAGAATAAAAATTCAAAATTTGAAAATTGCAAATTTTCCAAATTTTAGCCAAATTTCCATTTTTTTTCACAAATAAACGCAAACATTATTGACCTAAATTTACCACTAACATGAAGCCCAATATGTCATGAAAAAACAATCTCAGAAACGTTAGGATCCGTTGAAGCTTTCCCGAGTTATTACCTTGTTGTGAATTCTGTTATCGAACTCCCTCCTGTGGTCATGAATGGTACATCGGCGAGTTCTGTCCATGGACTCCCTCTGGTGGCTGTGAGTGGAGCTGCTGCTTCTGAGGTTCCTTCCACAGGTGACGTAGTTTGTTCTTTGGCTGGCTGCTCTATTTAACTCTACTCAGATTGTTACTCCATGCCAGCTGTCAATGTTCTTGTACTGGTTCAGTTCGCTCTTGGATCTTTCTGGTGACCTGTCTACTCCAGCAGAAGCTAATTCCCTGCTAGTTTATTATTTGTTCATTGTTCCCTTGTCCAGCTTGCTATCATGATTTTGCCTTGCTAGCTGGAAGCTCTGGGATGCAGAGTGGCACCTCCGCACCGTGAGTCGGTGCGGAGGTCTTTTTGCACACTCTGCGTGGTTTTTTTGTAGTTTTTTGTGCTGACCTCAAAGATACCTTTCCTATCCTCTGTCTGTTTAGTAAGTCTGGCCTCCCTTTGCTGAAACCTGTTTCATTTCTGCGTTTGTGTCTTTCATCTTAACTCACAGTCAATATATGTGGGGGGCTGCCTTTTCCTTTGGGGAATTTCTCTGAGGCAAGGTAGGCTTTAATTTCTATCTTTAGGGCTAGTTAGCTCTTAGGCTGTGAAGAGGCGTCTAGGCAGAGTCAGGTACGCTCCACGGCTATTTCTAGTTGTTGTGATAGGATCAGGGGTTGCGGTCAGCAGAGCTCCCACTTCCCAGAGCTTGTCCTGTGTGAGTTTAACTATCAGGTCGTTCCGGGTGCTCCTAACCATCAGGTCCATAACAGTACAGCTGGCCCAAAGTATTAATGCATCTCAATAGAGGGATAAGAGAAGTTATGAGACCATTTTTTTTTCTCTGCAGTGTGTTTTGTCTTTCTTTTCCCCTTAACTTCTGGGTGGTTCAGGACACAGGTGTAGATATGGACATTCAAGGTCTGTCCTCTTGTGTGGATCATCTCACTGCAAGGGTACAAAACATTCAAGATTTTGTGGTTCGGAATCCGATGTTAGAGCCTAGAATTCCAATTCCTGATTTGTTTTCTGGGGATAGATCTAAGTTCCTGAATTTCAAAAATAATTGTAAACTGTTTCTAGCTTTGAAACCCCGCTCCTCTGGTGACCCCGTTCAACAAGTGAAAATCATTATTTCTTTGTTGCGTGGTGACCCTCAAGACTGGGCATTTTCTCTTGCGCCAGGAGATCCTGCATTGCGTGATGTAGATGCGTTTTTTCTGGCACTTGGATTGCTTTATGAGGAACCAAATTCAGTGGCTCAGGCAGAGAAAATCTTGCTGGCTTTGTGTCAGGGTCAGGATGAAGCGGAGGTGTACTGTCAGAAGTTTAGAAAGTGGTCTGTGCTTATTCAGTGGAATAAGTGTGCCCTGGCGGCAATTTTCAGAAAGGGTCTTTCTGAAGCCCTTAAGGATGTCATGGTGGGATTTCCCACGCCTGCTGGTCTGAATGAGTCTATGTCCTTGGCCATTCAGATCGATCGGCGCTTGCGTGAGCGCAAAGCTGTGCATCATTTGGCGGTATTCTCTGAGCATAGGCCTGAGCCTATGCAATGTGATAGGACTTTAACCAGAGCTAAACGGCAAGAACACAGACGTCGGAATGGGCTGTGTTTTTACTGTGGTGATTCCACTCATGCTATCTCCGATTGTCCTAAGCGCACTAAGCGGTTCGCTAGGTCTGCCACTATTGGTACGGTACAGTCTAAATTTCTTTTGTCCGTTACTTTGATTTGCTCTCTGTCGTCCTATTCTGTTATGGCATTTGTGGATTCAGGCGCTGCCCTGAATTTGATGGACTTGGAGTTTGCCAGGCGCTGTGGTTTTTTCTTGGAGCCCTTGCAGTATCCTATTCCATTGAGAGCAATTGATGCTACGCCTTTGGCCAAGAATAAGCCTCAGTACTGGATTCAATTGACCATGTGCATGGCTCCTGCACATCAGGAGGATATTCGCTTTTTGGTGTTGCATAATCTGCATGATGTGGTCGTTTTGGGGTTGCCATGGCTACAGGTCCATAATCCAGTATTGGATTGGAAATCTATGTCTGTGTCCGGCTGGGGTTGTCAGGGGGTACATGGTGATGTTCCATTGCTGTCAATTTCGACCCTTCCACTCCTTCTGAAGTCCCTGAGTTTTTGTCAGATTACCGGGATGTGTTGTGAGCTCTGTTTTTGGGCTCCCTCTGGTGGTTACTGATGGTACTGGGTGACTTGTGTTCTCTGCGGTCTCTGATGTCCACCTGTTCCATCAGGTTATGGGAGTTTCCTATTTAACCTGGCCTTTTTGTCATTTCCTCGCCGGCTATCAATGTAATCAGCGTGTCTTTTTACCTCTGCTCCCTGCGTCTGTTATCTTCAGGACAAGCTAAGTTTTGATTTTCCTGTTCCACGTTTTGCTTTATTTTTGTCTTAGTCCAGCTTGCTGATATGTGATTCCTTGCTGCTGGTTGCTCTAGTGGGCTGAAATTACTCCTCATGTTCCATGAGTTGGCACATGAGTTCAAGTAATTTCAGGATGGTTTTTTGAAGGGTTTTTCGCTGACCGCGCAGTTCACTTTTGTATCCTCTGCTATCTAGCTTTAGCGGGCCTCATTTTTGCTGATTCTATTTTCATAACTACGTATGTGCTTTCCTCTCATTTCACCGTTATTACATGTGGGGGGCTGCTATTTCTGTGGGGTGTTTCTCTGGAGGCAAGTGAGGTCTGTGTTTCTTCTAATAGGGGAAGTTAATCCTTCGGCTGGCGCGAGACGTCTAGGAATCATCGTAGGCACGTTCCTAGGCTACTGCTAGTTGTGTGTTTAGGTTCAGGATCGCGGTCAGCTCAGGTTCCATCACCCTAGAGCTTGTTTTGTTTTTGTGCTTGTCCTTTTGTGATCCCCTGACATTGGGATCATGACAGTATAGCCGGCCAAAAAAAAAAAAAATTGGTCATCGTTTTGGCTGAAGTAGGAGGAAAAGTAGTCTGAGGAAGTTTTTTTTTTTTTTTTTGTTTTCCCCTCCTCAGTGTTTGCTGCCTAGCCTTAATTGCAGCTTGGCTGTTTTTTTTTTCCTCCTCTTAATCCTTGAATGGCTCTGACCTCAGCTGTTTATCATGGACTTCCAGAGTTTGGCTTCCAGCCTGAATAATCTTGCTGCTAAGGTTCAAAATATACAAGATTTTGTTGTACATACGCCTATGTCTGAACCTAGAATTCCTATCCCAGAGTTTTTTTCTGGAGATAGATCTAGTTTTCTGAATTTTAGGAACAATTGCAAGTTGTTTCTTTCTTTGAAATCTCGCTCCTCTGGAGACCCTGCTCAGCAGGTCAAGATTGTTATATCTTTCCTGCGGGGTGACCCTCAGAATTTTGCATTTGCATTGGCACCAGGGGATCCTGCGTTGCTCAATGTGGATGCGTTTTTTCTGGCATTGGGTTTGCTCTATGAGGAACCTAACCTAGAGATTCAGGCTGAAATAGCTTTATTGGCTCTCTCTCAGGGGCAAGATGAAGCAGAAATATATTGTCAGAAATTTCGGAAATGGTCGGTGCTTACTCAGTGGAATGAGTGCGCTCTGGCTGCAATATTTAGAGATGGCCTTTCTGAGGCCATTAAAGATGTTATGGTGGGGTTCCCGGCGCCTACAGGTCTGAATGAGTCCATGACTATGGCTATTCAGATTGATCGGCGTTTACGGGAGCGCAAACCTGTGCACCATTTGGCGGTGTCTTCTGAACAGGCACCTGAGATAATGCAATGTGATAGAATTCAGTCCAGAAGTGAACGGCAAAATTATAGGCGGAAAAATGGATTGTGTTTTTATTGTGGTGATTCAGCTCATGTTATATCAGCATGCTCTAAACGCACAAAAAAGGTTGATAAGTCTGTTGCCATTGGTACTTTACATAGTAACATAGTAACATAGTTAGTAAGACCGAAAAAAGACATTTGTCCATCCAGTTCAGCCTATATTCCATCATAATAAATCCCCAGATCTACGTCCTTCTACAGAACCTAATTGTATGATACAATATTGTTCTGCTCCAGGAAGACATCCAGGCCTCTCTTGAACCCCTCGACTGAGTTCGCCATCACCACCTCCTCAGGCAAGCAATTCCAGATTCTCACTGCCCTAACAGTAAAGAATCCTCTTCTATGTTGGTGGAAAAACCTTCTCTCCTCCAGACGCAAAGAATGCCCCCTTGTGCCCGTCACCTTCCTTGGTATAAACAGATCCTCAGCGAGATATTTGTATTGTCCCCTTATATACTTATACATGGTTATTAGATCGCCCCTCAGTCGTCTTTTTTCTAGACTAAATAATCCTAATTTCGCTAATCTATCTGGGTATTGTAGTTCTCCCATCCCCTTTATTAATTTTGTTGCCCTCCTTTGTACTCTCTCTAGTTCCATTATATCCTTCCTGAGCACCGGTGCCCAAAACTGGACACAGTACTCCATGTGCGGTCTAACTAGGGATTTGTACAGAGGCAGTATAATGCTCTCATCATGTGTATCCAGACCTCTTTTAATGCACCCCATGATCCTGTTTGCCTTGGCAGCTGCTGCCTGGCACTGGCTGCTCCAGGTAAGTTTATCATTAACTAGGATCCCCAAGTCCTTCTCCCTGTCAGATTTACCCAGTGGTTTCCCATTCAGTGTGTAATGGTGACATTGATTCCTTCTTCCCATGTGTATAACCTTACATTTATCATTGTTAAACCTCATCTGCCACCTTTCAGCCCAAGTTTCCAACTTATCCAGATCCATCTGTAGCAGAATACTATCTTCTCTTGTATTAACTGCTTTACATAGTTTTGTATCATCTGCAAATATCGATATTTTACTGTGTAAACCTTCTACCAGATCATTAATGAATATGTTGAAGAGAACAGGTCCCAATACTGACCCCTGCGGTACCCCACTGGTCACAGCGACCCAGTTAGAGACTATACCATTTATAACCACCCTCTGCTTTCTATCACTAAGCCAGTTACTAACCCATTTACACACAATTTCCCCCAGACCAAGCATTCTCATTTTGTGTACCAACCTCTTGTGCGGCACGGTATCAAATGCTTTGGAAAAATCTAGATATACCACGTCCAATGACTCACCGTGGTCCAGCCTATAGCTTACCTCTTCATAAAAACTGATTAGATTGGTTCATTCTGTCTGTGACTCTGATTTGTTCATTATCATCCATTTCCGTCGATGCCTATGTGGATTCAGGCGCTGCCCTGAGTCTTATGGATTGGTCATTTGCCAATCACTGTGGGTTTAGTCTGGAACCTCTGGAAGTTCCTATTCCTTTGAAAGGAATTGACTCTACACCTTTGGCTATGAATAAACCTCAGCACTGGACACAAGTGACCATGCGTATGACTCCCGTTTATCAGGAGGTGATTCGCTTCCTGGTACTGTATAATTTACATGATGTCTTAGTGCTTGGTCTGCCATGGTTACAAACTCATAACCCAGTCCTAGACTGGAAAACAATGTCTGTGTTAAGCTGGGGATGTCAGGGGGTTCATGATGATGCATCTCCGATTTCTATCGCTTCATCTACTCCTTCTGAGGTTCCGGTATTTTTGTCTGATTATCGGGAGGTTTTTGAGGAGCCTAAGCTCAGTTCGCTTCCTCCTCACAGGGATTGCGATTGTGCTATAGATTTGATTCCTGGCAGTAAATTCCCTAAAGGTCGTTTGTTCAATCTGTCAGTGCCAGAGCATACTGCTATGCGGAATTATGTTAAGGAGTCCTTGGAAAAGGGACATATCCGTCCATCTTCGTCCCCTTTGGGAGCAGGTTTTTTTTTCGTGGCCAAAAAAGATGGTTCCTTGAGGCCTTGCATAGATGATCGTCTTTTGAATAAGATTAAAATCAAATATCAGTATCCTTTGCCATTGTTGACTGATTTGTTCGCTCGCATTAAGGGGGCTAAATGGTTCACTAAGATTGATCTTCGGGGTGCGTATAATCTTGTGCGGATAAGGCAGGGTGATGAGTGGAAAACCGCATTTAATACGCCTGAGGGCCATTTCGAGTATTTGGTGATGCCTTTTGGACTTTCTAATGCTCCTTCTGTCTTCCAGTCTTTTATGCACGATATTTTCCGTGAATATCTGGATAAATTTATTATCGTTATTTGGATGATGTTTTGTTTTTTTCTGATGACTGGGAGTCTCATGTTCAGCAGGTCAGGAAGGTGTTTCAGGTCCTGCGGGCCAATTCTTTGTTTGTAATGGGTTCTAAATGTCTCTTTGGAGTCCAGAAGATTTCCTTTTTGGGGTATATTTTTTCCCCTTCTACTATTGAGATGGAGCCCGTCAAGGTTCAGGCTATTTGTGACTGGACGCAGCCTACATCTCTTAAGAGTCTACAGAAGTTCTTGGGCTTTGATAATTTTTATCGTCGCTTCATAACTAATTTTTCTAGTGTTGTTAAGCCTTTGACGGATTTGACTAAGAAGGGTGCTGATGTTACTGATTGGTCTCCTGCGGCTGTGGAGGCCTTTCAGGAACTTAAGCGCCGGTTTTCTTCTGCTCCTGTGTTGCGTCAGCCAGATACGTCGCTTCCTTTTCAGGTTGAGGTTGATGCTTCCGAGATCGGAGCGGGGGCGGTTTTGTCACAGAGAAGCTCCGATGGCTCAGTGATGAAGCCATGTGCGTTCTTTTCTAGAAAATTTTCGCCCGCTGAACGGAATTATGATGTTGGTAATCTGGAGCTTTTGGCCATGAAGTGGGCATTTGAGGAGTGGCGTCATTGGCTTGAGGGTGCTAGACATCGTGTGCTGGTCTTGACTGATCACAAAAATTTGATGTACCTTGAGTCTGAAAAGCGTCTGAATCCTAGACAGGATCGTTGGTCACTGTTTTTCTCCCGTTTCAATTTTGTGGTTTCATACCTGCCAGGTTCAAAGAATGTGAAGGCGGATGCTCTTTCTAGGAGTTTTGTGCCTGACTCCCCTGGAAATTCTGAGCCCACTGGTATCCTTAGGGATGGGGTGATTTTGTCGGCTGTCTCCCCAGACTTGCGACGTGCTTTGCAGGAGTTTCAGGTGGATAAACCTGATCGTTGTCCGCCGGAAAGACTGTTTGTTCCGGATAATTGGACCAGTAGAGTCATCTCCGAGGTCCATTCTTCTGTGTTGGCAGGTCATCCTGGAATATTTGGTACTAGAGACTTGGTGGCCAGGTCTTTTTGGTGGCCTTCCTTGTCGAGGGATGTGCGTTCTTTCGTGCAGTCTTGTGGAGTTTGCGCTCGGGCTAAGCCTTGCTGTTCTCGGGCCAGTGGATTGTTGTCACCTTTGCCTATCCCGAAGAGGCCTTGGACGCACATTTCCATGGACTTTATTTCGGATCTCCCTGTCTCTCAAAAAATGTCCGTCATATGGGTTGTGTGTGACCGCTTTTCTAAGATGGTTCATCTGGTACCCTTGCCTAAGTTACCTTCCTCCTCTGAGTTGGTCCCTCTGTTTTTTCAAAACATGGTCCGTTTGCATGGCATTCCGGAGAACATCGTTTCTGACAGGGGATCCCAGTTTGTGTCTAGATTTTGGCGGACGTTCTGTGCTAAGATGGGCATTGATTTGTCCTTTTTGTCTGCATTCCATCCCCAGACGAATGGCCAGACGGAATGAACTAATCAGACTTTAGAAACTTATTTAAGGTGTTTTGTTTCTGCTGATCAAGATGACTGGGTTTCCTTTTTGCCGCTTGCCGAGTTTGCCCTTAATAATCGGGCTAGTTCTGCTAACCTTGGTTTCTCCTTTCTTTTGTAATTTGGGGTTTCATCCTCGTTTTTCCTCTGGTCAGGTGGAGCCTTCTGATTGTCCTGGAGTGGACATGGTGGAGGATAGGTTGCATCGGATTTGGAGTCATGTGGTGGACAATTTGAAGTTGTCCCAGGAGAGGGCTCAGCAGTTTGCTAATCGCCGTCGCCGCGTGGGTCCTCGACTTCTTGTTGGGGACTTGGTGTGGTTGTCTTCTCGTTTTGTTCCTATGAAGGTCTCATCTCCTAAGTTCAAGCCTCGGTTCATTGGTCCCTATAGGATCTTGGAAATTCTTAACCCTGTGTCGTTTCGTTTGGATCTCCCGGCATCGTTTGTTATTCATAATGTGTTCCATCGGTCGTTGTTGCGGAAGTATGAGGTACCTGTTGTTCCTTCGCTTGAGCCTCCTGCTCCGGTGCTGGTGGAGGGTGAATTGGAGTATGTTGTGGAGAAGATCTTCGATTCTCGTGTTTCCAGATGGAAACTCCAGTATTTGGTCAAGTGGAAGGGTTATGGTCAGGAGGATAATTCTTGGGTGATTGCCTCTGATGTTCATGCTGCCGATTTGGTCCGTGCTTTTCATAGGGCTCATCCTGGTCGCCCTGGTGGTTCTCGTGAGGGTTCGGTGACCCCTCCTCAAGGGGGGGGTACTGTTGTGAGTTCTGTTTTTGGGCTCCCTCTGGTGGTTACTGATGGTACTGGGTGACTTGTGTTCTCTGCGGTCTCTGGTGTCCACCTGTTCCATCAGGTTATGGGAGTTTCCTATTTAACCTGGCCTTTTTGTCATTTCCTCGCCGGCTATCAATGTAATCAGCGTGTCTTTTTACCTCTGCTCCCTGCGTCTGTTATCTTCAGGACAAGCTAAGTTTTGATTTTCCTGTTCCACGTTTTGCTTTATTTTTGTCTTAGTCCAGCTTGCTGATATGTGATTCCTTGCTGCTGGTTGCTCTAGTGGGCTGAAATTACTCCTCATGTTCCATGAGTTGGCACATGAGTTCAAGTAATTTCAGGATGGTTTTTTGAAGGGTTTTTCGCTGACCGCGCAGTTCACTTTTGTATCCTCTGCTATCTAGCTTTAGCGGGCCTCATTTTTGCTGATTCTATTTTCATAACTACGTATGTGCTTTCCTCTTATTTCACCGTTATTACATGTGGGGGGCTGCTATTTCTGTGGGGTGTTTCTCTGGAGGCAAGTGAGGTCTGTGTTTCTTCTAATAGGGGAAGTTAATCCTTCGGCTGGCGCGAGACGTCTAGGAATCATCGTAGGCACGTTCTCCGGCTACTGCTAGTTGTGTGTTTAGGTTCAGAATCGCGGTCAGCTCAGGTTCCATCACCCTAGAGCTTGTTTTGTTTTTGTGCTTGTCCTTTTGTGATCCCCTGCCATTGGGATCATGACAGGGATGTTTTTGAAGAGCCCAAATCCGGTGCCCTACCTCCTCATAGGGATTGCGATTGTGCTATTAATTTGATTCCTGGTAGTAAGTTTCCTAAGGGCCGACTGTTTAATTTATCTCTGCCAGAGCACGCCGCTATGCGGAGCTATGTAAAGGAATCCTTGGAGAAAGGTCATATTCGCCCGTCGTCATCACCGTTGGGAGCAGGGTTCTTTTTTGTGGCCAAGAAGGATGGCTCTTTGAGACCTTGTATTGATTACCGCCTTCTTAATAAGATCACTGTCAAATTTCAGTACCCTTTGCCGCTGCTGTCTGATTTGTTTGCTCGGATTAAGGGGGCTAGTTGGTTCATCAAGATAGATCTCAGAGGGACGTATAATCTTGTGCGAATAAAACAGGGCAATGAATGGAAAACAGCATTTAATACGCCCGAGGGCCATTTTGAGTACCTGGTTATGCCATTCGGGCTTTCTAATGCTCCATCTGTGTTTCAGTCCTTTATGCATGACATCTTCCGAGAGTACCTGGATCGATTTATGATTGTACATTTGGATGATATTTTGGTCTTTTCGGATGATTGGGAGTCTCATGTGAAGCACGTCAGAATGGTGTTCCAGGTCTTTCGTGCGAATTCCTTCTTTGTGAAGGGGTCAGAATGTCTCTTTGGAGTTCAGAAGGTTTCATTTTGGGGTTATATTTTTCCCCCTTCTACTATCGAGATGGACCCTGTTAAAGTTCAGGCCATTTATGATTGGACTCAGCCGACATCTGTGAAGAGCCTGCAGAAGTTCCTGGGCTTTGCTAATTTTTACCATTGCTTCATCGCTAATTTTTCTAGTGTTGCTAAACCGTTGACTGATTTGACCAAGAAAGGTGCTGATGTGGTCAATTGGTCCTCTGCGGCTGTAGAGGCTTTTCAGGAGTTGAAGTGTCATTTTTCTTCTGCCCCTGTGTTGTGCCAGCCAGATGTTTCGCTCCCGTTTCAGGTCGAGGTTGATGCTTCTGAGATTGGAGCAGGGGCTGTTTTGTCGCAAAGAAGTTCTGATGGCTCGGTGATGAAACCATGTGCCTTCTTTTCTAGAAAATTCTCGCCTGCTGAGCGCAATTATGATGTTGGCAATCGAGAGTTGTTGGCCATGAAGTGGGCATTCGAGGAGTGGCGACATTGGCTTGAAGGAGCTAAACATCGCATGGTGGTCTTGACGGATCACAAGAATTTGACTTATCTCGAGTCTGCCAAACGGTTGAATCCTAGACAGGCTCGATGGTTGCTGTTTTTCTCCCATTTTGATTTTGTGGTTTCGTACCTTCCGGGATCTAAGAATGTGAAGGCTGATGCCCTGTCAAGGAGTTTTGTGCCTGACTCTCCGGGTGTTCCTGAGCCGGCGGGTATTCTCAAAGAGGGGGTAATTTTGTCTGCCATCTCCCCTGATTTGCGGCGCGTGCTGCAGAAGTTTCAGGCTGATAGACCTGACCGTTGTCCAGCGGAGAAACTGTTTGTCCCTGATAGATGGACTAGTAGAGTTATCTCTGAGGTTCATTGTTTGGTGTTGGCGGGTCATCCTGGAATCTTTGGTACCAGAGATTTGGTGGCTAGATCCTTTTGGTGGCCTTCTTTGTCACGGGATGTGCGTTCTTTTGTGCAGTCCTGTGGGACTTGTGCTCGGGCTAAGCCCTGCTGTTCTCGTGCCAGTGGGTTGCTTTTGCCCTTGCCGGTCCCGAAGAGGCCCTGGACGCATATTTCCATGGATTTTATTTCAGATCTCCCTGTCTCTCAAAGGATGTCGGTCATTTGGGTGGTTTGTGATCGCTTCTCTAAGATGGTCCATTTGGTACCCTTGTCTAAATTGCCCTCCTCCTCTGATTTGGTGCCATTGTTTTTCCAGCATGTGGTTCGTTTGCATGGCATTCCGGAGAAAATCGTCTAGGACAGAGGTTCCCAGTTTGTTTCGAGGTTTTGGCGGTCCTTTTGTGCTAAGATGGGCATTGATTTGTCTTTTTCTTCGGCTTTCCATCCTCAGACAAATGGCCAAACCGAACGAACTAATCAGACCTTGGAAACATATCTGAGATGCTTTGTTTCTGCTGATCAGGATGATTGGGTGTCCTTCTTGCCTTTGGCTGAGTTCGCCCTTAATAATCGGGTCAGCTCGGCTACTTTGGTTTCTCCTTTTTTCTGTAATTCTGGTTTCCATCCTCGTTTCTCTTCAGGGCAGGTTGAGCCTTCGGACTGTCCTGGTGTGGATACTGTGGTGGACAGGTTGCAGCAGATTTGGACTCATGTGGTGGACAATTTGACATTGTCCCAGGAGAAGGCTCAACATTTCGCTAACTGCCGGCGCTGTGTTGGTCCCCGACTTCGTGTTGGGGATTTGGTTTGGTTGTCGTCTCGTTATGTTCCTATGAAGGTTTCCTCTCCTAAGTTTAAGCCTTGTTTCATTGGTCCGTATAAGATTTCTGAAGTTCTCAATCCTGTGTCATTTCGTTTGGCCCTTCCAGCTTCTTTTGCCATCCATAATGTGTTCCATAGGTCGTTATTGCGGAGATACGTGGCGCCTATGGTTCCCTCCGTTGATCCTCCTGCCCCGGTGTTGGTCGAGGGGGAGTTGGAGTATGTGGTGGAGAAGATTTTGGATTCTCGTATTTCGAGACGGAAACTCCAGTACCTGGTCAAGTGGAAGGGTTATGGTCAGGAAGATAATTCCTGGGTTTTGGCCTCTGATGTTCATGCTGCCGATCTAGTTCGTGCCTTTCATTTGGCTCATCCTGATCGGCCTGGGGGCTCTGGTGAGGGTTCGGTGACCCCTCCTCAAGGGGAGGGGTACTGTTGTGAATTCTGTTATCGAACTCCCTCCTGTGGTCATGAATGGTACATCGGCGAGTTCTGTCCATGGACTCCCTCTGGTGGCTGTGAGTGGAGCTGCTGCTTCTGAGGTGCCTTCCACAGGTGACGTAGTTTGTTCTTTGGCTGGCTGCTCTATTTAACTCCACTCAGATCGTTACTCCATGCCAGCTGTCAATGTTCTTGTACTGGTTCAGTTCACTCTTGGATCTTTCTGGTGACCTGTCTACTCCAGCAGAAGCTAAGTCCCTGCTAGTTTATTATTTGTTCATTGTTCCCTTGTCCAGCTTGCTATCATGATTTTGCCTTGCTAGCTGGAAGCTCTGGGATGCAGAGTGGCACCTCCGCACCGACTCACGGTGCGGAGGTCTTTTTGCACACTCTGCATGGTCTTTTTGTAGTTTTTTGTGCTGACCGCAAAGATACCTTTCCTATCCTCTGTCTGTTTAGTAAGTCTTGCCTCCCTTTGCTGAAACCTGTTTCATTTCTGCGTTTGTGTCTTTCATCTTAACTCACAGTCAATATATGTGGGGGGCTGCCTTTTCCTTTGGGGAATTTCTCTGAGGCAAGGTAGGCTTTAATTTCTATCTTTAGGGCTAGTTAGCTCTTAGGCTGTGAAGAGGCGTCTAGTCAGAGTCAGGTACGCTCCACAGCTATTTCTTGTTGTTGTGATAGGATTAGGGGTTGCGGTCAGCAGAGCTCCCACTTCCCAGAGCTTGTCCTGTGTGAGTTTAACTATCAGGTCGTTCCGGGTGCTCCTAACCACCAGGTCCATAACATTACCTCATAAAGGGACACTGGTCAGAATTGCAAAAAACGGCCAGGTCTTTAAGGTCAAAAGAGGCTGTGTCATGAATGGGTTAAAAAGGAACTGTTTTTCTAACATCTTTTACGCAAGATACATTTATTTTCATGATAAAACACATTTACAGGTAGGAATGGTCCAACATTCCTTGTCATTACTAGGGAAAGCTGATTGCTGTTAAAGGGGTATGAACGTGCAGGCTAATAAGTTCAAGGATTCACTTACTTTTCAGCCCTATCTATATTGTAGCAGGAATTTAATGCGGAATCTAAAACACATTATTAAAAGAAATCAAATTAACAATAAGAAACCTCCAGCTCTTTTGTTAAGAAATGTCCAGCCTTTTAGTTTGCATTAATTGTTTTGTTCTACTGTGTTTTTCTTTCATTTTGACACCCATTGTGATAACAATCAAACCACAATTTATTAGCAATCAATGCAGAAATCCAGGTTATTTCAAAGCATTTTCTTACATTTTTTTTCAACTGTAGATATTTTCTTTATAATGTATTCAAAGTTAATAGAATACAATGAAGCATGCGCTATTCAATTTAGAAACAATGGAATCACATTGTACATATACAGTGAAGGAAAACTTTTCCCATAGAAAACTTATGGAGGAAGTTGAAGCTTGGAGTAGCCAAGCAACAGCTTAAAAATCTTAATGATTTAGAGACAATCTGCAAGAGGAGTGGACCAAAATTTCTCATCATCAACTACAAAAACCGTCTGACTGCTGTGCTTGCCAACAAGTGTTTTTGCAACCAAGTATTAAGTCTTGTTTTCCAGAGGGATGAAATACTTATTTCTCACTGAAGACTGGTTAATACTTACCATTAATAGGATTTTACAGATTCCACGACAGGACCCAATGAGCGAGGGGAATCGTCCATCATCGGGACAACATCCTAGAGGTTAAAAAGGGGCGGTCCCCCTCGCCTCCTCAATTTGTGTTTCAAAGTATGAGAGAAACCGCCGTCCAATTAGTACACAATAATCTTCAACTTAATAATACTAAGTACCATCACCACTACAGAATGATCTCTATATGATACACCTTCCATCAGAGTGCAGGAATCTAGTGATTAACTACAGGTGGCAATGTGCGGGTGCTGTCGTGGACTCTGCAAAATCCTATTACCGGTAAGTAATAACCGTTTTTCCTATCGCCATGAGAACACTCAATGACAGACTTTCAGAGACTATACACCTGGGAGGGACCACAGCATTAAGTACTGATCGCCCAAAGTTTAGGCTGCAGGTGGATGATAGATTAAGACGGTAGTGGCTATAAAAGGTGAAAGGTGATGACCACGTTGCCGCCTTACACATTAGATCAATGGAGATGTCTGCTTTTTCTGCCCAGGATAATGCCATAGCTTCTGTGGAGTGGGCTTTAACCCCTCGACCCCCAAGGGTAGTTTGCATTTTAAAGACCAGGCCAATTTTTACAATTCTGACCACTGTCCATTTATGGGGGTTTTAACTCTGGAACGCTTCAATGGATGCCAGGGATTCTGACACTGTTTTCTTGTGCCATATTGTACTTCATGATAGTGGTAAAATTTCCTTGCCATTACTTGAGTTTATTTGTGAAAAAAACGGAAATTTGTCGAAGATTTTGAAAATTTCGCAAATTTCCAAATTTGAACTTTCATGCCCTTAAATCACAGAGATATGTCACGCAAAATACCTTATAAGTAATATTTCCCACATGTCTACTTTACATCAGCACAATTTTGGAAACAAAATTTTTTTGTTAGGGAGTTATAAGGGTTAAAAGTTGACCAGCAATTTCTCATTTTTACTACACCTTTTTTTTAGGGACCACATCACATTTCAAGTCACTTTGAGGGGTCTATATGATAGAAAATAGCCAAGTGTGACACCATTCTAAATAATGCACCCCTCAAGGTGCTCAAAACCACATTCAAGAAGTTTACTAACCCTTCAGGTGTTTCACAGGAATTTTTGGAATGTAAAAAAAATGAACATTTAACTTTTTTTCACAAAAAAATTATTTCTGATCCAATTTGTTTTATTTTTTCCAAGGGTATCAGGAGAAATTGGACCCTAAAGGCTGTTGTACAATTTGTCCTGAGTATGCCGATACCTCATATGTGGGGGTAAACCACTGTTTGGGTGCATGGCAGAGCTCGGAAGGGAAGGCGCGCCATTTGACTTTTCAATGCCAAATTAGCTGGAATTGAGATAGGATGCCATGTTGCGTTTGGGGAGCCCCTGATGTGACTAAACAGGGGAAACCCCCCAAAAGTGACACCATTATGGAAAGTAGACCCCCTTATGAACTTATCTAAATGTGTGCTTCACAGAAGTTTATAATGTAGAGCTGTAAAAATAAACAATCTTATTTTTTTTTCCCAAAAAGAATTTTCGCCCACAATGTTTTATTTTTCCCAAGGGTGAAAGGAGAAATTGGACCCCCAAGCCTTGTTGTGCAACTTGTTCTGAGTACGCTGATACCCCATATGTGGAGAAAACTACTCTTTGGGCGCATAGCAGGGCTCGGAATGGAAGAAGTGGTGTTTTAGAATGCAGACTTTGATGGAATGGTCTGTGGGCGTCATGTTGCGTTTGCAGAGCCCCTGAGGTACCTAAACAGTAGAAACCCCCCACAAGTGACCCCATATTGGAAACTAGACCCCCTAAGGAACTTATCTAGATTGTGGTGATCAGTTTGAAAGCCCAAGTGTTTCCCTAAAGATTATAATGCAGAGCTGTGAAAATAAAAATTCTTTTTTTTTGCACAAAAAATATTTTTTAGCCCCCCAGTTTTATATTTTCCCAATGGTAACAAGAGAAATTGGACCCCAAAAGTTATTGTCAATTTGTTTTGAGTACGATGATACCCCATATGTGGGGGCAAACCACTGTTTGGGCGCACGGCAGAGCTCAGAAGGGAAGTGGCACGTTTCATTTTTTCAATGCATAATTGTATGGATTGAGATCGGACGTCATGCTGCAGAGCCCTAGGTGTGCATAAACAGTGGAAACCTCCAAATTCTAACTCCAACCCTAACCCCAACACACCCCTAAACTTAATCCCAACCCTAACCACACCCCTAAACGGAACACACCCCTATCCAGAATCCCAACCCCAACACACCCCTAACCCTAATCCCAACCCTAACCATACCCCTAACCGACACACCCCTAACCCAACCATAAACATGGATACAACCGTATCCTTATTGATCTGTTGTAGCATGGCCTTGAAGATTGATGTGCACAAAAAACGTTCCAGAAATATTGAATAACCCCTTCCACCTTGAGCCTGTTTTCACTTTCCAGATCAAGACAAATTTAACAATTCTAACCAGTGTCACTTTGTATGGTAACAACTCTCAAACAATCCAATGAATCACAATGATTCTGAGATTGTTTTTGGAGACACATTGTTCCTTATGGCAGTGAAAAACTTAAGGTACCGTCACATTTAGCGATGCTGCAGCGATCTAGACAAGGAACTGGATGCACAGGTAGTTTTTTCTTCTATCCTTCCAGTAGACGGGTATGGCACCAGGAGATGGAACAGGATCCTTGATGCAAACAACTGGCTAAGACGATGGTGCAGACAACAAGTATTTGGATTCCTGGACCACGGTGTGAATTACTGGTACGATGGACTCCTCGCCAGAGACGGACTACACCTCAACAAACCTGGGAAACACACATTCGCCAGAAGACTCGCTACACTCATCAGGAGGGCGTTAAACTAGAAGAAGAGGGGACGGGAAGAAAAACATTAGACTTGAACAAAGAAGACCCAGGAAAACATACTCAGATGGGAGGTAAGAACATTTCTAAAACAATCCACAGCGAGGAGATTGGAACAAAACAAAATCCTCTAAACTGCATGCTCGCAAACGCCAGAAGCCTGACAAACAAGATGGAAGAACTAGAAGCAGAAATATCTACAGGTAACTTTGACATAGTGGGAATAACCGAGACATGGTTAGATGAAAGCTATGACTGGGCAGTTAACTTACAGGGTTACAGTCTGTTTAGAAAGGATCGTAAAAATCGGAGAGGAGGAGGGGTTTGTCTCTATGTAAAGTCTTGTCTAAAGTCCACTTTAAGGGAGGATATTAGCGAAGGAAATGAGGATGTCGAGTCCATATGGGTCGAAATTCATGGAGGGAAAAATGGTAACAAAATTCTCATTGGGGTCTATTACAAACCCCCAAATATAACAGAAACCATGGAAAGTCTACTTCTAAAGCAGATAGATGAAGCTGCAACCCATAATGAGGTCCTGGTTATGGGGAACTTTAACTACCCGGATATTAACTGGGAAACAGAAACCTGTGAAACCCATAAAGGCAACAGGTTTCTGCTAATAACCAAGAAAAATTATCTTTCACAATTGGTGCAGAATCCAACCAGAGGAGCAGCACTTTTAGACCTAATACTATCTAATAGACCTGACAGAATAACAAATCTGCAGGTGGTTTGGCATCTAGGAAATAGCGACCACAATATTGTGCAGTTTCACCTGTCTTTCACTAGGGGGACTTGTCAGGGAGTCACAAAAACACTGTACCTTAGGAAGGCAAAGTTTGACCAGCTTAGAGATGCCCTTAATCTGGTAGACTGGGACAATATCCTCAGAAATAAGAATACAGATAATAAATGGAAAATGTTTAAGAACATCCTAAATAGGCACTGTAAGCGGTTTATACCTTGTGGGAATAAAAGGACTAGAAATAGGAAAAACCCAATGTGGCTTAACAAAGAAGTAAGACAGGCAATTAACAGTAAAAAGAAAGCATTTGCACTACTAAAGCAGGATGGCACCATTGAAGCTCTAAGAAACTATAGGGAGAAAAATACTTTATCTAAAAAACTAATTAAAGCTGCCAAAAAGGAAACAGAGAAGCACATTGCTAAGGAGAGTAAAACTAATCCCAAACTGTTCTTCAACTATATCAATAGTAAAAGAATAAAAACTGAAAATGTAGGCCCCTTAAAAAATAGTGAGGAAAGAATGGTTGTAGATGACGAGGAAAAAGCTAACATATTAAACACCTTCTTCTCCACGGTATTCACGGTGGAAAATGAAATGCTAGGTGAAATCCCAAGAAACAATGAAAACCCTATATTAAGGGTCACCAATCTAACCCAAGAAGAGGTGCGAAACCGGCTAAATAAGATTAAAATAGATAAATCTCCTGGTCCGGATGGCATACACCCACGAGTACTAAGAGAACTAAGTAATGTAATAGATAAACCATTATTTCTTATTTTTAGGGACTCTATAGCGACAGGGTCTGTTCTGCAGGACTGGCGCATAGCAAATGTAGTGCTAATATTCAAAAAGGGCTCTAAAAGTGAACCTGGAAATCATAGGCCAGTAAGTCTAACCTCTATTGTTGGTAAAATGTTTGAAGGGTTTCTGAGGGATGTTATTCTGGATTATCTCAATGAGAATAACTGTTTAACTCCATATCAGCATGGGTTTATGAGAAATCGCTCCTATCAGTTTTTATGAAGAGGTAAGCTATACGCTGGACCACGGTGAGTCATTTGACGTGGTATATCTCGATTTTTCCAAAGCGTTTGATACCGTGCCGCACAAGAGGTTGGTACACAAAATGAGAATGCTTGGACTGGGGGAAAATGTGTGTAAATGGGTTAGTAACTGGCTTAGTGATAGAAAGCAGAGGGTGGTTATAAATGGTATAGTCTCTAACTGGGTCGCTGTGACCAGTGGGGTACCGCAGAGGTCAGTATTGGGACCTGTTCTCTTCAACATATTCATTAATGATCTGGTAGAAGGTTTACACAGTAAAATATCGATATTTGCAGATGATACAAAACTATGTAAAGCAGTTAATACAAGAGAAGATAGTATTCTGCTACAGATGGATCTGGATAAGTTGGAAACTTGGGCTGAAAGGTGGCAGATGAGGTTTAACAATGATAAATGTAAGGTTATACACATGGGAAGAAGGAATCAATATCACCATTACACACTGAACGGGAAACCACTGGGTAAATCTGACAGGGAGAAGGACTTGGGGATCCTAGTTAATGATAAACTTACCTGGAGCAGCCAGTGCCAGGCAGCAGCTGCCAAGGCAAACAGGATCATGGGGTGCATTAAAAGAGGTCTGGATACACATGATGAGAGCATTAAACTGCCTCTGTACAAATCCCTAGTTAGACCGCACATGGAGTACTGTGTCCAGTTTTGGGCACCGGTGCTCAGGAAGGATATAATGGAACTAGAGAGAGTACAAAGGAGGGCAACAAAATTAATAAAGGGGATGGGAGAACTACAATACCCAGATAGATTAGCGAAATTAGGATTATTTAGTCTAGAAAAAAGACGACTGAGGGGCGATCTAATAACCATGTATAAGTATATAAGGGGACAATACAAATATCTCGCTGAGGATCTGTTTATACCAAGGAAGGTGACGGGCACAAGGGGGCATTCTTTGCGTCTGGAGAAGAGAAGGTTTTTCCACCAACATAGAAGAGGATTCTTTACTGTTAGGGCAGTGAGAATCTGGAATTGCTTGCCTGAGGAGGTGGTGATGGCGAACTCAGTCGAGGGGTTCAAGAGAGGCCTGGATGTCTTCCTGGAGCAGAACAATATTGTATCATACAATTATTAGGTTCTGTAGAAGGACGTAGATCTGGGGATTTATTATGATGGAATATAGGCTTAACTGGATGGACAAATGTCTTTTTTTGGCCTTACTAACTATGTTACTATGTTACTATGTTACTATGATCCAGATCGCTGCAGCGTCGCTGTGTGGTCGATGGAGAGTTGTCAGACAGACAGCTCTCCAGCGACCAACTATGCGAAGTCCCCAGGTAACCAGGGTAAACATCGGGTTACTAAGCGCAGGGCCGCGCTTAGTAACCCGATGTTTACCCTGGTTACCAGCGTAAACGTAAAAAAACCCAAACACTACATACTTACATTCCAGTGTCTGTCTTTCGGCGCTCTGCTTCTCTGCACTGTGTAAGCGCCGGCCAGAAAGCACAGCGGTGACGTCACCGCTGTGCTCTGCTTTACGGCCGGCCGGCGCTAGTGCAGAGAAGCAGAGCGCCGGAGGACAGTACCGGAATGTAAGTATGTAATGTTTTTTTTTTTACGTTTACGCTGGTAACCAGGGTAAACATTGGGTTACTAAGCACGGCCCTGCGCTTAGTAACCCGATGTTTACCCTGGTTACGAGTGAAGACATCGCCAAATCGGCGTCACACACGCCGATTCAGCGATGTCTGCGGGAGAGCCAGCGACGAAATAAAGTTCTAGACTTTCTGCTCCGACCAATGATGTCACAGCAGGATCCAGATCACTGCTGCGTGTCAAACACAATGATATCGCAAGCCAGGACACTGCAACGTCACGGATCGCTAGCGATATCGTTGTTAAGTTGGACAGTGTGAAGGTACCTTTAGGTTGACACTATTTGTGTTTATTTTTGAAAATTTCTGAATTTAGAAAATGAAGTATTTTTCAAACTTTCAATACTTATATCCTTAAACCAGTTAGTCATGCTGCACAAAATAATTTCTAAGTAACATTTCTCATATGTCTACCTTACTTAAAGGGAAGGTGCCATCAAAAAAAAATTTTTTTCAGAAATTGTAAAAATGTAAAGAATTAATGATTACATTTTCTTAAAAAATATTATCATTTGTTTATAATTTAGTAAAATATGAAAAATAATTTGAAAAGTTTTGGAATTTCCACTTTTCAACACTAGGGGGAGCAGCTGCTGAAATTTCAGAAAAACCTAGTGTAGAAATAGCTCACATTACAGCACTGCAGTAATTATGGGCGGAGTCTGCTGACATGTGATGTCTCCTCTCCTCTCCTTCTGGGTGTTTGCTAAGGGATTAGAGAGGATGATATTCAGGAACCCAGTGAGCAGCCATTTTGTTTGTGACTGCAGAGTATGGCTGCCGTCACACTATCAGTATTTGGTCAGTATTTTACCTCAGTATTTGTAAGCCAAAACCAGGAGTGGAACAATTAGAGGAAAAGTATAATAGAAACATGTCACCACTTCTGCATTTATCACCCAGTCCTGGTTTTGGCTACAAATACTGAGGTAAAATACTGACCAAATACTGATAGTGGACGGCAGCCTTAGGCTACTTTCACACTAGCGTTGTTGGCTGTACGTTGCAATGCGTCATTCAGGAGAAAAAACGCATCCTGCAAAGTTGTCTGCAGGATGCGTTTTTTCCCCATAGACTAACATTACCGACGCATTGCGACGTATTGCCACACGTCACAACTGTCGTGCGACGGTTGCGTCATGTTTTGGTGGACCGCCGCCACAAAAAAAGTTACATGTAACGTTTGTGCGTCGAGTCCACCATTTTCGACCGCGTATGCACGGCCGAAACTTCGCCCCCTCATGCCCAGACCTAACAATGGGGCAGCGGAAGCGTCGTAAGACTGCTTCTGCTGCCCACGTCGGACATTTCTTTCACAGCATACGTCGGTACGACGCACTACGAAAGGCTCGTACCGACGCTAGTGTGAAAGCAGCCTTATACTGACAAGTAGACAGTCACCGAGGATGGCAGGCAGCAAGGATTCTGGGAGATATGTGGTGGAGGGAGCAGGGTGACAGCAGCACAGAGTATTTCAGGAGAGCAGTGTGCTGGTCTATAGGGGCCCCCTGTTTGGTGTGCGGAGCAGCCAGGGATTGTACATAGGGCGCTGTCTTTTATACACATGGATGGACCGTCTGCTTGTTTGCTCCACAGAAATCCAGGAAACATTTCTGAGGATTGATGGCCTGGTCTGATCCAGACTTTGCATGCAGACCCCATTCCCCTCCTCAGATCCTGTCTTCTCCATCCTGTCCTGGCGATGTGTGAAAGCGAGGCGACAGGCGCAGTCCGGGGTGACGCTGGGAAGGAAATGTAGCCATATAGTAACAATAAAAATGAGACCCCTCTCTTCAGCTGCCTCACCAGCCCTGACTGCACCTAACTGGAGGTCACGCTGTCCCCTCTATTACCCCAGACCCGCGTGCAGGTGTTCAGCCAGAACCACCATAGAATGGGTCCGCTTTCTGAAGATAATACTGCCATAGTGTTCTCACATAATACCGCCATATAGATCACACACAATACTATCAAATAGATCACACAATACTGTCATACAGTTCTCACATAATACCACCATATAGATCACACATAATACCGCCAGTGTTCTCACATACCGCCATATAGATCACACATAATACTGCCATAGTGTTCTCACATAATACCGCCATATAGATCACACACAATACTATCAAATAGATCACACAATACTGTCATACAGTTCTCACATAATACCACCATATAGATCACACATAATACCGCCAGTGTTCTCACATACCGCCATATAGATCACACGTAATACTGCCATAGTGTTCTCACATAATACCGCCATATAGATCACACACAATACTATCAAATAGATCACACAATACTGTCATACAGTTCTCACATAATACCACCATATAGATCACACATAATACCGCCAGTGTTCTCACATACCGCCATATAGATCACACATAATACTGCCATAGTGTTCTCACATAATACCGCCATATAGATCACACATACCGCCAGTGTTCTCACATACCACCATATAGATCACACAATACTGCCAGTGTTCTCACATACCACCATATAGATCACACATAATACTGCCATAGTGTTCTCACATAATACCGCCATATAGATCACACATAATGCTGCCAGTGTTCTCACATAATACCGCCATATAGATCACACACAATACCACCATATAATTCTCACAATACTGATCAAGCATAATACCACCATACAGATCACATAATACCGTCATATAGATCTCACATAATGCCATAATACAGCATGACGCTCGCAGCTCCTGTTATCGTACACATTGAGTTGCGTGTGCAATGGGGAAAGATATGCAGGGGGGAGAGGAGTGCATAGAAGTGGATTAGATACACGGTTCACCAGACAGTATCACACAGGAGAGGATTAGATACACGGCTCAGCAGTCAGTATTTCACAGGATTAGGCTATGTGCACACGTCAGGATTTTTTCCTGACATAATCCTGAGAATTCTGCCAGAAATCCGCGTGCTTTTTTTGCGCGGATTTCTTGCGGAATTTGCGCGTTTTTTGCGCGGATTTTTTGCGTTTTTTTTGCTTTTTTTTTTTATTTTCCGGAATGTCCTTTTTGATAGGAAATCCGCAAAAAGATAGAGCATGTCCGGATTTTTTGCGGTATGCGTTTTTTTTGCGGAAAAAAACGCTAACATCTGCACAAAAAATGCGGAATGCATTCTAAATGATAGGATGCATAATGTTAGCGTTTTTTTAGTGGATTTATAGCGTTTTTATGGCGAAATTCCGCAAAAAAAAAAACGTAAAAATCCGGATGTGTGCACATAGCCTTAGATACACAGGTCAGCACAGGATAGGATTAGATACACGGTTCACCAGACAGTATCACACAGGAGAGGATTAGATACACGGCTCAGCAGACAGTATCACACAGGAGAGGATTAGATACATGGCTCACCAGACAGTATCACACAGGAGAGGATTAGATACACGGCTCAGCAGACAGTATCACACAGGAGAGGATTAGATACACGGCTCAGCAGTCAGTATTCCACAGGAGGATTAGATACACGGCTCAGCACAGGATAGGATTAGATACATGGCTCAGCAGACAGTATCACACAGGATAGGATTAGATACACGGCTCACCAGACAGTATCACACAGGAGAGGATTAGATACATGGCTCACCAGACAGTATCACACTGGAGGGGATTAGATACACGGCTCAGCAGTCAGTATTCCACAGGATTAGATACACGGCTCAGCACAGGATAGGATTAGATACACGGCTCAGCAGACAGTATTACACAGGAGAGGATTAGATACACGGCTCAGCAGACAGTATCACACAGGATAGGATTAGATACACGGCTCAGCAGACAGTATCACACAGGATAGGATTAGATACACGGCTCAGCAGACAGTATCACACAGGAGAGGATTAGATACACGGCTCAACAGTCAGTATTCCACAGGATTAGATACACAGGTCAGCACAGGATAGGATTAGATACACGGTTCACCAGACAGTATCACACAGGAGAGGATTAGATACATGGTTCACCAGATAGTATCACACAGGAGAGGATTAGATAAACGGCTCAGCAGACACTATCACACAGGAGAGGATTAGATACACGGCTCAGCACACAGTATAGGATTAGATACACGGCTCAGCAGACCGTATCACACAGGAGAGGATTAGATACACGGCTCAGCACACAGTATTACACAGGAGAGGATTAGATACACGGCTCAGCAGACAGTATCACACAGGAGAGGATTAGATACATGGCTCAGCAGACACTATCACACAGGAGAGGATTAGATACACGGCTCAGCACACAGTATAGGATTAGATACACGGCTCAGCAGACCGTATCACACAGGAGAGGATTAGATACACGGCTCAGCAGACAGTATCACACAGGAGAGGATTAGATACACGGCTCAGCAGACAGTATCACACAGGAGAGGATTAGATACATGGCTCAGCACACAGTATAGGATTAGATACACGGCTCAGCAGACACTATCACACAGGAGAGGATTAGATACACGGCTCAGCAGACAGTATAGGATTAGATACACGACTCAGCAGACAGTATCACACAGGAGAGGATTAGATACACGGCTCAGCAGACAGTATAGGATTAGATACACGGCTCAGCAGACAGTATCACACAGGAGAGGATTAGATACACGGCTCAGCAGACAGTATAGGATTAGATACACGGCTCAGCAGACAGTATCACACAGGAGAGGATTAGATACACGGCTCAGCAGACAGTATAGGATTAGATACACGGCTCAGCAGACAGTATCACACAGGAGAGGATTAGATACACGGCTCAGCAGACAGTATCACACAGGAGAGGATTAGATACACGGCTCAGCACACAGTATTACACAGGAGAGGATTAGATACACGGCTCAGCAGACAGTATCACACAGAAGAGGATTAGATACACGGCTCAGCAGTCACTATCACACAGGAGAGGATTAGATACACGGCTCAACAGACAGTATCACACAGGAGAGGATTAGATACACAGGTCAGCACAGGAGAGGATTAGATACACGGCTCAGCAGACAGTATAGGATTAGATACACGGCTCAGCAGACCGTATCACACAGGAGAGGATTAGATACACGGCTCAGCAGACAGTATAGGATTAGATACATGGCTCAGCAGACAGTATCACAAAGGAGAGGATTAGATACACGGCTCAGCAGACAGTATCACACAGGAGAGGATTAGATACATGGCTCAGCACACAGTATAGGATTAGATACACGGCTCAGCAGACACTATCACACAGGAGAGGATTAGATACACGGCTCAGCAGACAGTATAGGATTAGATACACGACTCAGCAGACAGTATCACACAGGAGAGGATTAGATACACGGCTCAGCAGACAGTATAGGATTAGATACACGGCTCAGCAGACAGTATCACACAGGAGAGGATTAGATACACGGCTCAGCAGACAGTATAGGATTAGATACACGGCTCAGCAGACAGTATCACACAGGAGAGGATTAGATACACGGCTCAGCAGACAGTATAGGATTAGATACACGGCTCAGCAGACAGTATCACACAGGAGAGGATTAGATACACGGCTCAGCAGACAGTATAGGATTAGATACATGGCTCAGCAGACAGTATCACACAGGAGAGGATTAGATACACGGCTCAGCAGACAGTATCACACAGGAGAGGATTAGATACACGGCTCAGCACACAGTATTACACAGGAGAGAATTAGATACACGGCTCAGCAGACAGTATCACACAGGAGAGGATTACATACACAGGTCAGCACAGGAGAGGATTAGATACTTGGCTCAGCACAGTATAGTGATAGATGCAGGGTCTGATGTCCTGTGAGGAGCTACAGTGAGGTCCGAGCAGCACAGAGATTCTCCCCCATCCCCCTCTGTTACCTCTCTGCAGCTCCAGATAAGAGTACATCAGACCACAGCACTTCACCCTCTCTAGCGATTCTAGAGATTACAGGCAGCAGAGGACAGGGAATGGCCGCTGAGTGTGAGAGGAGACAGATGGAGCTGCTCCTCCAACAGCACGGCTCTACAGTGGAGCTCACAGGTACGCTCCACTGTAGGCTAAAGCAAGATGGCGCCGATCTCCTGCCTCTGCTGTGATGTGGAGACCGCCCAGGGGGCGTGGCCACATCAGAGCAGAGAAGCTTATAATGGGAGCTATGGGGTCGGACGCCGACTGCTGAGTCCTATGCCCAGGGCAGCCGTATGTGAAGACTGTAAGTGTCGTGCAGCTACACTTACAGTCCTGCAAATGAAAATGGCGGCGCCCAGTGGCAGAAAAAAAAATGAATAAAAAAAAAACAATAAATACTATGCACTTGAAAATAACTTATGAAAATAAGGAATTAAAGAGGTTTTTTTTTTTTTTACAATATTAAAACGCGGCACCTTCCCTTTAAGCAAAATTTTGAGCAGAAAACCAGGCTATAAGGCGCTTCCATTCAGATGCATTGAGGATCCAGAGGGATGGATGGAAATTTTTAATAATAAAACAGATGCATAGGATAACATTGTCTGCTCAGAAAACGAATCTGACCATGGGAGGGAGACATGCAATATTGACCTATGCAGCTGTTTAGCTGCACTATTGCTGAGAACTGATAGCACTGATTCCTGTGTGTGATGGCTTACTTCACAATGCAAGCAAGTGGTTAGTGAGGAAGCGCTCATTATCAGTTCTGTGTGATAATTCCGGGAGGCAGCTGCATAAGGCAAAATTTCGAGTTTCACTCATTTTCACCCCATTTTGGCACACATAACCCTTTTACTACAAAAAGATCATCTGCTCATTCTCTTCCAGAGCAGGAAAATCTTGCTAGTGGACGAGCTATGTTGTTAGCAGCCTGAAATAGGAAAATAATGCCATTTTGAAATTGTATTGTGTTTTAAAAATGAACTGTTTTCTAAGATCTTTTACGTAAGATACATTTACTTTCATGATAAAACACATTTACAGGTAGGATTGGTCCAACATTCCTTGTCATTACTAGGGAAAGCTGATTGCTGTTAAAGGGGTATGAACATGCAGGCTAATAAGTTCAAGGATTCACTTAAGGTACTTTCACACTAAGCGACTTAACAACGATATCACTAGTGATCCGTGACGTTGCAGCATCCTGGATAGCGATATCGTTGTGTTTGACATGCAGCAGCGATCTGGATCCTGCTGTGACATCGTTGGTCGGAGCAGAAAGGCCAGAACTTTATTTCGTCGCTGGATCTCCCGCAGACATCACTGAATCGGCGTGTGTGGCGCCGATTCAGCGATGTCTTCACTGGTAACCAGGGTAAACATCAGGTTACTAAGCGCAGGGCCGCGCTTAGTAACCCGATATTTACCCTGGTTACCATTGTAAATGTAAAAAAAAAAAACACTACATACTTACATTCCGGTGTCTGTCGCGTCCCCCGGCGTTCTGCTTCCCTGCACTGTCAGCGCCGGCCGGCCGTAAAGCAGATTACAGCGGTGACGTCACCGCTCTGCTTTACGGCCGGTGCTTGGACAGTGCAGGGAAGGTGACGGCGAGGGACGCGACAGACACCGGAATGTAAGTATGTAGTGTTTTTTTTGTTTTACATTTACACTGGTAACCAGGGTAAACATCGTGTTACTAAGCACGGCCCTGCGCTTAGTAACCCGATGTTTACCCTGGTCACCCGGGGACTTCGCATAGTTGGTCGCTGGAGAGCTGTCTGTGTGACAGCTCTCCAGCGACCACAAAGCGACGCAGCAGCGATCGGCATAGTTGTCTAGATTGCTGCAGCGTCGCTTAATGTGACGGTACCTTTACTTTTCAGCCCTATCTATATTGTAGCAGGAATTTAATGTGAAATCTAAAACACATTATTAAAAAAAAAATCAAATTAACAATAAATCTTGATAACAAACCTCCAGCTCTTTTGTTAAGAAATGTCCAGCCTTTTAGTTTGCATTAGTAGTTTTGTTCTATTGTGTTTTTCTTTCATTTTGACACCCATTGTGATAACAATCAAACCACAATTTATTAGCAATCAATGCATAAATCCAGGTTATTTCAAAGCATTGTCTTCCTTTTTTTCAACTGTAGATATTTTCTTTATAATGTATTCAAATTTAATAGAATAAAATGGGGCATGGTCTATTCAATTTAGAAACAATGGAATCGCATACATACACAGTGAAGGAAAACTTTTCCCATAGAAAACTTATGGAGACATTTGAAGCTTGGAGTTGCCAAGCAACAGCCTAAAAATCTTAATGATTTAGAGACAATCTGCAAGAGGAGTGGACCAAAATTTCTCATCATCAACAACAAAAACCGTCTGACTGCTGTGCTTGCCAACAAGTGTTTTTGCAACCAAGTATTAAGTCTTGTTTTCCAGAGGGATGAAATACTTATTTCTCACTGAAAACCGGTTAATACTTACCGGTAATAGGATTTTACAGATTCCACAACAGGACCCAATGAGAGAGGGGAATCGCCCACCATCAGGACAGGAACCTAGAGGTTAAAAAGGGGCGGTCCCCCTCACCTCCTCAGTTTGTGTTTCAGAGTATGAGAGGAACCGCCGTCCAATTAGTACACAATAATCTTCAACTTAATAATACTAAGTACCATCACCACTACAGAGTGATATCTATATGATACACCTTCCATCAGAGTGCAGGAATCTAGTGATTAACTACGGGGGACAATGTGCGGGTGCTGTCGTGGACTCTGCAAAATCCTATTACGGGTAAGTAATAACCGGTTTTCCTATCGCCATGACAGCACTCAACGACAGACTTTCAGAGACTATTCACCTGGGAGGGACAACAGCATTAAGTACTGATCGCCCAAAGTTTAGGCTTGTGGTGGATGATGGATTAAGATGGTAGTGTCTATAAAAGGTGGAAGGTGATGACCACGTTTCCGCCTTACAGATTAGATCAATTGAGATGTCTGCTTTTTCTGCCCAGGATGATGCCATAGCTCATGTGGAGTTGGTTTAACCCCTTTACCCCCAATGATGGTTTGCATGTTAATGACCAGGCCAATTTTTACAATTGTGACCACTGTCCCTTTATGAGGTTTTAACTCTGGAACGCTTCAACAGATCCCAGTGGTTCTGACAATGTTTTCTCTTGACATATTGTACTTCATGATAGTGGTAAAATTTACTTACGATTACTTGAGTTTATTTGTGAAAAAACGGAAATTTGGTGAAAATTTTGAAAATTTCGCAATTTTCCAACTTTGAACTTTCATGCCCTTAAATCACGGAGATATGTCACACAAAATACTTAATAAGTAACATTTCCCACATGTCTACTTTACATCAGCACAATTTTGGAACCAAATTTTTTTTTGTTAGGGAGTTATAAGGGTTAAAAGTTGACCAGCAATTTCTCATTTTTACAACACCTTTTGTTTTAGGGACCACATCACATTTCAAGTCACTTTGAAGGGTCTATATGATAGAAAATACCAAGTGTGACACCATTCTAAATAATGCACCCCTCAAGGTGCTCAAAACCACATTCAAGAAGTTTACTAACCCTTCAGGTGTTTCACAGGAATTTTAGGAATGTTAAAAAAAATAAACATTTAACTTTTTTTCACAAAAAAATTGTTTCTGATCCAATTTGTTTTATTTTACCAAGGGTAACAGGAGAAATTGAACCCCAAAAGTTGTTTTACAATTTGTCCTGGGTATGCCGACCACTGTTTGGGCGCATGGCATAGCTTGGAAGGGAAGGAGCGCCATTTGACTTTTGAATGCAAAATTAGCTGGAATTGAGATAGGACGCCATGTTGCGTTTGGAGAGCCCATGATGTGACTAAACAGGGGAAACCCCGCAAAAGTGACACCATTATGGAAAGTAGACCCCCTGATGAACGTATCTAGATGTGTGCTTCACAGAAGTTTATAATTGGACCCCCAAGCCTTGTTGTGCAACTTTTCCTGAGTAAGCTGATACCCCATGTGTGGAGAAAACTACTCTTTGGGCGCATAGCAGAACTCGAAAATGAAGAAGTGGCATTTTGGAATGCAGACTTTGATGGAATGGTCTGTGGGCGTCACGTTGCATTTGCATAGGCCCTGATGTACCTAAACAGTAGAAACCCCCACAAGTGACCCCATATTGGAAACTAGACCCCTAAGCAACTTATCTCGATTGTGGTGATCAGTTTGAAAGCCCAAGTGTTTCACTAAAGTTTATAATGCAGAGCCTTGAAAATAAAAATCCTTTTTTTTCCACAAAAATGATTTTTTTAGCCCCCAGTTTTGTATTTTCCCAATGGTAACAGGAGAACTTGGATGCCAAAAGTTATTTTCCAATTTGTTTTGAGGACAATGATACCCCATATGTGGGAGCAAACCACTGTTTGGGTTCACGGCAGAGCTCGGAAGGCAAGGAGCACGTTTTACTTTTTCAATGCAGAATTGAATGGATTGAAATCGGACGTTATGCTGCAGAGCCCCCGGTGTGCATAAACAGTGGAAACCTCCAAATTCTAACTCCAACCCTAACCCCAACACACACCCTAACCCTAATCCCAACCCTAACCACACCCCTAACCTGAACACACCCCTAACCAATATCCCAACCCCAACACACCCCTAACCCTAACCATACCCCTAACCGACACAACCCCTAGCCCAACCATAAACATAATCCAAACCCTAACCCCAACTTTAGCCCCAACCCTAACTTTAGCCCCAACCCTAACCCTAATGGGAAAATGGAAATAAATAAATTTTTTTATTTTATTATTTTTCCCTAACTAAAGCGGGGATAATGGGGGGTTTGATTTACTATTTATAGCTGATTTTTTATGATTGGCAGCTGTCACACACTAAAAGATGCTTTTTATTGCAAAATATTTTTTGTGCTACCACATTCTGAGAGCTAAATATTTCCATATTTTGGTGCACAGAGTCATGTGATGTCTTGTTTTTGCGGGACGAGTTAACGTTTTTATTTGTATCATTTTCGGGCACATTACATTTTTTGATCGCTTTTTATTCCGATTTTTTGGGGGGGCATTTTATACCGTTCCACGTTTGGTAAAATTGATAAAGCAGTTTTATTCTTCGGGTCAGTACGATTACAGTGATACCTCATTTATATCATTAATTTATGTTTTGGCACTTTTAAACAATAAAAACTATTTTATAGAAAAAATAATTATTTTTGCATCGCTTTATTCTGAGGGCTATAACTTTTTTTAATTTTTTTGCTGATGACACTGTATGGCAGCTCGTTTTTGTGTGACAAGATGACGTTTCCGGTGGTACAATGTTTTTTTTTTAATCTTTCTTTTTCATCATGTGTTATTTCACTTTTTCTTTGGCGGTATGATGATAAAGCATTGTTTTTTGCCTAGTTTGATCCAGGGCCTGCAGGGAGGAGGACGGAGGAGACGCTCAGGGCAATGCGATCACATCATGTTGCTCTGAGTGTCTCAGTGAAGCACGCAGGGAGCCCCCTCCCTGCGCGATGCTTTCTTATGCCGTCGGAATGCTGCGATCATGTTTGATCGCAGTGTTCCGTGGGTTAATGTTCCTGGGGGCGATACATGACAGCTACTGGCACATAGTGCCGGATGTCAGCTGTGGTAGTCAGCTGACACCCAGTCGCGATCGGCCTCACTCCCCCCGTGAGCGTGGCTGATCGCATATGTCATACTATCCCTTTGGTGGTCTTACGAGCCCATGTCACCTCGACGGGATAGTAATTCTAATGTCAGAAAAGGGTTAATCCTTTCTGGTGGAGTTTCCCCTTTGGCCAAATAGACAAGACAGATCACATCTCTAATCTATCAGGCTTCTTTGTGACACTCGATCCCTTCCTTCGATTCTGGAAGGAAACAACGCCCTACTCTTCCTCCAGCTCTGTGTCTTATCTAAATACTCTAGCACTTATCTTCTAACGTCTAGAGTATGGAATTTATGTTCCTCTTCTGTGACATGATTATCATAAAAGGATGGCAAGTAGATTTCCTGGCTTCTATGGAATTTAGAAGCTACCTTTGGTAAATATGCTGGGTCTGGTTTCAAAACAATTTTATCCTGAAAAACCATTAGAAAAGGGGGATCTACTGATAATGCATGAATGTCACTGACCCGTCTTGCGGAAGTCAAGGCTACCAATAGGGCTGTCTTAAGCGTCAGCACTAGGGTTGAGCGACCTTTACTTTTATAGGATCGGGTCGGGTTTCACGAAACCCGACTTTTTCAAAAGTCGGGTCGAGTGAAATCGGCCGATCCTATAAAAAAGTCGGGGTCGGGGTCGGCCGAAACTCGAAACCCAATGCAGTGCATTGGGTTTCCAATGGTTCCCAGGGTCTGAAGGAGCGGAAACTCTCCTTCAGGACTTGGGATCCATAATTAAGTGTAAAATAAAGAATTAAAATAAAAAATATCGCCATACTTACCCTCTGACGCGCCCTGGTACTAACCGGGAACCTTCCTTCCTTAGAATCAGCCTTCCAGGACCTTGCTGTGACGTCGCGGTGACGTCGCGGCTTGTGATTGGTCGCGCGGCCGCCCATGTGACCGCTCGCGCGACCAATCACAAGCCGCGACATCACCGCGACGTCACCGAAGGTCCTGGAAGGGCTGATTCTTAGGAAGGAAGGCTGCCGGAAAGAAGCAGGGCGCGTTCGAGGGTGAGTATATTCCTATTAGGTATATACTCACCCTCAGACGCGCCCTGCTTCTTTCCGGCAGCTTTCCTTCCTAAGAATCAGCCCTTCCAGGACCTTCGGTGACGTCGCGGCTTGTGATTGGTCGCGCGAGCGGTCACATGGGCGGCCGCGCAACCAATCACAAGCCGCGACGTCACCGCGACGTCACCGCAAGGTCTTGGAAGGCTGATTCTAAGGAAGGAAGGTTCCCGGTTAGTACCAGGGCGCGTCAGAGGGTAAGTATGGCGATATTTTTTATTTTAATTCTTTATTTTACACTTAAATCTGAATTCCGATACCAATTCCCGATATCTTAAACATATCGGGAATCGGTATCGGAATTCTGATTCCAGATTCAGAAGATCGCCGACTTCATGGCCGACCCCACACAGGGGTCGGGTCGGGTTTCATGAAACCCGACTTTGCCAAAAGTCGGCGACTTCTGAAAATTGCCGACCCGTTTCGTTCAAACCTGATCAGCACCTTCATTGAGGCCAAATCTAAAGGTTCAAAGGGAGGACCTGTCAATGCATCTAATACGAGGTTCAAATCCCATGGCAGTAATTTAGCAATATGTACTGGGTTACTGCATTCACTAGCCTTGATGAATCTAGAGACCCATCTGTTACCTGCCACGTTACTGTTATACAAAGCTCCCAATGCTGACACCTGAACTCTAAGGGTATTGACTGATAGTCCCAATTCACGGCCTTTCTGTAAGAACTCCAGAGTTGCTGGAATTGGAACGTGGTCCATTAGGGGATATTGATGGAACATTACGAATTTCTTCCAGGTTTTACAGTAAATATTAGTAGTAATCTCCTTCTGGCTACTCAACAAGGTAGTAACTAAGGCCTCCGAAAATCCCCTACGCCTCAGTAACTCCCTCTCAAATTCCACCTGAGGATGACAGAATGGGCCTTGAGAAAGAAGCTCCTTGGCAACATCCAAGGGTCAGTTACAGACATTGCTCTGAGTAGAAAAAACATGGCCTCCTGGGCCAGAAGGGGGCAATTAGTATTACTGTCACCCTTTCCTCCCTGATCTTCCTGAGAACCAGGGCAATCAAGCACATTGGGGGAAACGCCTAAGCTAGAGAAAAATCCCACTGAACCTGAAGGCAATCTACTATGTATGGCCAGTCTGCTACTCATAGAGATGCAAACCCCCCGACCTGCCTGTTGTTCCTTGTGGCAAGAAGATCTATAACCGGGAGTCCCCACCATAGATGTACTATCTGTCCGAAGATCTGCTGGTACAGGGACCATTTCCCCTGGCGTAGGGAGTGACGGCTGAGATAATCTGCCTGCACATTGTGCTCCCCTTTATGTGGAGTGCCAATAGAGAAAGGAGATGAGTTTCGGCCAAGGTAAGTATGTCTTCTGCAGTGGACATCAGTTATTGTGATCTTGTCCCCCTTTGATGGTTTAGGTAGGCTACCACTATCATGTTGTCGGTCTCTGTCTGTGTGTGTGAACCCCGCAGAGACAGTAGAAACTGAAGTGCATACTTCTCTGCCATGAGCTCTTTTAAGTTTGAAGAACTTTGGGTTTCCATGACTGACCACCTCCCTTGGACTAGTATGTCTCTCATGTGGGCTCCCCACCCTACAGGGCTGGCATCGGTCGGAACTATGATTTCTGGTTTTATTCCCCACCGCACCCTCTTTGACAAGTGCCGTAGGTCCAACCACCAGATTAGATTGTCGAGTGTGATGATTGACAATCACAATCTTCCACCCTGGCGACCCTGAAGTGTTCTGTCTGCTTTGAGAATCTCGGTTTGTAACATGCGGGTGTGGAACTGAGCCCACTGAATGGAAGGTATGCAAGATGTCAAGGAACCTAGTAAGGACATTGCGTCTCTTAACATCAGGTTTGGATCACTTCTTACTCCCATGACCTTGCGAATGATGCTTAGTTTTTTATCTTCTGGCAGAAAACATTGTTGAGCTTTTGAGTTCAGAAGGATGCAGAGGAAAGTCTGATGAGTGGAGGGATTTAGCCTTCACTTCTTTAAATTGATTAACCAACCAAGACCCTGCAGGGATGACATTATACAATTTAGACGGGCTCTACATGGGATGACCGACCTTCCCACTTTTAGGAAATCGTCCAAGTAGGGTATAACCAGGGTATTCCATTCTCTGAGATGGGCCATTACCTCTGCAATTATTTAAGTAAATACCCTTGGTGCCATAGATAGCCCATATGGCATAGCCGCAAATTGAAATTGTCTGACCTGATCATTTAGCCGTAGAGCCACTCTGAGGTATTGCTGGTGGTTTTTATAAAAAGGCAGAAGGTAGTAAGCATCTTTTAGATCCAAAACTGTCATGTAACACCTGGGAAATAGAAGTTTAGTTGCAGGTCTAATAGATTTCATTTTAAAGGTATGATACTGCAGAAATCTATTCAGTTTCTGCAAGTTTATAATGGTTCTACTACAACAGCAGAACTTCTATTTCAAGGGCTTGCTGCTGATCCGGAGAATTTAAAGTTGTTAGTACGAAGAAGTTCAGAGGGATCCTTCGAAATTCCAACCTTAGCCCGGATGAAATAATCCCCAAGATCCAGGTACTTGATGTTATTTTAGCCCATTGGTTATAAAAATGACTCAATATGCCAACCACTGGGAGGACAGCTCTAAAGATATGTCTATGTCTTGACGTTGATGCGCCACTGAAATAAGCACCTCTCTTTTTTTTGGCTCCACCAGTTCCCAATCCTGGTCTGGGTATGTCTTCCGGAAAGACATCCGCTTCCTGAAGGTGTTCCTGAAAGCAGGATTAAATAATTTATTGAATCCTTTTTCCTATCTTCTGCCTTTGCAAGGATATCGTCCAACACAGGGCTAAATAAGTACTCACCCTTGCATGGAATGGCACATAACTTTGCCCTAGCTTGAGTATCCCCCAAGCCAGAGTGTAGGCCGGGCAGTGTTTGAGAGGCCAACAGATCTGGCCGCCAGTTTTAGAGAGTCCACTGATGCATCTGCCAGATAAGCAGCTCCTTCACGGATTTGAGAGAGAGAATCAAGTAGCTTATCTCTAGGGACTTTAGCAATTGCCGGTTTGACGGCTCCAGCCGAAGACTCCCAAACCTGTTTTAAGAACATATCCGCCTTCCTGTCGGATGGATCCTTAAAAAGGCTTGCATCCTCTAGGGGTAGTGTAGCTGACTTTGATGTTGAAGCTGCAGCTGCATCCACTTTAGGAATTTTTACACACTCAGCCAGTACCTCATCATCAAATGGATATCTTCTTTTTGCGGCAGATGGCAGGAAACCCTTATCCTGTTTATCCCATTCCTGCTTAATGAGATCTTTTAACTGTATCATTTACTGGAAATGGTTTGCAATTTTTCTGGCACAAACCCGCAAACATGAGGTCCTGGGTCGATTTGGGCTTTTTATTATCTGCAACCCCCATGGTGGTGCGTACCGCGTTAACTAATATGTCCAAATTTTCTAAAGGGAAACATGGTCTACCTTCCTCATCCAAGGATGATAGCGATGAGGATTCTGAACACTCATCCTGCTGTCCTCTTATATATGGGCTAGATCCTGAGCTCAATTTTTCCATACTAGCCCTTTCATGATATCTTCCTTTAAGGGAACTCTTAATCTCTTCCCTGGTGACAGCCCTTAAATATGTACGGAGGGGAGCCTCTTCCTCCAGGGTCTGGCATATACAAGCCTGACAAAGCCTCTTTACATTGCTGTCCGGCAACGGTACTGTGGAAAAAGCACACTGCTTGTGTTTAGTTTTAGCTGACTTTTTAACCTAAAACAAACCACAGAAGGGGAAAATCAGCTATTAGGTGATCATGAAAAAAACTCACCACACAAAGTTGTTCAGTGGAGTACCAATTCTGGAGGAGGGGATTCACTGCATGACATTGGGGACATCTTGCTGGCATGCTGCCCACAGAACTGGTGCGGACCTAAGAAGGCCAGGTCACGCCTCCTCCATGCATCCTCCCCAGAAGTACCTGGATCAGCTTCCGGGTTACGATCGCTTTGCTTTCCATGGTCATTCCGGCTTTTCCTGGATGAACACAGGGATTTCTCCTCACCTGTGCTGCGCCCGCGTGACCCAGGGTGGCCTCCCCCTGACCCTGGGATCGCGACATCCTTAGCTTCAGCTGAGGAGTGGTCTGCGTGAAGAGCACCCCCAATGCTGCTTCCAGTGCCCTATGCTCTGCCATTTCCTCAGACACCACACAGAGGCTGTTGGTAGGTTCTATCCCTGTCGGTTCCCACCAGGACAGGAACCCAAACTGAGGAGGCGAGGGGGGCCGCCCCTTTTTAACCTGTAGGTTCCTGTCCTGATGGTGGGCAGATCCCCTCTCTGGTTGGGTCCTGTCATGGTGATAGGAAAATGTAAATACATTTTTATAATTTATACAATGTGATTTTATGGATTTTATTTTAGATACTAGACTGTGGCCCGATTCTAACGCATCGGGTATTCTAGAATATGCATGTCCCCGTAGTATATATGGACAATAATGATTCCAGAATTCGCGGCAGACTGTGCCCGTCACTGATTGGTCGAGGCAACCTTTATGACATCATCGTCGCCATGGCAACCATTATGACATCTACGTCGATACTGTGCCCATCGCTGAATCAGAAACGTGGGATTTCTACGTCCTTTATGACATCATCATCGCTGTGCCCGTTGCTGATTGGTCGAGGCCTGGCGGCCTCGACCAATCAGAGACGCGGGATTTCTACGTCGATGCTGTGCCGGTCTATGATTGGTCGAGGCCTAGCGGCCTCGACCAATCAGAGACGCGGGATTTCCAAGACAGACAGACAGACAGAAAGACAGACAGACAGAGAGAAAGACAGACAGACAGACAGAAAGACAGACAGACAGACAGACGGAAAAACTCTTAGACAATTATATATATATAGATTATATCTCTCAAATTAACCTGCCCTTAAAATTATAGACTGTTAATGTCTTTGTCAGTGGGCAAACTTACAAAATCAGCAAGGGATCACATACTTATTTCCTTCACTGTAGTTCTTGACAGTATATTGTGAGGCAGGATGTGGCGTCCACGCAGCTCTGTTGTATGGATCAAACGGTACTATAATTCCTGCCACACAGCCTCTGAGCAATGCAGTTGAATGGATTGTGTTATGTTAGTGCTTGATTTGATTTGGAAGGCTTTTTATTATTTCTGGCTTAAACTATGATAAATTTCAGTATCTCATTAAGCATGATGTCACCTGTAGAATCATAATCAGATAATACTACAGGAGGTAAAATTTACCAATGATGTTGATAGGAAACCTACAGTCCTTTAGATCAGAGGTCCCCAACTCCAGTCCTCAAGGCCCGCCAACAGGTCATGTTTTCAGGATTTCCTTAGTCTTGCCCAGGTAATAATTGCATCACCTGTGCAATGCAAAGGAAATCCTGAAAACATGACCTGTTGGTGGGCCTTGAGGACTGGAGTTGGGGACCTCTGCTTTAGATCCTTGGGCTTATCTAAGATAAAAAGTTTTTTTTTCTCAAATCAATGCCACCGCAACTCTTGTCCTTTGGCTTTCTGATATTATCCCTGGGGTATGTGTACATGGCATCTTTTAGACATGGATGCACCCGCCAGGTATTTGAAGGAGCAGCTGCTTCAAGAGAATGCAGGCAATCATTTTCATAAAGGGACTTCACAGGATCCTTTTCAACTGCTGCCTTTCATTCTCTAGTTTTAAGTATACAGACCAGGAGACTTCCTAGCAGAACCTGCCTAAGAATTCAGGCATTTTTGGTTTCAGAAAACCCCTATCCATCAGCAACAACCCTTTGACTTGCCTTCCCCAGGTCCAGGGTTAACTCTCCATCGCTTCTTCAGGTGACAGCTGCATATCATTGAGTTCAATGACCCTGATCTTCTGGTGACCTCTACATGGGCTAAAGAGCCATTGAGCTCAAAGTTTAAACAGCCATACTGTCAATGTGATGTAAGTATTGAGGAGAATAACAGACACCGGGGGCAGCGGCGGAGAGTCAGCGCTGCACGCGGGGACGGAGAGGAAAGCAGTTTGTTTGCAACTGGGGGAAAAGTTTTCTAAAAGTGGAAAACTTTTTTAAGTAACATAAATAATATGATGTTATTTATAAAGTTGCATTCGGTCTAGAATTTTTCACAACTGGATGTTTTTCATGCATTGAATAGATTGTACAACTAATATATTTTTTGCATGAGTTGTTTAATCCATATTTCTACCTTGCTATATTTTGTTCTGCAAAGTTATTTCTAACTTAGATTAACATATAGAGAGGAGTAAAATTCACCTCATCCTCATTACCAGTACACACATTTGCTATGGACATGTAATTCCTCTATATCTATAGCTGACAATGGAGGCTATAATATTGAACTATGGATCTGTAAAAGGAAATATGCCCAGTGTCAAAATGATATTTTTCTATATCCTGTTAATTAATTCTACCTGTTACTAGATATCCATTTTGTAATTTTTGCTTTGTTATAATTTTTGCTTTATCGCACTTAATTTAAAGTGAGACTTTTTTTGTTCCCATGATTAATTGGGTCATTTGTCGCTCATATACCTAACCCAGAAGAGGTAATTTCTTGATGCGATTGATTTGTTCATGAATCAATGTAATATCTAAGATTTCCACTTGCATTTAACACTTGTCTGACCACTGGTTACATGTTATCTGTTTTATTGATGGAAGCATTTTATGTGCATTCAGTTGTGAACTTTGATTAATTGCAGTTTATCCCACCTATAGATTTGAAGTAATTTGCATCTAACAGTAGAAAAAGACTAATACAGATAATGAAAATCCCAGGTAGATAATGGTATAACATTAATTAGTAGCCATATTACATTTGTAATTCTGTCTAGAAATTTTAATAAGTTGGAAAATGTGGCTAAAGAGTTTTACATACTGCATTTTCAGTACCCTTTTCACTTGTGCTTATTGTGGCTATTTTAATGGCATCTGTCAGCAGGTTTTTCTATGTAATCTGAGAGAAGCATGAGCATGATGAATAGGGACAGAGCCCCTGCTTCTATTGTTGTCACTTACATGGCTGTTTTGCTGTTTGCATAAAATCAGTGTTTTAGCAGTAATAAATCACTAGAGGACTATGTGTCTCCATGCTTTTTGGCAATATACAGTGTACTCAGAGAGCTGCTAATCAGGGGTGTAGGTGAGGTCATACACAGCTTAACATCTTAGCTCTGCTAGATCTGCAACAGGGACAACTGATTCTGTCACAACTGCTGTACCTAGAAAACTAAGTGATACATCACTAGTATCAGGGCCTCTGTCCCTGCTGCTCTCAGATTTCATAGCTAAAACCTGAGAGATTCCTTTTAAATACTACATTCTCAAGATCAGGGATGAGGAACCTTTTTTCTGTCAAGGGCTATTTAGATATTTATGCCATCCTTCAGGGGCCATACAATAACGTGCTAACCCAGTCCACAAGTATGTCGTGACTTTGGCACCGGCCTCAGAATGTAATCTTTCATTGCATGCGCCTCAGCGTTGAATAGTGAATGCTGCTTACCTGTGCTCACAGAGCAGGAAATAAATAAAGGGCTGATGGAAGTCAAAATGGCAGTCCGAGCTCTAGTGGCCCCAGAAATCTGCTTGGAGGGCGTAGAGAAGGTAATCACAGCCAGTAAGTGACCCTGCAGTAAGTGACCTGCTCTAGGTGTTCCATGTGTTTCAGCTTGTGGCACAGATTTTTCCTCTTTGTTATAAAATAGACTTTAAGGTATCTGCCAACTTTTGATAACATTTTTTTGTTGCATCTCTTTTATTACATGAACTCTGAATTACATGACTTGTAAAATAAAAATGTAAAAAAAAAGAAATTTATCAAACATGCAGAAACCAAAACCTTATAATTAAACAAAATTAAAACTTTGCAAACAATCCTGATTGGAAATGATCAGCCCTTTCATGACTAAAGCTTCTGGCAAGACCTCTGTATATCATTATGTTTGACCATTGTATCCCTATAATTAAGGATGTTTTAATTAAAATTTTTCCTGTACAAGAGCAAATTACCTCTGCAGAGAGGAAGAGGACCTAAACGCGCGCATTTTAAGCACAGAAGGCTGCCGGTTACCAGCGGTGATGTCCAGGGGCCTCCGGAGAGGTAAGTATATCAATATTTTTTATTTTAATTCTTTATTTTACACATTAATATGGATCCAATACCGATTCCCGATATCACAAAAATATCGGAACTCGGTATCGGAATTCCGATACCACAAGTATCGGCCGATACCCGATACTTGCGGTATCGGAATGCTCAACACTAATCAACAAGCATTACCCAATATTGGCTTTCGACACAAATCTGTAAAATCAATAAGAAGGATAACAGCCTTCTTCATATTCCAACCAAATTTTAAGCCAATAGGGTTAATGGATTGAATAGGCAGTTTTTAGTTCCTGATATTTTTTATGGTGGATAATAATTATATAAATTTAATTTGCATCTTAAAGCATTTGGATTATTGAGTGACATTCAATAATATCAATATCTGGCAGGATTTTTGTGAATCTTGGTGCTGGATTTCACACTTCAGTCTTTTTTCATTTTCTGTTGAATTTAGCGATCGTTACAGAAATACAGTAATTTGATATTTTGCTTTCTAACATATAGCAATTTGATATTACACTAATAAAACATATTTCATTTCCAAAAATCATAAAGAATTGAAGCCAGTTTTTTTAAATTTGCACTAAAGTCTATAATCTGAGACACCATTTCATTTGTTCTGACACCACTAACCTTTGGGGTTACGTCCATCATATTTAACCTTTACCAGTACGAAGTTGGATGTTTCAAAAGTAAGTAAGATTTAAAAAATGGAGTTTCCAGAGACTTATAAAGTAAGAGGAAAGATTTCTGATCAAACTGCTTTAAGTTTCTTGAACTAGCTGATTTCTGGGGGATAATATTTCTGGACAGTGCTGGGCTAGAGGTTTAGAACTTACAATGAATACAAAGTAGCCATTGATTTTATTTAGATACTGTAACCTGTCCACTATGTCCAAAAAGTTGAAGACACAAAAGAGAATGGTAAAACCAAAAACACTCAGTTTGAAAAAATGTTTGCAGTAATCCGCAAGTGCTAGTAAAAGATGTAAATAACAGGGTATTTGGTTGATACGTTTTTTGCAAAAAATGTATACTAAGCTGCTCTACCAATCTTCACGGTATACCCATATCAGAGCAGTCCTAACTAATGTATGCAATCCCTATCTGATGTATTTAAAAACCTGATCATCTGTATATAACCTGTGTGAACAGGGTTCAGAGAGGAAAAATCCATGTGTGCATACAGGACAGAACAGCTTTTGTGCAGCTAGCCCAAGAGGAGTGGTGGAACTCCCCAGTCTTGTAGACACAAGAGAACAATCATGGAAACAGGAACACATGGGCTACTTGCACAGTGAACAAGTCTGTAAGAACATGTTCACACACCACCAAGAAACCTGAAGACACAAAAGAGAATGGTAAAACCAAAAACACTCAGTTTGAAAAAATGTTTGCAGTAATCCGCAAGTGCTAGTAAAAGATGTAAATAACAGGGTATTTGGTTGATACGTTTTTTGCAAAAAATGTATACTAAGCTGCTCTACCAATCTTCACGGTATACCCATATCAGAGCAGTCCTAACTAATGTATGCAATCCCTATCTGATGTATTTAAAAACCTGATCATCTGTATATTACCTGTGTGAACAGGGTTCAGAGAGGAAAAATCCATGTGTGCATACAGGACAGAACAGCTTTTGTGCAGCTAGCCCAAGAGGAGTGGTGGAACTCCCCAGTCTTGTAGACACAAGAGAACAATCATGGAAACAGGAACACATGGGCTACTTGCACAGTGAACAAGTCTGTAAGAACATGTTCACACACCACCAAGAAACCTGAAGACACAAAAGAGAATGGTAAAACCAAAAACACTCAGTTTGAAAAAATGTTGCAGTAATCCGCAAGTGCTAGTAAAAGATGTAAATAACAGGGTATTTGGTTGATACGTTTTTTGCAAAAAATGTATACTAAGCTGCTCTACCAATCTTCACGGTATACCCATATCAGAGCAGTCCTAACTAATGTATGCAATCCCTATCTGATGTATTTAAAAACCTGATCATCTGTATATTACCTGTGTGAACAGGGTTCAGAGAGGAAAAATCCATGTGTGCATACAGGACAGAACAGCTTTTGTGCAGCTAGCCCAAGAGGAGTGGTGGAACTCCCCAGTCTTGTAGACACAAGAGAACAATCATGGAAACAGGAACACATGGGCTACTTGCACAGTGAACAAGTCTGTAAGAACATGTTCACACACCACCAAGAAACCTGAAGACACAAAAGAGAATGGTAAAACCAAAAACACTCAGTTTGAAAAAATGTTTGCAGTAATCCGCAAGTGCTAGTAAAAGATGTAAATAACAGGGTATTTGGTTGATACGTTTTTTGCAAAAAATGTATACTAAGCTGCTCTACCAATCTTCACGGTATACCCATATCAGAGCAGTCCTAACTAATGTATGCAATCCCTATCTGATGTATTTAAAAACCTGATCATCTGTATATTACCTGTGTGAACAGGGTTCAGAGAGGAAAAATCCATGTGTGCATACAGGACAGAACAGCTTTTGTGCAGCTAGCCCAAGAGGAGTGGTGGAACTCCCCAGTCTTGTAGACTTTTGTCTTCAGGTTTCTTGGTGGTGTGTGAACATGTTCTTACAGACTTGTTCACTGTGCAAGTAGCCCATGTGTTCCTGTTTCCTATGTCCAAAAAGTGTCTAATTGTTCTTGAAACATATTTAACTGAGCAAGATATGGAATCAGAGAGCATTTGAAACAGTGGCAAAAAATACATTGTAATACATTTTATGGACATAGATCTCCTAAATAATGACTTCTTGATGTGAATTTATTTTAATTTTTTTTGTAGGTGGACAGAAATAATCCAAAGACTATATTTTAGTTTGAATGAAATTGTTTATTTTTCTCATATTCCTTTTTAAATGATCATTAAACGTGCTCTGTACCAAATCCAGAACTCTTTTTTGTTTTTTTATTATGAACATTTTTGAACCAAAGCCAAGGGAGATGAGCAAATTTAACAAAATTCAAGTTCACCAAATCTGAAGAAATTTCTTTGAAAATTCTATTTGCAGTTAAGTTATTCTCCACAAATTCAATTTTTATTATTATGCTTTGAGTTATTTTTAGACCCCACAGCATAATAAATGTAAGATGCAATAAAACCTTATGTGCACCTCATTGCTCACCTGACCTGCCGCTCCGCTGATTGCTCCCCACATAACAATCCTTTAGAATCATAGAATGCTGGAGTTCAAAGGGACCTCAAGGGTCATGTCCAACCCCCCGCTCAATGCAGGATTCACTTAACCATCTCAGACAGATGTCTGTCCAGCATCTGTTTGAAAACTTCCATTGAAAAAGAACGCATCACATTTCATGGCAGCCTGACATGTAAAACAAAATGCTTTGTCCAATCAAATCAATTGCTATGACCAATCACAATCATTATAATAGTCCTTGTAACAGCATGAAGCAATCAGTTACTAAAAATAAGACTAAACAAAGTTGAAAACCTTCAAGGCTCCTGCAGACGACCGTATTTGTGGTCCAAGTGTGATCTGACAAAACATCAGATCTCACTCGGACCAAGGTTATTATTCTAAGGTGACATGCACTGATTTTTTTTTTACTTGAGACAGAGTCTGTTCGAGTACAAAATAGCAGCGTGCTCAATTTGCATATCATATTCAGATCGCACTCAGTCATGCAAGTCAATGAGTCCGTAGACAACATAAGACTGCACTGCACTCGGATTTGAGTGCAGTAATAATAATAATAATCTTTATTTTTATATAGTGCTAACATATTCTGCAGCGCTTTACAGGTTGCACACATTATCATCGCTGTCCCCGTTGAGGCTCACAATCTAGATTCCCTATCAGTATGTTTTTGGAATGTGGGAGGAAACCAGAGTACCAGGAGGAAACCCACACAAACACGGAGAGAACATACAAACTCTTTGCAGATGTTGTCCTTGGTGGGGTTTGAACCCAGGACTCCAACGCTGCAAGGCTGCTGTGCTAACCACTGTGCCACTGTGCTGCCCATGTATAATTTTCACTGACTGGCAGGTTCGAGAAGTTGTAGTTTTCAGCTAAAACTTTCATTGCTTATAACTGGTGTGGGATTGCTACTTACTTGAGTGCGTTGGGAGGCAAAACATGAAGCGTTTCCATTTAAATCTGTATGTCCATAGAAAAGAAAGTGGATTGCCAATCCGCTTTCTTTTCTATGGACATACAGATTCTTTTTCTTTGGAAGTGGCACCCGTAATCCCTGGTGTGTGTGCAGCTTCATCAACCCAAGGTCATACAGCTGTGCCTTTGTCATGCTTCTCTTCTATGGTTTCCATTTAAATGTCCATGCTGTATTAATTTTGCTTCATAAACCAGCCATAAGCAAAGGAAAAATAAAATGCTTTCAGTGAAGGCAAAACAAAGTAAACACGTCTTTTTACAAAGTCAAAAGTCAAAGTCAGTTTTGGTCATGCAGGCTGGATAGCATACAGCATATTCATTCAGAATTGATATAACACTTGAGGCCTTTGTCATCTACACACAGACCATGTGTCAAACAACAGAATCCATTTTAACATGTTAACCAAATCCAGAGGTAGGGTATGTGGGCAGCCAGACCCACCTATCTCTCAGGCTTCCCATAAAACCTTGCCCAGATGCACCAAACAATCATCTTAGTGCTATGTGCACTAGAGCAATACTCCAGGATTACATCACAGATGACAACCATCTCTGTGATACATACCTCCCATAACTATGTGCCCACTAGCCACTTTACACTGGACTTTGATATTTTCTGGATGAAGCTGTCAAGTTAATATGTTTTATATAGAGATGAGAGAGCACTAAAATGCTTGGATACTCATAACTTGAACCAAGCAATTACTAATGCTCGGATGTTTGTTTCAAGTGCGAGTATAATGGGAGTGAATCGGAAATCCTAGCATTTTTTCCGGCAGACCCTATAAGGAGGTTAAAATGGATAGAAAAAGTGCTACATGGAACAAGATTAGAGATGAGCAGATGAGGCAAAACTCAAATTTGCTTGTTTTGCTTACATTTTTCTGGGAAATTTGAATCATGGAAAAGTTACTCTCCACAAATTTAATGTTCCTTATAGTTCTATAGTGTCTCTCCAGAGCTCAGAGCATAAAAAAAAATAAGAACTTATATTAACCTTTGCAGCCCCTCTGATCTTCATCGTCACCTATAAATTCATTTTCACTTCACTTCCATGAGTGCTGAAATTCCTGACTCTCTCACACAGATTTTAAATTTCTGGTGCTTATGAGACAATCACCTGTCATAATAGCACTATATACTGCATTGACCTTGCTCATGCATGTGCAGAATTGGTCCGTGCCAAGTGTTAGATGCTTGGATAAGGTTTTTTTTTCATTTTCTATCCTGTGTTATGGCCCTTTTACAGTTCAGAAAAATCGCAGCTATCAAACATCATTTTGCTAAATCAGAACAGAAGCAAATTGCACATTTTGGAAACTGCAAATTTTGTGAAATATTTGAATAGATTTACTTTCCACTTGTATATATTCACTCATCTTTAATTATTATTTTTGTTGCTAAAATGTCATAAATAATGCAAAATGTAAGTCCAAGGTTCCCACAATCAATAGTAATCCCTTTTCTCTTTCATACTGCATAAAAAGAAAAAATATAAAATATAAAAATAAAAAAGTGAAACATAAATAATCAAAGCTTCTAACCATCCTTTCCAGGCTCTTATTTATAATGCATCCAAGGTAAAACAGATTCTACACTCAGGAGAATTAAAATATGATTTCTTGAAATATACAAGCATGCTCCAAAAAAGAAGACTGAGAAAAAGTGTTAAACTTTAGAATACTTAAGTCGCCGGGCCTCAATTTTGGTAAATCATAAAGGGCTAGCAAATGGCAAAATAAAACAAAAAACTACCATGTCACCACTCACCTCTCTAGCTGCTAACCACTGTCCAGTACTGAGGGCCTCTTTTATTGGCGTTGTATGCCTTTTTTCACTATAGGCCAGATATTTCAGCTATAACCAGGACTATAGTGAAGAACTGTCAACTGAAAAAAGCCCCTGAGCAGTGAGATGAGTGTTTAGGTTTTATGTGTTTTTATTTGGTTTTTTTTTTTGCATCTTAGCTTTATTATGCCCTTAGGTCCATAGAGACCCCAGAGCATAATAAAGAAAATTCAACTACTGGGGAATAACTTTGCTGTGAATCAAATTTCCTGTGGAAATCCATGTGAAATGGTAAATTTGAATTTCAAATGATCTGCTCATTAGGGTTGAGCGACTTGTAGTTTTTTAGGGTCGAGTCGGGTTTCGCGAAACCCGACTATCTCAAAAGTCGAGTCGAGTGGAATCGGCCGATTATCGCGAAAAGTCGGGGATCGACCGAAACACGAAACCCAATGGAAGCCAATGGGGGAGCATAGTTGGCAGTGAGTGGAGGCCAGGAAAACACCTACAGTGCCCATTTTAATGGCAAAAACATCCATTCTTGTTACCAAAGTTGTGGGGGGTAGGGCTGGTTCAAGTATTTAGTGGGCCCAGGAAATCTGGACCACATCACGGCAGTGGAGCAGGGAGAGGTAAGTATTTAAACTTTGCAAGTGCTGTGATCCTGAGCAAGCGGGGGGGCCCACTCGCTGGCATTGGCACTGGCACAGGGCCCCTCAAAGTACAGCGGTGTGTTTGCACGGCGGGGGCGCCTCCCACCAGCAGCGACACTTTTGCGAACTATGAAGGGCCCTGTGCCAGTGACGTCGCCATCGAGTATTCCCCCTCGCCTGATGAAGGAACCTGCACTTTCATCTGCACCTTGCTCTTTGTCCCCGTGTAAGGTGGTATGGTATGCGGGAAGGGGAACCTGACTTTCAGCAGGGTCACATTCTGGCTGTGTAGCGTGCATGGGGAATGTAGCGTTCTGGGTCAATGTACCAGCAGACTCATCTATCACTGGCTGGGCAATGGGCAGGATGAGGAGAAACACAGATATAGGCCCAAATAATAAAGTGGGCTAAATGCAGTTCAAAATTGGTAACAGGACTAACCAGGGGGCATTGCTTTGTTCAGTGGAGTACAACTGTAATGAGAGGCTGACACAGTTAGTATGCCCAAATCAGTAAGTAGGCTAAATGCAGTTCAAAATTGGTAACAGAAGTAAACAGGCGGCACTGGTTTGTTCAGTGTAGGAGAACATCAAGGAGCGGCAGACACCGTTAGTAGGGCCAACAAAACAAGTAGGCCAAATGCAGTGTTATATTAAAAACAATTTAACAAGAGCCTGAAGGTAGAAGCTAGGGAAAGGCAACCTGGAGAACACCTTGGAGCAGAAGACACCGTTTGTAGAACCTAGACCCAACATGTAGGCCAAATGCAGTGTTGTTTCAACAACTACTTAACAAGAGCTTGAAGATAGAAGCTAGGGAGAGGCACCCTGGAGAACACCTTGGAGCGGCAGACACCATCTCTAGAATCCAGACCCAACTTGTAGGCCTAATGCAGTGTTGTTTCAACAACTACTTAATGAGAGCTTCAAGATAGAAGCTGTGGAGAGGCAACCTGGAGAACATCTTGGAGCGGCAGACACCGTCTCTACAACCCAGACCCAACTTGTAGGCCTGATGCAGTGTTGTTTCAACAACTACTTAACGAGAACCTGAAAATGGAATTTCAGGACAGGAAACCTGGAGAACAGCACGGAGCGGCATACACCGTTAGTAGGCCCCAACCAAACTAGTAGCCCCACTGCAGTTGTTCCATTAAAAAACTATTTAACAAGAGCCTGAAGATTGAAGCTCAGGAAAGGCAACCAGGAGAACACCTTGGAGCGGCAGACACTGTTAGTAGGCCACATCCCAACTAGTAGCCCCACTGCAGTTGTTTGATTAAAAAACTATTTAACAAGAGCCTGAAGATTGAAGCTCAGGAAAGGCAACCAGGAGAACACCTTGGAGCGGCAGACACTGTCTCTACAACCCAGACCCAACTTGTAGGCCTAATGCAGTGTTGTTTCAACAACTTCTTAACGAGAGCCTGAAAATGGAATTTCAGGACAGGAAACCTGGAGAACAGCACGGAGCGGCATACACCCTTAGTAGGCCCCAACCAAACTATTAGCCCCACTGCAGTTGTTTGATTAAAAAACTATTTAACAAGAGCCTGAAAATGGAATTTCAGGACAGGAAACATGGAGAACAGCACGGAGCGGCTTACACCGTTAGTAGACCCGAACCAAACTAGTAGCCTGTTGTGAATTCTGTGGCTGAATTCACTCCTGTGGTCACAAGTGGTACTGCAGCTTCTGGGCTTCCTCCCTCAGGTGTTCTGGTGAGCTCGTTGGCTGCTTTGTTATTTAACTCCACCTGATTCTGTCTTCCTTGCTCCTTGTCAATGTTCCAGTGTTGGATCTGAGCTTCTGGATCTTTCCTGTGGCCTGCTGCTCTGCTTAGATAAGTGCTTCTTTGCTTTTTTTTGCTATTTTGTCTGTCCAGCTTGTCTATTCGTTTTGCTGGAAGCTTTGAGACGCAAAGGGTGTACCGCCGTGCCGTTAGTTCGGCACGGTGGGTCTTTTTGCCCCCTTTGCGTGGTTTTTTGCTTTAGGGTTTTTTGTAGACTGCAAAGTTCTCTTTGCTATCCTCGCTCTATCTAGAATATCGGGCCTCACTTTGCTGAATCTATTTCATCCCTACGTTTTGTCTTTTCCTCTTGCTAACAGTCATTATATGTGGGGGGCTGCCTTTTCCTTTGGGGTATTTCTCTGAGGCAAGCCAGGCTTGTATTTCTATCTTCAGGCTAGTCAGTACCTCAGGCTGTGCCGAGTTGCATAGGTAGTGTCAGGCGCAATCCACAGCTGCCTTTAGTTGTGTTTAGGATAGGTTCAGGTATTGCGGTCTACAGAGATTCCACGTCTCAGAGCTCGTTCTATTGTTTTTGGGTTATTATCAGATCACTGTATGTGCTCTGATTGCTGGCACACTGTGTCACTGGATTGCCATCATAACAGTACAAGGAGCCCACTAATGATTCTCAATAGAGGGAAAAAAGAAGTTCTGACATCATTTTTTTTTCTCAGCTCTGTGTTCAGTCTTTTTTTTCCCCTAGACATTTGGGTGCTTCAGGACACAGCTGTGGACATGGATATTCAGGGTCTGTGCTCTTCAATGGATAATCTCGTTATAAATGTACAAAAGATTCAAGATACTATTGATCAGAAATCTATGCTAGAACCAAGAATTCCTATTCCTGATTTGTTTTTTGGTGATAGAACTAAGTTTCTGAGCTTCAAAAATAATTGTAAGCTATTTCTGGCCTTGAAACCTCATTCTTCTGGTAATTCAGTTCAACAGATTTTGATTATTATTTCTTTTTTGCGCGGCGACCCTCAGGACTGGGCATTTTCTCTTGCGCCAGGAGACCCTGCATTGAGTAGTGTCGATGCGTTTTTCCTGGCGCTCGGATTACTGTACGATGAGCCTAATTCAGTGGATCAGGCCGAGAAAAATTTGCTGGCTTTGTGCCAGGGTCAGGATGATATAGAAGTATATTGTCAGAAATTTAGGAAGTGGTCAGTACTCACTCTGTGGAATGAATCTGCGCTGGCAGCTTTGTTCAGAAAGGGTCTCTCTGAGGCTCTTAAGGATGTCATGGTGGGTTTTCCTATGCCTGCTGGTTTGAATGAGTCTATGTCTTTGGCCATTCAGATCGGTCGTCGCTTGCGCGAGCGTAAATCTGTGCACCATCTGGCGGTATTGTCTGAGATTAAACCTGAGCCTATGCAGTGCGATAGGACTATGACCAGAGTTGAACGGCAAGAACACAGACGTCTGAATGGGCTGTGTTTCTACTGTGGTGATTCCACTCATGCTATTTCTGATTGTCCTAAGCGCACTAAGCGGTTCGATAGGTCTGCCGTCATTGGTACTGTACAGTCCAAATTCCTTCTGTCCATTACTTTGATATGCTCTTTGTCATCGTATTCTGTCATGGCGTTTGTGGATTCAGGCGCTGCCCTGAATCTGATGGATTTGGATTATGCTAAACGTTGTGGGTTTTTCTTGGAGCCTTTGAGGTGTCCTATTCCGTTGAGAGGAATTGATGCTACACCTTTGGCCAAGAATAAACCTCAGTACTGGACCCAGCTGACCATGTGCATGGCTCCTGCACATCAGGAAGTTATTCGCTTTCTGGTGCTACATAATCTGCATGATGTGGTCGTGTTGGGGTTGCCATGGCTACAAACCCATAATCCAGTATTGGATTGGAACTCTATGTCGGTATCCAGCTGGGGTTGTCAGGGGGTACATGGTGATGTTCCATTTTTGTCTATTTCGTCATCCACTCCTTCTGAGGTCCCAGAGTTCTTGTCTGATTATCAGGATGTATTTGAAGAGCCCAAGTCCGATGCCCTACCTCCGCATAGGGATTGTGATTGTGCTATCAATTTGATTCCTGGTAGTAAATTCCCTAAAGGTCATTTATTTAATTTATCCGTGCCTGAACACGCCGCTATGCGCAGTTATGTGAAGGAATCCCTGGAGAAGGGACATATTCGCCCATCGTCATCACCACTGGGAGCAGGGTTCTTTTTTGTAGCCAAGAAGGATGGTTCGCTGAGACCGTGTATTGATTACCGCCTTCTTAATAAGATCACTGTTAAATTTCAGTATCCCTTGCCATTGTTATCTGACTTGTTTGCTCGGATTAAGGGGGCTAGTTGGTTCACTAAGATAGATCTTCGTGGTGCGTATAATCTGGTGAGAATCAGGCAAGGAGATGAATGGAAAACTGCATTTAATACGCCCGAGGGTCATTTTGAGTATCTAGTGATGCCGTTCGGACTTGCCAATGCTCCATCTGTGTTTCAGTCTTTTATGCATGACATCTTCCGTGAGTATCTGGATAAATTCCTGATTGTTTACTTGGATGACATTTTGATCTTCTCAGATGATTGGGAGTCTCATGTGAAGCAGGTCAGAATGGTTTTCCAGGTCCTGCGTGCTAATTCTTTGTTCGTGAAGGGATCAAAGTGTCTCTTCGGTGTGCAGAAAGTTTCATTTTTGGGGTTCATCTTTTCCCCTTCTACTATCGAGATGGATCCGGTTAAGGTCCAAGCCATCCAGGATTGGACTCAGCCGACATCTCTGAAAAGTCTGCAAAAGTTCCTGGGCTTTGCTAATTTTTATCGTCGCTTCATCTGTAATTTTTCTAGCATTGCCAAACCATTGACCGATTTGACCAATAAGGGTGCTGATTTGGTTAATTGGTCTTCTGCTGCCGTGGAAGCTTTTCAGGAGTTGAAGCGTCGTTTTTGTTCTGCCCCTGTGTTGTGTCAACCAGATGTTTCTCTTCCGTTCCAGGTCGAGGTTGATGCTTCTGAGATTGGAGCAGGGGCGGTTTTGTCACATAAAGGTTCTGGTTGCTCAGTGTTGAAACCGTGTGCTTTCTTTTCCAGGAAGTTTTCTGCTGCTGAGCGTAATTATGATGTGGGCAACCGAGAGTTGCTGGCCATGAAGTGGGCATTCGAGGAGTGGCGTCATTGGCTTGAAGGAGCTAAGCATCGCGTGGTGGTATTGACTGATCATAAGAACCTTACTTATCTCGAGTCTGCCAAGCGCTTGAATCCTAGACAGGCCCGTTGGTCGTTATTTTTTGCTCGCTTCGATTTTGTGATTTCGTACCTTCCGGGCTCTAAAAATGTGAAGGCGGATGCTCTGTCTAGGAGTTTTGTGCCCGACTCTCCGGGTTTATCTGAGCCGGCGAGTATCCTCAAGGAAGGAGTCATTGTGTCTGCCATCTCCCCTGATTTGCGGCGAGTGTTGCAAAAATTTCAGGCGAATAAACCTGATCGTTGTCCGGCGGAGAAACTGTTCGTCCCTGATAGGTGGACTAGTAAAGTTATCTCTGAACTTCATTGTTCGGTGTTGGCTGGTCATCCTGGAATCTTTGGTACCAGAGAGTTAGTGGCTAGATCCTTCTGGTGGCCATCTCTGTCACGGGATGTACGTACTTTTGTGCAGTCCTGTGGGATTTGTGCTAGGGCTAAGCCCTGCTGTTCACGTGCCAGTGGGTTGCTTTTGCCCTTGCCGGTCACGAAGAGGCCTTGGACACATATTTCGATGGATTTCATTTCTGACCTTCCCGTTTCTCAAAAGATGTCAGTCATTTGGGTGGTCTGTGATCGCTTTTCTAAAATGGTCCATCTGGTGCCCTTGGTTAAATTGCCTTCCTCCTCTGATTTGGTGCCTTTGTTCTTCCAGCATGTGGTTCGTTTGCATGGCATTCCTGAGAATATTGTTTCTGACAGAGGTTCCCAGTTTGTTTCAAGGTTCTGGCGAGCCTTTTGTGGTAGGATGGGCATTGACCTATCTTTTTCCTCGGCTTTCCATCCTCAGACTAATGGCCAGACCGAACGAACCAATCAGACCTTGGAAACATATCTGAGATGTTTTGTTTCTGCAGACCAGGATGATTGGGTGTCCTTTTTGCCGTTGGCTGAGTTCGCCCTTAATAATCGGGCCAGCTCGGCTACCTTGGTCTCTCCATTTTTCTGCAATTCTGGGTTCCATCCTCGTTTCTCTTCAGGACAGGTTGAGACTTCGGACTGTCCTGGTGTGGATTCTGTGGTGGACAGGTTGCAGCAGATCTGGACTCAGGTAGTGGACAATTTGACCTTGTCCTAGGAGAAGGCTCAATTTTTCGCAAATCGCAGACGCCGTGTGGGTCCCCGACTTCGTGTTGGGGATCTGGTTTGGTTATCTTCTCGTCATATTCCTATGAAGGTTTCCTCTCCTAAGTTTAAACCTCGTTTTATTGGTCCGTATAGGATTTCTGAGATTCTCAATCCTGTGTCCTTTCGTCTGACCCTCCCGGACTCCTTTTCCATACATAATGTATTCCATAGGTCGTTGTTGCGGAGATACGTGGCACCTATGGTTCCATCTGTTGAGCCTCCTGCCCCGGTTTTGGTGGAGGGGGAATTGGAGTATATTGTGGAGAAAATTTTGGATTCTCGTGTCTCTAGACGGAAACTCCAGAATCTGGTTAAATGGAAGGGTTATGCTCAGGAAGATAATTCCTGGGTTTTTGCCTCTGATGTCCATGCTCCAGATCTTGTTCGTGCCTTTCATCCTGGTCGGCCTGGGGGCTCTGGTGAGGGTTCGGTGACCCCTCCTCAAGGGGGGGTACTGTTGTGAATTCTGTGGCTGAATTCACTCCTGTGGTCACAAGTGGTACTGCAGCTTCTGGGCTTCCTCCCTCAGGTGTTCTGGTGAGCTCGTTGGCTGCTTTGTTATTTAACTCCACCTGATTCTGTCTTCCTTGCTCCTTGTCAATGTTCCAGTGTTGGATCTGAGCTTCTGGATCTTTCCTGTGGCCTGCTGCTCTGCTTAGATAAGTGCTTCTTTGCTTTTTTTTGCTATTTTGTCTGTCCAGCTTGTCTATTCGTTTTGCTGGAAGCTCTGAGACGCAAAGGGTGTATCGCCGTGCCGTTAGTTCGGCACGGTGGGTCTTTTTGCCCCCTTTGCGTGGTTTTTTGCTTTAGGGTTTTTTGTAGACTGCAAAGTTCTTTTTGCTATCCTCGCTCTATCTAGAATATCGGGCCTCACTTTGCTGAATCTATTTCATCCCTACGTTTTGTCTTTTCCTCTTGCTAACAGTCATTATATGTGGGGGGCTGCCTTTTCCTTTGGGGTATTTCTCTGAGGCAAGCCAGGCTTGTATTTCTATCTTCAGGCTAGTCAGTACCTCAGGCTGTGCCGAGTTGCATAGGTAGTGTCAGGCGCAATCCACAGCTGCCTTTAGTTGTGTTTAGGATAGGTTAAGGTATTGCGGTCTACAGAGATTCCACGTCTCAGAGCTCGTTCTATTGTTTTTGGGTTATTATCAGATCACTGTATGTGCTCTGATTGCTGGCACACTGTGTCACTGGATTGCCATCATAACAGTAGCCCCACTGCAGTTGTTCAATTAAAAAACTATGTAATAAGAGCCTGAAGATTGAAGCTCAGGAAAGGCAACCAGGAGAACACCTTGGAGCGGCAGACACTGTTAGTAGGCCCCAACCAAACCAGTAGCCCCACTGCAGTTGTTTGATTAAAAAACTATTTAACAAGAGCCTGAAGATTGAAGCTCAGGAAAGGCAACCAGGAGAACACTTTGGAGTGGCAGACACTGTTAGTAGGCCCCAACCAAACTAAAAGCACCACTGCAGTTGTTCGATTAAAAAACTATTTAACAAGAGCCTGAAGATTGAAGCTCTGGAAAGGCAACCAGGAGAACACCTTGGAGCGGCAGACACCGTCTCTACAACCCAGACCCAACTTGTAGGCCTAATGCAGTATTGTTTCAACAACTACTTAACGAGAGCCTGAAAATGGAATTTCAGGACAGGAAACCTGGAGAACAGCACGGAGTGGCATACACCGTTAGTAGGCCCCAACCAAACTAGTAGCCCCACTGCAGTTGTTTGATTAAAAAACTATTTAACAAGAGCCTGAAGATTGAAGCTCAGGAAAGGCAACCAGGAGAACAGCTTGGAGCGGCAGACACTGTTAGTAGGCCCCAACCAAACTAGTAACCCCACTGCAGTTGCTTAATTAAAAAACTATTTAACAAATAGCAAGAATTACACACCATTTTTGCATGTGTCAGGCAAATTGCTTTATGACATTTGAGACATTCATAATTTGAAAGCCTTCTGGTTCCGCTTTCTGTTTGGCAGGTGGTGCATCTCCTTCTTTTGTGAGGTGGTGCAGATGGTGACTTTTCACCATCATCTTCTGGGCGGAACCTTTTGAGCTGAACTTGAAGGCGAGAGGGGATACCGATTGTTTTCACGCTTCTCCTGCGTAGCTCTCCAAGTACTAGTTCATGGGCCAATTTTTTCAGATACAATCGTCTACGGAGTGGTTCAAGCTTGATTTCAAGATAAATTACTTGTGAATTTATACCACCCAAATTCAAAATAGCAAAAAATATGACCATTGGCCAGCGTTTGATGTTTCTGCTGACTTTGAAAGTGGAGCACATCTGATCTGCTGTATCCACACCCCCTTTGGTGGCATTGTAAAATGTAATTATCTCCGTTTTTTTTTCTGCCCCAGTCCCAGGATCGATGGCGGCAGCATCATCATGAAGTGTTGATAGAAGAAGTACGATTTTTTTGGCATGTGGTACATAAACTAAAGCCTTTCCATTATGGAATGCAAACATACTGCTGTACTGTTGTCTCTCTTTCACACTTACAAACTGTGGCGGCAATTCCCTTTTGTTTTTTCTTACAGTTCCCACATATGACAGCTTCTGAATTTTCAGATAATCAATCAGATCACAACTTGTAAACCAATTGTCAGCTGTAATATTGCGACCCGATCCAAATAAGGGTTCAGCCAGTCTTTTTACAACATCAATGGGTTTGTTGCTCACACAGTAAGGACCTTCTGGTTGTTTTCCTGCATAAACTTCCAGGTTGTAAGTGTAGGTCTTACTGGCATCAACAAGGGCATAAATTTTTATTCCATATTTGTTTGGCTTTGATGGAATATATTGACGAAAGGCACATCTACCACGAAAACCAGGGAGCATTTGTCAATAATGAGATTCTCTCCAGGGTAATAACTTTGTTTACGGTTTACAACAAATCTTTGAAATATATCACGAATTGGAGCAAGTCGGTCATGTGTTTTGCGTTCGGTTCGGGTAGTTCTGTCGTCAAACCGAAGGCAACGAATTAGAATCTTGAATCTGTTTATGGACATAACAAGGCTACATTTTTCAACTCCATCCCCATCTTTACCCCAAAGTTCCTCCAAACTTTGTCTATTTGCCCTATAAGCTCCTGCAAGGTACAGTAATCCAAAAAAAGCACGCAGTTCTATTTCATCTGTGGGCTTGATGGTTCTGTTGCAGATGTACTTGTCCTTTATAATGTCTATATATTGGTTGGTATATGTGACAATAGAGTCCAGAATGTCATCTGTAAATATACTGTTCCAGCATTCAACTGCAGTTTTTGCATTACGTGCAGTTCCTATTACTGCAGCAAGGTGAGTAATAATGTTTAAAGGTTCCCTACGTTTTTTCTGGAATGGCTTCTTGTTCCATTTAGTATTTTTATCTTTTCCAATATAATATGATCCAACTTCTTCATCCTCACCACTGTCACCATCTTGCTCTGTTTCAGAATCCAGGACACATTCTTCCACCTCATCATGAGAATCAATCTCACTTTCCTCTCCTAAATCCTCATTCAGTGTTAGGTCTCTATCATCTAACAGCATGTTTGTTACTTCCTCAACATCAAGTTGTTTGGATAAATTGTACATTTTCCTCTCCATTTCAGCAGATAATCTGAAGCAAGAGAAGGAATGTTAGGGAACTACTGTATATGCCTGAGCAGCACACTTTCTTTTATAAAATCTCCCTTATTTCTATGAAATATCCTCACATTTTGTGCTACACATTCATAAAACAAGCTAAATAAACTATTGTGATGAATAAAAACATAAAATACCAACCTTACTGAATGTGACGTATTCACATACAATGAGCCTGAGAGATCTGTGCAGCTATATCCTCTCCCCTGAAGCTCTGAAATCCAACTGTGATATCAGGTTTCACAGACCTTCAAGAGACAGGAGACTACCTGGAGGGAGGGGGTTTCCTCACAATCTGGTGAGGAAGGAGAAATGAAAGTAAAAGAGAAGCGCCTGTCAGATCAGTTGTATGTGACGGAGGGTTAAAAAACTAAATAACAAGAGCCTGAAGATTGAAGCTCAGGAAAGGCAACCAGGAGAACACCTTGGAGCGGCAGACACTGTTAGTAGGCCCCAACTAAACTAGTAACCCCACTGCAGTTGCTTAATTAAAAAACTATTTAACAAGAGCCTGAAGATTAAAGCTCAGGAAAGGCAACCAGGAGAACACCTTGTAGCGGCAGACACCGTCTCTACAACCCAGATCCAACTTGTAGGCCTAATGCAGTGTTGTTTCAACAACTACTTAACAAGAGCTTCAAGATAGAAGCAAGGGACAGGCAACAGAGAGAACACCTTGGAGCGGAAGACTCAGTTTGTAGACCACAACGAAACTTGTGGCCCCAATGCAGTTTTATAATTCTGACAAGCTGAAAATCAGCCTTTTTTTTTTTTTTTTTAAAGGAGGAGGACAGCTGTATTAAGTGGCGCAGACATACACTGCTAGTAGGCCTTACACCACAAAGTAGGCTCACTGCAGGATAAAAAAAAGTTACATGGGTACACGGTCGGAATTGGTGTGCTCAGCGGAGGACAAATGGAAGGAGGGACCGCAGACAGTTAATGTCTCACAAAACAACAAAACCAAAAAACAAAAGGGTGGCATACTTAGGTACAGGGGTGGGCTCCTCTGCTGAGTTTCAGACATAGTAATTTGGTGCTAAGTATTTACTGGTGTCAATATAGGACACTGACCCTGACTATTTTAACTAGCATCATACATGTCAACAAATTGGTATTGTCAGTGCCAGGCATTGAAGGATGTCAGCGCATAGACCAAATATTGGTGGAGCTGTGAGAGATAATTTTGCAGGTGCTAGAACAGTGTTTGAGCTGGGGGGGAAACTCTCTTGTGGCCGACGGTACAGGCCCAGGGCCCCTCATGTTACGACGGTGTGTCTGACGTTGGTTGCACGCCACCACCGCCAGAGACACTTTATTGTACTATGAGGGACTCAGTGGCAGTGCCGTTGACCAAAAACAGGCACACCCACCTCTTCAGACAAACGGCACTCTCACGGGTGCTTGCGTCAAGTGGCGAGACCACGGCCCCGTGGGGGGAGTTAGCCCATTTAGGGAGGTGTACACATGTCGTATGCTGGACAAACAGCTGCTGCAAATTAAGAGATTGGAACAGTCAGTAAGACCAGTCCACAAGCGAGACCTTTTTATAGGAAAGCTAGGTGTCAGCCGGGAAAGGTAGGGCAAAATAATTTGAAATCCATGAGTGGTTCATTTTAATGAAGGTTAGATCATCAACATATTGGGTAGCCAGACGAGTCCTTTTTTCAGTCAATATTGAACCAGCATCACTGAATACTCTTTCTGATAGCACACTAGCTGCTGGGCAAGCAAGCTCCTCCAATGCATATTCTGCCAATTCAGGCCAGGTGTCTATTTTGGATGCCCAGTAATCACATGGGAATGACAGTTGAGGGAGAACATCGATAAGGGATGAAAAATAGTTAGTAACCATACTGGACAAATGTTGTCTCCTGTCACTTTAAATTGATGCTGCAGTACCTGTCCTGTCTGCAGTCATTGCGAAATCACTCCACAACCTGGTCAGAAAACCCCTCTGTCCAACACCACTTCTGATTTGTGCAACTCTAACACCTCTGCCCTGTTGCCCCCTGCAGCTCGTTTGAGAATCATCACCGGCGCTGTGTGCTGGGAATGCCTGAATCAAACGGTCTACAAGAGTTGCTTGTTTAGTTGCTAATATTTGTTCGAAGTTCTCATGTGGCATGATATTTTGCAATTTGCCTTTATAGCGAAGATCAAGGAGGCAGGCCAACCAGTAATCGTCATCGGTCATCATTTTAATAATGTGTGCGTCCCTTTTGAGGATACGTAAGGCATAATCTGCCATGTGGGCCAAAGTTCCAGTTGTCAATTCTGCGGTTGTGCTGGGTTGAGGGGCAGATTCAGGCAAATCTACGTCACTTGTCTCCCTCAAAAACTCTGAACCCGGCCTTGCAACGCCACCAGTTTCTATAGGCCCCGGAGAAGCTTCCTCATTCAAAAAATACTCATCCCCATCATCCTCCTCGTCCTCCTCCTCTTCACCCGCTACCTCGTCCTGTAGATTGCCTTCACCAGACAATGGCTGACCGTCATCAAGGCTATCCTCTTCCTCGGCTGCAGACGCCTGCTCCTTTATGTGCGTCAAACTTTGCATCAGCAGATGCATTAGTGGGATGCGCATGCTTATTATGGCGTTGTCTGCACTAACCAGCCGTGTGCATTCCTCAAAAGACTGAAACACTTGACACAGGACTTGTACCTTCGACCACTGCACACCTGGCAACTCCATGTTTACCATCCAACTGCCTGCCCATGTATGTGTATCCTCCCACAAATACATAACAGCATGCCTCTGTTCGCACAGTCTCTGAAGCATGTGCAGTGTGGAGTTCCACCTTGTTGCAATGTTGATGATTAGACGATGCTGGAGAAGGTTCAAAGACCGCTGATGGTTCTGCATACGGCTGGAGTGTACGGGCGAACGGCGGATATGCATACAACGTTTGCGCACTTTGAGGAGCAGGTCAGGTAACCCCGGATAACTTTTCAGGAAGCACTGCACCACCAGGTTTAAGGTGTGAGCCAGGCAAGGAATGTGTTTCAGTTGGGAAAGGGCTATGGCAGCCTGTTGTGAATTCTGTGGCTGAGTTCACTTCTGTGGTCACAAGTGGTATTGCAGTCTCTGGGCTTCCTCCCTCAGGTGTTTTGGTGAGCTCGTTGGCTGCCTTGCTATTTAGCTCCACCTGAGTCTGTCTTCCTTGCTCCTTGTCAATGTTCCAGTGTTGGATCTGAGCTACTGCATCTTTCCTTGGGCCTGCTGCTCTGCTAGATAAGTGCTTCTAGTTTGTTTTCTGTTTTTTCTGTCCAGCTTGTTATTATCTTTTGCTGGAAGCTCTGAGAAGCAAAGGGGTGCACCGCCGTGCTGTTAGTTCGGCACGGTGGGTCTTTTTGCCCCTTTGCGTGGTTTTCGTTTTAGGGTTTTTTGTAGACTGCATAGTTCTCTTTGCTATCCTCGCTCTGTCTAGAATATCGGGCCTCACTTTGCTGAATCTATTTCATTCCTACGTTTGTCTTTTCATCTTGCTAACAGTCATTATATGTGGGAGCTGCCTATTCCTTTGGGGTATTTCTCTGAGGTAAGTCAGGCTTGTATTTCTATCTTCAGGCTAGTCAGCTCCTCAGGCAGTGCCGAGTTGCATAGGTAGTTGATAGGCGCAATCCACTGCTGCTTCCAGTTGTGTGAGGATAGATCAGGTACTGCAGTCTACAGAGATTCCACGTCTCAGAGCTCGTCCTATTGTTTTGGGTTATTGCCAGATCTCTGTATGTGCGCTGATTACTGCACGCTGTGTTGCCTGATTGCCAGCCATAACAGTACAAGGAGCCATTCAATGATTTCCAATAGAGGGAAAAAAGAAATCCTGACATCATTTTTTTTTCTTAGCTCTGTCTTCAGTCTTTTTTTTCCCCTAGACATTAGAGTGCTTCAGGACACAGCTGTGGACATGGATATTCAGGCTCTGTGCTCCTCAATGGATAATCTCGTTGTAAATGTACAAAAGATTCAAGATACTATTGATCAGAAATCGTTGCTAGAACCAAGAATTCCGATTCCTGATTTGTTTTTTGGTGACAGAACTAAGTTCCTGAGCTTCAGAAATAATTGTAAGCTATTTTTGGCCTTGAAACCTCATTCTTCTGGTAATCCTATTCAACAGGTTTTGATTATTATTTCTTTTTTGCGCGGCGACCCACAGGACTGGGCGTTTTCTCTTGCACCAGGAGATTCTGCATTGAGTAATGTTGATGCATTTTTCCAGGCGCTGGGATTGCTTTACGATGAGCCTAATTCAGTGGATCAAGCTGAGAAAAATCTGCTGGCTTTATGCCAGGGTCAGGATGATGTAGAAGTATATTGTCAGAAATTTAGAAAATGGTCAGTACTCACTCTGTGGAATGAATCTGCACTAGCGGCTTTGTTCAGAAAGGGTCTCTCTGAAGCTCTTAAGGATGTAATGGTGGGATTTCCTATGCCTGCTGGTTTGAATGAGTCTATGTCCTTGGCCATTCAGATCGGTCGTCGCTTGCGCGAGCGTAAATCTGTGCACCATCTGGCGGTATTGTCTGAGAGTAAGCCTGAGCCTATGCAGTGCGACAGGACTATGACTAAAGTAGAACGGCACGAACACAGACGTCTGAACAGACTGTGTTTCTATTGTGGTGATTCTACTCATGCTATTTCTAATTGTCCTAAACGCACTAGGCGGTTCGATAGCTCTGCCGTTATTGGTACTGTACAGTCCAAATTCCTTTTGTCCATTACCTTAATGTGCTCTTTGTCATCATATTCTGTCATGGCGTTTGTGGATTCAGGCGCTGCCCTGAATCTGATGGATTTGGATTATGCTAAACGTTGTGGATTTTTCTTGGAGCCTTTGCGGTGTCCTATTCCGTTGAGAGGAATTGATGCTACACCTCTGGCCAAGAATAAGCCTCAGTACTGGGCCCAGCTGACCATGTGCATGGCTCCTGCACATCAGGAAGTTATTCGCTTTTTGGTACTGCATAATTTGCATGATGTGGTCGTGTTGGGGTTGCCATGGCTACAAACCCATAATCCAGTATTGGATTGGAACTCTATGTCGGTAACCAGCTGGGGTTGTCAGGGAGTACATGGTGATGTTCCATTTTTGTCTATTTCGTCATCCATTCCTTCTGACATCCCAGAGTTCTTGTCGGACTTTCAGGATGTATTTGAAGAGTCCAAGTCTGATGCCCTTCCTCCGCATAGGAATTGTGATTGTGCTATCGATTTGATTCCTGGTAGTAAATTCCCTAAGGGTCGTTTATTTAATTTGTCCGTACCTGAACACACCGCTATGCGCAGTTATGTGAAGGAGTCCCTGGAGAAGGGACATATTCGCCCATCGTTGTCACCATTGGGAGCAGGGTTCTTTTTTGTAGCCAAGAAGGATGGTTCGCTAAGACCGTGTATTGATTACCGCCTTCTTAATAAGATCACTGTTAAGTTTCAGTATCCCTTGCCATTGATTTCTGACTTGTTTGCTCGGATTAAGGGGGCTAGTTGGTTTACTAAGATTGATCTTTGTGGTGCGTATAATCTGGTGAGAATCAGGCAGGGAGATGAATGGAAAACGGCATTTAATACGCCCGAGGGTCATTTTGAGTATCTGGTGATGCCGTTCGGACTTGCCAATGCTCCATCTGTTTTTCAGTCTTTTATGCATGACATTTTCCGTGAGTATCTGGATAAATTCTTGATTGTTTACTTGGATGACATTTTGATCTTCTCAGATGATTGGGAGTCTCATGTGAAGCAAGTCAGAATGGTTTTCCAGGTACTGCGTGCTAATTCCTTGTTCGTGAAGGGATCAAAGTGTCTCTTCGGTGTGCAGAAAGTTTCATTTTTGGGGTTCATCTTTTCCCCTTCTACTATCGAGATGGATCCGGTTAAGGTTCAGGCCATCCAGGATTGGACTCAGCCGACATCTCTAAAAAGTTTGCAGAAATTCCTGGGCTTTGCTAATTTTTATCGTCGCTTCATCTGTAATTTTTCTAGCATTGCCAGACCATTGACCGATTTGACCAAGAAGGGTGCTGATTTGGTTAATTGGTCTTCTGCTGCCGTGGAAGCTTTTCAGGAGTTGAAGCGTCGTTTTTGCTGTGCCCCTGTGTTGTGTCAACCTGATGTTTCTCTTCCGTTCCAGGTCGAGGTTGATGCTTTTGAGATTGGTGCAGGGGCGGTTTTGTCACAGAGAGGTTCTGGTTGCTCAGTGTTCAAACCATGTGCTTTCTTTTCCAGGAAATTTTCTGCTGCTGAGCGTAATTATGATGTGGGCAACCGAGAGTTTCTGGCCATGAAGTGGGCATTCGAGGAGTGGCGTCATTGGCTTGAGGGTGCTAAGCATCGCGTGGTGGTTTTGACTGATCATAAGAACCTTACTTATCTTGAGTCTGCCAAGCGCTTGAATCCTAGACAGGCCCGTTGGTCGTTATTTTTTGCTCGTTTTGATTTTGTGATTTCATACCTTCCGGGCTCTAAAAATGTGAAGGCGGATGCTCTGTCTAGGAGTTTTGTGCCCGACTCTCCGGGGTTATCTGAGCCGGCGAGTATCCTCAAGGAAGGAGTCATTGTGTCTGCCATCTCCCCTGATTTGCGGAGAGTGTTGCAGAAATTTCAGGCTAATAAACCTGATCGTTGTCCGGCCGAGAAACTGTTCGTCCCTGATAGGTGGACTAGTAAAGTTATCTCTGAACTTCATTGTTCGGTGCTGGCCGGTCATCCAGGAATCTTTGGTACCAGGGAGTTGGTTGCTAGATCCTTCTGGTGGCCATCTCTGTCACGGGATGTGCGTGCTTTTGTGCAGTCCTGTGGAATTTGTGCTAGGGCTAAGCCCTGCTGTTCACGTGCCAGTGGGTTGCTTTTGCCCTTGCCGGTCCCGAAGAGGCCTTGGACACATATTTCGATGGATTTCATTTCTGACCTTCCCGTTTCTCAAAAGATGTCTGTCATTTGGGTGGTCTGTGATCGCTTTTCTAAAATGGTCCATCTGGTGCCCTTGGTTAAATTGCCTTCCTCCTCTGATTTGGTGCCTTTGTTCTTCCAGCATGTGGTTCGTTTACATGGCATTCCTGAGAATATTGTTTCTGACAGAGGTTCCCAGTTTGTCTCGAGGTTCTGGCGAGCCTTTTGTGGTAGGATGGGCATTGACCTATCTTTTTCCTCGGCCTTCCATCCTCAGACTAATGGCCAGACCGAACGAACCAATCAGACCTTGGAAACATATCTGAGATGTTTTGTTTCCGCTGACCAGGATGATTGGGTGTCATTTTTGCCGTTGGCTGAGTTCGCCCTTAATAATCGGGCCAGCTCGGCTACCTTGGTCTCTCCATTTTTCTGCAATTCTGGGTTCCATCCTCGTTTCTCTTCAGGACAGGTTGAGTCTTCGGACTGTCCTGGTGTGGATTATGTGGTGGACAGGTTGCAGCAGATCTGGACTCAGGTAGTGGACAATTTGACCTTGTCCCAGGAGAAGGCTCAGCTTTTCGCTAATCGCAGACGCCGTGTGGGACCCCGACTTCGTGTTGGGGATCTGGTTTGGTTATCTTCTCGTCATATACCTATGAAGGTTTCCTCTCCTAAATTTAAACCTCGTTTTATTGGTCCGTATAGGATTTCTGAGATTCTCAATCCGGTGTCTTTTCGTCTGACCCTCCCAGACTCCTTTTCCATACATAATGTATTCCATAGGTCGTTGTTGAGGAGATACGTGGCACCTATGGTTCCATCTGTGGAGCCTCCTGCCCCTGTTTTGGTGGAGGGGGAATTGGAGTATATTGTGGAGAAGATTTTGGATTCTCGTGTCTCTAGACGGAAACTCCAGTATCTGGTCAAATGGAAGGGTTATGCTCAGGAAGATAATTCCTGGGTTTTTGCCTCTGATGTCCATGCCCCAGATCTTGTTCGTGCCTTTCATGTGGCTCATCCTGGTCGGCCTGGGGGTTCTGGTGAGGGTTCGGTGACCCCTCCTCAAGGGGGGGTACTGTTGTGAATTCTGTGGCTGAGTTCACTTCTGTGGTCACAAGTGGTATTGCAGTCTCTGGGCTTCCTCCCTCAGGTGTTTTGGTGAGCTCGTTGGCTGCCTTGCTATTTAGCTCCACCTGAGTCTGTCTTCCTTGCTCCTTGTCAATGTTCCAGTGTTGGATCTGAGCTACTGCATCTTTCCTTGGGCCTGCTGCTCTGCTAGATAAGTGCTTCTAGTTTGTTTTCTGTTTTTTCTGTCCAGCTTGTTATTATCTTTTGCTGGAAGCTCTGAGAAGCAAAGGGGTGCACCGCCGTGCTGTTAGTTCGGCACGGTGGGTCTTTTTGCCCCTTTGCGTGGTTTTCGTTTTAGGGTTTTTTGTAGACTGCATAGTTCTCTTTGCTATCCTCGCTCTGTCTAGAATATCGGGCCTCACTTTGCTGAATCTATTTCATTCCTACGTTTGTCTTTTCATCTTGCTAACAGTCATTATATGTGGGGGCTGCCTATTCCTTTGGGGTATTTCTCTGAGGTAAGTCAGGCTTGTATTTCTATCTTCAGGCTAGTCAGCTCCTCAGGCAGTGCCGAGTTGCATAGGTAGTTGATAGGCGCAATCCACTGCTGCTTCCAGTTGTGTGAGGATAGATCAGGTACTGCAGTCTACAGAGATTCCACGTCTCAGAGCTCGTCCTATTGTTTTGGGTTATTGCCAGATCTCTGTATGTGCGCTGATTACTGCACGCTGTGTTGCCTGATTGCCAGCCATAACAGCAGCCATAAAATTCCTTCCGTTATCACTCACTATCTTGCCTGCCTCAAGATGTACAGTGCCCAGCCATGACTGAGTTTCTTTCTGCAAGAACTCGGACAGAACTTCTGCGGTGTGTCTGTTGTTGCCCAAACACTTCATTGCCAATACAGCCTGCTGACGCTTGCCACTAGCTGTCCCATAATGGGACACCTCGCGTGCAACAGTGGCAGCTGCAAATGGAGTGGTTGTGCGACTGAGGTCTGTGGACCAGCTCTCGCTTCTGCAGGAGGACGAGGAGGAGGAGGAGGGGGGCGAACGCCTACAGCCAACTGTTTCCTAGACCGTGGGCTAGGCAGAACGGTCCCAATATTGCTGTCCCCTGTGGACCCTGCATCCACCACATTAAACCAGTGTGCCGTGATGGACATGTAATGTCCCTGGCCATGCCTACTGGTCCATGCATCTGTTGTCAGGTGCACCTTTGTACTCACAGATTGCCTGAGTACATGGACGATGCGGTCTTTTACATGCTGGTGGAGGGCTGGGATGGCTTTTCTCGAAAAGTGTCGACTGGGTAGCTCGTAGCGTGGTACAGCGTAGTCCATCAGGGCTTTGAAAGCTTCGCTTTCAACTAACCGGTAGGGCATCATCTCTAATGAGATTAGTCTAGCAATGTGGGCATTCAAACCCTGTGTACGCAGATGTGAGGATGTGCACTTCCTTTTCCTAACGAGAGTCTCATGTAGGGTGAGCTGGACTGGAGAGCTGCAGATCGTGGAACTAGCGGGGGTGATGGTGGACATGGCAGACTGGGAGAGGGTTGGAGATGGCATTCTTGCTGGTGCCCTACATGCAGTGTTTCCTACTACGAAACTGGTGATTCCCTGACTGCTTTGGCCTGGCGACAAAACCTGCACATTTACTGCAGGTGGTGCGGGAAATGGTGGGCTTACAGTGAGGGAAGGGATGTAGCGTTGCTGACTAGCTTCATTGGCCGAGGGTGCTACAACCTTAAGGGACGTTTGGTAGTTAGTCCAAGCTTGCAAATGCATGGTGGTTAAATGTCTACGCATGCGACTTGTATTTAGATTCTGACCTCTGCTTAAGGTAGCTGAACATTTTTGACAGATGACTTTGCGCTGATCATTTGGATGTTGTTTAAAAAAATGCCAGACTGCACTCTTTCTATTATCAGATACCTTTTCAGGCATTGCAGACTGAGCTTATTTAACTGGATGGCCACGCTGTCCTACAACTGGTTTTGGTTTTGCCACGCGTTTTTGGCCAGATACGGGCCTGGCAAATGGAACCTGTTGCGATGTTGATGCCTGCTGCGGCTCCTCCTCCTCCGCTTCAGAGCTACTGCCGCTTGCACCCTGTTCCCCCAATGGCTGCCAATCGGGGTCAACAACTGGGTCATCTATGACCTCCTCTTCTATATCTTCTATTAGGATTATTTAGTCTAGAAAAAAGACGACTGAGGGGCGATCTAATAACCATGTATAAGTATATAAGGGGACAATACAAATATCTCGCTGAGGATCTGTTTATACCAAGGAAGGTGACGGGCACAAGGGGGCATTCTTTGCGTCTGGAGGAGAGAAGGTTTTTCCACCAACATAGAAGAGGATTCTTTACTGTTAGGGCAGTGAGAATCTGGAATTGCTTGCCTGAGGAGGTGGTGATGGCGAACTCAGTCGAGGGGTTCAAGAGAGGCCTGGATGTCTTCCTGGAGCAGAACAATATTGTATCATACAATTATTAGGTTCTGTAGAAGGACGTAGATCTGGGTATTTATTATGATGGAATATAGGCTGAACTAGATGGACAAATGTCTTTTTTCGGCCTTACTAACTATGTTACTATGTTACTATGTTACTATGTTATCTCGTGTGCAACTTCGTCTGTGTCACCGTGTAAGCCGGTGGTATAGTGTTCGTGACAGGGCAACATAGTCTCATCAGGGTCTGATTCTGGATCAGTACACTGCGAGGGCAATGTTGTGGTCTGAGTCAAAGGAACAGCATAGTAATCTGGCTGTGGCTGTGCATCTGTGCACTCCATGTCCGATTCAACTTGTAATGGGCATGGCCTGTTAACTGTTTCACTTTCTAACCCAGGAACGGTATGTGTAAAGAGCTCCATGGAGTAACCCGTTGTGTCGCCTGATGCATCCTTCTCTGTTGTTCTTGGTGAAGAAGACAAAGAAGCGACTTGTCCCTGACCATGAACATCCACTAACGACGCGCTGCTTTTACATTTAGCAGTTTCAGAAGAGGAGGCAAAAGAGCTAGAGGCTGAGTCAGCAAGGAAAGCCAAAACTTGTTCTTGCTGCTCTGGCTTTAAAAGCGGTTTTCCTACTCCCAGAAAAGGGAGCGTTCGAGGCCTTGTGTAGCCAGACGACGAACCTGGCTCAACAACTCGAGACTTAGGTGCTATATTGCTTTTCCCACGACCACCTGATGCTCCACCACCACTACCATCATTACCAGCTGGCAATGACCGCCCACGGCCACGACCTCTTCCACCAGACTTCCTCCTTGTTTGAAAAATGTAGCCAAACTAACGGTATTTGTTACTGTAAAACCAGTTACAAGGTGAACTCAAACTTCTGTTGGATTTATATATCCCTTTATAGGTGGGTGAGACTGCAGGGAAAATCAGGCCCAATGTAGAACAGTACACAGCTTCAGTGGCAGACAGATATGCCACTAAATGGACTGACGCTGATGCAGACACTACCAATAAAAATCTCCCCCTTTTTATTTTTTCTGGGAGAATATTGAAGAAATGTGGCCCACTCTTATACAGTATATGTTCTGTGGCACAAAATTAGAGACAGATGCCACACACAGCACTGGCAATGAGGCAGAATTGCCAATCTTAATCTCCAACTATTTTGTTTCAGGCAGAATTGAAAAGAAATCTGGCCCAGTATTACACACTAGGTTTAATGTGGCACAACATTTGAGACAGGTGGCACACACAGCATTGGCAATGAGGCAGAATTGCCAATCTTAATCTCCCACTATTTTTTTTCAGGGAGAATTTAAAAGAAATCTGGCCCAGTATTACACACTAGGTTTAATGTGGCACAAAATTTGAGACAGGTGGCACACACAGGACTGGCACTGAGGCAGAAATGCCAATCTTAATCTCCCACTATTTTTTTTTCAGGAAGAATTTAAAAGAAATCTGGCCCAGTATTACACACTAGGTTTAATGTGGCACAAAATTTGAGACAGGTGGCACACACAGGACTGGCACTGAAGCTTAAATGCCAATCTTAATCTCCCACTATTTTTTTTTCAGGGAGAATTTAAAAGAAATCTGGCCCAGTATTACACACTAGGTTTAATGTGGCACAAAATTTGAGACAGGTGGCACATACAGGAGTGGCACTTGTTGTGAATTCCGCTCTTGGGCTCCCTCCGGTGGTTGTAAGTGGCACTATTGTGAGTTCTGCTCTTGGGCTCCCTCTTGTTTTTTCTAGTGGTATGACTGCTCCTTGGAGTTAGCTGTCATCAGCTGCCTCCACTTATTGTCCGCTATTTAAGTCTGGCTCTTTATTCAGCCTGTGCCACTTGTCAATGTTCCTAGCTGGATTCACTTCTCTGCTTGGATTCTCCTGGTTTCCTGACCAGTTCTGCAAACATAATGGCTTTGCTCATTTCAGTCCACATGTTGTGGACTTATTGTTCTGTGCATTCTATATTTGTCCAGTTGTCAGTATGGATTTTTTCTGTTAGTTGGAAGCTCTGGGAAGCAGATTTACCCTCCACACCTTCAGTCAGGTGTGGAGATTTTGTAAACTCTGTGTGGATTGTTTTGTAGTTTTTATACTGACCGCACAGTATCCTTTCCTGTCCTGTCTATCAAGCTAGACTGGCCTCCTGTGCTAAAATCTGATTTCATTTCTGCGTATGTTATTTTCCCCTCCTCTCACCGTCAATATTTGTGGGGGGCTATCTTTCCTTTGGGGATTTTCTCTGAGGCAAGATAGGTTTCCTGTTTCCATCTTTAGGGGAAGTTAGATCTTAGGCTGTGCCAAGGGCTCTAGGGAGCGTCAGGTACCCCCACGGCTATTTTTAGTTGCGCTGCTAGGTTCAGGGTTTGCGGTCAGTACAGATACCACCTCCTTCAGAGCTTGTCTCATGTTGTTCCTAAACCACCAGATCATAACAGGCACTGAAGCAGAAATGCCAATCTTAATCTCCCACTATTTTTATTTTTTCAGGGAGAATTTAAAAGAAATCTGGCCCAGTATTACACACTAGGTTTAATGTGGCACAACATTTGAGACAGGTGGCACACACTGGAGTGGCACTGAAGCAGAAATGCCAATCTTAATCTCCCACTATTTTTTTTTCAGGGATAATTTAAAAGAAATCTGGCCCAGTATTACACACTAGGTTTAATGTGGCACAAAATTTGAGACATGTGGCACACACAGGAGTGGCACTGAAGCAGAAATGCCAATCTTAATCTCCCACTATTTTTATTTTTTCAGGGAGAATTTAAAAAAAAGCTGGCCCAGTTTTACACACTAGGTTTAATGTGGCACAAAATTTGAGACAGGTGGCACACACAGGAGTGGCACTGAAGCAGAAATGCCAATCTTAATCTCCCACTATTGTTTTTTTATTTATGGGAGAATTGGCAAGAAATCAGGCCCACTGTTAGACTGTATGTTTTCTGTGCCAGAAAATGAGACACAGATGCCACACACAGGACTGCCACTGATACAGATTTGCCAATTTTAATCTGCACCCTTTTTTTTTTTTTTCTTCAGGGAGACTAGTGAATAAATCTGGGCCACTGTATTAGAGAATATTTTCTGTGGCAGAAAGTGGCTTGAAGAGATATAACGAAACAAAAAAAGGGACTGTCCTACTATCTCCCTGCAGTAATCTCAGCAAAGTATGGCAGGCAGCAATAACAAGGTGTGGACTGCTGCACAAAAAAGTCAAAAGTGTGGACAAACAAACAAGATAGCTGTGCAGAAAGGAAGGAGCAACAGGATTTATGCTTTGAAAAAAGCAGTTGGTTTGCACAGCGGTGTACAAACAGCAATGCAGCTATCAGGGAGCCTTTTAGGGCAGCCCAATGAGCTACAGCGCTGAAGAAAAAAAATGTAGCCTCCACTGTCCCTGCAAACAAAATGTGGTGTTGGACAGTGGAAATCGCTACAGCACAAGCGGTTTGGGGGTTAATGTACCGTGCCTAACGCTATCCCTGCTTCTGACGAAGCAGCAGCAACCTCTCCCTATGCTCAGATCAGCAGCAGTAAGATGGTGGTCGGCGGGCACGCCCCCTTTATAGTCCCTGTGATGCCGCAGAAAGCAAGCCAATCACTGCAATGCCCTTCTCTAAGATGGTGGGGACTGAGACCTATGTCATCACGCTGCCCACACTCTGCGTCCACCTTCATTGGCTGAGAAATGGCGCTTTTTGCGTCATTGAAATGCGACTTTGGCGTGAAAGTCGCGTACCGCATGGCCGACCCCACACAGGGATCGGGTCGGGTTTCATGAAACCCAACTTTGCCAAAAGTCGGCGACTTATGAAAATGACCGACCCGTTTCGCTCAACCCTACTGCTCATCACTATTGCACAGCTGAACTGATTGGATGTCCTGGAACTAATGATGGGTCATTCAAAAATTAACTGAGACAAAGAGCCAGCTCTCTGCTGTGAATGATAGGATGTGAATCAAGAGAACAAATGGAGTTTTGTTAAAAAAAGGGGTATAAACATGAACTTTATTAACAATAATACCACACATACATGCATGCACCCGTCATATGCTGACAGTGCAAACACAGACACAAATACAGTTAGGTCCATATATATTTGGACAGAGACAACATTTTTCTAATTTTGGTTATAGACATTACCACAATGCATTTTAAACAAAACAATTCAGATGCAGTTGAAGTTCAGACTTTCAGCTTTCATTTGAGGGTATCCACATTAAAATTGGATGAAGGGTTTAGGAGTTTCAGCTCCTTAACATGTGCCACCCTGTTTTTAAAGGGACCAAAAGTAATTGGACAGAGTCAATAATTTTAAATTAAATGTTCATTTTTAGTACTTGGGTTGAAAACCCTTTGTTGGTAATGACTGCCTGAAGTTTTGAACTCATGGACATCACCAGACACTGTGTTTCCTCCTTTTTGATGCTCTGCCAGGCCTTCACTGTGGTGGTTTTCAGTTGCTGTTTGTTTGTGGGCCTTTCTGTCTGAAGTTTAGTCTTTAACAAGTGAAATGCATGCTCAATTGGGTTGAGATCAGGTGACTGACTTGGCCATTCAAGAATATTCCACTTCTTTGCTTTAATAAACTCCTGGGTTGCTTTGGCTTTATGTTTTGGGTCATTGTCCATCTGTAGTATGAAACGACGACCAATCAGTTTGGCTTGATCTGAGCACACAGTATGGCTCTGAATACCTCAGAATTCATTCGGCTACTTCTGTCCTGTGTCACATCATCAATAAACACAAGTGACCCAGTGCCACTGGCAGCCATGCATGCCCAAGCCATCACACTGCCTCTGCCATGTTTTACAGATGATGTGGTATGCTTTGGATCATGAGCTGTACCACGCCTTTGCCATACTTTTCTCTTTCCATCATTCTGGTAGAGGTTGATGTTGGTTTCATCTGTCCAAAGAATGTTCTTCCAGAACTGTGCTGGCTTTTTTAGATGTTTTTTAGCAAAGTCCAGTCTAGCCTTTTTATTCTTGATGCTTATGAGTGGCTTGCACCGTGCAGTGAACCCTCTGTATTTACTTTCATGCAGTCTTCTCTTTATGGTAGATTTGGATATTGATATGCCTACCTCCTGGAGAGTGTTGTTCATTTGGTTGGCTGTTGTGAAGGGGTTTCTCTTCACCATGGAGATTATTCTGCGATCATCCACCACTGTTGTCTTCTGTGGGCACCCAGGTCTTTTTGCATTGATGAGTTCACCAGAGCTTTCTTTCTTTCTCAGGATGTACCAAACTGTAGATTTTGCCACTCCTAATATTGTAGCAATTTCTTGGATGGGTTTTTTCTGTTTTCGCAGCTTAAGGATGGCTTGTTTCACCTGCATGGAGAGCTCCTTTGACCACATGTTTTCTTCCCAGCAAAACCTTCCAAATGCGTGCACCACACCTCAAATCAACTCCAGGCCTTTTATCTGCTTAATTGAGAATTACATAACGAAGGGATTGCCCACACCTGTCCATGAAATAGCCTTGGAGTCAATTGTCCAAACACTTTTGGTCCCTTTAAAAACAGGGTGGCACATGTTACGGAGCTGAAACTCCTAAACCCTTCATCCAATTTTAATGTGGATACCCTCAAATGAAAGCTGAAAGTCTGAACTTCAACTGCATCTGAATTGTTTTGTTTAAAATTCATTGTGGTAATGTCTATAACCAAAATTAGAAAAATGTTGTCTCTGTCCAAATATATATGGACCTAACTGTAGTAAAAGACACCAGAGTAATGGGTCTACCGCATATAGATAATATACAGTGGGGCAAAAAAGTATTTAGTCAGTCAGCAATAGTGCAAGTTCCACCACTTAAAAAGATGAGAGGCGTCTGTAATTTACATCATAGGCAGACCTCAACTATGGGAGACAAACTGAGAACAAAAAATCCAGAAAATCACATTGTCTGTTTTTTTAACATTTTATTTGCATATTATGGTGGAAAATAAGTATTTGGTCAGAAACAAAATTTCATCTCAATACTTTGTAATATATCCTTTGTTGGCAATGACAGAGGTCAAACGTTTTCTGTAAGTCTTCACAAGGTTGCCACACACTGTTGGTGGTATGTTGGCCCATTCCTCCATGCAGATCTCCTCTAGAGCAGTGATGTATTTGGATTTTCGCTTGGCAACACGGACTTTCAACTCCCTCCAAAGGTTTTCTATAGGGTTGAGATCTGGAGACTGGCTAGGCCACTCCAGGACCTTGAAATGCTTCTTACGAAGCCACTCCTTCGTTGCCCTGGCGGTGTGCTTTGGATCATTGTCATGTTGAAAGACCCAGCCACGTTTCATCTTCAATGCCCTTGCTGATGGAAGGAGGTTTGCACTCAAAATCTCACGATACATGGCCCCATTCATTCTTTCATGTACCCAGATCAGTCGTCCTGGCCCCTTTGCATAGAAACAGCCCCAAAGCATGATGTTTCCACCACCATGCTTTACAGTAGGTATGGTGTTTGATGGATGCAACTCAGTATTCTTTTTCCTCCAAACACGACAAGTTGTGTTTCTACCAAAAAGTTCCAGTTTGGTTTCATCAGACCATATGACATTCTCCCAATACTCTTCTGGATAATCCAAATGCTCTCTAGCAAACTTCAGACGGGCCCGGACATGTACTGGCTTAAGCAGTGGGACACGTCTGGCACTGCAGGATCTGAGTCCATGGTGGCGTAGTGTGTTACTTATGGTAGGCCTTGTTACATTGGTCCCAGCTCTCTGCAGTTCATTCACTAGGTCCCCCCGCGTGGTTCTGGGATTTTTGCTCACCGTTCTTGTGATCATTCTGACCCCACGGGGTGGGATTTTGCGTGGAGCCCCAGATCGAGGGAGATTATCAGTGGTCTTGTATGTCTTCCATTTTCTAATTATTGCTCCCACTGTTGATTTCTTCACTCCAAGCTGGTTGGCTATTGCAGATTCAGTCTTCCCAGCCTGGTGCAGGGCTACAATTTTGTTTCTGGTGTCCTTTGACAGCTCTTTGGTCTTCACCATAGTGGAGTTTGGAGTCAGACTGTTTGAGGGTGTGCACAGGTGTCTTTTTATACTGATAACAAGTTTAAACAGGTGCCATTACTACAGGTAATGAGTGGAGGAAAGAGGAGACTCTTAAAGAAGAAGTTACAGGTCTGTGAGAGCCAGAAATCTTGATTGTTTGTTTCTGACCAAATACTTATTTTCCACCATAATATGCAAAAAAAATGTTAAAAAAACAGACAATGTGATTTTCTGGATTTTTTTTTCTCAGTTTGTCTCCCATAGTTGAGGTCTACCTATGATGTAAATTACAGACGCCTCTCATCTTTTTAAGTGGTGGAACTTGCACTATTGCTGACTGACTAAATACTTTTTTGCCCCACTGTACATAACACCAAACAGTATAAAGTAGGAAAGTGCAAGCAAAAAGGTATACCCCAATAGAAGTTCCCGGTAATCTAGATCCTATATAGGATACACCATAGGTATGGTATGTAAGTGAGCGGGGAATCTCACCCACACTAAGTGCCTCACAGTCTAGATCCTATACAGGATACACCATAGGTATGGTATGTAAATGAACGGGGAATCTCACCCACACTAAGCGCCTCACATCAGACACTATCAGGGTAAAGAAGGGGGGGTAAAGGGGAACATGCCTCACCTCACTGCAGGTAGACCACTGTACACGCCCCGACGCGCATTTCGCCTCGCTTTCTCAAGGGGTGGTATGCTCTTTTAGTGCCAACCAAGCCCTTAACTAGTGCACAAATTAAAAGCAGCTGTCCGGTCCCATATTGATGCCGTGAGTGTCCGGCGCATGCGCGCGCTGCCCTCCGGGTCCACCCGCCCCCACCCGGACATATCCGGCCTTGGGAATCGGCGGGCACCAGCTAGTCCCACCTCCGCCCGCTGCAGGAAGTCGCCGGATGAAGGGGGGCGGAGCCACGACAGAAGAGCGCGCACGCGCACCACAGCAAGAGACCAGTGGAACCCGGCTCCACCTACCATGTCAATTGCAGCCAAACAACGCTGCATACATAGGTATGGAGGCTTAACCCCGCACCGCCAGCAATAATTAATAGTATTAAGAAGTCCACATCCTTTCTGTGTCTTCGTGTGAGCCACATAGGGTACATAAGTTGGAGCTGGTATGGGGGCATCTTCTCCTAAATGCTGGATGTAGAATCGGATCCCACGATTCCCATGAGTGGCTGTGAATTGTTCCATCTCCTCACTCCATATGTAAATAAATACGGATAACTGGGTGCATAGTGCCAAATCGGGGGAGGGTGGGCATCAATCACCGGAGAGATTGTACTAATAAGCCTAAATATAAATATAAAACAGATAAGCATTAAAACCAGCAAACCTAAAATGCAGGGAGAGGGAATAAAGGAAAAAGGGAAAATTTGGAGACAAAAGGGGTAATCAGCCCTAAATCCATATTAAACATATGATTTTTATAGATAAGGACCAAAATTAAGGGCTTCATTTAACCCAGCAGATTTTACGGTCCCAAGTGTGACAATCCACATTAGTTCACGTTGTGCCAGTAGTTTCTTTATGTTACCGCCCCTAATGCCTGTGTGTATGACATCAATACCTCTAACTTTAAATTCCTTGGGATCACAGTTGTGTACCAGTCGGAAGTGCCTGGGGATGGTTTTGAGGGGTAACACGTCTTCCACTGTTCTAGCCGCACAGATGTCCCTAACGTGTTCCCTGATCCGTGTCCTCAATTCACGTGAGGTTAATCCCACGTATATGAGGGGACAAGCACATGTAGCGTAATAGACTACATTCCTAGTACCACAGGAAATGTATTCTCTGATGTCAAATATTGTTTGGTCCACAGAACTGAAAGTAGAGGCTTGATGCGTATTTACAACAAGCCGGGAAGAAACAGAACCAGGCTGGTCACACACTCTATTAGCGGTGGATACCGCATTTATCCCTAGTGTCCTGGCGTACTGACAGCTCTTTTAAGCCTCAGAGCCACCTATTATTCTGACTCACCGTCAGTTGACCAGCCTGGTTCTGTTTCTTCCTGGCTTGTTGCCTTCTTTCCCAGCATGTCTGATTGATGCAAATCCGAGTATTCTATTGTTTTGGGGCCATACAAGTATACAATTATACCTAGCACACTGATGAAGGTCCAGTATCGACCGAAACGTTTGTGATTTACTGTATGTAATAAATCCCCACTTTTTTGCATCACAACACCCTGGAGGGTGCTAGTCACTTTATATTGTATACGTTCAGGTTTGGGCACCTATGACTGTGCACCTCCCCTATTTAGGCTGTGCTTAGCATCTTCTATATCACCTTTCTCAGAACTGTCCCATGGAGAGAGCACATGTCTTTCCTCCATAAATATTCTCGATTTTCTTTTCACACATTGTCTCCTCACAGACTAACTGCCTCTCCCCTTCCAGTTAGGGTATCTCTGCAAAGCTTTAAGCTTCAGACAGAGTAAGGGAGCGGGGTAAATTGTGTGTGCAGTTTTCCCCAGCAGAGAAAGCATAACTCCCATCATTTACAATACACATAAAATAGTACATATTTGACCAGTTTGTGGCAACACAGAGCACCACACATTTCTCTTATACAATTATCAACATCATTTTTTATCCTTTTTATGTCTCTATTTTCTTTAATTTTTGTTCTCATCTTTGAACTATTTCCATTCCACTTGGCCAAAATTCTATTTTTAGTTTTTTTTCTTATCACTTTTTGTAATACTTGGATTCATAGAGAAACTTTAAAAGAATATTTGTGATTCATCTGGGTTACTGGCTAATTCCTTCATCTTGAATCCCCTAGATATAAAAGAATCTAAAAACTATTTACAAATAATATAAATCTAGAACAAAAGGAAATTAGTGCACAAACTGTAGAAAACACAGTACTGCAAAATGCAGACGTAGTAGAGTCCAGTTTCTCATCAAAAGTATTATTTTTGGTTTTCTACAGAACTGCATGATATCTCCTAAAAAGTAAAATCATATAACATATTATCAAAATACTCATTTGTTGGCTGATCAAATCTCTTATGAGGGTCTGGATATAATTGTATACAATAAATGTGCTCATGGAAGTAAGCATGTCCTGATGTCAATAATACAACCTGTTCGGGGATGGACTAGTGATGTATTGATCGTTCATTCTCACACAGCTTCAATGGTGGTGAAGATTGCTCCATTTAAATGGTGTTCCGCAAGTTAACCTTTTATATCATTGATCAGTACTTGTGATGAGAAACTGTGCTTGGATAACGTGCTTTACGAGTATCTTTGGCGTGCTCAGATAATATATTAGAGTCCCTATGCAGTAGACAGCCGCAGCACATGCAGGGATTGCCTGTTTGTTTGGCAATCCCCACATGTGTTGCTGCTGTCTACTGCCACAAAACACATAGCCAGTGGGACTCTAATATATTATGCGAGCATTCATTAGATACTCGGATAACACGTTATCCGAGAAAGTTCGCTTATCACTAGTGTTGAGCATTCCGATATCGCAAGTATCGGGTATCGGCCGATACTTGCGGTATCGGAATTCCGATACCGAGATCCGATACTTTTGTGGTATCGGGTATCGGTATCGGATCAATAGGGATGTGTAAAATAAAGAATTAAAATAAAAAATATTGATATGCTCACCTCTCTGGCGGCCCCTGGACATCACGCTGGTAACCGGCCGGCTTCTTTGTTTAAAATGAGCGCGTTTAGGACCTGCGAATGACGTCGCGGCTTCTGATTGGTTGCGTGCCGCTCATGTGACCGCCACGCGACCAATCAGAAGCCGCGACGTCATTCTCATTCACTAAACTCCTAATTCTAGGAATTAAGGACCTGCGAATGACATCACGGCTTCTGATTGGTCGCGTGGCGGTCACATGAGCGGCACGCGACCAATCAGAAGCCGCAACGTCATTCGCAGGTCCTAAACGCGCTCATTTTAAACAAAGAAGCCGGCCGGTTACCAGCGTGATGTCCAGGGGCCGCCGGAGAGGTGAGCATATCAATATTTTTTATTTTAATTCTTTATTTTACACCTTAATATGGATCCCAGGGCCTGAAGGAGAGTTTCCTCTCCTTCAGACCCTGGGAGCCATCAGGATACATTCCGATACTTGATGTCCCATTGACTTGTATTGGTATCGGATATCGGTATCGGCGATATCCGATATTTTTCGGATATCGGCCGATACTATCCGATACCGATACTTTCAAGTATCGGCCGGTATCGCTCAACACTACTTATCACTAATCGGCATTTGTTCCAAGCAATGCAAAATGGTCCTAAGTGAGTCAACTATCCTTTCATATAGATAGAGAAAACAGCAGGGCTCAACACCTTCTTTGTACAGTACAGACCAAAAGTTTGGACACACCTTCTCATTCAAAGATTTTTCTGTATTTTCATGACTATGAAAATTGTACATTCACACTGAAGGCATCAAAACTATGAATTAACACAACTAACACATGTGGAATTATATACTTAACTCCTTTACCCCCAAGGGTGGTTTGCACTTTATGGACCGGGCCAATTTTTACAATTCTGACCACTGTCCCTTTATGAGGTTATAACTCTGGAACGCTTCAACGGATCCTGGTAATTCTGACACCGTTTTCTCGTGACATATTGTACTTCATGATAGTAGTAAAATTTATTTGATATTACCTGCGTTTATTTGTGAAACAAACGGAAACATGGCGAAAATTTTGCAATTTTCCAACTTTGAATTTGTATGCAATTAAATCACAGAGATATGTCACACAAAATACTTAACAAGTAACATTTCCCACATGTCTACTTTACATCAGCACAATTTTGGAACCAAAATTTTTTTTTGTTAGGGAGTTACAAGGGTTAAAAGTTGACCAGCAATTTCTCATTTTTACAGCACCATTTTATTTTAGGGACCACATCTCATTTGAAGTCATTTTGAGGGGTCTATATGATAGAAAATACCCAAGTGTCACACCATTCTAAAAGCTGAACCCCTCAAGGTTCTCAAAACCACATTCAAGAAGTTTATTAACCCTTCAGGTGTTTCACAGGAATTTTTGGAATGTTTAAATAAAAATTAACATTTAACTTTTTTCACAAAAAATTTATTTCAGCTCCAATTTGTTTTGTTTTGCCAAGAGTTACAGGAGAAAATGGACCCCAAACATTGTTGTACAATTTGTCCTGAGTACGCCGATACCCCATAAGTGGAGGTATACCACTGTTTGGGCGCAGGACAGAGCTTGGAAGCAAAGGAGCACCATTTGACTTTTTAATGCAAAATTGACTGGAATTGAGATGGGACGCCATGTTGCGTTTGGAGAGCCACTGATGTGCCTAAACATTGAAACCCCCCACAAGTGACACCATTTTGGAAAGTAGACCCCCTAAGGAACTTATCTAGAGGTGTGGTGAGCACTTTGACCCACCAAGTGCTTCACAGAAGTTTATAATGCAGAACCGTAAAAATAAAAAATAATTTTTGTGAAAACAAAATGATCTTTTCGCCCCCGATTTTTTATTTTCCCAATGGTAAGAGAAGAAATAGGAACCAAAAAGTTGTTGTACAATTTGTCCTGAGTACGCTGATACCCCATATGTGGGGGTAAACCACTGTTTGGGCGCATGGGAGAGCTCGGAAGGGAAGGAGCGCCGTTTGACTTTTCAATGCAAAATTCACAGGAATTGAGATGAGACGTCATGTTGCGTTTGGAGAGCCACTGATGTGCCTAAATATTGAAACCCCCCACAAGTGACACCATTTTGGAAAGTAGACCCTCTAAGGAACTTATCTAGATGTGTGGTGAGCACTTTGATCCACCAAGAGCTTCACAGAAGTTTATAATGCAGAGCCGTAAAAATAAAACAAAAATTTTTTCCCACAAATATTATTTTTTAGCCCCCAGTTTTGTATTTTCTCAAGGGTAACAGGAGAAATTGGTCCCCAAAATTTGTTGTGCAATTTGTCCTGAGTGCGCTGAAACCCCAAATGTGGGGGGGAACCACCGTTTGGGCGCATGGGAAGGCTCGGAAGGGAAGGAGCGCCATTTGAAATACAGACTTAGATGGAATGGTCTGCAGGCGTCACATTGCATTTGCAGAGCCCCTAATGTACCTAAACAGTAGAAACCCCCCACAAGTGACCCCATATTGGAAACTAGACCCCCAAAGGAACTTATCTAGATGTGTTGTGAGAACTTTGAGCCCCCAAGTGTTTCACTACAGTTTCTAACGCAGAGCCGTGAAAATAAAAAAAAAAATTCCCCCAAAAATTATTTTTTAGCCCCCAGTTTTGTATTTTCTCGAGGGTAACAGGAGAAATTGGACCCCAAAATTTGTTGTCCAATTTGTCCTGAGTGCGCTGATGCCCCATATGTGGGGGGAACCACCGTTTGGGCGCATGGGAGGGCTCAGAAGGGAAGGAGCGCCATTTGGAATGCAGACTTTGATGAATGGTCTGCAGGCGTCACATTGCGTTTGCAGAGCCCCTAATGTACCTAAACAGTAGAAACCCCCCACAAGTGACTCCATATTGGAAACTAGACCCCCCCCACGAACTTATCTAGATGTGTTGTGAGAACTTTGAGCCCCCAAGTGTTTCACTACAGTTTATAACGCAGAGCCGTGAAAATTAAAAAATCTTTTTTTTTCCACAAACCTTATTTTTTAGCCCCCAGTTTTGTATTTTCTCAAGGGTAACAGGAGAAATTGGACCCCAAAAGTTGTTGTCCAATTTGTCCTGAGTATGCTGATACCCCATATGTTGGGGTAAACTCCTGTTTGGGCGCACGGGAGAGCTCGGAAGGGAAGGAGCACTGTTTTACTTTTTCAACGCAGAATTGGCTGGAATTGAGATCGGACGCTATGACGCGTTTGGAGAGCCCCTGATGTGTCTAAACAGTGAAAAACCCCCAATTATAACTGAAACCCTAATCCAAACACACCCCTAACCCTAATTCCAATGGTAACCCTAACCACACCTCTAACCCAGACACACCCCTAACCCTAATCCCAACCCTATTCCCAACCTCAAATGTAATCCAAACCCTAACCCTAACTTTAGCCCCAACCCTAACTGTAGCCTTAACCCTAACTGTAGCCTTAACCCTAGCCCTAACCCTAGCCCTAACCATAACCCTAGCCCTAACCCTAGCCCTAACCCTAGCCCTAACCCTAACCCTAGTCCTAACCCTAACCCTAACCCTAGCCCTAACCCTAACCCTAGCCCTAACCCTAGCCCTAACCCTAGCCCTAACCCTAACCCTAGCCCTAACCCTAACCCTAGCCCTAACCCTAACCCTAGTCCTAACCCTAACCCTAGTCCTAACCCTAACCCTAGCCCTAACCCTAACCCTAGACCTAACCCTAGCCCTAACCCTAATGGGAAAATGGAAATAAATACATTTTTTAAATTTTTTTTATTTTTCCCTAACTAAGGGGGTAATGAAGGGGGGTTTGATTTACTTTTATAGCGGGTTTTTTAGCGGATTTTTATGATTGGCAGCCGTCACTCACTGAAAGACGCTTTTTATTGCAAAAAATATTTTTTGCGTTACCACATTTTGAGAGCTATAATTTTTCCATATTTGAGTCCACACAGTCATGTGAGGTCTTGTTTTTTGCGGAACGAGTTGACGTTTTTATTGGTAACACTTTCGGGCACGTGACATTTTTTGATCACTTTTTTTTCCGATTTTTGTGAGGCAGAATGACCAAAAACCAGCTGTTCATGAATTTCTTTTGGGGGAGGCGTTTATACCGTTCCACGTTTGGTAAAATTGATAAAGCAGTTTTATTCTTCGGGTCAGTACGATTACAGCGACACCTCATGTATATCATTTTTTTTATGTTTTGACGCTTTTATACGATAAAAACTATTTTATAGAAAAAATAATTATTTTTGCATCGCTTTATTCTGAGAACTATAACTTTTTTATTTTTTTGCTGATGTTGCTGTATGGCAGCTCATTTTTTGCAGGACAAGATGACGCTTTCAGCGGTACCATGGTTATTTATATCTGTCCTTTTGATCGCGTGTTATTCCACTTTTTTTTCGGCGGTATGATAATAAAGCGTTGTTTTTTGCCTCGTTTTTTTTTTTCTTACGGTATTTACTGAAGGGGTTAATTAGTGGGCCAGTTTTATAGGTCGGGTCATTACGGACGCGGCGATACTAAATATGTGTACTTTTATTGTTTTGTTTTTTTTATTTAGATAAAGAAATGTATTTATGGGAATAATATATATATTTTTTTCATTATTTAGGATTTTTTTTTTTTTTTACACACTTGTAAAAAATTTTTTTTACTTTTTTACTTTGTCCCAGGGGGGGACAATACAGATCGGTGATCTGCCAGTTTGCACAGCACTCTGACAGATCACCGATCTGTCAAACAGCGCTGCAGCGTTACCAAGTGCCTGCTCTGAGCAGGCACTTGGTAAGCCACCTCCCTCCCTGCAGGAACCGGATCCGTGGCCATCTTGGATCCAGGACTTGCTGCAAGGAGGAAGGTAGGAGACCCCCGGAGCAACGCGATCACATCGCGTTGCTGCGGGGGTCTCAGGGAAGCACGCAGGGAGCCCCCTCACTGCGCGATGCTTCCCTGCACCGCCAGCACATCGCGATCATGTTTGATCGCGGTGTGCCGGGGGTTAATGTGCCGGGGCGGTCCGTGACCGCTCCTGGCACATAGTGCCAGATGTCAGCTGCGATAAGCAGCTGACACCCGGCCGCGATCGGCCGCGCTCCCCCCGTGAGAGCGGCCGATCGCCTATGACGTACTATTCCGTCCTTGGGAAGTAAAGCCCACCCCACATGGATGGAATAGTACGTCTAATGGCAGAAAGGGGTTAAAGGGAACCTGTCACCCCGTTTTTTCAGCATGAGATAAAAATACCGTTAAATAGGGCTTGAGCTGTGCTTTACAATAGGGTATTTTTTGTCCCCTGATTCCCCACCTGTGCTGCCGAAATGCCTTACAAAAGTCGCCGTTTTCGCCTGTTAATCAGGCTGGTCTGGTCAAAAGGGCGTGGTGACAGCGCTGTTTCTCCCCCCCATCTTGCTTATCTTCCCGTTGGTGGCGTAGTGCTTCTCGCATGCGCAAGTGCCGAATGCACTGTGCAGCTGTAGAAAAACAGCGCGATCTGTGCTATTCAGCAGTTTATCGGTGGGTGCGGCCATCTTCCTGAGGCCGCGCGTGCGCAGATGGAGTGCTCTGCTTCCCGGGGCTTCAGGAATATGGCTGCGGGATGCCGCGCATGCGCAGATGGAGATGCGAACTCGTCTTCATGAAAATAGCCGCCGCGATCTCCATATGCGCACGCACGGTATTCCGCGGCCATTTTCCTGAAGCCCCAGGAAGCAGAGCACTGCACCTGTGCACGCGCGGCCTCAGGAAGATGGCCGCGCCCACCGATAAACCGCTGAATAGCGCAGATCGCGCTGTTTATCTACAGCTGCGCAGTGCGTTCGACACTTGCGCATGCAAGAAGCACTACGCCACCAACGGGAAGATAAGCAAGATGGGGGGAAAAACAACGCTGTCACCACACCCTTTTGACCAGACCAGCCTGATTGACAGGCAAAAATGGCGATTTTTGTAAGGTATTTTGGCAGCATAGATGGCGAATCAGGGGACAAAAAATACCCTATTGTAAAGCACAGCTGAGGCCCTATTTAACGGTATTTTTACCTCATACTGAAAAAACGGGGTGACAGGTTCCGTTTAACAAAAAAGTGTGAAACAACTGAAATTATGTCTTATACTCTAGGTTCTTCAAAGTAGCCAACTTTTGCTTTCATAACTGCTTTGCACACTCTTGGCATTCTCTTGTTGAGCTTCAAGAGGTAGTCACTGGAAATGGTTTTTACTTCACAGGTGTGCCCTGTCAGGTTTAATACGTGGGATTTCTTGCCTTATAAAAGGGGTTGGGACCATCAGCTGTTGTGCAGAAGTCTGGTGAATACACAGCTGATAGTCCTACTGAATAGACTGTTAGAATTTGTATTATGGCAAGAAAAAAAGGAGCCAAATAAAGAAAAACTAGTGGCCATCATTACTTTAAGAAGTGAAGGTCAGTCAGTCTGAAAAATTGGGTAAACTATGAAAGTGTCCCCAAGTGCAGTGGCAAAAACCATCAAGCGCTACAAAGAAACTGGCTCACATGAGCACCACCCAGGAAAGGAAGACCAAGAGTCACCTCTGCTTCTGAGGATAAGTTTATCTGTGTCACCAGCAGAAATCGCAGGTTAACAGCAGCTCAGATTAGAGATCAGGTCAATGCCACACAGAGTTTTAACAGCAGACACATCTCAACAACAACTGTTAAGAGGAGACTTTGTGCAGCAGGCCTCCAAGGTAAAATAGCTGCTAGAAAACCACTGCTAAGGACAGGCAACAAGCAGAAGAGACTTGTTTGGGCTAAAAAACAGAAGGAATGGACACTAGACCAGTGGAAATCTGTGCTTTGGTCTGATGAGTCCAAATTTGAGATCTTTGGTTCCAACCACCGTGTCTTTGTGCGAACCAGAAAAGGTGAACACATGCACTCTACATTCCTGGTTCCCACCGTGAAGCATGGAGGAGGAGGTGTAATGGTGTGGGGGTGCTTTGCTGGTGACACTGTTAGGGATTTATTCAAAATTGATGACATACTGAATCAGCATGGCTACCACTGGATCTTGCAGCGGCACGCTATTCCATACGGTTTGCATTTAGCTGGACCATCATTTATTTTTCAACAGGACAATGACCTTAAACACACATCCAGGCTGTGTAAGGGCTATTTGACCAAGAAGGAGAGTTATGGAGTGCTACGCCAGATGACCTGGCCTCCACAGTCACCAGACCTGAACCCAATTGAGATGATTTGGGGTGAGCTGGACCGCAGAGTGAAGGAAAAAGGGCCAACAAGTGCTAAGCATCTCTGGAAACTCCTTCAAGATTGTTAGAAGACCATTGCTGGTGACTACCTCTTGAAGCTCATCGAGAGAATGCCAAGAGTGTGCAAAGCAGTCATCAAAGCAAAAGGTGGCTACTTTGAAGAACCTAGAATATGAGACATATTTTCAGTTGTTTCTCACTTTTTTGTTAAGTATATAATTCCGCATGAGTTAATTCATAGTTTTGATGCCTTCAGTGTGAATGTACAATTTTCATAGTCATGAATATACATAAAAATCTTTAAATGAAAAGGTGTGTCCAAACGTTTGGTCTGTATTGTATATCAGCTGGATGCGGGATAGATAAATGGACTGCCATGGGTGCCAGGAATTTTGCTGGTGTGTTCAACAATTGTAGACAAAATTTAAGAGATTCAGTAAGTCCAAAATCCATAAAACCACAAACTCGTTCAGGTAAAACATTAAAATCTTCTGTTGTGTTTCTGGCAATCACCCTTAGTCATAGAATACAGCACAATGAACATGTGGGCGTATTTATGCATAAATGGACCAACTACTGCAAGTATATACTGGTCATTGTGGATCTTTTAACTGCATCATATCTGCATAATAATCTAGGATTAAAGTTAAATGAGTTGATAGAGAATTGCATAAACATACAGTAGCATTTTCACTAAATGAAACCAACCAGGATCATAACTAGAGCATGTCTGCTGGAGAAGGTACACTGGAAATGTGCCCTTGGCCGAAATGTAATAAAATCAAATATTCCCTTATTAATTCCTTTCTTGTAGAAATACACTTTAATAAAACTAAAGTTAGAAAAAAAAAAAAAATCGGAAAAATGTGATGGATGGTTGACATTAATGTTGAAATCAAAGCCAATGTTCACTGAGAGAATCTTTTAGGAGTTTTACCAAAAGCCTTCTCAGAAATGCTCCACAAATGCTTGGAAAACTCGTAGTATTCATTTTAATGAGAAATCCACTTTGTTATTCATTGAGGAGTTTTTTGAGCATTAAGTTTCCAACAGCGGTGTGAAAAAATGCGCAGTGAAAAAAAACAAAAAATTTTTTAAGCAAATCCAGAGGGAATCTTCTTCAAACTAGGTATTGACAAATCAAAAGGCTGCCAAAAAATGCTTCTGGAAAAAAACTCTTTAAAAACTGACTTCACAAACTCTAAAGGAAATTCTTCAGAAAAATAAAATTTCTCTCATAAAGGCATTTCTTGGAGTGATTTCTGCTTGAACACTCATTATTTTTGAACTCCTGAGAAACTTAATGTGAACATAAGTAAAGATCTAACATCAAACTTTTCTAAAAAATAAATTACTACAAAATTTGTTCAGTTTACATTACTGTGTAGTATACTCTTAAAATATAATAAATGGACTAACTTAACTGCATAACTACATGAATGAGAACATGATTTATCAACATTGTTTAAGATTTCAAAGTCTTCTAAGGCCTTTTAGGCAAATACTTAAGTGCAGTGGAGGCAATCTGAGAATTGCTGGGAGGGAAAATCCGACACGTTTCACTGCCACCAAATGCAACTTTGCCATGGGTAAATGTACAATGTACACACCCGATTTGGTATACAGAAAGCCTGCGTAAATCTTTACTGATAATGCAATAATGCTAAATCCATCTTCTTAATTTTCCCTTGAGTTTTATAAAACTTCAATTTCTCCTTTTTCTCTTGTAGCTGTTATAGAAGTACGTGCCTCATTTAGTAAACTGCAATATTCATTTCCCTGCTTGGCTGAGGTTCATTTTCGAGTCCGAGATATAGTATTAGTGCATCCTGAAATACACGAAATGTGATCAGTGATTGATTATACTTATTATCCCCTACATAGCTTGCTTTATTTGAATATTACACAGAAATCACACTTCCACTTCATGCTGTATGTTGGAAGAAATAGAATGGTTGTGTTTATGGACAAACTCCATAAATGCAATCTAATATATAAAGCTGAATGTGTGTGTATGTGTGTATGTCCGGGATTGGCATCTGCACCGTCGCATCTACAGCCACAAAATTTTGCACAGTCGCACATCTGGACCCCGAGAGCATCATAGGCTATGTTGTGAGGCAAAATTTTAACCCCGTGCGTTCCAATTCACCAAACAATTTTGCCCCTATCTACATAATGAGGAAAAAGTGAAAGGAAAAGTGTTGGAGGCAAATTGACAGCTGCCAGATGTGAACAAAAGGGACTTAAAGAGTGCGAGCGATAGCGCCAAAGAGTATATACCGTACAGTTGCTAAGGTGGGGCCCCGACATGGGATACTCACCACACACGGGGATATGAACACACACACACAAAATGCGCCACACACTACCACGTGCTTGAACACATATCACCCCCAGCACACATTTCACCACACATACACCAACCTCGCCACATAAAAGTCAAAACACAAGAGTCGTGGCTCAAAACTCGCCACGCGCAAAACACGCCACGTGCAAAACTAGGCTCATGTAAAACTCATCACACGTGTAAAACTCACCTCATGGAAAACTCGCCACACGTGGAAAAATTGCCACATGCACAAAAGTTGCAACACATGCAAAAGTTGCCTCACACAAAACTTGCACATACTCAAAACGCACCACACAAAAAACGCGCCATATGCAAAACTCACCATACGCAAAACTTGCTGCACACAACTTGCTACACTAACCTGTCACAGGCAACTCGACACACAAAAAGTTGCTACACGCATGTTGCCACACAAAACTCATCTCACAAAAGTCGCTACATGCATGTCGCCACACGCAACTCAACACACACAACTTGGCACATGAAACTCGCCCTAAAACACACACAAGTCTGGTATTATCCTTCAAAAATAAAAATGTGATTAATAAGCAGACAAACTACAAGAGCAACAACTGTACCATATAGGAAATACGGCAGCTGTCAGTCACATGACCTGTCTATTATGTGTATGTGTGAGCTAATATATACTGCCGGGGGGGAGGGCTTCCTGTTGGCTGGGGATTTATCAGGCTGCCAATTTAGCTTAAAAATACTGAGGTAAAAATACTGAGCAAATAACGTGTGAACGAGGACTAATACAGGAAGAGATGACACACAGGTATATACTATATACAGGAGGAGATGACACACAGGTATATACTATATACAGGGGAGATGACACACACATATATACTATATACAGGGGAGATGACACAGGTATATACTATATACAGGAGGAGATGACATACAGGTATATACTATATACAGGGGAGATGACACACACATATACACTACATACAGGGGAGATGACACAGGTATATACTATATACAGGAGGAGATGACATACAGGTATATGCTATATAAAAGAGGAGATGACACATAGGCATATAGAGGAGGAGATGACATACAGCAGGTATATACTATATACAGGGGAGATGACATACAGGTATATACTATATACAGGAGATGACATACAGGTATATACTATATATAGGAGGAGATGACATACAGGTATATAGTATATACAGGAGGAGATGACACATAGGTATATACTATATACAGGAGATGACATACAGGTGTATACTATATATAAGGGAAATGACAAACATGTATATACTGAGGGGAAAATGAGAGGTGTGAGGTGAAAATGAAAAGGTGTGAGTGCAAAATGTGAGAAATGTGGGAAAATAGTGGAGTGATCGGAAAATGACAGATGTGAGGTCGAAATGACAAGTTAGGGGGGAATGAGAGGAGTGAGGGGGAAAATGAGAGGAGTGAGGGAAAATGAGAGGTGTAAGGGAGAAAATGAGAGATGTGAGGGGAAAAATGAGAGGCGTGATGGGAAAATAGGAGAAGTGAGGTGCTTTAACTAACCACAGATATTTACTATGCCCTGGCAACGCCGGGCTCTTCAGCTAGTCTAATATATAAAGCTGAATGTGTGTGTGTGTATGTCCGGGATTGGCATATGCACCATCGCAGCTACAGCCACAAAATTTTGCACAGACCCTGAGAGCGTCATAGGCTATGTTGTGATGTGAAATTTTAACCTCGCACTTTCCAATTCACCAAACAATTTTGCCCCTATCTACATAATGGGGAAAAAGAGAAAGGAAAAGTGTTGGAGGCAAATTGACAGTTACCAGATGTGAACAAGGGGACTTAGAGTGAGAGCGATGGGGCCAAAGAGTATATACCGTACAGTTGCTAAGGTGGGGCCCCGATATGGGATACTCACCACACACGGGGATATGAACACACACACAAAATGCGTCACACACTACCACGTGCTTGAACACATATACCACCCTCAGCACACATTTCACCACACAAACACCAATCTTGCCACATAAAAGTCGAAACACAAAAGTCGCCGCTCAAAACTCGCCACACGCAAAACTCGCCACATGCAAAACTAGGCTCACGCAATACTCGTCACAAGTGCAAAACTCACCTCATGGAAAACTCGCCACATGCAAAACTTGCACACGTGGAAAAATTGCCACATTCACAAAAGTTGCAACTCATGCAAAAGTTGCCTCACAAAAAACTTGCACATACTCAAAACACACCACACATAAAACTCGCCAAGCGCAAAACTCACCATGTGCAAAACTTGCTGCACACAACTTGCTACACTAACCTGTTATGATCAGGTGACCTTGGAGCAGCATGAAAACTTTCACTGGAGTAGGTGGTAACTATACTGACTGCAATCCCTGATCTTATCACCGCAACTAGAAGTAGCCGTGGGGTGTGCCTAACAAAACCTAGACACCTCGGCACAGCCGGAGGACTAAATACCCCTATAGATGGAAATAGGAATTTCTACCTTGCCTCAGAGCAGAACCCCAAAGGATAGGCAGCCCCCCACAAATATTGACTGTGAGTAGTAGAGGAAAAGACACACGTAGGCAGAAAACAGGATTTAGCAAATGAGGCACACACTAGCTAAATAGGAAAGGATAGGACAGGATACTAAGCGGTCAGTATTAAAAATCCTTCCAAAAATATACACAGCAGAAAATACAAAAACTCCACCATCTAACTAAAGATGTGGAGCGTTTATCTGCATCTCCAGAGAATCCAACAAGACCGAGAAAACACTGATACAGTCTAAGCTGGACAAGAGAAAAACAAATGAATAGCACAGAATATAAGCACACTGCATGTGTGCCACAGAAACAAAAAACAGACACTTATCTTTGCTGAATTGACAGGTGAGCAGGAGAAGCCAGAAAGTGATCCAACACTTCAGAAGAAACATTGACAACTGGCAAAGACTAATGAATCCCGCACACCTAAATATCCCAGTCAGAACTGCAATCAGTAGATACACCTGGCCAGGACTGTGACTCAGAGACAACTGCATTCCCACCTACAACCACTGGAGGGAACCCAAGACCAGAATTCACAACACTAACCTGTCACATGCAACTCAACACACAAAAAGTTGCTACACGCATGTCGCCACTCAAAACTCATCTCACAAAAGTCATTACATGCATGTTGCCACATGCAACTCAACACACACAACTTGACACATGAAACTCACCCTAAAACACACACAAGTCTGGTATTATCCTTCTAAAATAAAAATCTGATTAATAAGCAGACAAACTACAAGAGCAACAAATGTAACATATAGGAAATACAGCAGCTGTCAGTCACATGACCTGTCCATTATGTGTATGTGTGAGCTAATATATACTGCCAGGGGGGAGGGCTTCCTGTTGGCTGGGGATTTATGAGGCTACCAATACTGAGGTAAAAAATACTGACCAAATAACGTGTGAATGCGGTCGAATACAGGAGGAGATGACATACAGATATATACTATATACAGGGGAGATGACACACAGATGTATACTATATACAGGAGACATGACACACCGGTATATACTATACACAGGAGGAGATGACACACAGGTATGTACTATATACAGGGGAGATGACACACAAAAATATACTATATACAGGGGAGATGGCACACAGGTATATACTATATACAGGAGGAGATGACATAAAGGTATATACTATATACAGGAGGATATGACACACAGGTATATACAATATACAGGAGGAGATGACATACAGCAGGTATATACTATTTACAGGGGAGATGACATACAGGTATATACTATATACAGGAGATGACATACAGGTATATACTATATATAAGGGAGATGACAAACATGTAAATACTGAGTGGAAAATGAGAGGTGTGAGGGGAAAATGAGGGGTGTGAGGTGAAATGAAAAGGTGTGAGTGCAAAATGAGAGGAGTGAGTGAAAATAGTGGAGTGATCGAAAAATGACAGATGTGAGGTTGAAATGACAAGTGTTAGGGGGGAATGAGAGGAGTGAGGGGGAAAATAAGAGGAGTGAGGGGGAAAATGAGAGGTGTAAGGGAGAAAATGAGAGATGTGAGGTGGAATATAAGAGGTGTGATGGGAAAATAAGAGAAGTGGGGTGCAATAGCTAACCACAGATGTTTGCTATACCCAGGCAATGCCGGGCTCTTCAGCTAGTCTAATATATGAAGCTGAATGTGTGTGAGTATGTGTATATATTTGTATGTGTGTATGTCCGGGATTGGCATCTGCACCTTCGCAGCTACAGCCACAAAATTTTGCACAGTCACACGTCAGGACCCCAATAGCGTCATAGGCTATGTTGTGAGGCGAAATTTTAACCCTGCGCGTTCCAATTCACCAAAAATGTTTGCCCCTATCTACAAAATGGGGAAAAAGTGAAAGTCATTCGCAGGTCCTAAAGGCGCTCATTTTAAACAAAGAAGCCTGCCGGTTACCAGCGTGATGTCCAGGGGCCGCCGGAGAGGTGAATATATCAATATTTTTTATTTTAATTCTTTATTTTACACATCCCTATGGATCCGATACCGATACCCGATACCACAAAAGTATCGGATCTCGGTATCGGAATTCCGATACCGCAAGTATCGGCCGATACTTGTGGTATCGGAATGCTCAACACTAGTGATGAGCAAATATGTTTGTACATCAATCGCTAAACATAAATTCGGCATGAATATAGCATACTTGGATTCATGATCATGATTCATGATCGGAAATATGAACAAAAATTTATAAACTCATTTAACTTTGTGTGCACATTGCTGCTAGCCAATCAGGGCGCAGAAAACACCCACAATGTCCTGACAATGGCTTGCATTATAGGCTACTGAAATCACATGTTCCTCTCCATAGAAAAAGAGGACATCTTGTCTTAGCTACCCTGATTCACCATTACATATCTCACCATATCATTTAGTGGCAGTGAAATTCCACAGTCTGCATAGGTCATACAAATTAAAAAAAAAAAAAAATTCTGCTCCAAAACTTGATACAGTCAACCGTATCCCACATTGTAATTTTATGGCGGTGATATGAAGCTGTGTGCAGACCTCACGTAATCTATGAAGCTGATGTGTGTGCCACATGAGTGTGAATGACCATCAAGTTATTTTTTTTATTACTTACATAGCGCCAATAATTCAACATTCGCTTTACATACATTTACAGACATTACTGGCACTGTCATCACTGAGACTCACAATCTAAATTTACTATCTGTATGTCTTTGGAGTGTGGGTAGAAAAATAAGCACTAGGAGGAAACCCTCTCAAACTTGGGGAGAACATACAAACTATTTTGCTGATGCCGCCCTTGGTTTGCTTGGAACAAAGTGCTCGAGTGCTGCAAGGCTGAAAATGTTTTTGCCTTGGTGACTCAGCCTTCCTTGGGTTGGAAGCCTTTCACTGCAATGCAAACTGTGTGCATCACTGCAGTCTTCAGGGAGAACAATGTCAAGATTGTCTCCAAGCATATTTTGTTAATACAGCATGGGCGTGGCCCTTTCCTGGGGGAAGCAACAAACAAAATTAACTTTTGTATGGTGGATAAAATACACTGGCAATCCAGTAGTCAGCACTATTTTGAATAATAGCTATATGGATAGCAATCATGTCTCAGATGGTGTTGCAATGGCTTTCATGGGTCAGTCTCTTTCATGAGGTCCACAGTATGTCCTAACAGACTGGACATTGTCTCTCTCACTCACACACCACCTCCTCATCTCGCCCCCTATGTGTTGGTGTCCTCCAATGTTCAGTTGTAGGCCTGGGCACTATGCTTAGGGCATGTGCTCCCTCCCTCTTAATGGTCTTCCCAGCCTGAGCTAGGCGACATCTTCTATTTATGGCTTCTCTTCCAATATGGGGGTCCCTGAGCTAGGTTGTTAGTTTGCCTTGCATTCTTGCTAGTTGTCAGGTCTCCCAGATCTGCCCATCTGCTTGTACCTGTATGTGCTATTCTCTCCATCAGCTGGTCCAGACCACATCTGCCACTGCTTTTCTGATCCTCAGCCTGTCCCATCTGTGCCCATGGTTCCAGTGTCCATACAGTGCCTGCCTGCATTCTTCATCCCTTGTTCGGGCAGCCTACCCGCTCTAGGGGGTCAGCGGCCACCTGCTGTAGGTCAGAATTGGAGTAACACCTGGCACCACCTCCTTTTCCTTCCTTGGGTTGCAGTTTTTGCCTGTTGGCACTTATCCAAATTGGGATTTAGTAGGCCACCTAGTTATGCCCCTCCAGGTTTTCTGAGGGATGTGGCACAGTAGTTCCACCAATTTGCCCATTACAGTCTCCATCTGCTGGGTTGGTTGTAGTGTAAGAGGTGTCGGTCCCTATTATCCTATTTAATCTGTGGTGAAACTGATGCCACTTTGTTGGCACCTGCCACTAATCTTTGTAAATATTTAGACTCCTGGTTGTGTCTCCTTCATGCGTGTTGCCTGTAGCAGTAGGCATCCGAGAACATCAAGTCTCCACTTTCTTTGAGTCAACCACCCGCGTTACAATCCTTAGATTTTTCTGACAATTGTAGTCTTCAAAACTGATATTTGTGCCACCTGAGTGTGGCTAAGCATGAAAGCAAGTTGAGCTGTTGCACGTGGTATCAGGGCTCCCAGAAGGCCTACACAGTCCCTCATCCAACATTTCTTACTTTGACGTTCAATTTAAAGCTGTAAATGCTGGCCCAGACCGCTATACCTCATGCATGGCTTAGTGCTGCAATACCATGCTACAATTTGCACAGTGGGTGAACTGAGGGCACTTTCCTGGTGTCTGTCCCTTATTTGATGTGTTTTGTCAGCTTTTAAAGCTGTTTGAAGGTGTTGTTTGTGTTTGTTTTGCCTCCCACTGACTGTAATGACGTTCGGCTATATACTGCGCATATTCAACCAATAAATCGTACAATATTGCAAATTCGGCTATCGCCATTTGAACAGAACATTGAAATATTCACTCATCTCTAATCAAGATATGTCATCAAGATAGTTTTAGAAACAAATATAGTTTTCACATATTACTAACTGGTAGATGTTAAAATATCATGCTGATTCATATAGTTTGACAAACAAATTAGATTTAAGGTTTAAGCTACCTGTGTATTGCAGGTAAAATGTATTAATACTAGAGATGGTGTGAACTTATTGGTCAAACCTGGTCCAGAGGGCATGTCAGTAATCCCTGACTCCAGACAGAAGCTCAGCAAACTGTCTCCTCCCTTCCAGTGTCTGCAGTGCTTCTTTTGATTAGCCACTTGGCACAACATCATATATGTGTCACACTGTGACTTTGATTTGGGGCCAGATCAGATCATTAAAATTGATCCAGGTGTAACACTCACCTTGTAAACAAAGTATAACCCGGCTCTCAACTTAGCGGTGAAATTTTAGAGTAGATTTATTGATCCCACAGTATAACAAGACGTTTCGGTCCCAGGTCGGGACCTTAATCAATAACGTATAAGGGATATGTGGTGGTGAGAGATGGCTATGTAAGCCAGTAATGATAGTAAGAAATGAATAAGGAAGGGATTCCAATGGAGGGAGAGACGTAGCCTGAATCCCAAGTGCTGCTGCGGCGTCCACCGCTGTGATGTGACATCACAGCGGTGGACGCCGTGGCAGCACTTGGGACACAGGCTACGTCCCTCCCTCCATTGGAATCCCTTCCTTATTCATCTCTTACTCTCATTACTGGCTTACATAGCCATCTCTCACCACCACATATCCCTCATACGTTATTGATGAAGGTCCCGACCTGGGACCGAAACGTCTTGTTATACTGTGGGATCAATAAATCTACTCTAAAAAATTCACCACTAACTTGAATGCCGGGTTATACTTTGTTTATCACTACGGTTAGGTTATAGTGCACACGGTTCTCTAACACTCATCTTGTGACTTAGACCTGCTAAGCCCTAGGTCCAGGTGGATAGATGGTGACAGGTGCTGGTGCAGATGGCAATGGCATGTGGAGAGTCCTGAGTACAGCAATGAGGACAAAGAGAAGTCAGCAGGGCAACAGGGTTTGAAGCCAGTTAGCACATTGTGCACATGACCTGGAGAATACTTGACTAGATTCTAGGCTAACAATCTGAAGACAGAGGTGTGTGTCTTGATTGTCCTTAAGAAAACTAGGGAGATGATGTTATACACTGGGCAACCTGCAAAGCCCGACATGGAGCACAACAGAGGCCAGAGAGTAGAGCAAAGCCCAGATCTTGGACAGGTGGGTAACTCCCGGGATGCTGTTAGGTAGGAGGAGGTATGTTGGGCTCCTGTCTGGCAGTTATGCATTAACCACATGGGCACTGGACTGGGTCTTGCAAATTGATTTACAACATCTACATGTCACAGGCATTAATTGAAATCTTACTATTTTTGTATATAAAATGCTTCTTTTTTTAAATGTTAAATACATCAACTGTTGCAGAGCCTCTTTTGGAAGAGCAAAGATTGGCTTCTGGGCCACATATGATTTATACTGTAGATGTGAAAAGAAAAGAAGAACTGTAGCATATAAGATGTAAATTATGTTTAATAAAGGAGAAACCGAAACCCAGATGTATTTAATACACCATGTAGCTGCTGAAGAACTATCTTTTTTTTTTTAAAGAAGCAGTAGCATTATATATTACTAGAAATTGGCCTGATGCTATCGCATTGGGAATGCGGTGAAATTAACATCTGTGTATGCTTAGTGGTGCTGACAGGAGCAGGTCTCACACTGTTTGCGCTTTCCAACATACTGTATTTTTCGGATTATAACACGCACCCCAAATTTTGAGGTGAAAAATAAGAAAAATTTTTTTTTTTAATAAAATGGTGGTGCTTTTTATAATCCTTGCATCTTACTGCTTCTGGGGGGGTGGTGGTTGCTGTGAAGCGGGGTCCCAGGGTCGTTACTGGAGTTGGCAGGAGTGGGGTGATGCTGCAGCCCACAGGCAGGGATGAGAGGGGGCTCTGATGTGTGGTGCACTCTTGCGGGGTCTTGTGCTGCTGCAAGGGTCTTGTGCTGCTGCCGGGTGTCTCTGGGTGCCCGGCAGTTGCTGGCGGGTGCTGCGGGTGTCTCCGATGCCCAGCGGTGCTGCATGGGTGTCTGGCGCTGCCCGGGGTTCAGCTGACATTTTGTGACATACCAGAGCCCCGGCAATTCCACGGTTCCATGTGCAGTGATCTCCGGGAATATGGCTGCCGCCGGGCCGGCGCATGCGCAGATGGTGATCTCGAGGACCAAGATCTCGAGTGACACTTCTGCGGTGCCTTATGGGATTCGGGGACAGCAGCCGGAAGTCCCAACTGGAGATTATTATATAGGATGCCAGTTGGTGGTTGAGGCAAAAAAATTATTGTAGCACAAGCACTCTGTGTCAAATCAATAATCATGAAGGAGTAGGCACATATGTTGCTATGTCTGCTTTAAGCAAGGAATGCTTTCCTTGATTCTCACTGTGATACATATAACGCTCATGAAAAAGTATTTTGCAGTGTTACATGATCTGAACTCCATCTTGTGGCAAGATTTTGACTTTTGCTCAAGGACACAAAAGATGAAAGACAATGCTATTAACCAATTACACAGCAATTCCCATGTAAAATAAAGTGAAGAATTAAAAACAATTCAGTTGTAAAGCCAGTGCCATATTCATAGCAAGATTAACAGCTATAATCCCTTAACCCCCGGAACTTTTTTCAGTTTTGCATTTTCGTTTTTTTTCTCCCCTCCTTTCCAGAGCCATAACTTTTTTATTTTTCTGTCAATATGGCCATATGAGGGCTTAGTTTTTGCAAGACAAGTTGTACTTTTTAACAACATCATTGGTTTTACCATGTCATGTACTAGAAAATGGGAAAAAATTCCAAGTGCGGTGAAATTGAAAAAAAAAGTGCAATCTCACACTTGTTTTTTGTTTGGCTTTTTGGCTAGGTTCACTAAATGCTAAAACTAAACTGCCATTATGATTCACAAGGTCATTACGAGTTCATAGACACCAAACATGTCTAAGTTATTTTTTTATCTAAATGGTAAAAAAATATTCCAAACTTTGCTATACAAAATAAAATTGTGCAATTTTCCGAGACACGTAGTGTCTCCATTTTTCATGAACTCAGGTCAGGTGATAATTTATTTTTTGCATGCTGAGCTAACGTTTTTAATGATACCATTTTGGTGCAGATACATTCTTTTGATTGCTTGTTATAGCATTTTAATTCGATGTTGCGGCAACCAAATAAAACTTAATTCTGGCATTATGAATTTTTTTCTTGCTACGTCATTTAGCAATCAGGTTAATCCTTTTTTATTGATAGATCAGGCAATTCTGAATGCGGCAATAAAAAATATGTGTATGTTTGATTTTATTTATTATTTTATTTTGAATGGGATGAAAGGGGGGTGATTTGAACTTTTATATCTTTTTTTATTTTTTTCATATTTTTTAAAACCCTTTTTTTCTTTTGCCATGCTTCAATAGCCTTTATAGGAGGCTAGAAGCTGGCATAGCCTGATCGGCTCTACTACATAGGAGCGATGCTCAGATTGCTCCTATGTAGCTGAATTTCAGCATTGATATGAGTGATGACTACAGGGTGGCGCTCACAGCAATCTGGCATCAACAATCATAGAGATCTTCAGGAGACCTCTGGTTGTCATGCTGATGCATCGCTGACCCCCAATCACGGCCGGAAGCACAAGTTAAAGGGACACTGTCACCTGAATTTAGAGGGAACAATCTTCAGCCATGGAGGCGGGGTTTTGGGGTTTTTGATTCACCCTTTCCTTACCCGCTGGCTGCATGCTGGCTGCAATATTGGATTGAAGTTCATTCTTTGTCCTCCGTAGTACATGCCTGCACAAGGCAATCTTGCTTTGCACAGGCGTCTACTATGGAGGACAGAGAATGAATTTCAATCCAATATTGCAGCCATCATGCAGCCAGCGGGTAAGGAAAGGGTGAATCAAAAACCCAAAAACCCCGCCTCCATGGCTGAAAATTGTTCCCTCCAAATTCAGGTGACAGTGTCCCTTTAAATGCCGCTGTCAGAGTTTGACAGCAGTATTTAACTAGTTAATAGGAGCGGGCGGATCTTGATTCTGCCTAAGCCTATTCAAAACAGCTGACATGTCCCAACTTAGATAGACGTACTATTCCGTCCGATGGCAGAAAGGGGTTGATTTTACTAAACCCCTGTATTAGGCCAAAATCCCAGTGTAAAATTCTCTTTTTAACACATGGTTTTATGTCTCCTTTTTGTAAAATAATAAAAGTTTGATATTATCATTGGGCCTATATATTTCTAATTATTGTATGTTTAATTTTATTAAGTAGATAGTAATTAGATTTGTGCAAAAATATTTATATCATTTTTGCTGACTATTAACCCCTGTACCCCCAAGGGTGGTTTGCACGTTAATGACCGGCCCAATTTCTACAATTCTGACCACTGTCCCTTTATGAGGTTATAACTCTAGAACGCTTCAACGGATCCCAGTGATTCTGACAATGTTTTCTCGTGACATATTGTACTTCATCATAGTGGTAAAAAAATTTTGATAGTACATGCGTTTATTTGTGAAAAAAACAGAAATTTGGCAAAAATTATGAAAATTTCGCAATTTTCCAACTTTGAATTTTTATGCAATTAAATCACAGAGATATGTTACACAAAATCCTTAATAAGTAACATTTCCCACATGTCTACTTTACATCAGCATAATTTTGGAACCAAAATTTTTTTTTGTTAGGGAGTTATAAGGATTAAAAGTTGACCAGCAATTTCTCATTTTTACAACACCATTTTTTTTAGGGACCACATCTCATTTGAAGTCATTTTGAGGGGTCTATATGATAGAAAATACCCAAGTGTGACACCATTCTAAAAACTGCACCCTTCATGGTGCTCAAAACCATATTCAAGAAGTTTATTGACCCTTCTGGTGCTTCACAGGAATTTTTGGAATGTTTAAATAAAAATGAACATTTAACTTTTTTCACAAAAAATTTACTTCAACTCCAATTTGTTTTATTTTACCAAGGGTAACAGGAGAAAATGGACCCCAAAAGTTGTTGTACAATTTTCCTGAGTACACCATACCCCATATGTGGGGGTAAACCACTGTTTGGGCACATGACAGAGCTTGGAAGTGAAGGAGCGCCGTTTGACTTTTCAATGCAAAATTGACTGGAATCGAGATGGGACACCATGTTGCGTTTGGAGAGCCCCTGATGTGGCTAAACATTGAAACCCCCCACAAGTGACACCATTTTGGAAAGTAGACCCCCTAAGGAACTTATCTAGAGGTGTGGTGAGCACTTTGACCCACCAAGTGCTTCACAGAAGTTTATAATGCAGAACCGTAAAAATAAAACAAAAATTTTTTCCCACAAAAATTATTTTTTAGCCCCCAGTTTTGTATTTTCCTGAGGGTAACAGGAGAAATTGGACCCCAAGATTTGTTGTCCAATTTGTCGTGAGTGCGCTGATACCCCATAAGTGGGGGGGAACCACTGTTTGGGCGCATGGGAGGGCTCAGAAGGGAAGGAGCTCCATTTGGAATGCAGACTTAGATGGAATGGTCTGCAGGTGTCACATTGCGTTTGCAGAGCCCCTAATGTACCTAAACAGTAGAAACCCCCCACAAGTGACACCATTTTGGAAACTAGACACTCTAAGGAACTCATCTAGATGTGTTGTTAGAGCTTTGAACCCCCAAGTGTTTCACTACAGTTTATAACGCAGAGCCATGAAAATAAAAATCTTTTTTTTTTCCCACAAAAATTATTTTTTAGCCCCCAGTTTTGTATTTTCCCAAGGGTAACAGGAGAAATTGGACCCCAAAAGTTGTTGTCCTATTTGTCCTGAGTACGCTGATACCCTATATGTTGGGGTAAACCCCTGTTTGGGCACATGGGAGAGCTCGGAAGGGAAGGAGCACTGTTTTACTTTTTCAACGCAGAATTGGCCGGAATTGAGATCGGACGCCATGTCGTGTTTGGAGAGCCCCTGATGTGCCTAAACCGTGGAAAACCCCCAATTATAACTGAAACCCTAATCCAAACACACCCCTAACCCTAATTCTAATGGTAACCCTAACCACACCTCTAACCCTGACACACCCCTAACCCTAATCCCAACCCTATTCCCAACTGTAAATGTAATCTAAACCCTAACCCTAACTTTAGCCCCAACCCTAACTGTAGCCCCAACCCTAACCCTAACCCTAGCCCTAGCCCTAACCCTAGCCCTAACCCTAACCCTAGCCCTAACCCTAACCCTAGCCCTAACCCTAGCCCTTACCCTAGCCCTTACCCTAGCCCTTACCCTAGCCCTTACCCTAGCCCTTACCCTAGCCCTAACCCTAACCCTAGCCCTAACCCTAGCCCTAACCCTAACCCTAGCCCTAACCCTAACCCTAGCCCTAACCCTAGCCCTAATGGGAAAATGGAAATAAATACATTTTTTAAATTTTTCCCTAACTAAGGGGGTGATGAAGGGGGGTTTGATTTACTTTTATAGTGAGTTTTTTTAGCGGATTTTTATGATTGGCAGCCGTCACACACTGAAAGACGCTTTTTATTGCTAAAAATATTTTTTGCGTTACCACATTTTGAGAGCTATAATTTTTCCATATTTTGGTCCACAGAGACATGTGAGGTCTTGTTTTTTGTTAGATGAGTTGACGTTTTTATTGGTAACATTTTCGGGCACGTGACATTTTTTGATCGCTTTTTATTCCGATTTTTGTGATTAAGAATGACCAAAAACCAGCTATTCATGAAATTCTTTTGGGGGAGGCGTTTATACCGTTCCGCGTTTGGTAAAATTGATAAAGCAGTTTTATTCTTCGGGTCAGTACAATTACAGCGACACCTCATTTACATCATTTTTGTATGTTTTGGCGCTTTTATCCGATAAAAACTATTTTACAGAAAAAATTATTTTTGCATCGTTTTATTCTCAGGACTATAACTTTTTTATTTTTTTGCTGATGATGCTGTATCGTGGCTCGTTTTTTGCGGGACAAGATGACATTTTCAGCGGTACCATGGTTATTTATATCTGTCTTTTTGATCGTGTGTTATTCCACTTTATGTTCGGCGGTATGATAATAAAGCGTTGTTTTTTGCCTCGCTTTTTTTTTTTTTTCTTACGGTGTTTACTGAAGGGGTTAACTAGTGGGCCAGTTTTATAGGTCGGGTCGTTACGGACGCGGCTATACTAAATATGTGTACTTTTATTGTTTTTTATTATTATTTAGATGAAATGTATTTATGGGAATAATATTTTTTTTTCATTATTTAGGAATATTTTTTTTTATTTTTTTTTTACACATTTGGAATTTTTTTTTTTTTACTTTTTTATTTTGTCCTGGGGGGACATCACAGATCGATGATCTGACAGTTTGCACAGCACTCTGTCAGATCACCGATCTGACTTAGAGCAGTGCAGGCTTCACAGTGCCTGCTCTGAGCAGGCTCTGTGAAGCCACCTCCCTCCCTGCAGGACCCGGATCCGTGGCCATCTTGGATCCGGGGCTGGAGCAGGCAGGGAGGTGAGGAGACCCTTGCAGCAACGCGATCACATCGCGTTGCTGCGGGGGGCTCAGGGAAGCCCGCAAGGAGCCTCCTCCCTGTGTGATGCTTCCCTGTACCGCCAGCACATCACGATCATCTTTGATCGCGGTGTGCCGGGGGTTAATGTGCCGGGGCGGTCCGTGACCGATCCTGGCACATAGTGCCGGATGTCAGCTGCGATAGGCAGCTGACACCCGGCCGCGATCGGCGGCGCTCCCCCCGTGAGCGCTGCCGATCGCATATGACGTACTATCCCGTCGGTGGTCATAGGGGCCCACCCCACCTCGACGGGATAGTACGTCTAATGTCAGAAAGGGGTTAAAGGATTGGTCCGGTAACTTAAAAGTCCTTTCTAAATATCTATCTTGACACCCTAACCACTTTTGTATTTAGTTTTATTATAGTAACATAGTAACATAGTAACATAGTTAGTAAGGCCGAAAAAAGACATTTGTCCATCCAGTTCAGCCTATATTCCATCATAATAAATACCCAGATCTACGTCCTTCTACAGAACCTAATAATTGTATGATACAATATTGTTCTGCTCCAGGAAGACATCCAGGCCTCTCTTGAACCCCTCGACTGAGTTCGCCATCACCACCTCCTCAGGCAAGCAATTCCAGATTCTCACTGCCCTAACAGTAAAGAATCCTCTTCTATGTTGGTGGAAAAACCTTCTCTCCTCCAGACGCAAAGAATGCCCCCTTGTGCCCGTCACCTTCCTTGGTATAAACAGATCCTCAGCGAGATATTTGTATTGTCCCCTTATATACTTATACATGGTTATTAGATCGCCCCTCAGTCGTCTTTTTTCTAGACTAAATAATCCTAATTTCGCTAATCTATCTGGGTATTGTAGTTCTCCCATCCCCTTTATTAATTTTGTTGCCCTCCTTTGTACTCTCTCTAGTTCCATTATATCCTTCCTGAGCACCGGTGCCCAAAACTGGACACAGTACTCCATGTGCGGTCTAACTAGGGATTTGTACAGAGGCAGTATAATGCTCTCATCATGTGTATCCAGACCTCTTTTAATGCACCCCATGATCCTGTTTGCCTTGGCAGCTGCTGCCTGGCACTGGCTGCTCCAGGTAAGTTTATCATTAACTAGGATCCCCAAGTCCTTCTCCCTGTCAGATTTACCCAGTGGTTTCCCGTTCAGTGTGTAATGGTGATATTGATTCCCTCTTCCCATGTGTATAACCTTACATTTATCATTGTTAAACCTCATCTGCCACCTTTCAGCCCAAGTTTCCAACTTATCCAGATCCATCTGTAGCAGAATACTATCTTCTCTTGTATTAACTGCTTTACATAGTTTTGTATCATCTGCAAATATCGATATTTTACTGTGTAAACCTTCTACCAGATCATTAATGAATATGTTGAAGAGAACAGGTCCCAATACCGACCCCTGCGGTACCCCACTGGTCACAGCGACCCAGTTAGAGACTATACCATTTATAACCACCCTCTGCTTTCTATCACTAAGCCAGTTACTAACCCATTTACACACATTTTCCCCCAGACCAAGCATTCTCATTTTGTGTACCAACCTCTTGTGCGGCACGGTATCAAACGCTTTGGAAAAATCGAGATATACCACGTCCAATGACTCACCGTGGTCCAGCCTATAGCTTACCTCTTCATAAAAACTGATTAGATTGGTTTGACAGGAGCGATTTCTCATAAACCCATGCTGATATGGAGTTAAACAGTTATTCTCATTGAGATAATCCAGAATAACATCCCTCAGAAACCCTTCAAATATTTTACCAACAATAGAGGTTAGACTTACTGGCCTATAATTTCCAGGTTCACTTTTAGAGCCCTTTTTGAATATTGGCACCACATTTGCTATGCGCCAGTCCTGCGGAACAGACCCTGTCGCTATAGAGTCACTAAAAATAAGAAATAATGGTTTATCTATTACATTACTTAGTTCTCTTAGTACTCGTGGGTGTATGCCATCCGGACCCGGAGATTTATCTATTTTAATCTTATTTAGCCGGTTTCGCACCTCTTCTTGGGTTAGATTGGTGACCCTTAATATAGGGTTTTCATTGTTTCTTGGGATTTCACCTAGCATTTCATTTTCCACCGTGAATACCGTGGAGAAGAAGGTGTTTAATATGTTAGCTTTTTCCTCGTCATCTACAACCATTCTTTCCTCACTATTTTTTAAGGGGCCTACATTTTCAGTTTTTATTCTTTTACTATTGATATAGTTGAAGAACAGTTTGGGATTAGTTTTACTCTCCTTAGCAATGTGCTTCTCTGTTTCCTTTTTGGCAGCTTTAATTAGTTTTTTAGATAAAGTATTTTTCTCCCTATAGTTTTTTAGAGCTTCAATGGTGCCATCCTGCTTTAGTAGTGCAAATGCTTTCTTTTTACTGTTAATTGCCTGTCTTACTTCTTTGTTTAGCCACATTGGGTTTTTCCTATTTCTAGTCCTTTTATTCCCACAAGGTATAAACCGCTTACACTGCCTATTTAGGATGTTCTTAAACATTTCCCATTTATTATCTGCATTCTTATTTCTGAGGATATTGTCCCAGTCTACCAGATTAAGGGCATCTCTAAGCTGGTCAAACTTTGCCTTCCTAAAGTTCAATGTTTTTGTGACTCCCTGACAAGTCCCCCTAGTGAAAGACAGGTGAAACTGCACAATATTGTGGTCGCTATTTCCTAAATGCCCAACCACCTGCAGATTTGTTATTCTGTCAGGTCTATTAGATAGTATTAGGTCTAAAAGTGCTGCTCCTCTGGTTGGATTCTGCACCAATTGTGAAAGATAATTTTTCTTGGTTATTAGCAGAAACCTGTTGCCTTTATGGGTTTCACAGGTTTCTGTTTCCCAGTTAATATCCGGGTAGTTAAAGTCCCCCATAACCAGGACCTCATTATGGGTTGCAGCTTCATCTATCTGCTTTAGAAGTAGACTTTCCATGGTTTCTGTTATATTTGGGGGTTTGTAACAGACCCCAATGAGAATTTTGTTACCATTTTTCCCTCCATGAATTTCAACCCATATGGACTCGACATCCTCATTCCCTTCGCTAATATCCTCCCTTAAAGTGGACTTTAGACAAGACTTTACATAGAGACAAACCCCTCCTCCTCTCCGATTTTTACGATCCTTTCTAAACAGACTGTAACCCTGTAAGTTAACTGCCCAGTCATAGCTTTCATCTAACCATGTCTCGGTTATTCCCACTATGTCAAAGTTACCTGTAGATATTTCTGCTTCTAGTTCTTCCATCTTGTTTGTCAGGCTTCTGGCGTTTGCGAGCATGCAGTTTAGAGGATTTTGTTTTGTTCCAATCTCCTCACTGTGGATTGTTTTAGAAATGTTCTTACCTCCCTTCTGAGTATGTTTTCCTGGGTCGTCTTTGTTCGAGTCTAATGTTTTTCTTCCCGTCTCCTCTTCTTCTAGTTTAACGCCCTCCTGATGAGTGTAGCGAGTCTTCTGGCGAATGTGTGTTTCCCAGGTTTGTTGAGGTGTAGTCCGTCTCTGGCGAGGAGTCCATCATACCAGTAATTCACACCGTGGTCCAGGAATCCAAATCCTTGTTGTCTGCACCATCGTCTTAGCCAGTTGTTTGCATCAAGGATCCTGTTCCATCTCCTGGTGCCATGCCCGTCTACTGGAAGGATAGAAGAAAAAACTACCTGTGCATCCAGTTCCTTTACTTTCTTCCCCAACTCTTCAAAGTCCTTGCAGATTGTCGGTAGGTCCTTCCTTGCCGTGTCATTGGTGCCAACATGTATCAGAAGAAATGGGTGGACGTCCTTGGAGCTGAAGAGCTTTGGTATCCTATCGGTCACATCCTTGATCATCGCACCTGGAAGGCAGCATACTTCTCTTGCAGTTATGTCCGGTCTGCAGATGGCTGCTTCTGTGCCTCTCAGTAGTGAGATGGTAGTGAGTGAGTATTATAAATACTTTACAGTTCTCCTTATCTAGCTAATCCTGAATCTGTTTTTTTGCTTTATTTCCTTTTCATTTGAGAGTAGTCTCAAACAAGTTTTCACAGGAAGCTGGAGCTGCACTCACTTTATTGCAGTGTCCATTGCCAGGATGTGATTAGGGGGCAGCATTATAGTTGTTTACTACAGTTTCAGCAGTTACAGGAAGTCCAGTAAAAATGTACGTTTAGAATTAGCTAGTTAAGGAAAACTGTAGTAAATTTTATAATTTAAGTAATTACAAAGGTGTTAGTGTGTAAAGCTATATATTTAGAAAGTACATTTTAGGTACTGGAACAAATACCTTATAATCTTTCAGCTAAAGCTCTGTATCCATGATTCCCAATCGGAAGCTTTCTAACAAGGGAAAAACTACAACTACCAGAATGCTGTGACAACTTCTGACTTGCATAACACATCTATAGATAAGATCAATGACACAATCATGAAGCATGATAAAGTCTAATAAATTTAAAAATAATCTGCCATTATAATATTTGTTTTTTTTGCTTTTGCTTTATTGTATTAATCCTGTTGCTTTGTCTGACATACACACGTGGTCAAAATTGTTGGTGCCTCTGGTTTAATGACAGAAAAACCCACAATGGTCACAAAAATAACTTGAGTCTGACAAACGTAATAATAAATAAAAGATCTGTGAAAATGAACCTGACACACAAGAAGGTACACCACCACATTATGGGTGTCAGGTCCAAGCATTCCTACATGAACAGTTTACTGGAAAGTGGATTTGTCGTCGTGGGCCAGTTGAATGGCCACTATGGTCTCCCTATCTGACCCCTTAGACTTTTATCTTTGGGGTCATCTGAAGACAATTGTCTATGCTGTGAAGATACAAGATGTGCAGCATCTGAAACAACAGATACTGGAAGCCTGTGCTAGCATTTCTTCTGCAGTGTTGCTATCAGTGTGTCAAGAGTGGGAGAAGAGGGTTGCATTGACAATACAACACAATAGGCAGCACTTTGAACACATTTTATAAGTGGTCATTAACATGTAAATAACTCATGAAAGAAAAAAGTTACATTAAAATCAAGCACCCCATTGTTTTTCTTTTGAAATTATCAATAAGTTTGATGTGTCACATGACCCTCTTTACATTGAAAAAAATAAAGTTGGATCCAAAATGGCCAACTTCAAAATGGCCACCATAGTCACCACTAGGGTTGAGCGACCTTCACTTTTATAGGATCGGGTCGGGTTTCACGAAACCCGACTTTTGGAAAAGTCGGGTCAAGTGAAATCGGCCGATCCTATAAAAAAGTCGGGGTCGGGGTCTGCCGAAACTCGAAACCCAATGCAGTGCATTGGGTTTCCATGGTTCCCAGGGTCTGAAGGAGCGGAAACTCTCCTTCAGGCCCTGGGATCCATATTTAAGTGTAAAATATAGAATTAAAATAAAAAATATCCTTATACTTACCCTCTGACGCGCCCTGGTACTAACCGGGAACCTTCCTTCCTTAGAATCAGCCTTCCAGGACCTTCGGTGACGTCGCGGGTGACGTCGCGGCTTGTGATTGGCCGCGCGGCCGCCCATGTGACCGCTCGCGCGGCCAATCACAAGCCGCGACGTCACCCGCGACGTCACCGAAGGTCCTGGAAGGGCTGATTCTTAGGAAGGAAGGCTGTCGGAAGGAAGCAGGGCGCTTCCGAGGGTGAGTATATTCCTATTAGGTATATACTCACCCTCGGAAGCGCCCTGCTTCCTTCCGACAGCCTTCCTTCCTAAGAATCAGCCCTTCCAGGACCTTCGGTGACGTCGCGGGTGACGTCGCGGCTTGTGATTGGCCGCGCGAGCGGTCATATGGGCGGCCGCGCGGCCAATCACAAGCCGCGACCTCACCGCGACGTCACGGCAAGGTCCTAGAAGCGCGGATTCGAAGGAGGAAGGCTGCCGGTTAGTACCAGGGCGCGTCAGAGGGTAAGTATTGCAATATTTTTTATTTTAATTCTATATTTTACACTTTAATCTGAATTCCGATACCAATTCCCGATATCTTAAACATATCGGGAATCGGGATCGGAATTCCGATTCCAGATTCAAAAGATCGCCGACTTCATGGCCGACCCCCCACTGGGGTCGGGTCGGGTTTCATGAAACCCGACCTTGCCAAACGTCGGCGACTTTTGAACAATTTCGACCCGTTTCGCTCAACCCTAGTCACCACCCATCTTGAAAAGTTTTCCCTCTCCCATTTACTAATGTATCACAAAAAGGAAGTTGATATCACCAACCATTCCCATTTTATTTAGGTGTATCCATGTAAATGGCCCACCCTGTATATACAAAATATTTCATCCTGACTTATAAGGCATTTTAGAATCTATCTTCCATATTGCTATAAAAAGTAGTAAGACTTACTCCGCATTCCACAAGGTAAGGCATTCACCAGTTCGTTATTGATGCCTTGTTTGAGAATGACCAGAACATGTTGGGAGACTCAAGTGAAAAATCATCAGAAGTAAAAAGAAAAAAAAAGTTAGAGGAAGTGGTAGGGAATTTTTAATTGAAATATATTAGATCATTTGTTGATATCAGTGTCTAGTTAATTTAACCCCTTCCCGACCTTTGACGCCACGTAGGCGTCATGAAAGTCGGTGCCAATCCGACCCATGACGCCTATGTGGCGTCATGGAAAGATCGCGTCCCTGCAGGCCGGGTGAAAGGGTTAACTCCCATTTCACCCGATCTGCAGGGACAGGGGGAGTGGTAGTTTAGCCCAGGGGGGGTGGCTTCACCCCCTCGTGGCTACGATCGCTCTGATTGGCTGTTGAAAGTGAAACTGCCAATCAGAGCGATTTGTAATATTTCACCTATTATAACGGGTGAAATATTACAATCCAGCCATGGCCGATGCTGCAATATCATCGGCCATGGCTGGAAATACTAATGTGCCCCCACCCCACCCCACCGATCGCCCCCCCAGCCCCTCGATCTGTCCGGTACACTGCTCCGGCTCCCCTCTGTCCTGTGCTCCGCTCCCCCCCGTGCTCTTGTCCGCTCCCCCCATGCTTCAATCACCCCCCGTGCTCCGATCACCCCCCCTGCACTCCGATCCACCCCCTCCGTGCTCCGTTCCACCCCCACCGTACTCTGTTCCACCCCCGTGCTCCGTTCTACCCCCCCGTGCTCCGTTCCACCCCTCCCGCGCTCCGATTCACCCCCCCATGCTCCGATCCCCCCCCCGTGCTCCCCCCCACCCTATCATACTTACCGATCCTGCCGGTGTCCGTCCGTCTTCTCCCCGGGCGCCGCCATCTTCCAAAATGGCGGGCGCATGCGCGAATCTGCCGGCCGGCAGATTCTTTCCAAAGTGCATTTTGATCACTGAGATATAATCTATCTCAGTGATCAAAATAAAAAAAATAATAAATGACTCCCCCCCCCTTTGTCACCCCCATAGGTAGGGACAATAAAAAAAATAAAGAATTTTTTTTTTCCACTGTTAGAATAGGGGTAGGGGTAGGGTTAGGGGTAGGGGTAGGGTTAGGGTTAGGGCTAGGGCTAGGGTTAGGGTTAGGGCTAGGGCTAGGGTTAGGGCTAGGGGTAGGGTTAGGGTTAGGGGTAGGGTTAGGGCTAGGGCTAGGGTTAGGGCTAGGGGTAGGGTTAGGGGTAGGGTTAGGGGTAGGGTTAGGGTTTCGGTATGTGCACACGTATTCTGGTCCTCTGCGGATTTTTCCGCTGCGGATTTGATAAATCCGCAGTGCTAAACCGCTGCGGATTTATGGCGGATTTACCGCGTTTTTTCTGCACATTTCACTGCAGTTTTACAACTGCGATTTTCTATTTGAGCAGTTGTAAAACCGCTGCGGAATCCGCACAAAGAAGTGACATGCTGCGGAATGTAAACCGCTTCGTTTCCGTGCAGTTTTTCCGCAGCATGTGTACAGCGATTTTTGTTACCCATAGGTTTACATTGAACTGTAAACTCATGGGAAACTGCTGCAGATCCGCAGCGTTTTCCGCAGCGTGTGCACATACCTTTAGAATTAGGCCATGTGCACATGGTGCGGATTTGGCTGCGGATCCGCAGTGGATTGGCCGCTGCGGATTCGCAGCAGTGTTCCATCAGGTTTACAGTACCATGTAAACATATGGAAACCAAATCCGCTGTGCCCATGGTGCGGAAAATACCGCGCGGAAACGCTGCGTTGTATTTTCCGCAGCATGTCAATTCTTTGTGCGGATTCCGCAGCGTTTTACACCTGTTCCTCAATAGGAATCCGCAGGTGAAATCAGCACAAAAAACACTGGAAATCCGCGGAAAATCCACAGGTAAAACGCAGTGCCTTTTACCCGCGAATTTTTCAAAAATGATGCTGAAAAATCTCACACGAATCCGCAACGTGGGCACATAACCTTAGGGTTAGGGTTGGAATTAGAGTTGTGGTTAGGGGTGTGTTGTGGTTAGGGTTGTGATTAGGGTTATGGCTACAGTTGGGATTAGGGTTAGGGGTGTGTTGGGGTTAGGGTTAGGGTTAGGGCTGTGATTAGGGTTATGGCTACAGTTGGAATTAGGGTTGTGGTTAGGGTTAGGGGTGTGTTGGGGTTAGGGTTGTGGTTAGGGGTGTGTTGAGGTTAGGGTTGTGATTAGGGTTATGGCTACAGTTGGGATTAGGGTTAGGGGTGTGTTGGGGTTAGTGTTGGAGGTAGAATTGAGGGGTTACCACTGTTTAGGCACATCAGGGGTCTCCAAACACAACATGGCGCCACCATCGATTCCAGCCAATCTCGTATTCAAAAAGTCAAATGGTGCTCCCTCAATTCCGAGCCCTGACGTGTGCCCAAACAGTGGTTTACCCCCACATATGGGGTACCAGCATACTCAGGATAAACTGCGCAACAACTACTGGGGTCCAATTTCTCCTGTTACCCTTGTGAAAATAAAAAAATGCTTGCTAAAACATCATTTTTGAGGAAAGAAAAATGATTTATTATTTTCACGGCTCTACATTGTAAACGTCTGTGAAGCACTTGGGGGTTCAAAGTGCTCACCACATATCTAGATAAGTTCCTTGGGGGGTCTAGTTTCTAAAATGGGGTCACTTGTGGGGGGTTTCTACTGTTTAGGCACACCAGGGGCTCTGCAAACGCAACGTGACGCCCGCAGACCATTCCATCAAAGTCTGCATTTCAAAACGTCACTACTTCAATTCCGAGCCCCGGCATGTGCCCAAACAGTAGTTTACCCCCACATATGGGGTATCACCGTACTCAGGAGAAACTGGTCAACAAATATTGGGGTCAAATTTCTCCTGTTACCCTTGGGAAAATTAAAAAATTCTGGGCTAAATAATTATTTTTGAGGAAAGAAAACGTATTTATTATTTTCACGGCTCTGCATTATAAACTTCTGTGAAGCACTTGGGGGTTCAAATTGCTCACCAAACATCTAGATAAGTTCCATTCGGGGTCTAGTTTCCAAAATCGGGTCACTTGTGGGGGGTTTCTACTGTTAAGCCACATCAGGGGCTCTGCAAACGCAACGTGACGCCCACAGAGCATTCCATCAAAGTCTGCATTTCAAAACGTCACTACTTCACTTCCGAGCCCCGGCATGTGCCCAAACAGTGGTTTACCCCCACATATGGGGTATCATTTCTGGGGGATCTCCAATGTTTAGTAATGTTTTCCATTAAAATTCACGCTTTCCACTGCAGAATTTGGGGTGAGTGCCGCATACTTTCTTACTTATGTCTCCAATGTTTAGGCACACAGGGGCTCTCCAAACGTGACATGGTGTCCGCTAATGATTGGAGCTAATTTTCCATTTAAAAAGCCAAATGGCGTGCCTTCCCTTCCGAGCCCTGCCGTGCGCCCAAACAGTGGTTTACCCCCACATATGGAGTATCAGCGTACTCAGGACAAACTGGACAACAACATTTGTGGTCCAATTTCTTCTATTACCCTTGGCAAAATAGGAAATTCCAGGCTAAAATATCATTTTTGAGGAAAGAAAAATTATTTTTTATTTTCATGGCTCTGCGTTATAAACTTCTGTGAAGCACCTGGGGGTTTAAAGTGCTCAATATGCATCTAGATAAGTTCCTTGGGGGGTCTAGTTTCCAAAATGGGGTCACTTGTGGGGGAGCTCCAATGTTTAGGCACACAGGGGCTCTCCAAACGCGACATGGTGTCCGCTAACAATTGGAGCTAATTTTCCATTCAAAAAGTCAAATGGCGCGCCTTCCCTTCCGAGCCCTGCCGAGTGCCCAAACAGTGGTTTACCCCCACATATGAGGTATCGGCGTACTCGAGAAAAATTGCCCAACAAATTTTATGATCCATTTTATCCTATTGCCCATGTGATAATGAAAAAATTGAGGCGAAAAGAATTGTTTTGTGAAAACAAAGTACTTTTTCATTTTTACAGATCAATTTGTGAAGCACCTGAGGGTTTAAAGTGCTCACTAGGCATCTAAATAAGTTCCTTGGGGGGTCTAGTTTCCAAAATGGGGTCACTTGTGGGGGAGCGCCAATGTTTAGGCACACAGGAGCTTTCCAAACGCGACATGGTGTCCGCTAACGATGGAGATAATTTTTCATTCAAAAAGTCAAATGGCGCTCCTTCCCTTCCGAGCCTTACCATGTGCCCAAACAGTGGTTTACCCCCACATATGAGGTATCAGTGTACTCAGGAGAAATTGGCCAACAAATTTTAGGATCCATTTTATCCTGTTGCCCATGTGAAAATGAAAAAATTGAGGCTAAAAAATTTTTTTGTGAAAAAAAAGTACTTTTTCATTTTTACGGATCAATTTGTGAAGCACCTGGGGGTTCAAAGTGCTCACTATGCATCTAGATAAGTTCCCTGGGGCGTCTAGTTTCCAAAATGAGGTCACTTGTGGGGGAGCTCCAATTTTTAGGCACACGGGGGCTCTCCAAACGTGACATGGTGTCCGCTAAAGAGTGGAGCCAATTTTTGATTCAAAAAGTCAAATGGCACTCCTTCCCTTCCAAGCCCTGCCGTGCGCCCAAACAGTGGTTTACCCCCACATATGAGGTATCAGCGTACTCAGGACAAATTGGACAACAACGTACGTGGTTCCGTTTCTCCTTTTACCATTGGGAAAATAAAAAAATTGTTGCTAAAAGATAATTTTTGTGACTAAAAAGTTAAATGTTCATTTTTTCCTTCCATGTTGCTTCTGCTGCTGTGAAGCACCTGAAGGGTTAATAAACTTCTGGAATGTGGTTTTGATTACCTTGAGTGGTGCAGTTTTTAGAATGGTGTCACTTTTGGGTATTTTCAGCCATATACACCCCTCAAACTGACTTCAAATGTGAGGTGGTCCCTAAAAAAATGGTTTTGTAAATTTCGTTGTAAAAATGAGAAATCGCTGGTCAAATTTTAACTCTTATAACTTCCTAGCAAAAAAAAATTTTGTTTCCAAAATTGTGCTGATGTAAAGTAAACATGTGGGAAATGTTATTTATTAACTATTTTGTGTCACATATCTCTCTGGTTTAACAGAATAAAAATTCAAAATGTGAAAATTGCGAAATTTTCAAAATTTTCGCCAAATTTCCGTTTTTATCACAAATAAACGCATAATTTATTGACCTAAATTTACCACTAACATGAAGCCCAATATGTCACGAAAAAACAATCTCAGAACCGCTAGGATCCGTTTAAGTGTTCCTGAGTTATTACCTCATAAAGGGACACTGGTCAGAATTGCAAAAAACTGCAAGGTCTTTAACCCCTTCCCGACCTTTGACGCATACGCTGCGTCATGAAAGTCGGTGCCATTCCGACCCATGACGCAGCATATGCGTCATGGAAAGATCGCGTCCCTGCAGGCCGGGTGAAAGGGTTAACTCCCATTTCACCCGATCTGCAGGGACAGGGGGAGTGGTAGTTTAGCCCAGGGGGGGTGGCTTCACCCCCTCGTGGCTACGATCGCTCTGATTGGCTGTTGAAAGTGAAACTGCCAATCAGAGCGATTTGTAATATTTCACCTAAAAAACTGGTGAAATATTACAATCCAGCCATGGCCGATGCTGCAATATCATCGGCCATGGCTGGAAACACTTATGTGCACCCACCCCACCCCTCCGATCGCCCCCCCAGCCCCCCGATCTGTGGTCCGCTCCCCTCCGTCCTGTACTCCGCTCCCCCGTCCTCCTGTCCGCTTCCCCGTGCACCAATCACACCCCCTGTGCTGCAATCAAACCCCCCCGCACTCCGATCCCCCCCCCGCACACAGCGACCCCCCCCGTGCTCCGATCCACCCCCCCCGCACAGCGATCCCTCACCCCGTGCTCCAATCCTTCCCCGTGCTCCAATCCTCCCTCCCGTGTTCCGATCCACCACCCCCCATGATCCGATCCACCCCCCCGTGCTCCGACGCCCCCCCCGTGCCCTGATCTCCCCCCCCTTATACTTACCTGGCCGCCCGAGGTCCGTCCGTCTTCCTTCCTGGGCGCCGCCATCTTCCAAAATGGCGGGCGCATGTGCAGTGCGCCCGCCGAATCTGCCGGCCGGCAGATTCGTTCCAGAGTGAATTTTGATCACTGAGATATATCCTATCTCAGTGATCAAAATAAAAAAAATAGTAAATGACCCCCCCTTTGTCACCCCCATAGATAGGGACAATAAAAAAAATAAAGAATTTTTTTTTTTTTCACTAAGGTTGGGGTAAGAACTAGGGTTAGGGTTAGGGGTAGGGTTAGGGGTAGGGTTAGGGGTAGGGTTAGGGGTAGGGGTAGGGGTAGGGTTAGGGCTAGGGTTAGGGGTAGGGGTAGGGTTAGGGCTAGGGTTAGGGTTAGGGGTAGGGTTAGGGCTAGGGCTAGGGTTAGGGTTTCGGTATGTGCACACGTATTCTGGTCCTATGCGGATTTTTCCGCAGCGGATTTGAAAAATCCACAGTGCTAAACCGCTGCCGATTTATCGTGGATTTACCGCGGTTTTTCTGCTCATTTCACTGCGGTTTTACAACTGCGATTTTCTATTGGAGCAGTTCTAAAACCGCTGCGGAATCCGCAGAAAGAAGTGACATGCTGCGGAATGTAAACCGCTGCGTTTCCGTGCAGTTTTTCCGCAGCATGTGTACAGCGATTTTTGGTTCCCATAGGTTCACATTGAACTGTACACTCATGGGAAACTGCTGCGGATCCGCAGCGTTTTCCGCAGCGTGTGCACATACCTTTAGAATTAGGCTATGTGCACACGGTGCGGATTGGCCGCTGCGGATCCGCAGCAGTGTTCCATCGGGTTTACAGTACCATGTAAACATATGGAAAACCAAATCCGCTGTGCCCATGGTGCAGAAAATACCGCGCGGGAACGCTGCGTTGTATTTTCCGCAGCATGCCAATTCTTTGTGCGGATTCCGCAGCGTTTTACACCTGTTCCTCAATAGGAATCCACAGGTGAAATCCGCACAAAAAACACTGGAAATCCACGGTAAATCCACAGGTAAAACGCAGTGCCTTTTACCCGCGGATTTTTCAAAAATGATGCTGAAAAATCTCATACGAATCCGCAATGTTGGCACATAGCCTTAGAGTTGGGTTGGAATTAGGGTTGTGGTTAGGGTTAGGGGTGTGTTGGGGTTAGGGTTGTGGTTAGGGGTGTGTTGGGGTTAGGGTTGTGATTAGGGTTACGGCTACAGTTGGGATAAGGGTTAGGGGTGTGTTGGAGGTAGAATTGAGGGGTTTCCACTGTTTAGGCACTTCAGGGGGTCTCCAAACGCAACATGGCGCCACCATTGATTCCAGCCAATCTTGTATTCAAAAATTCAAATGGTGCTCCCTCACTTCCGAACCCCGACGTGTGCCCAAACAGTGGTTTACCCCCACATATGGGGTACCAGCATACTCAGGACAAACTGCGCAACAATTACTGGGGTCCAATTTCTCCTGTTACCCTTGAGAAAATAAAAAATTGCTTGCTAAAACATCATTTTTGAGGAAAGAAAAATGATTTTTTATTTTCACGGCTCTGCGTTGTAAACGTCTGTGAAGCACTTGGGGGTTCAAAGTGCTCACCACATATCTAGATAAGTTCCTTGGGGGGTCTAGTTTCCAAAATGGGGTCACTTGTGGGGGGTTTCTACTGTTTAGGCACACCAGGGGCTCTGCAAACGCAACGTGACGCCCGCAGACCATTCCATCAAAGTCTGCATTTCAAAAGTCACTACTTCCCTTCTGAGCCCCCACGTGTGCCCAAACAGTGGTTTACCCCCACACATGGGGCATCAGCGTACTCAGGAGAAACTGGACAACAACTTTTGTGGTCCAATTTCTCCTGTAACCCTTGGGAAAATAAAAAATTCTGGGCTAAAAAATTATTTTTGAGGAAAGAAAACGTATTTATTATTTTCACGGCTCTGCGTTATAAACTTCTGTAAAGCACTTGGGGGTTGAAAGTGCTCACCACACATCTAGATAAGTTCCTTTGGGGGTCTAGTTTCCAAAATGGGGTCACTTGTGGGGGGTTTCTACTGTTTAGGCACACCAGGGGCTCTGCAAACGCAATGTGACGCCCGCAGACCATTCCATCAAAGTCTGCATTTCAAAAGTCACTACTTCCCTTCTGAGCCCCCACGTGTGCCCAAACAGTGGTTTACCCCCACACATGGGGTATCAGCGTACTCAGGAGAAACTGGACAACAACTTTTGTGGTCCAATTTCTCCTGTAACCCTTGGGAAAATAAAAAATTCTGGGCTAAAAAATTATTTTTGAGGAAAGAAAACGTATTTATTATTTTCACTGCTCTGTGTTATGAACTTCTGTGAAGCACTTGGGGGTTCAAAGTGCTCACCTCACATCTAGATAAGTTCCTTTCGGGGTCTAGTTTCCAAAATGGGGTCACTTGTGGGGGGTTTCTACTGTTTAGCCACATCAGGGGCTCTGCAAACGCAACGCGACGCCCGCAGAGCATTCCATCAAAGTCTGCATTTCAAAACGTCACTACTTCACTTCCGAGCCCCAGCATGTGCCTAAACAGTGGTTTACCCCCACATATGGGGTATCAGCGTACTCAGGAGAAACTGGACAACAACTTTTGGGGTCAAATTTCTCCTGTTACCCTTGGGAAAATAAAAAATTGCGGGCTAAAATTCATTTTTGAGAAAATAATTTTTTTTTTTATTTTCATGGCTCTGCGTTATAAACTTCTGTGAAGCACTTGAGGGTTCAAAGTGCTCACTACACATCTAGATTAGTTCCTTTGGGGGTCTAGTTTCCAAAATGGGGTAATTTGTGGGGGATCTCCAATGTTTAGGCACACAGGGGCTCTCCAAACGCGACATGGTGTCCGCTAATGATTGGAGATAATTTTCCATTTAAAAAGCCAAATGGCGTGCCTTCCCTTCTGAGCCCTGCCGTGCGCCCAAACAGTGGTTTACCCCCACATATGGGGTATCTGCATACTCAGGACAAACTGGACAACAACATTTGTGGTCCAATTTCTCCTATTACCATTGGCAAAATAGGAAATTCCAGGCTAAAAAATCATTTTTGAGAAAAGAAAAATTATTTTTTATTTTCATGGCTCTGCATTATAAACTTCTGTGAAGCACCTGGGGGTTTAAAGTGCTCAGTATGCATCTAGATAAGTTCCTTGGGGGGTCTAGTTTCCAAAATGGGGTCACTTGTGGGGGAGCTCCATTGCATAGGCACACAGGGGCTCTCCAAATGCGACATGGTGTCCGCTAACAATTGGAGCTAATTTTCCATTCAAAAAGTTAAAAGGCGCGCCTTCCCTTCCGAGCCCTGCCGTGTGCCCAAACAGTGGTTTACCCCCATATATGAGGTATCGGCGTACTCGGGAGAAATTGCTCAACAAATTTTAGGATCCATTTTATCCTATTGCCCATGTGAAAATGAAAAAATTGAGGCGAAAATAAATTTTTTGTGAAAAAAAAGTACTTTTTCATTTTTACGGATCAATTTGTGAAGCACCTGAGGGTTTAAAGTGCTCACTAGGCATCTAGATAAGTTCCTTGGGGGGTCCAGTTTCCAAAATGGGGTCACTTGTGGGGGAGCTCCAATGTTTAAGCACACAGGGTCTCTCCAAACGCGACATGGTGTCCGCTATCGATGGAGATAATTTTTCATTCAAAAAGTCAAATGGCGCTCCTTCCCTTCCGAGCCTTACCATGTGCCCAAACAGTGGTTTACCCCCACATGTGAAGTATCGGTGTACTCAGGAGAAATTGCCAAACAAATTTTAGGATCCATTTTATCCTGTTGTCCATGTGAAAATGAAAAAATTGAGGCTAAAAGAATTTTTTTGTGAAAAAAAAGTACTTTTTCATTTTTACGGATCAATTTGTGAAGCACCTGGGGGTTTAAAGGGCTCACTATGCATCTAGATAAGTTCCTTGGGGCGTCTAGTTTCCAAAATGGGGTCACTTGTGGGGGAGCTCCAATTTTTAGGCACACGGGGGCTCTCCAAATGTGACATGGTGTCCGCTAAAGAGTGCAGCCAATTTTTCATTCAAAAAGTCAAATGGCGCTCCTTCCCTTCCAAGCCCTGCCGTGCGCCCAAACAGTGGTTTACCCCCACATATGAGGTATCAGCGTACTCAGGACAAATTGGACAACAACGTACGTGGTTCAGTTTCTCCTTTTACCATTGGGAAAATAAAAGAATTGTTGCTGAAAAATCATTTTTGTGACTAAAAAGTTAAATGTTCATTTTTTCCTTCCATGTTGCTTCTGCTGCTGTGAAGCACCTGAAGGGTTAATAAACTTCTTGAATGTGGTTTTGTGCACCTTGAGGGGTGCAGTTTTTAGAATGGTGTCACTTTTGGGTATTTTCAGCCATATAGACCCCTCAAACTGACTTCAAATGTGAGGTGGTCCCTAAAAAAAATGGTTTTGTAAATTTCGTTGTAAAAATGAGAAATCGCTGGTCAAATTTTAACCCTTATAACTTCCTAGCAAAAAAAAATTTTGTTTCCAAAATTGTGCTGATGTAAAGTAGACGTGTGGGAAATGTTATTTATTAACTATTTTGTGTCACATAACTCTCTGGTTTAACAGAATAAAAATTCAAAATGTGAAAATTGCGAAATTTTCAAAATTTTCGCCAAATTTCCGTTTTTATCACAAATAAACACAGAATTTATTGACCTAAATTTACCACTAACATGAAGCCCAATATGTCACGAAAAAACAATCTCAGAACCGCTAGGATCCATTGAAGCGTTCCTGAGTTATTACCTCATGAAGGGACACTGGTCAGAATTGCAAAAAACGGCAAGGTCTTTAAGGTCAAAATAGGCTGGGTCATGAAGGGGTTAAGGTCAAAATAGGCTGGGTCATGAAGGGGTTAAAAAAATATGTTCATTGTGTGGTTTTAGACAACCTATTCATTGCAAACATTGTCCTGATCCTTAAATTGTTTCTAAGATCTCTATTTTAAGCTTTTTTTTTTAATAAATATATTCATACAATATTCATAAGCTGAAAATCTACCCTGATCAGGTCCTGATTAGTGACAAGGGAACAGGCTTGGTTAACATTTTATCGGAGTACCATGGGTGAGCTCTTATAATATGTTGGAGCCCCTGTGGCTGCATGTTTTGTGACTGCTAAACAGCTACAACACATGAGAGGAGTGACTGTTTTTGATTGAAGTCAAACATTAAAAACAATATGAATCTGGTATTGATGTAATTGCACCGAAGAATAAAGTCACTTCACCTGCTGTTGATTTGTTCATTCTGTCTCCCAAAGATCACACTAAGGTTCGTCTCACATTCCTCACACGCTTTTCGCTGTGCCATTACGCTAGTGTTTCTGCATAAATCTCTGAACTACATGATTCAGACTGAATGCCCAGTGGAAAATTCCCTACAACGAGGCAGATGGAAACTCTTGCATTCTAACTGGCAAATGACATGGCAGTGTCCATCTTTTTAAGTGTGCATAAAAGTGCAGTTGGCTGCTGTTTAGTGCACCTCTGAAGAGGATTCTGCTGAAAAAAGGCTAGATGGAGTCAATTTTAACTGTGCTTCCACATTATATTGAATTGACTCATTGGGGGTTTCATCTGAATCATGTGTTTTGGAGATTTAAGTAGAAACCCTGATGTAAGTGCTCAGCGTAGACACAGGATAAATAAGATTCAAAGTGTTATGTAAAATGTTCCCAATAAAAGTTTTAACTCATTCCACAAAAAAACAAGTCCCTACTCAGAACTGCCATTCATTAACCCCTTCATGACCTTGGGATTTTTCATTTTTCCGTGTTCGTTTTTCACTCCCCTCTTTCCCAGAGCCATAACTTTTTTATTTTTCTGTCAATTTGGCCATGTAAGGGCTTATTTTTTTGCGGGATGAGTTGTACTTTTGAACGACATCATTGGTTTTAGCATGTCGTGTACTAGAAAATGGGAAAAAAATTCCAAGTGCGGTGAAATTGCAAAAAAAGTGCAATTCCACACTTGTTTTTTGTTTGGCTTTTTTGCTAGGTTCACTAAATGCTAAAACTGACCTGCTGACTGCTGACTATGATTCTCCAGGTCAGTACGAGTTCATAGACACCTAACATGACTAGGTTATTTTTTATCTAAGTGGTGAAAAAAAATTCCAAACTTTGCTAAAAAAAAAAAAAAAAAAATTGCGCCATTTTCCGATACGTGCCGAGATGACGTTTTTAATGATTGCATTTTGGTGCAGATACGTTCTTTTATTCGCCCGTTATTGCATTTTAATTCAATGTCACGGCGACCTAAAAAACGTAATTCTGGCGTTTCAAATTTTTTTCTCGCTACGCCGTTTATTGATCAGGTTAATGCTTTTTTTTAATTGATAGATCGGGCGATTCTGAGCGCTGCGATACCAAATATGTGTAGATTTGATTTATTTTTATTGATTTATTTTGATTGGGGCGAAAGGGGAGTGATTTAAACTTTTATATTTGTTTTAATTTTTTCACATTTTTTTTAACTTTTTTTTTTTTACTTTTGCCATGCTTCAATAGCCTCCGTGGGAGGCTAGAAGCAGGTACAACACTATCGCCTCTGCTACATAGTAGCGATCTGCTGATCGCTGCTATGTAGCAGAAAATCAGGTATGCTGTGAGCGCCGACCACAGGGTGGCGCTCACAGCCACCGGAGATCTGTAACCATAGAGGTCTCTAGGACCTCTATGGTTACCATCCTGATGCATCGCCGACCCCCGATCATGTGACGGGGGTCAGCGATGACGTCATTTCCGGCCGCCTGGCCGGAAGCGGTACTTAAATGCCGCTGTCTGCGTTTGACAGCGGCATTTAACTAGTTAATAGGTGCAGGCAGATCGCGATTCTGCCCGCGCCTATTACGGGCACATGTCAGCTGTTCAAAACAGCTGACATATCCCGGCTTTGATGCGGGCTCACCGCGGAACCCTGCATCAAAGCAGGGGATCTGACCTCGGACGTACTATCCCGTCCGAGGTCAGAAAGGGGTTAATGGAAATATAAGGGGCTTCACATTACTGGTAGCACAAATGATCTATAAAAGCACTATTGCTCTTATCCCCAAAAGAGATCAAACAATTTCTGCTACCAAAATAAAATGTCCATCGCCCTTCTGAGTCCCACATTGTGCCTAAACCACATTTAGCATCCACATGTTTTGCAATTCTGTAGCAACGAGCCCCTGCTTAACTTACAGGTGCTTGACTACAGAAGAACAAGCTGGGTATAATTTAAGGGCACTGCAATATAATGGGCACTACAATGGCAGATTTGCAAATTTTTACTCAGCATTATCCACTGCTGTTGTTTTTGGAAAACACTCTTTGAGACAAAATCATCACTACAGTAATTTGTTCTCTAAGAGTCAAATAGTGCTGCTTCCCTCCCAATTCTTGCTGTGTGGCTAAGCAGTACTGTACATCCACATACAAGGTGGGATGCAGTGACCCCTGTAACAGGTAGGGGGCACTGCACTGTCTCCTCAGAATATGCACAGAGGCATATTGAGGCCATTGGAATGCATGGCAGTCGCAGGCATAACTGTGGTGATGAGACAAACTCCGACATTATTGTAAGTGGCCGGTATGTGTGTCGCAGAGGAAGATACTGTGCACTGTAAGCCTGAAGTACAGTTGTTCTGGGACCTGTTGTCCTACAAGTATTTGTGTAGTTTTAAAGGGAGGCTTGCAGGGTTAGTCGGAGAGTTGAGGGGGTCTGGCTAACCACACACATCTCCCACCTATGGGAATGGTTACAGCTTCATAATGTGACCAGGGTGTGGGTCACATGGTTCCTGTGTATGGACCTGAATGGTTCTTGGCCATAAGGTCCTGTGAGAGGAGAGGCCTGGGTGTTGGGAGGTCCAGAGTCTGGACCGTATTCCCGAAGAGCACCTGGTGAGGGTGTGATCCTGAGTAGCCTATGTGTTGGGAGGTCCTGTGTGTGGACCGGATACCTGAAGAGCACGAGGTGAGGTCATGGATCTGCAGAGCCGGTGATGGATACTGTGTCGGGGAAGCTACCATCCTTCGGTGATTCTGGAACCGACTGGTATGTGCCTGTCAAGCAAGTTGGTGATCTCCGTAAGGCAGCTTCTCCAGAGGATATAATAAACTATTCGGCATACGTTCACGCATGATAACTGGACGAAGTGAGAAGTCCGGCATGTCTGTGAGATGAAACCGTATATGAAGTGATGTAATGAACTGTTCGTGTTTGCAGTTTATGATACCTGAATAAACTGGATAGACTGTTTTATGATCAAAAAGTCTTCCTGTGTGCATTTATCCCATTGCCAAGCGAGTATTCCCCAACCCATCACTATCTCACATATGGTGCTAGACTGCAGGCAAAGGTCCAGGAAGCCATGTGGACATGATTGCTGTAATTCCGCAGGGTTGCAAAGTTTGCTGTGGCCATTGGAATGCATGGCAGTCACAGGCATAACTGTGGTGATGAGACAAAGTCCAGCATTAATGTAAATGGCCGGTATGTGTGTCGCAGAGGAAGATACTCTGTACTGTAAGCCTGAAATAAGGTTGTTCTGGGATCTGTAGTCCCACAAGAATTTGTGTAGTTTTTAAGGGAGGCTTGCAGAGTTAGCTGGAGAGCTGGACAGGTCTGGCTAACCACACACACCTTCCACCTATGAGAGTGGTTACAGCTTCATAATGTGACCAGGGTGTGGGTTAAATGGTTCCTGTGTATGGACCTGAATGGTTCTTGGCTGTAAGGTCCTGTGAGTGGAAAGGCCGGGGTGTTAATAGGTCAAGAGTGGGGACTGGATCCCTGAAGGGCACCTGGTGAGGCCGTGATCCTGAGTGGCCTCTGTGTTGGGAGGTCCTGTGTGTGTGTGTGTGTGTGTGTGTGTGTGTGTGTGTAACGAATCCCTGATGAGCACAAGGTGAGGCCATGGATCTGCAGAGCTGGTGACAGTTACTGTGTTGGGGAAGCTACCGTCCTGCAATGGGTCTGGAACCGACTGGTATGTGCCTGTCAGGCAAGTTGGTGATCTCCGTAAGGGAGCTTCTCCAGAGGATATAATGAACTGTTCGGCATACAGTCACCCATGATAACTGAACAAAGTGAGAAGTCCTGCATGTTTAGTGTCTGTGAGATGAAACCGTATATGAAGTGATGTAATGAACTGTTCGTGGTTGTGGTTTGTGATACCTGAAAAAAACGGATAGACTGTTTTATGATCAAAAAGTGTTCCTGTGTGCATTTATCCCGTTACCAAGCGAGTGTTCCCCAACCCATTAGTGACCGCAATCTCACAGGGGTTATTGCCACATTCAGCAGAAATTGTATGACACATTTTTGGTACCATTTTTACTCATTTCTCCACTCAAAAATGTAAAATCTGGGAATGAAACCATTTTTGTGGCAGAAATGTAATTATTTTTTCTTGGCTGCCCAATTGTATAAAATTCTGTGAGAAAGATGTGATGTCAATATGATCTCTGCACCCCTAGATGAATTCAATAAGCGGTTTAGTTTGTAAAATGGCATCACTTATGGGGTTTCTGCTGTTCTGGAACCCTAGGAGCTCTGCCAATGTGACATGACACTCTCAAACCAATTCAGCACTGTAATATGGCACTCTTTCCCTTCTGAGCTTTGCACTGGGCATCAAAAGTAGTTTTTTACCTTTTATGGGGTATTCACATACTCAGGAGAAATTGTGCAACACATTGAACTGTTCATTTTCCTCTATTACCCGTTTTGAAGCATTTGTTTTCCAACAAAAAATAATAATATTTGTCATTGATTTTCTCATTTTACTCTTTTTACTCCTTTTGCATCAAAATGTGATTTTTTTTATTTTCATCACTCAACATTATAAAATTATCTAAAGCCCATGGGGTCCAAGATGCTCATCACCATCTAGTTAAATTTCTTTGGGGATCATTTGTGGTGTTTTTCACTGTTTAGGCACCTCAGGGTCTCTTCAAACGTGTCATGGTGTTCGCTATCAATACAAAACAATTTTGTTTTCCAAAGGTCAAGCTGTGCTCCCTCCCTTCCGAGCCCCTGCCATGTGCTCAAAAAGTAGTTTTCCTCCACATATGTGGTTTTGGCATACTCGGGAGAAATTACACAACACATTTTGGGGTCCATTTTTTCTTGCTACCCTTGTGAAAATAAAAAATTTCATAAAAAATAATGGTTTTGTAAATTTTATGGATAAATAAGAAATTGCTGATCAAGTTTTAATCATTGTAACTTCGTAACAAAAAATAATGTTTCAAAAATTGTGCTGATGCAAAGCAGACATGTGGTAAATGTTATTTATTTTCTATTTTGTGTGACATAACTCTCTGTTTAAGGAAATAAAAATTAAATGTTTGAAAATTGCAAAAGTTTCTGCAAATTTCTGATATTTTCAGAAATATACACAATTTATATCAAACAAATGTTACCAATATCCTGAAGTACAATATGTCACAAAAAAAATATCTCAGAATTACTGGGATATGTTGAAGCATTCTGGAGTTATTATTTCATAAAGTGACAGAACTGAAAAAATTGTCCTGGTCATGAAGACAAAAACAGGCTCTGGCATGAAAGGGTTAATTCTTGTGAAGCAACTGAAGGGATAATAAACTTACTGAATGTGGTTTTGAGTACTTCGAGGGGTGAGGTTTTAAAGAATGGTCTCACTTTTGAGATGCTGATGTAAATCAGACTTCTGTTAAATGCTATTTATTAACTATGTTGTGTGATATAAAGTATCTGGTTTAGGCTATGTACTCAAGATCTGGATGCTGTAGAACTTTGGACACAGTATACCATATATACTCGAGTATAAGCCGACCCGAGTATAAGCCGACCCCCCTAATTTTGCCACAAAAAACTGGGAAAACTTATTAACTCGAGTATAAGCCTAGGGTAGGAAATGCAGCAGCTACCGGGGAATTTCAAAAATAAAAATAGATGCTCCATACCGTTCATTATTGCCCCATAGATGCTCCATAGAAAGCTGTGCCACATATAATGCTCTGCACCATTCATTATGGCCCCATAGATGCTCCACATAAAGCTGTGCCATATAGAATGCTCTGCACCGTTCATTATTGCTCCATAGAAATCTGTGCCATATACAGGTCCTTCTCAAAAAATTAGCATATAGTGTTAAATTTCATTATTTACCATAATGTAATGATTACAATTAAACTTTCATATATTATAGATTCATTATCCACCAACTGAAATTTGTCACGTCTTTTATTGTTTTAATACTGATGATTTTGGCATACAACTCCTGATAACCCAAAAAACCTGTCTCAATAAATTAGCATATTTCACCCATCCAATCAAATAAAAGTGTTTTTTAATAACAAACAAAAAAACCATCAAATAATAATGTTCAGTTATGCACTCAATACTTGGTCGGGAATCCTTTGGCAGAAATGACTGCTTCAATGCGGCGTGGCATGGAGGCAATCAGCCTGTGACACTGCTGAGATGTTATGGAGGCCCAGGATGCTTCAATAGCGGCCTTAAGCTCATCCAGAGTGTTGGGTCTTGCGTCTCTCAACTTTCTCTTCACAATATCCCACAGATTCTCTATGGGGTTCAGGTCAGGAGAGTTGGCAGGCCAATTGAGCACAGTAATACCATGGTCAGTAAACCATTTACCAGTGGTTTTGGCACTGTGAGCAGGTGCCAGGTCGTGCTGAAAAATGAAATCTTCATCTCCATAAAGCATTTCAGCCGATGGAAGCATGAAGTGCTCCAAAATCTCCTGATAGCTAGCTGCATTGACCCTGCCCTTGATGAAACACAGTGGACCAACACCAGCAGCTGACATGGCACCCCACACCATCACTGACTGTGGGTACTTGACACTGGACTTCAGGCATTTTGGCATTTTCTTCTCCCCAGTCTTCCTCCAGACTCTGGCACCTTGATTTCCGAATGACATGCAAAATTTGCTTTCATCAGAAAAAAGTACTTGGGACCACTTAGCAACAGTCCAGTGCTGCTTCTCTGTAGCCCATTTCGGCACCTGTAGCCCATTTCCTGCACACGCCTGTGCACGGTGGCTCTGGATGTTTCCACACCAGACTCAGTCCACTGCTTCCTCAGGTTCCCCAAGGTCTGGAATCGGTCCTTCTCCACAATCTTCCTCAGGGTCCGGTCTCCTCTTCTCGTTGTACAGCGTTTTCTGCCACATTGTTTCCTTCCAACAGACTTACCATTGAGGTGTCTTGATACAGCACTCTGGGAACAGCCTATTTGTTGAGAAATTTCTTTCTGGGTCTTACCCTCTTGCTTGAGGGTGTCAATGATGGCCTTCTTGACATCTGTCAGGTCGCTAGTCTTACCCATGATGGGGGTTTTGAGTAATGAACCAGGCAGGGAGTTTATAAAAGCCTCAGGTATCTTTTGCATGTGTTTAGAGTTAATTAGTTGATTCAGAAGATTAGGGTAATAGGTCGTTTAGAGAACCTTTTCTTGATATGCTAATTTATTGAGACAGGTTTTTTGGGTTATCAGGAGTTGTATGCCAAAATCATCAGTATTAAAACAATAAAAGACCTGACAAATTTCAGTTGGTGGATAATGAATCTATAATATATGAAAGTTTAATTGTAATCATTAAATTATGGTAAATAATGAAATTTAACACTATATGCTAATTTTTTGAGAAGGACCTGTATAATGCTCTGCACTGTTCATTACGGCCCCATAGATGCTCCATATAAAGCTGTGCCATATAGAATGCTCTGCACCGTTCATTATGACCCCATAGATGCTCCACCTAAAGCTGTGCCATATGGAATATCCTGCACCGTTCATTATGGCCCCATAGATGCTCCACATAAAGCTGTGCCATATAGAGTGCTCTGCACCATTCATTATGGCCCCATAGATGCTCCACATAAAGCTGTGCCATATGGAATATCCTGCACCATTCATTATGGCCCCATAGATGCTCCACATAAAGCTGTGCCATATGGAATGCTCTGCATCGTTCATTATGGCCCCATAGATGCTCCACATAAAGCTGTGCCATATATATTGCTCTGCACCGTTCATTATGGCCCCAAAGATGCTCCATATAAAGCTGTGCCATATATAATGCTCTGCACCGTTCATTATGGCCCCATAGATGCTCCAAAGAAAGCTGTGCCATATATAATGCTCTGCACCATTGATTATTGCTCCATAGATGCTCCATATAAAGCTGTGCCATATATAATGCTCTGCACCGTTCATTATGGCCCCATAGATGCTCTTATAAAGCTGTGCCATATATAATGCTCTGCACCATTGATTATTGCTCCATAGATGCTCCTTATAAAGCTGTGCCATATATAATGCTCTGCACTGTTCATTACGGCCCCATAGATGCTCCATAGAAAGCTGTGCCATATATAATGCTCTGCACCATTGATTATTGCTCCATAGATGCTCCTTATAAAGCTGTGCCATATAGAATACTCTGCACCGTTGATTATTGCCCCATAGATGATCCATATAAAGCTGTCCAATATGTAATGCTGCTGCTGCAATAACAAAAAAAATCACATACTCACCTCTCTTGCTCAGGACGCCGGCGCTTTCAATATTTACCTGCTCCTCGTGCGGCTCTGTCTCCAGCACTGACGCTCAGCAGAGGGCGCGCACTGACTACGTCACCGCGCCCTCTAACCTGAGCGTCACTGCTGGAGGACGCTGCAGATGGAGCCGCACCGGAAAGATGAGCAGGTAAATATCGTGCAGCGCTCCCCTCCCCGTATACTTACCTGCTCTTGGCACGGTCCCTGCTTCTCCCGACGCTGCATCTTCTTCCTGTATTGAGCGGTCACAGTTACCACTCATTTTCAGTCATGAATATGCGGCTCCACCTCAATGGGAGGTGGAGCCGCATATCCATGACTGTAATGAGCGGTACCATGTGACCGCTCAATACAGGAAGAAGATGCAGCGCTGGAAGAAGCAGGGACCGCGCCGAAGCAGGTAAGTATAACTAGACAGCCCTCGCTCCCCCTCCTCTGTCGACCTCTAGGTATGACTCAAGTATAAGCCGAGAGGGGGACTTTCAGCCCAAGAAAATGGGCTGAAAATCTCGGCTTATACTCGAGTATATACGGTACGTTTGTTGTGTCCAAAACGCTGCATTTTATTAAACACCGGTAAATCTGCACGTGTTCACTGAACCATGTGGATTTATGGCATTCAATAAATTCTATTGATTAAATTTCTGTTGCAGAGACTAAAGAAATTGACATTATGAGATCTTGAAAGATGCACCGCATGTCAGTGTCCGCAGGTGATCCGCAGGAGCATAGTGGACATGAGATTTCTAGAAATTCCCATCCACAATGCTGTAATGTCTTGCCGCTGGGGTTTGATGCTGCATAAATATACAATTCCTAATTGTGGGCATGTGCCCTTAATGGCATATTTTTAACTTTTTGAAAATTGTGAAATTTTCTATTTTTTTCCCAAAATTCCAATATTTTTACAAATAAACGCAAAATATATTGACTGAAATTTACCACCATTTACAAAATTTACTACAATGTGTCACAAAAAAAATCTAGAATCACTGTTTTAAAATTTGGCCTTGTTCACGAAGATGAAAACCTGCTCAAGGGTGAAAGGATTACTTAAGCGGTGAGAAAAATTAGGAAATCTTTAATAAAAAGAAAAGTTTACTTTCATCGCCATTTTCCGATACCCATTATGTTTTTTGGGGATATTGGTCTGTTTGACTTATGCAGCTTATTTTTATGTGCCTTGAATTTTTTATTTTGTTGACACCATTTGAGGGTAGATGTAATGTTTTGATCGTCTCTTATTGCTTTTTTTTTTGGAGTGGCCAAAAAGAAAAAGGAATTCTGGCTTCTTGATTTTTTAGCTTATACGCCTTTTACCGATCAGATACATTTATTTCATATTTTGATATATTTTTATATTTACAAATGCAGCAATACCAAATAAGTGGATCTTTTTTATTTAAATATGGCAAAAAAGGAGATGATTTTATCCTTTGTGTGTGTTTTTTCCATATTTTTTGAAAACTTTTTTCTCACTTTTTACTGTATTTAATAGTCTACTTAGGGGACTTGTAGCTGTGAGCATCTAATTGCTTATGCTATCTTTAGCAGGACATTGGTGGTATGTAATCATGTCACAAGCTTGTCAATGGGATAGTGTAATGACATTCGCCCCTGCCTCTGTCAATCTCTGACAGAGTAATTTCTCATGTTAATGGCCATGGACGGGGCTCCATTTAATCCTCGGCTGTTAGAGGAAAAGCCATCATGTGCAGGGAAAGATGCTGGCTCGGGGTGCGAGCCTGCATCAATGTCAGGAAGCCGGCATATGATGAAAGTTTAAAGTGATGAAGGTGTTAAGAACTCTCATATGATTTTTACATGCTATTAGGAAATTATATATATATATATATATATATATATTCATAGATCACAGATACATCAGATTTTTATTTACCATACTCTACATAGTGGCTCAATTGAAAGATCCTATGCCTCTCTGCCTATTTCACCTTCTTGTGTATTAGTTACTTAGGGTTTTGAATAGCCTACCTACACACACAGAACGGATACTTATTAAAAACCTTTACACAATTTCAGCTTCTATGTAAATTAAGTACATAATCATACAGTACAAAATAAAATGATGAGACAAAGTCCTGTGTGGATCAATTTCATTATAAATCCAGATAGGAATATAAAAATCAAGCCATCTGGGCAACTTTGAGGTATAGTCATTGATGTTAGAGTAACAGGAATCAATTTTTCAAAAGTTCACAACTTTGGGTGGTTTTATTGTGCAATGGTGTTACACATAGACCAAGAATTATGTGAGGAAACACATTCTGTGAAATGGAGTACTGCAGACACAAACTCACAAATGAAAGGGGGCAAGGAAGAATATCAAGAATTGTTCTGATGAGCAGGCACTGCATTGTCAAGTAACTTGAGAGTAGCAAAATGCAAAGCTGGTGTTCAAACTGACATTTCCTAAAGGTACCGTTACATTAAGCGACGCTGCAACGATATAGGCAACGATGCAGATCGCTGCAGCATCGCTGTTTCGTCGCTGGAGAGCTGTCACACAGACAGCTCTCCAGCGACCAACGATGCCAAAGTCCCCTGGTAACCAGGGTAAACATCGGGTTACTAAGCGCAGGGCCGCACTTAGTAACCCGATGTTTACCCTGGTTACCATTGTAAATGTAAAAAAAAAAAAAAACAGTACATACTTACATTCCGGTGTCTGTTCTGTGCCGTCAGCTTCCCTGCACTGTGTCAGCGCCGGATGGCCGTAAAGCAGAGCGGTGACGTCACCGCTGTGCTTTACGGCCGGCCAGCGCTCACAGTCAGTGCGGGAAGCTGAGGCCGGGGGACAGACACAGGAATGTAAATATGTACTGTTTTTTTTTTTTTACATTTACAATGGTAACCAGGGTAAACATCGGGTTACTAAGCGCGGCCCTGCGCTTAGTAACCCGATGTTTACCCTGGTTACCAGTGAAGACATCGTTGAATTGGCATCACACACGCCGATTCAGCAATGTCTGCGGGAGATCCAGCGATGAAATAAAGTTCTGGACTTTCCCCAGCGACCAACGATCTCCCAGCAGGGGCCTGATCGTTGGTCGCTGTCACGCATAACGATTTCGTTAATGATATCGTTGCCACGTCACAAAAAGCAGCGATATCATTAACGATATCGTTATGTGTGACGGTACCTTAACACACGACTCATTGTTCCTTAGCACAGATAGCTTTTATCAGATAACCAGATTGAATGCCATTGTTGTCGAATCATAATCACGAGACTTCAGTGGACAAAAAGACACAAAAATTCAATCACAGATCTGTGCTAAAATACTGCTTGGTTAGATAAACTCAGATTTCTGTTTGGCACAAGTCAGGAAACGTTTAAACCTTCCTTACAATATCAGAGTCATCAATTTAGACAGATGGGAATGGAGAAATGGTGTGGCAATTTTTTTCTTGGCTTACTATGTCACTCTGTGCCCTCCAATTCGTGTGGGTAGATGGTGAAAAGTATAGTTGCTGAAGCTTTACATAGTTCATCGCTTAATGCTAGATGTTTACCCCATGGCGGAAGGACAATGCACCATGCAACTGATCGTATAGTCATTAATTGGTCTTAGAACATGATGGCAAGTTAGCCTGGCCTCCCTACCCTTAATAGTCCCTGGATCTTAATCCAACAGTCCTCCAACTCCAGTCCTCAAGAGCTATCACAAGGTCATGTTTTCAGAATTTCTTTAGTATTGCACAGGCAATAATTCCCTCACCTACACAATATTAAGAGCATATCTAAGACTAGGGAGAACTCGCTACAGTAGTATATTCTTCACATTGATGAATTGCCGCAATTTTGAAGTTAAATGTCCAAAAGACTACTAGATGGATATTTGAGTGAAGTTGCAAATAAAATATATATATATTTTTAAATTTGTTATGGCTCTTTATAATTATTGTGCAGGGTGCTGGCTTGCATACGTGTACATTGTGTGCATTGTATTGCTTCCTGGTGCTCTTGGCTAGCAGTTGCACTATTGGGGAGCACATTGTTAAATCAAACTCCTTGTTTAATGGTTTTAATTGCCCTCTCCGTACAATTTCTAATTGCATTTAGAGTGGTAGGTAAACAAAGAAACACATTCTGTGAAGACAATCCCTTATAGAACAAGCAACTGGGTAACTCCAGGTGTGTTTTCCTTAAGAGAAGAAGTAGAAAATAAACTGTTGAGTTTCCTCTGAGGCTTTTCATGAATGACATTGAGCGTGGATTGCTTCCTATTCCAAGGTACACCACTGTAGCCATATCTTTTGGGATTTATGCTTCATCTAGCAGGAGACAACTTGAACTGAAGCCAGATATGACCACAGGTAGGGAATTTAGGTTCTGTTCCAAACATCTTGTTTGTTTTCTGTCACGCAGGCAGTGTAAGCGGTTTATACCTTGTGGGAATAAAAGGACTAGAAATAGGAAAAACCCAATGTGGCTAAACAAAGAAGTAAGACAGGCAATTAACAGTAAAAAGAAAGCATTTGCACTACTAAAACAGGATGGCACCATTGAAGCTCTAAAAAACTATAGGGAGAAAAATACTTTATCTAAAAAACTAATTAAAGCTGCCAAAAAGGAAACAGAGAAGCACATTGCTAAGGAGAGTAAAACTAATCCCAAACTGTTCTTCAACTATATCAATAGTAAAAGAATAAAAACTGAAAATGTAGGCCCCTTAAAAAATAGTGAGGAAAGAATGGTTGTAGATGACGAGGAAAAAGCTAACATATTAAACACCTTCTTCTCCACGGTATTCACGGTGGAAAATGAAATGCTAGGTGAAATCCCAAGAAACAATGAAAACCCTATATTAAGGGTCACCAATCTAACCCAAGAAGAGGTGCGAAACCGGCTAAATAAGATTAAAATAGATAAATCTCCGGGTCCGGATGGCATACACCCACGAGTACTAAGAGAACTAAGTAATGTAATAGATAAACCATTATTTCTTATTTTTAGTGACTCTATAGCGACAGGGTCTGTTCTGCAGGACTGGCGCAAAGCAAATGTGGTGCCAATATTCAAAAAGGGCTCTAAAAGTGAACCTGGAAATTATAGGCCAGTAAGTCTAACCTCTATTGTTGGTAAAATATTTGAAGGGTTTCTGAGGGATGTTATTCTGGATTATCTCAATGAGAATAACTGTTTAACTCCATATCAGCATGGGTTTATGAGAAATCGCTCCTGTCAAACCAATCTAATCAGTTTTTATGAAGAGGTAAGCTATAGACTGGACCACGGTGAGTCATTGGACGTGGTATATCTCGATTTTTCCAAAGCGTTTGATACCGTGCCGCACAAGAGGTTGGTACACAAAATGAGAATGCTTGGTCTGGGGGAAAATGTGTGTAAATGGGTTAGTAACTGGCTTAGTGATAGAAAGCAGAGGGTGGTTATAAATGGTATAGTCTCTAACTGGGTCGCTGTGACCAGTGGGGTACCGCAGGGGTCAGTATTGGGACCTGTTCTCTTCAACATATTCATTAATGATCTGGTAGAAGGTTTACACAGTAAAATATCGATATTTGCAGATGATACAAAACTATGTAAAGCAGTTAATACAAGAGAAGATAGTATTCTGCTACAGATGGATCTGGATAAGTTGGAAACTTGGGCTGAAAGGTGGCAGATGAGGTTTAACAATGATAAATGTAAGGTTATACACATGGGAAGAGGGAATCAATATCACCATTACACACTGAACGGGAAACCACTGGGTAAATCTGACAGGGAGAAGGACTTGGGGATCCTAGTTAATGATAAACTTACCTGGAGCAGCCAGTGCCAGGCAGCAGCTGCCAAGGCAAACAGGATCATGGGGTGCATTAAAAGAGGTCTGGATACACATGATGAGAGCATTATACTGCCTCTGTACAAATCCCTAGTTAGACCGCACATGGAGTACTGTGTCCAGTTTTGGGCACCGGTGCTCAGGAAGGATATAATGGAACTAGAGAGAGTACAAAGGAGGGCAACAAAATTAATAAAGGGGATGGGAGAACTACAATACCCAGATAGATTAGCGAAATTAGGATTATTTAGTCTAGAAAAAAGACGACTGAGGGGCGATCTAATAACCATGTATAAGTATATAAGGGGACAATACAAATATCTCGCTGAGGATCTGTTTATACCAAGGAAGGTGACGGGCACAAGGGGGCATTCTTTGCGTCTGGAGGAGAGAAGGTTTTTCCACCAACATAGAAGAGGATTCTTTACTGTTAGGGCAGTGAGAATCTGGAATTGCTTGCCTGAGGAGGTGGTGATGGCGAACTCAGTCGAGGGGTTCAAGAGAGGCCTGGATGTCTTCCTGGAGCAGAACAATATTGTATCATACAATTATTAGGTTCTGTAAAAGGACGTAGATCTGGGGATTTATTATGACGGAATATAGGCTGAACTGGATGGACAAATGTCTTTTTTCGGCCTTACTAACTATGTTACTATATGTTACTATGTCCTATGCTGTCATATTTAAGATCCTGAAATAACAAATGCAGATTAGCTGCTATAAACCAGACATGAATATAAATGGGTTTTTGCTCTTATGCTGCAAACTGTATATGACTGCTATCATTTTCAATGTGTTACTCATTTGTACAATTGATTAATAGATTCAAATATTTGCAATCTGTTTATTTTAGACATAATCATTGTTGCTTCCTCGAGTAGGCTCGTAGAACTGAACTTGCAGTTTGTATGACAGATTATGATAGTTTTTTTTAACTAAATACTGGCTTGGATAAAAAAAATAACCTTTTTTATTTACTGCATCAAGAACTAATATTAAAACTGTCACAAACACAGCATGTGTGATTCCAGTTAAAAAAAAAAAAAAGTTTGTGATTACATGCAGATCTTTGAGCTGCAATAATTAGAGACTACAAAGTAAACTCAATGTAATCCTATCATATATTCATATGTAAGGGTACCGTCACACTAAAACGACGCTGCAGCGATACGACAACGATGTTGATCGCTGCAGCGTCGCTGTTTGGTCGCTGGAAAGCTTTCACACAGACAGCTCTCCAGCGACCAACGATCCCGAAGTCCCCTGGTAACCAGGGTAAACATCGGGTTACTAAGAGCAGGGCCGTGCTTAGTAACCCGATGTTTACCCTGGTTACCAGCGTAAACGTAAAAAAAAAAAAACACTACATTCTTACATTCCTGTCGCGTCCCTCGGCGCTGTGCTTCTCTGCACTGACAGTGAGCGCCGGACAGCCGGAAAGCACAGCGGTGACGTCACCGCTGTACTTTACGGCTGGCCGGCGCTCACCAGTCAGTGCGGGAAGCTGAAGACGAGGGACATGACCAGACACCGGGAAGGTAAGTATGTAGTGTTTTTTTTTACATTTTCACTGGTAACCAGGGTAAATATCGGGTTACTAAGTGCAGCCCTGCGCTTAGTAACCCGATATTTACCCTGGTTACCAGTGAAGACATCGCTGAATCTGCGTCACACACGCCGATTCAGCGATGTCAGCGGGAGATCCAGCGACGAAATAAAATTTCAAATGATCTGCTACGACGTACGATTCTCAGCGGGGTCCCTGATCGCAGTAGCGTGTCAGACACAGCGAGATCGTAAGGATATCGCTGGAACGTCACGGATCGTGCCGTCCTAGCGATCAAAGTGCCACTGTGTGACGGTACCCTTACTCTCTTCAATCTTCACCGTACAACCTGTAAGCATACATTTTGTAGGAAAACAAGATGTACTAGACCAATGAAAGGGAATGTAAAAATATACCGTAGACCCTTTGTTTCACACTAAAATTTTCTTTAGGGTTTGCAAAGTAATTTATATCATGATCAAAGACTGATCCAGGTCCACCTGGCTTGACAAATGACTTTTGTTGAAATGATCTGATCTCTTTCATAACAGGAAATCTTGAGTGTAAATTTCTGCTTTAATAATGATAAGATTAAAGGGAACCTGTCAGGTCCTTCATACTCCAAAATAATCAAGGAGGACAAATCATGTGTGCAAGATAATGCTGTGGTCAAAACAGCAAGCACTATTACTCTTAGGCTAAAGATCACAGATACTAGATTGTATAATACTTGTATTAAACCTTTTAAAATCATTGGTAAATTAGTACACCAAAAAATACAATTTAAAAGTAAAAGAGAAGAAAAACTGATTAAACCATACAGGGTATAGTATTTGCCAGCTGAGGGCAAAGTACAATTCTTATTGCAAAAAGTATATCCTGTAAAGTTTTACTTTTTTATTTTGCTTACAGATGTGCCTAAATGATGATAACTTTTTTGAGAAAGTTAATCACTTTATATGGATTAAGATAAGTCAGTATTTCAGAAGCCATTGACTGAGGTCTTAAGTCAGGCGTCAATTATACTTTTCTGCGCTATGATATCCCAAAGTTTTGTCATCTGCATTCTTTTAACCATACAGAAAAGGGGGGGGGGGAAGAAAAACTTCCACTCAACAATCGGGTCTAGAAAGTGCAAAAAATACTTTATTTGGAAATACATAGAAGTGGTGGCAGCAGCAGAAAACCACCAATATAACAAACACCAGGCGCTAGGTACCCACACTGGCCACAATGATTAATTCACAGATGTACATATATATGTAAAGAGAAAAGTGGGGATGTCCTGACCACATACTACTCCACGTACATAAGTACAAGAAAAGGGGGAGAGTGTAACCTCTTAGTACCATTCCCGGCTCACAGTGGAGCTACACGTATAAAGAAATAGAGATGGCAAGAAGCAGACAGAATACATCACCGTATGGTATGAGCAAGTGCTGGCCAGTGAGGGTCCCGGCGCCCGCCCCAACGCGCGTTTCGGAACACCTTCGTCAGGGGGCACGCAAGACAGAAGAAGTGCGGGGATTAAAAAGGCTACAGACCGGAAATGGAGGGTACGCTAAAAACCGGAAGTGCTATGCAGTCACTAGGCAACCATAGAGCGTCCACAGCTTACACAAGTGAGTACGAGGAGGAGTCACATGATAACACTGGGGCCGGAAAGGCTATGCAGTAACTAGGCAACGTGCAGAGAACAACATACACACATGAATACGAAAAGGGGTCACATGTAAATATACGCGACCCACCGGCACCGTTCACTATGGGGACCACCGCTACAAATAGAGCGTGCATATATAGGCTAGATTAACCGATGCGGATCGCCATGTGAACAAGGGGCACAGAAGAATAGCAGCCCAGGGGCCGAAACAGAAAGGAATACTATTAGAGACCCAAGAGTCAAAGGGCAGTATGAAACTGGAAGTGTGCAGGGGAATCACGTGGGGCCCCACGTGATCTTACCAGCAACACCCACCATGAACACCGCTGCCCCAGATGGAAATAATATAGACAAGGGACAGAAAAAAATAGAGAATCAGCAGACATAAGGGAAAAGTACGGACCACAAAAACCCCCAATACCACTATGGCACAGAATACATCCGATGACAAGTCAATATATGGCGAATTAAGACAAAAAAAGTATATGCATCACAAAATATATATAATACTAAACGCCATAACGATAACACATCCATTGATGAGAACAAATAATGTAATCATTCTATGCACACTAGCTTATACAAAAGAGGGGGAATATAAGATCCAAAAATACCCCATTATCAAATATCATATAGCTGACTACATTCCATATCTTAGGACTAATAATATTTCACTTTTTCAGAAGTCCATGCGGTAACAGTATATCTATTATAAAGAAAAAAAGAAAGAAAAGTAGGCAGTTGGTATATGTCCCAGAAGGTAAGTGTGGTATCTTGAAATACTCCATTATCCGGCACCAAAGTTCATGTAGCTGGCACACTCCCATATCCTAGGTTGCACGGTTTCAAGCATGTCACTTCAGATAGCGATCCATAAAGTGGAACAACACCAGTCATCAGGCCAACGTGATAAACACTAAGTCTAAAAGGTATAAAACGAAAATTAAAAACAGATGGCTGTCCGCAAAGGACATACACATTCACATTACTGAGGTAGGAAAGGAGCAAAACTTAGATGCTCATTGAGCCCGAGGGGGCAAACAGTCCGAAGTGTCCATATCCACCTTGATTCGAGGCATGCCAGCCTCACGGAGAGTTTTCCCCCTCGAATCCCAACATTAAGGGAATCGATGCCCCTGAACCTAATAAGGTTCCCATTACTTCCATGAAAGAGTTTAAAATGTTTTGGAAGGGTGTTTAAAGTAGAAATATCCGTGCAGCTAGCAGCAGCCTCGATCCCACGGACGTGTTCACGTATCCTGATTTTAAACGGGCGAGTTGTTAAACCAACATAAATTAGGCCACAGGGGCATGTGGCGTAATATATGACGTACCGTGTATTACATGTAATCACTTTCTTGATCTTATATACTTTGCTATTCCCCGAATCGGAAAAGACATCAGTCCGATCCATGTTGGGGCATGCCACACATTTGCCACAGGGGGCGGATCCACATCGACGGGTGGCATTATCCAGAAATGTGGTTCTGGGAATCCCCTCATAGTGACTACGTGTCAGGTGGTCCTTGAGGTTCCTAGCCCGCCTAAAGGACATAAGTGGATGTTCCGGCAAAATTTTAGAGATGGTGTTATCAACTTTAAGTATAGGCCATGACTTCAGAAGGGCCTCACGAATCTTGGATGCTTGAGAACTAAAATTAGTTATAAATCGTAGTTTCTGACCAGAACGTGAGGCATCCCTCATAGAGTTATCATATAGAAGAGATGTACGTGTAGTGGCCTTAGCTCTATTGTATGCCTTTTTTATGGATCTCCTGCTGTAACCACGATTAAGAAATCTGGTTTGTAGTTCTTCAGCCTGTCGCTCAAAATCTATCTCAGATGAGCAGATCCGGCGCAAGCGAAGAAACTGCCCCGTGGGTACAGCCCCGATAACATGCGACGGATGGCATGACGACGCATGTAGCACGGTATTGGTTGATGTGGGCTTATGGAAAAGATCAGTTTGGACGAGACCAGAGGAATCCCTCCTAACTATGACGTCAAGGAAGTCAACCTGCTCAGCGTCCCACTTAAAAGTCAAATGAATGTTAAGATGGTTGTCATTCAGAGACGTCATGAAGGCGAGGAGGTCCTCAGATGCCCCCTGCCAGATCAAAAATACATCGTCGATGTACCGGGTCCAAAAAAGGACCCGGTCCATCGACGCGTATCGATCAGACAGGAAGAGGTCCCTCTCCCACAGCCCCAGGAACAGATTAGCATAGGACGGTGCGAACGCTGCCCCCATGGCTGTTCCCTGGAGCTGCAGGAAGAAGGACCCCTTAAAAACAAAAAAATTGTGCGTCAAAGCAAACTCAAGTAACGCCAAAATTAATTTACAAAAATCAGGAGAAGAGCCGGATAGGCCAAGGAAAAAACGAACAGCATTAAGCCCATCTAGATGTTTAATACTGGTATATAATGATTCTACGTCTGCTGTCGACAAAATGGTATCATCGTCCAAATGGACTAAATCTACCTTTTTGAGCAGCTCTCCAGTGTCCTTCAAAAAAGATGGCAAGTTTTCAACCAGAGGTTGTAGATGGAAATCGATCCACTGGTTGACTTTTTCAAGGAAGTTTCCATTCCCTGAGATGATCGGTCAACCAGGTGGCACCCTGGCATTTTTATGTATCTTGGGAAGAAGATAAAAGGTTGAGACTGCCGGTTCGGACACACGAAGTGCCAATGAAAGTTCCTTAGTAATAGTCCCGCTATCAACGGCAGAGTCCAGGATGTTGTTTAACTCAGAGCAAAAAGCCGACAAGGGGTTAAAGGTCAATTTGCGATAGCATACGGTGTTATTCAATTGCCGAAAGGCTTCTTTTTCATACATCGATTTTGGCCAAATGACCACATTACCCCCCTTGTCGGCTGGCTTGAGGACAACATCCTGGATACTCTTTAGATGTTGCAGCCTCAACCTTTCCTCACGATTGAGGTTATCTCTCCCAAGATGTTGCGGTATTTTAAGAAGGTCCTGGGTGACCACCTGGACGAACAGATCAATGTGAGAACATGTAGACAGGGGAGGAAACTTCCTTGAACATGGTCGAATAGAAGATGGTATCTTACCTCCCTCAGATATGTTCTCACTGGAGAGCTCCTCAAGCACCCTTAGCGCATCCTGCTCTTCTTCTGTAGGAAATAAACGGTGTAAATCATTATAAAAAAAATGGCGTTTAAATAATAATGAGCGAGCAAAAAGGTGCAAATCTTTAATAACCGAAAAAACATCAAAACCCGCCGTAGGGGAAAATGATAGACCTCCTTCTTTATTATTGTATGTTTGCTGTGTTTTGCACAGGTTTTTACGGTGACAAAATGGATTATAAAGCAAAAGAAAAAGCCTGGCTAGGCCAAATGGAACAAGTATATGGTGGTGGTGGTAGTGCTTCACGTTCTGAGGATCATAAATGGGACGATCTCTGTTCCTCTATTCAAGATGCATTATTGAAACGTACTAAACTATGGTGGAACAGAGCGTTCCTTGAGAAATACCTTGCTGGTAACATGATCCCCAGGGGGTTACGAGTCCGAGTGATCCCCACCTTTCCTGTAGAGGATACTAAATTTGTCTCAAATTGGGAGGAAACGTGTAACATCTGTTCATCTTCACTGATGAAATTATTAAATTGATTACAACACTACAAGTATCGGAGAATTGGACAAGTTTATTGATTCCTCTCAGGACGAATTACGTATGGGTTGCCCGCCTGAGAAAATCCGTGCGTTTGACTCCAGCTTAGAGAAAATCCTCAATTCCACGGTTAAAAATATTCATGATACGCAAATCAGTAAATTTGGACGCGACCAGAGGGATTACCAACAGAATATGGTATATCATTGGATGAAGGCAAAAATGGGCTATCCATTGAAGCAAGCACCATCTATTACTTCCTTGTCCTCTCTGAGTGGGCAGTCGGATGTCTCCTCTATGACAACACGCTCCGGGACAACTTTGAATAGAACACGGGGTTACCATCCATATAAGAGACATGTTCCACGTTCACCAGACCACACAGGGAAGGACAACAAGGTGATTAATCTTAGTAGCCATACGCTTTCCTCTGCTGATATCTCTTTGTTGAGTAGAGGTCTATCATTTTCCCCTACGGCGGGTTTTGATGTTTTTTCGGTTATTAAAGATTTGCACCTTTTTGCTCGCTCATTATTATTTAAACGCCATTTTTTTTATAATGATTTACACCGTTTATTTCCTACAGAAGAAGAGCAGGATGCGCTAAGGGTGCTTGAGGAGCTCTCCAGTGAGAACATATCTGAGGGAGGTAAGATACCATCTTCTATTCGACCATGTTCAAGGAAGTTTCCTCCCCTGTCTACATGTTCTCACATTGATCTGTTCGTCCAGGTGGTCACCCAGGACCTTCTTAAAATACCGCAACATCTTGGGAGAGATAACCTCAATCGTGAGGAAAGGTTGAGGCTGCAACATCTAAAGAGTATCCAGGATGTTGTCCTCAAGCCAGCCGACAAGGGGGGTAATGTGGTCATTTGGCCAAAATCGATGTATGAAAAAGAAGCCTTTCGGCAATTGAATAACACCGTATGCTATCGCAAATTGACCTTTAACCCCTTGTCGGCTTTTTGCTCTGAGTTAAACAACATCCTGGACTCTGCCGTTGATAGCGGGACTATTACTAAGGAACTTTCATTGGCACTTCGTGTGTCCGAACCGGCAGTCTCAACCTTTTATCTTCTTCCCAAGATACATAAAAATGCCAGGGTGCCACCTGGTTGACCGATCATCTCAGGGAATGGAAACTTCCTTGAAAAAGTCAACCAGTGGATCGATTTCCATCTACAACCTCTGGTTGAAAACTTGCCATCTTTTTTGAAGGACACTGGAGAGCTGCTCAAAAAGGTAGATTTAGTCCATTTGGACGATGATACCATTTTGTCGACAGCAGACGTAGAATCATTATATACCAGTATTAAACATCTAGATGGGCTTAATGCTGTTCGTTTTTTCCTTGGCCTATCCGGCTCTTCTCCTGATTTTTGTAAATTAATTTTGGCGTTACTTGAGTTTGCTTTGACGCACAATTTTTTTGTTTTTAAGGGGTCCTTCTTCCTGCAGCTCCAGGGAACAGCCATGGGGGCGGCGTTCGCACCGTCCTATGCTAATCTGTTCCTGGGGCTGTGGGAGAGGGACCTCTTCCTGTCTGATCGATACGCGTCGATGGACCGGGTCCTTTTTTGGACCCGGTACATCGACGATGTATTTTTGATCTGGCAGGGGGCATCTGAGGACCTCCTCGCCTTCATGACGTCTCTGAATGACAACCATCTTAACATTCATTTGACTTTTAAGTGGGACGCTGAGCAGGTTGACTTCCTTGACGTCATAGTTAGGAGGGATTCCTCTGGTCTCGTCCAAACTGATCTTTTCCGTAAGCCCACATCAACCAATACCGTGCTACATGCGTCGTCATGCCATCCGTCGCATGTTATCGGGGCTGTACCCACGGGGCAGTTTCTTCGCTTGCGCCGGATCTGCTCATCTGAGATAGATTTTGAGCGACAGGCTGAAGAACTACAAACCAGATTTCTTAATCGTGGTTACAGCAGGAGATCCATAAAAAAGGCATACAATAGAGCTAAGGCCACTACACGTACATCTCTTCTATATGATAACTCTATGAGGGATGCCTCACGTTCTGGTCAGAAACTACGATTTATAACTAATTTTAGTTCTCAAGCATCCAAGATTCGTGAGGCCCTTCTGAAGTCATGGCCTATACTTAAAGTTGATAACACCATCTCTAAAATTTTGCCGGAACATCCACTTATGTCCTTTAGGCGGGCTAGGAACCTCAAGGACCACCTGACACGTAGTCACTATGAGGGGATTCCCAGAACCACATTTCTGGATAATGCCACCCGTCGATGTGGATCCGCCCCCTGTGGCAAATGTGTGGCATGCCCCAACATGGATCGGACTGATGTCTTTTCCGATTCGGGGAATAGCAAAGTATATAAGATCAAGAAAGTGATTACATGTAATACACGGTACGTCATATATTACGCCACATGCCCCTGTGGCCTAATTTATGTTGGTTTAACAACTCGCCCGTTTAAAATCAGGATACGTGAACACATCCGTGGGATCGAGGCTGCTGCTAGCTGCACGGATATTTCTACTTTAAACACCCTTCCAAAACATTTTAAACTCTTTCATGGAAGTAATGGGAACCTTATTAGGTTCAGGGGCATCGATTCCCTTAATGTTGGGATTCGAGGGGGAAAACTCTCCGTGAGGCTGGCATGCCTCGAATCAAGGTGGATATGGACACTTCGGACTGTTTGCCCCCTCGGGCTCAATGAGCATCTAAGTTTTGCTCCTTTCCTACCTCAGTAATGTGAATGTGTATGTCCTTTGCGGACAGCCATCTGTTTTTAATTTTCGTTTTATACCTTTTAGACTTAGTGTTTATCACGTTGGCCTGATGACTGGTGTTGTTCCACTTTATGGATCGCTATCTGAAGTGACATGCTTGATACCGTGCAACCTAGGATATGGGAGTGTGCCAGCTACATGAACTTTGGTGCCGGATAATGGAGTATTTCAAGATACCACACTTACCTTCTGGGACATATACCAACTGCCTACTTTTCTTTCTTTTTCTTTTCTTTTTTTCTTTATAATAGATATACTGTTACCGCATGGACTTCTGAAAAAGTGAAATATTATTAGTCCTAAGATATGGAATGTAGTCAGCTATATGATATTTGATAATGGGGTATTTTTGGATCTTATATTCCCCCTCTTTTGTATAAGCTAGTGTGCATAGAATGATTACATTATTTGTTCTCATCAATGGATGTGTTATCGTTATGGCGTTTAGTATTATATATATTTTGTGATGCATATACTTTTTTTGTCTTAATTCGCCATATATTGACTTGTCATCGGATGTATTCTGTGCCATAGTGGTATTGGGGGTTTTTGTGGTCCGTACTTTTCCCTTATGTCTGCTGATTCTCTATTTTTTTCTGTCCCTTGTCTATATTATTTCCATCTGGGGCAGCGGTGTTCATGGTGGGTGTTGCTGGTAAGATCACGTGGGGCCCCACGTGATTCCCCTGCACACTTCCAGTTTCATACTGCCCTTTGACTCTTGGGTCTCTAATAGTATTCCTTTCTGTTTCGGCCCCTGGGCTGCTATTCTTCTGTGCCCCTTGTTCACATGGCGATCCGCATCGGTTAATCTAGCCTATATATGCACGCTCTATTTGTAGCGGTGGTCCCCATAGTGAACGGTGCCGGTGGGTCGCGTATATTTACATGTGACCCCTTTTCGTATTCATGTGTGTATGTTGTTCTCTGCACGTTGCATAGTTACTGCATAGCCTTTCCGGCCCCAGTGTTATCATGTGACTCCTCCTCGTACTCACTTGTGTAAGCTGTGGACGCTCTATGGTTGCCTAGTGACTGCATAGCACTTCCGGTTTTTAGCGTACCCTCCATTTCCGGTCTGTGGCCTTTTTAATCCCCGCACTTCTTCTGTCTTGCGTGCCCCCTGACGAAGGTGTTCCGAAACGCGCGTTGGGGCGGGCGCCGGGACCCTCACTGGCCAGCACTTGCTCATACCATACGGTGATGTATTCTGTCTGCTTCTTGCCATCTCTATTTCTTTATACGTGTAGCTCCACTGTGAGCCGGGAATGGTACTAAGAGGTTACACTCTCCCCCTTTTCTTGTACTTATGTACGTGGAGTAGTATGTGGTCAGGACATCCCCACTTTTCTCTTTACATATATATGTACATCTGTGAATTAATCATTGTGGCCAGTGTGGGTACCTAGCGCCTGGTGTTTGTTATATTGGTGGTTTTCTGCTGCTGCCACCACTTCTATGTATTTCCAAATAAAGTATTTTTTGCACTTTCTAGACCCGATTGTTGAGTGGAAGTTTTTCTTCCCCCCCCCCCCTTTTCTGTGTATTTAAATATATCAACAACTGGTCGACTATAAATCCATGGCAGGCTTGGTCCCCTTTATTTTAAATATATTAAGACTGATTTATCTATATATGTTGTGACCATGCACTGGTATTGTCTGCCGCCAGTCACCGTTCTCCTTCTTTATTCTTTTAACCATGGCTACATTTGTATTGCATTGGTTGATGCACCAATGTACTGATTTAAATGGTTTAATGAAAGCTAAGTATTTTGTGTTCTTCATACTCTCGTATGGATTTCAAAGGTCTGTCACGCATGGTATTCTAAATCCATTTTTGTGAGCTTAAATTATAAACATTATAGGACAGGTCATCATAATGTGATCACTGGTTGTCTGAAACCTATCACCCTCACTGATCTGTGCTTGAAAGCAGCCATTAAACAATGTATGGAAATGTTATGTTGAGCTGTATGCATTGTTTCATTTGGCCACTGCCAGGGCATGTATCAGCTGATCAAAGGGGGGTGTCAGATATGCAACACCCTCTGATCTCATATTAATTACGTATCATCATGATGAGTCAACAGATTATATAGCATTGTTGGTGCTATCAAGGCATTTGATGTATTCATCAGTATTCCCTACTAGAGATGAGCAAACTTGTGCAGAAAACGTTCGCCAATCTCAAATTCAGTACATTCGGGTTCATGTTAACTTTCACGAGCATTTTTATTCAAAGTTGGCAAATTTCGGTCACATTTCAGTAAATTATAGCGTTTCCACTAATGCTTACTTTTTGTGTGTTGATTCAATTAGGGCACAGAAACCATCCACAATGTCATGGCATAAAGTCTTCTGCAATTGGCTGTTGAAGACACATGTCCAAGGCCATATAAAAAGCGGAAATCTTGTTTTGCTGGCACCATTTCTCAGGGTCATAGTGCAGAGAAGCTGCTCTTAATAATGCTGCAATTGAACTTGTCAGGTAGCTAGATACGATCCTGTCTTGTATGAAATCGATCTTCCAGCATCTAACAAGATTGTGCAAAAACTGTGTGGCAGTCTCCAGTGGTGCCATTTCCTACTCTAAATCATTTGTGATAGAACTGTGTTTCAGAGACAAATCAGAAGGCCAGATTTCCACTTAAAAATCAATAGGCCTAATATTGGGGTGCAGTCACAAGGCCCAATAAGCTAGCTCAATTAGTTTGTGATGAAACAATGTTTTATTGACAAATCAGAAGGCCAGATTTCCACTTAAAAATCATTAGGTATAACAGTGTTGCTCAGGCACACTATCTAAGAAAATAACAAAAACAACCCAGAAAACTGAGCCAGAGATGACTTGAAAACATGCATGATGTAAAAGTATGTTCACACTAGCCATGAAAACAAACAAATCCAAAGAAAAAACAATATGTGCATACACCTTAAAAAAACCCATAAAGCTGTACCACCGCAACAAGGTGCACCCAATTGGGACAGTAACTACACTCTCTAATATTAAAACCTACCTAGTGTGAATAGTGGCAGTCATCTGGGGCATCTGCACTGATGCCCAAAATGTTTCATGTTGGATCTGGGGCCGGACAAAGTAGGGTCTAAGCAAAATCCATACCCTCATCACCAGACATTAACCACAAAGGGTGGAGGTGATCCTGATGAAATTCAGATACCAAAATCATGGTCATGATTAAGGGAGCTTAGTCTCCAGAAACGTGTTGAGTTTCTTACCTATATGGTGCGTGCTGAAGTCTGTATCCTCCATGTTTAAAGTTTGTGAATAAAGAAAACTCTTTTTTACGGATTCGGTGAAGCTGGACATTCCTTTCCTTTTTTAACCTTGAGTGTTACCCTGCCACCAACTCTCCATGTACTTGGACTTCATGAAAGCGCCCGACATATGAGTGCCTTATTGCTGCACTACCTTCAACATGATGCCTGTATTCTTAGGGTTAGAAATAGTACTGACTGTTCATTGCCATTCTATTAGATCCACGGAACAAGAGTAAATTTAGCCAAGTGACCCTCCTAGTAAGGGATGCACGCATGCTGGAGTATCGAAATACACTTGCAAACAGTCTTAACAGTGGTTTTCCCCAAGACAGCAGTGAGGCACGCAGTGTGCATCCCGATTTTAGACGTTTAATCGTGGGAACATCAAGGCGTCATCTCAAAAATACTAGCAGCAGCTGTGTAAGTGCCATGAGCAATTTCTGTGTTCACACATTTTTTAGACCAGCCCAAGCATCAGCAGAGCTGAGTACAAGCCTGGCACATTCTGAAAGATTGGAGAGGATGGTTTAGAAGTATCTTTATCTCATTATCAATGCCATCAAGGGGGTTGGACCTTTTTTCAAAATTGGAAGAGTAGCCTGAACTTGCTGTGTTGCCTTGGAGGCTTTGTCATGCCCGGCAGCCAGCGTTCTCTGAGAAGGTGTTTTCAGCATTGCTAGTGGTGTCCTAATGGATAAGCACATCTGGTTGTCCCTGAAATAGACCGTCTAGCTTACATCAAAGTGAACAAGTCCTGAATCTTCACTGACTTTTGCACTCTAGTTGCAGACTAGGCGATGGTGTTGTTTTTAGTTTCATTCATTGATCTCACTGTATTGCAGTCTATGCCCTCTTTGTGGTGTATTCTGTGTCTACAGCTGCTACAGCTGTGCTACAGCTGTTGCTACAGCTGCTAATTTTACAAACAATATTTGAACTGTAAAGACTCCAAGTTGAGTTTCCATCTGGTGGGTTGACTGTAGGAGAAGGTGTGTCAGAGGCCTATTATAATATTTCTAATCTGAGGAGATTGATGCCATTTTTGTGGTATGTGACAATTATTTTGAAATGTGGAGACTTCAAGTTCAGTCTCCATCTGGTTGGTTGCCTGTTTAAGTAGGTCTCCAAGACAGGCAGGCCTGCACTTACTTTCAGTCAACTATCTGTGTTACTTTCCTTAAAATTTTCTACCAATAGTTTTAATGTATAAAAACAGATATTTGTACAATCTGAATGTGGCTGGAAAAAAATTGAGGTGTTCTAGGAGGAATCAAGTCTTTCAGTTAAGTAGACTTACAACACTCCTGTAACCAGCAACAATCAACCACATTCAAATCCTTCAGATGGAACCTGAAAACCCACCTGTTCAAGAAAGCCTACAGCCTGCAATGACCCCACTGCTTCCTCACCACCACTGGAGCTCTCCCCTCACCAACACCGGAGCTGCTGCAACCCCCCAACCCATTGTCTCCTTCCCCACCATCCTGTACAATGTAAGCCCGCAATGGCAGGATCCTCACCCCTCTGTATCAGTCTGTCATTGTTAGTTTGCTTACTTTAAGTGATGTCTGTAATTTGTATGTAACCCCTTCTCATGTACAGCACCATGGAATCAATGGTGCTATATAAATAAATAATAATTATAATAATAACCAGTTCCTCATTGAAACTTTAATTCCAAGCTGTCGATACTTGGCTAGACTCTAATACTTCATGCATGGCTAATGGCTGACTGCTTCTGTGTCATTATAAAAGGTTCTACTGTGGGTCAACTGATCAGTCAATGTTCTGTTACTTTCCTTATATTTTTCTACCAAAAGTACTGTATGAAACAGATGTTTATTCTATCTGAGTGAGGCTGGAATAAAAAAAATAGAGGTGTTGCTTGAGATATCAGTTCTCCCAAGCTAAGAAGGCTTACACTGCACTCTTAACCACCAGGTCCTCATTGAAACTTCAATTCCAAGCTGTAGATGCTGGGCCAGACCTTGATACCTCATGCATGGCCCATGGCTGACTGCTGCTGTGTCATTTGCAAATTTCTACTGTGGGTCAATTGATCCCAGTTTTCAGGGTGTCTGTCAATAATTTTAGCCATTTGGAAAGTTTTTTGTCATCCCTTAAGGTGCTGTGCATATGTTCGATTTGGCCTCCATTGAATGTTCAGGTACACTCGTCGAACCATTCGGCAAACATGTTCGATGACCGTTTAAACATTTGGCGAATTGTACTGAACCAAACCTTGAAAGGTTTGCCAATCTCTATTGTACACGTAAGAAATGTAAGGCTAAAGGTACCGTCACACTTAGCGACGCTGCAGCGATACCGACAACGATCCGGATCGCTGCAGCGTCGCTGTTTGGTCGCTGGAGAGCTGTCACACAGACCGCTCTCCAGCGACCAACGATCCCGAGGTCCCCGGTAACCAGGGTAAACATCGGGTAACTAAGCGCAGGGCCGCGCTTAGTAACCCGATGTTTACCCTGGTTACCATCGTAAAAAAACAAACAGTACATACTTACATTCAGCTGTCTGTCCCTTGCCGTCTGTTTGCTACACTGACTGCTGGCCGCAAAGTGAAAGCAGAGCACAGCCACAGCGGTGAGTCACCGCTGTGTGACTCACCGCTGTGCTGTGCTTTCACTTTCACTTTGCGGCCAGCAGTCAGTGCAGGAAATAGACGGCAAGGGACAGACAGCTGAATGTAAGTATGTACTGTTTGTTTTTTTACGATGGTAACCAGGGTAAACATCGGGGTTACTAAGCGCGGCCCTGCGCTTAGTTACCCGATGTTTACCCTGGTTACCAGTGAAGACATCGCTGAATCGGTGTCACACACACCGATTCAGCGATGTCTGCGGGGAGTCCAGCGACGAAATAAAGTTCTGGACTTTCTTCCCCGACCAGCGACAGCACAGCAGGGGCCTGATCGCTGCTGCCTGTCACACTGGACGATATCGCTAGCGAGGACGCTGCAACGTCACGGATCGCTAGCGATATCGTCTAGTGTGACAGTACCTTAAGTTCACATGTCCAGTAATCAACCATTAGAATGGATCCAGCAGAAATCCATTGACAAAATATTGGGCAGTCACAACTTTTTTGTCCTCCTGAAAAAAACTGATTTTAACTGGATCCATTCTTTTCAAACATAGAAGTCCACGGAAAACATGTCTGTTATCCACTGTTCTCCCATATGAAAAGCATTAATTTGTATTGCTTATTGGAGGTTGAAAAATAAATGTGAACTTTCAAGTAATCAGTCATTTAAAATTGATCCAGTAAGCAAAACATTTTCTTTTTAAATATTAAAATAGATGGCTATTTAACTGATCCATTTTCCATAGAATTCAATGTTAAAAAAAAAGGATTATTGTCAGTTACTAGAAGCATTGAAATGGTACTTAGACTAATGTAAAAGTTCTGAATCCTTAGTCTGTTAATATACTGAAGTAGATGACATGAAGAAAACATTTTTTTGTATAATAAACGCTTCATAATTCAAACCTTATTTAATAAAAAAAGAATGAAGTCATAATAAAAAATAATTCGAGAATAAAAATTGTAGCCGTACAATGTAACATAATTTACAGGAGATCATGTTGCAACTATTGTAGAATGTGAGATATGACTTGGGAATTAACAGGATTTTACTGTAATGTCTCACCCAATGTGCTACCTATTAGGAATCGAATTAGAGCTCCATAATTGCAGAAATATAAATCCTTTGTGTTAAGTATACCATACCGCTAGGAATGTATTAATATATGAATACAGCATAAAATATATTAAAAGCTAACTTTAAAGTCAGTGATAATTTTTCCTGCCTTCTAAGACTAAACTTTTAATTTTTTTTTTTTTCTAACAGAAAAACTGTTCTTATTTTCACTAGCTAGGTGCTTATTTCCTTCATAGCTGGCTATTTCACTTTTGTCTGTTCAGAAGCTCTCACTATACAGCATCAACTGTAAGGTTGCATTAGCGTGCAAGTTGTATTAATGTTTTTAGACAAACATAGGAGTGGATCCAAAAGGAAGGAAAGTAGAAAGGAAATGCTTTTATATCTACTATAATAATAAAAAAGAATGAGCCTAAAAAAATACATGTCAATTCAATTAATGGCTCAATGACATGTTATAATACATAGAGCCTAGATTTTTATTTTATTTTATTATGCTTTTGCTTATATAACACCATCATATTCCACAATGCTTTACAGGCATTATCATCACTGTCCCCATTGGGGCTCAGAATCTAAATTGGCTATCAGTATACTTTTGGTTTGTGGAAGGAAACCCATGCAAACATGGGGAGAATGTGGAGACCCCACTTAAATTAGTTTCAGCTTTTCAGCTATACCTATTGCAAAGACATGTATGAAATCAAACACATAGCCATGCAAGATCATTGCCAAAGATTGGCCACAGTGTAGGATGTATTCAGAGGCACTGTCCACAAAATCCTCTTATATCAAAATTTAGTTTGTAAAGTTTCTGAGATGCTAAATCTGTCCTGTTCAACTGTAAGATTTTTGGATTATGTTAAAAGATTTATGCTGCCTTTGTCCAATGTCTGGTTCATTATTTCCTAGTAGCTGAACTAGTCTTCACTTCTGTGTATAGCATCCCTGGCATGGCATCCTGGAAACCTCCTATGTGTAGCTGGTTTTGTGACTGTTGTCATGTTGGACCAGACCGGATGACAAGGCAGGGCAGTAGAAATTATTTTGCACAAATCTCAAAGTTTTTTCAAGCAGGTTGATAATGTAAACTTATAGAGCCAAGTTCTGAAGAGCATGATACATAAAATGTGCCTTTTCTCCGTTGCATCAACAATTACAGAGTTTAAGATGTCATTAGCAGTGATATCCATGCATGAATTGTGCAAATGAAGTTCCATATAATAAAACCGTACGGTCAGACTGTGTACAAGCTTAAGATAACAATTCTTAAAACTGTAGTAGGGTTAATCATGTTACCACTAGAGTCTAGAGCAGTGAAAACATGTACTGCTTAGATCTTATTCAGGTGTACATTATTGATGCATGTGATTAGAGATGAATAAAGAAAATTGAGCCGAATTGAATTCTACTTGGTTACAGCACACAATGTGATGTCTTAACCTTGCACATGCATTCACAGAACCCTCCTGACCCTCATTAGAGATAGAAGTGACGGCTCAGAGTGAGTGGCCCAGAAATTTTCACCTGAGAGGCATGGATCAGAAGATGCGGCATGTGTACATTGTGAGGCACATGTAAGGGTCATTTTTCGTTCCCCCCAGGATGCATATTGATGCCATGGGAGTGCATTGTATTCACAGGCGTAGCTGTGATTGCAATGCAGAATAAAAGTGAGAATAGGTCTTGGACTAGCTATTTGTACAGGGCAGATTTAAGAACACCTGTTGGGCTTTTATTTTTTAAATGGACTACAGGATGGTAGTGGGGCAGTCCGTTTCCTTCTCCCCATCCCGGGTTTCCCATGTGGCCCATGGCCACAGATTCCAATTAAAAACTCTGCAGTAAAGCGTTTGGGTGTGTCAGTGTCAGTTTGGTTTTTGCAATAGTGCAGAGCAGATGGCTCTGCAGACCTCCACCTGTGTGAGGCAACACAGGCAAGTGGAGCCAAACAGCTAATATAGATGAAAAGCCTGGCATCCACAGCGTACATGGCAGTGCACTAACCCAAGGCAACTGGTCTCAGAGGTGGACTGGCATGTTTATTGGCTGCAATCTGGAGGATATGTTTCCCAGCTGCAATCTGGAGTATATCATGTACTGTGTATTTTTGTTAGTTGAGCATTAAGCCCTTTCTGACATGAGACGTATTATCCTGTCGAGGTGGGGTGAGCTTGTATGCCCACCGACGGGATAGTACGTCATAGGGATAGTACGTCATAGCGATCGGCTGCACTCACGGAGGGAGCGCGGCCGATCGTGGCAGGGTGTCAGCTGACTATCACAGCTGACATTAAGCACTATGTGCCAGGAGTGGTCACGGACTGCCCCGGCACATTAACCCCTGGCACACTACGATCAAACATGGTCGCAGTGTTCTGGCGGTATAGGGAAGCATCGCACAGGGATGGGGCTCCCTGCGGGCTTCCCTGAGACCCTTGGAGCAACGCGATGTGATTGCGTTGCTCCGAGGGTCTCCTACTTTTTTCTCCCTGCAGGCCCCAGATCCAAAATGGCCGCAGGGCTGCATCCGGGTCTTGCAGGGAGGTGGCTTCACAGCGCCTGCTCAGTGCACAGTGCTGTGCTGTGCACAGTGCACAGCAAAGTGTCAGATCAGCAATCTGTCACTTTCCTGTGATGTCCCCCCCTGGGCAAAGTAAAAAAGTAAAAGAAATATATATTTTCACGTGTAAAAAAAATAAATAAATCATAAATAAAAAAATATATATATATATTGTTCCAATAAATACATTCCTTTATCTAAATTAAAAAAACAATAAAAGTATACATATTTAGTATTGCCACTTTCGTAACGACCCCACCAATAAAACTGTCCCACTAGTTAACCCCTTCAGTGAACACCGTTAAAAAAAGGCAAAAAACGTTTTAATATCATACCGACAAACAAAAAGTGGAATAGCACGTGAAAAAAATGACCGATATAAATAACCATGGTACCGCTGAAAACGACACCTTGTCCCGCAAAAAACAAGCTGCCATACAGCATGATCAATGAAAAAATAAAAAACGTATAGTCCTCAGAATAAAGCGATGCAAAAATAAATATTTTTTCTATAAAATAGTGTTTATCGTATAAAAGTGCCAAAACATAAAAAAAATATATAAATGAGGTATCACTGTAATCATACTGACCTGAAGACTAAAACTGCTTTATCCATTTTACCAAACGCGGAACAGTAGAAACACCCCCCAAAAGAAATTCATGAATAGCTGAATTTTGGTCATACTGCCTCACAAAAAGCGGAATATAAAGCGATCAAAAAATGTCACATGCCTGAAAATGATACCAATAAAAATGTCAACTTGTCCCGCAAAAAACAAGACCTCACATAACTCTGTGGACCAAAATGTGGAAAAATTATAGCTCTCAAAATGTGGTAAAGCAAAAAAATATTTTTTGCAATAAAAAGCGTTTTTTAGTGTGTGACAGCTGCCAATCATAAAAATACGCTAAAAAACCACACTATTAATGTAAATGAAACCCCCCTTCATCACCCTCTTAGTTAGGTAAAAATAATACAATTAAAAAAAGTATTTATTTCCATTTTCCCATTAGGGTTAGGGTTAGGGCTAGGGTTAGGGTTGGGGTTAGGGTTGGTGCTAGGGTTGGGTTGGTGCTAGGGTTAGGGTTGAGGTTAGGGTTTGGACTACATTTACGGTTGGGATTTGTGTTAGGGGTGTGTCAGGGTTAGGGGTCTGGTTAGAGTTATGGTTGGGATTAGGGTTAGGGGTGTGTTGGAGTTAGGGTTGTGGTTGGGGTTAGGGGTGTGGTTGGGATTAGGGGTGTGTTTGGGTTAGGGTTTCAGTTAGAATTTGGGGTTTCCACTGTCTAGACACATCGGGGCTCTCCAAACTCGACATGGCGTCCGATCTCAATTCCAGCTAATTCTGCATTGAAAAAGTAAAACTGTGCTCCTTTCCTTCCGAGCTCTCCCATGCGCCCAAACAGGTGTTTACCCCAACATATGGGGTATCTGCGTACTCAGGACAAATTGGACAACAACTTATGGGGTCCAATTTCTCTTGTTGCCCTTGGGAAAATAGAAATTTGGGGGGCTGAAAAAAACATTTTTGTGGGCTAAAAATGATTTTTTATTTTCACGGCTCTGCATTATAAACTGTAGTGAATTACTTGGGGGTTCAAAGTTCTCACAACAAACCTAGATAAGTTCCTGGGGGCTCTATGTTCCAATATGTGGTCACTTGTGTTTTTTTTTTACTGTTTAGGTACATCAGGGGCTCTCCAAATACAACGTGATGCCTGCAGACCAATCCATCTAAGTCTGCATTCCAAATGGCACTCCTTCCCTTCCGAGCTCTGCCATGCGCTCCAAACGGTGGTTCCCCCCCAACATATGGGGTATCAGCGTACTCAGGACAAATTGGACAACAACTTTTGGGGACCAATTTCTCCTGTTACCCTTGGGAAAATACAAAACTGGGTGTTAAAGATGGTTTTTGTGGAAAAAAATATTTTTTATTTTCACGGCTCTGCGTGTTAGGGGTCGAGTTCCCGCTTCTGCACAGGGGGAATCTCGAGCCACTTCCGCTGCGGTCTCCCATTCTTGTCCAGCCGCAGTGGAGCCTGCTCAGCAAGGACGTCAGTCCCAGCGTCTTGCTCATTCTCACTCTGTTCTGAGAGTTAGTGCTGCTTCTCCAGTCTCTGCCTTTAAAGTCAGTGCTGGTCAGCAGCGAGCGGACTTCTCTGGGACTAAGTCCTTGTCTGCATGTACTGAGCATGCCCAGCGTAAGGTCTCCCGTTGGAGATCGAGGGTCATGTGCTCAGTCTCTGCAGCACATTCCATTGGTCCTCTTGGCAGGTCCTAGAAGGGCAAAAGTGCTGTGGCCACTTCCTGTGCTGCTGCTATATTAACTGCGCATGACCGCACGGCCATGCGCTAGTATTTTCTTACAATTGCTTATGTGTGTATGTTGTGAGTGCAAGTCGTCCTTGGAAACCCCTACCCTATTGAATGTCTGTTCGCGGAAGGTGTATGGCTGCTACCTAGCGCCCGACTTAGCCTACAGCACTAACACACATCACAGCGTCCTGTAGCTGTGCCTGCCAGTACGGCGCCGTGCGCCTGCCTTGCGCTTTCCATACCCGAGTCTGGGTGGTTAGTGGCGTCCGTTAGTGCGGCATCGCTCGCACTCTTGTGCACATAGATTGCTTAAGGTTCTCTACACACCCAGTTGCGGTGTTACGCCAGCAAGGGTCTAATCGGGCTCCAATCCCTTCTGGGGTTAAGTCCGCTGACCACTTGCTCGCGCACTAGTGCGGTACTGCGGTCCTGTGAATTAACAGGATCGCTTTCTTCACGCTGGGTGAGGTTTAACCCACGCGTGTATACCGCCATATTGTCTGCTAATTGCTAGCAGCAGGTTCTCACCTGCACGGTGGACCCCGGACTGCGAACGCACCTTTATCATCTGTCTTGGTGCGTTCCGCCAGTCCTAACATAATACTAGCGCCAGGGTCTGGCTAGTAAAATGGCGGACGATCAGCGTTTACAGCGGTACATCCAGCAGCTGGAGGGAAGGTTGGCGGCTCTTGAGCGTTCAACCTCAGCTGTGGATGTTACTGCTGTCGCTGTTCAGGCTGCAAGTGTGGCTGCAGCTACCTTGTCCACTGCCGCTCCTGTACCGACGCTATCTCGCCTCCCGCTACCAGAGAAATTTTCTGGTGACAGTAAGTCCTGTAGGGGTTTCGTGAGTCAGTGCTCAATACATCTCGAGCTTCTGGCCTCTCGTTTCCCTACAGAGCGGGCTAAGGTGGGCTTTATAATTTCCTTATTGTCGGACAGGGCGTTGCAGTGGGCTACGCCGCTGTGGGAGCGTGGCGATCATGTGGTGCAGAGTGCTCCGTTATTCCTGAGCACTCTGAAACAGGTCTTTCTAGGACCTCGTGTCACCCATGATACGGCGCTCCAACTGTTGGCACTGACTCAGGGCTCGTCCTTGGTCAGCCTTTTTGCCGTCCATTTCCGCACTCTGGCATCTGAGCTGGAGTGGACGGATAAAGCCCTTATCCCTATATTTTGGAGGGGGCTGGCTGACCACGTTAAGGACGCTCTGGCCACTAGGGAGATTCCCGCCACACTGGAGGAGTTAATAGCAGTATCTACTCGCATTGACCTCCGTTTTCACGAGCGGAGGTTAGAGCGAGCCCAGTGTAGGCAGAGGTTTCGGCTGGCTCCCACCTTCGCCAAACCTTTGGAATCTCCAGTTCAGGCTCCTGAGTTCCAGGAACCTAAGGTGGTGTCACGAGCGGGATCTAAGTCCCAGACTGCTCGTGCACCCCAGGGTTGCCAGGTTTGCCAACAGTCAGGACATCTTGCCACCAGATGTCATCAGCGGTCGAGGAAACGTCAGCGTCTAGTGGTAGTAGGTGGAGGTGCACTAGACACTGCGACGTTTGCCTCCAAATTGTCCTTTAAGGGGACAATTACCTTTGGCTCATCCTCCCACTCGGTAGACCTCTGCGTGAATTCTGGGGCGGAGGGCAATTTTATGTCTTCTGCCTTCGCCCAACGTCACGCAATACCCCTGGTTATGCTATCCCAACCAGTAACGGTACGAGTGGTGAATGGGTCGACACTCCCCGCACAGATAACACATCAGACCATCCCTATTACTCTGTCCCTGTCGCCATCCCATCAGGAGATTATTTCTCTGCTCGTCATTCCTGAGGGTATTGATGAGGTCCTGTTGGGGATACCTTGGCTACGGTACCACTCTCCTCACATCGAGTGGTCCTCAGGCAGAATTCTGGGATGGGGTGAATCATGTGGGGGTAGGTGTCACCGAGAGTGCGTTCAGGTTGCTACTACTGAGGTACCCGCAGATCTATCCTCTCTCCCCAAGCAATATTGGTCTTATGCAGATGTATTCTCCAAGAAGGCGGCGGAGACCCTTCCGCCCCATCGCCCCTATGACTGTCCTATCGATCTCTTGCCTGGTGCTGAGCCTCCCCGGGGTCGAGTCTATCCATTATCTCTCCCGGAAACGGAGGCAATGTCTCAGTACATACAAGAGAATCTGGCAAGAGGGTTCATTAGGAAGTCAGTGTCACCTGCTGGGGCAGGGTTCTTCTTCGTGCAGAAGAAGAATGGAGAACTACGTCCATGCATAGACTACAGGGGTCTTAATGCTATCACAGTGAAGAACAAGTACCCTTTACCGTTGATTTCTGAGCTTTTCGATAGGCTTCGGGGAGCTAGAGTGTTTACGAAACTAGATCTGCGGGGTGCTTACAATCTGATTCGCATCCGTGAGGGGGACGAGTGGAAAACGGCATTTAACACCAGAGATGGGCACTATGAGTATCTGGTGATGCCCTTCGGGCTCTGTAATGCACCTGCCGTTTTTCAAGACTTTGTCAATGACATCTTCCGGGATATGCTTTCCACCTCGGTTGTAGTCTATCTGGATGATATTCTCATCTTTTCTCCAGATATTGACTCCCACCGGAGAGATGTTGGCAGAGTCTTCGACCTCCTACGGGCAAACTCTCTTTACGCAAAGTTGGAGAAGTGTGTGTTTGAGCAGGAGTCCTTACCTTTCCTGGGCTATATCATCTCCGCCCAGGGATTGGCTATGGATCCTGCCAAACTACAGGCTGTGATGGACTGGCAAGAGCCCCATTCTCTTAAAGCGGTGCAGCGCTTTATGGGGTTCATAAACTATTACCGCCAGTTCATTCCCTACTTCTCAACTCTGGTGGCTCCCTTGGTAGCCCTCACCAAGAAGGGAGCGAATCCCAAATTGTGGTCGGAAGAGGTCTCCAAGGCCTTCACTTCTATTAAGTCCCACTTTGCTAGCGCTCCCATCTTACATCGTCCCGATGTGGATAAGCCATTCCTACTGGAGGTGGATGCCTCGTCCGTTGGTGCTGGAGCAGTCCTCTACCAAAAGGATGCTCAAGGTCGGAAGCATCCATGCTTCTTCTTCTCCAAGACCTTCACGCCAGCGGAGAGGAACTACTCCATCGTGGACAGGGAGTTGCTAGCAATGAAGTTGGCCTTTTCGGAGTGGAGACATCTTCTGGAAGGTGCGCGGTTTCCCTTCCAAGTTTACACGGACCACAAAAATTTGGTCTATTTGCAGACAGCCCAGCGGCTAAATTCTCGCCAGGCCAGATGGTCCCTGTTCTTCTCCCGGTTCCACTTTTCCCTTCATTATCTCGCCGGGGAGAAGAATATCCGTGCTGACGCTCTCTCTCGCTCCCTTATGTCAACTGAGGAGGAGGAAGAGGAGCCTCGGCTTATTGTCCCTTCCGAGAGCCTGAGAACCGTGGCGCCGGTTTCGCTAGAGTCTGTGCCTCCGGGCAAGACTTTTGTGCCCATTAATTTGCGACCGGAGGTTCTCTCTTGGGCTCATTCGTCCAGGGTGGGTGGACACTTTGGGACAAAGAGGACATCTGAGCTACTGGCGAGGACGTACTGGTGGCCGCATATGGTCCGGGATGTCAGGGATTATGTTCTGGCGTGTGTCTCCTGCGCCAAAAATAAATCTCCGCGTCAAAGGCCAGCTGGTTTGCTCTATCCCTTGCCGGTGGCAGATAGGCCCTGGGAGATGGTCGGGATGGACTTTGTTGTGGGTTTGCCCAAGTCTCGCGGCTGTACCATCATTTGGGTCATCACCGATCATTTCTCAAAAATGGTGCATTTGGTGCCGCTGCCGCGGTTACCTTCTGCACGGGCCTTGGCAGCGTTGTTCATCAAACATATCTTCCGCCTACATGGTATGCCAGACAAAATTGTCAGTGACCGGGGTCCCCAGTTTGCGTCTCGGTTCTGGAGAGAGCTCTGTCGTCTTCTCAGTATTGAGTTGAATCTCTCTTCCGCTTATCATCCCGAGACGAATGGGTTGGTAGAGAGGGCCAACCAGACCTTGGTCACATACCTGCGGCATTTTGTTTCAGCCAGGCAGGATGACTGGGCATCCTTGCTATCATGGGCAGAGTTTGCACTGAACAACGCCGTTGCCGACTCCACTGGACAAACCCCATTCCTCCTCAACTATGGTCAGCATCCACGGGTACCTGTGCCTATGCCCGTGTCTTCCGCCGACTCCAGGGTGGCAGACTGGGCTGTGGAGGCACGGGATATTTGGGACCGCACTCAGGATGCCATTCGGGCCTCTAAGGAGAGAATGAGGTCCTCCGCTGATGCTCATCGGCGTCCCGCCCCGACCTTTGCTCCTGGCGACTTGGTGTGGCTCTCCGCCCGTAACATCAGGCTGCGAGTTGAGTCCACTAAATTTGCTCCTCGCTACTTGGGTCCATTCAAGGTCCTCGAACAGGTTAATCCTGTGGTCTATCGTTTGGCCCTTCCGCCACGCCTGGGTATCACCGACACCTTTCATGTGTCCCTCTTGAAACCCGTGTATATGTCCCGCTTTTCCGAGTCATCTGCTGGGACATCGGGTTCGTCTACGGACGATTATGAGGTGAACGCTATTTTGGGGTGCAAGGTGATGCGTGGTAAAAAATTTTATTTGGTGGACTGGAAGGGTTATGGTCCCGAGGACAGGTCCTGGGAGCCTGTTGAGCACATTCGGGCTCCGCAGCTCATTGCTGCCTTCGAACGTAGCGAGGCCCAAGGAGGGGGGGGCCCTAGGAGGGGGGGTAATGTTAGGGGTCGAGTTCCCGCTTCTGCACAGGGGGAATCTCGAGCCACTTCCGCTGCGGTCTCCCATTCTTGTCCAGCCGCAGTGGAGCCTGCTCAGCAAGGACGTCGGTCCCAGCGTCTTGCTCATTCTCACTCTGTTCTGAGAGTTAGTGCTGCTTCTCCAGTCTCTGCCTTTAAAGTCAGTGCTGGTCAGCAGCGAGCGGACTTCTCTGGGACTAAGTCCTTGTCTGCATGTACTGAGCATGCCCAGCGTAAGGTCTCCCGTTGGAGATCGAGGGTCATGTGCTCAGTCTCTGCAGCAGATTCCATTGGTCCTCTTGGCAGGTCCTAGAAGGGCAAAAGTGCTGTGGCCACTTCCTGTGCTGCTGCTATATTAACTGCGCATGACCGCACGGCCATGCGCTAGTATTTTCTTACAATTGCTTATGTGTGTATGTTGTGAGTGCAAGTCGTCCTTGGAAACCCCTACCCTATTGAATGTCTGTTCGCGGAAGGTGTATGGCTGCTACCTAGCGCCCGACTTAGCCTACAGCACTAACACACATCACAGCGTCCTGTAGCTGTGCCTGCCAGTACGGCGCCGTGCGCCTGCCTTGCGCTTTCCATACCCGAGTCTGGGTGGTTAGTGGCGTCCGTTAGTGCGGCATCGCTCGCACTCTTGTGCACATAGATTGCTTAAGGTTCTCTACACACCCAGTTGCGGTGTTACGCCAGCAAGGGTCTAATCGGGCTCCAATCCCTTCTGGGGTTAAGTCCGCTGACCACTTGCTCGCGCACTAGTGCGGTACTGCGGTCCTGTGAATTAACAGGATCGCTTTCTTCACGCTGGGTGAGGTTTAACCCACGCGTGTATACCGCCATATTGTCTGCTAATTGCTAGCAGCAGGTTCTCACCTGCACGGTGGACCCCGGACTGCGAACGCACCTTTATCATCTGTCTTGGTGCGTTCCGCCAGTCCTAACACTGCGTTATTAACTGTAGTGAAACATTTGGGGGTCCAAAGTTCCCACAACACATCTAGATAAGTTTCTTGGTGGGTCTAGTTTCCAATATGGGGTCACTTGTGGGGGGTCTACTTTTGAAAATAGTGTTACTTGTGGAGGGTTTCAATGTTTAGGTGCATCAGGGGCTCCCCAACGCAACATGGCGTCCCATCTCAATTCCAGCCAATTTTGCATTGAAAAGTCAAACAGCGCGCCTTCCCTTACCAGCTCTGCCATGCACCCAAACAGTGGTTTACCACCATATATGGGGTGTCAGCATACTCAGGACAAATTGCACAAAAACTTTTGGGGTACAATTTCTTCTGGTAACCTTGGGAAAATAAAAAATTGGGGGCGAAAATTTCATTTTTGTGAAAAAATATTATTTTTTATTTTTACGGCTTTACATTATAAACTTCTGTGAAGCACTTGGTGGGTCAAAGTGCTCACCACACATCTAGATAAGTTCTGTAGGGGGTCTACTTTCCAAAATGATGTCACTTGTGGGGAGTTTCACTGTTTAGGCACATTAATGGCTCTCCAAATGCAACATGGCGTCCCATCTTAATGCCAGCCAATTTACCCCCATACATGGGGTATCCAGATACTCAGGACAAATTGTACAACAACTTTAGGGGTCCATTTTTTCTTGTTACCCTTGGTAAAATAAAACAAATTGGAGCTGAATAAATTTTTTGTGAAAAAAAATTAAATGTTCATTTTTTTGAAACATTCCAAAAATTCCTGTGAAACACCTGAAGGGTTAATAAACTTCTTGAATGTGGTTTTGAGCACCTTGAGGGGTGCAGTTTTTAGAATGGTGTCACACTTGGTTATTTTCTATCACATAGACCCCTCAAAATGACTTTAAATGTGACGTGGTCTTTAAATAATAATGGTGTTGTAAAAATAAGAAATAGCTGGTCATCATTTAACCCTTATAACTCCCTAACAAAAAAAAACTTTGTTTCCAAAATTGTGCTGATGTAAAGTAGACATGTGGGAAATGTTACTTATTAAGTATTCTGTGTGACATATCTCTGTGATTTAGGGGCGTAAAAATTCAAAGTTGGAAAATTGCGAAATTTTCAAAATTTTCGCCAAATTTCCATTTTTTCACAAATAAACGCAGGTAATTTCAAATAAATTTTACCACTTTAATGAACTACAATATTTCACAAGAAAACATTGTCAGAATCACCCGGATCTGTTGAAGCGCTCCAGAGTTATAACCTCATAAAGGGACACTCTAATCAAACTATGACCCAAATTTGCTTAGTGTCAGCATAGTGTGATCCAATTCTTTTAGATGAGAGAATCAGAGCACATTTTGAAGGGAAGATGGAAAACACATTTTCTTCTTCTCTATTGTGTCAGTGTGCAGAAATCAGACTGGACTAAGATGTCATCCGATGATTTCCATGAACTCATTGACATGCATGACTGAGTGCAATTTGGCAATCAGATCAAACTCGAGCATGCTGTGATTTTCTTCATCGGACCAAAAATGTCTGAGTAAAAAAATCAGACATACGTGGCCCCGTAGACTAACATTGGTCCAAGTGAGATCCAATGTTTTTTTAAATCGCTCTCTGAAGGAATTTACAGTGGTGTGAGCGAGCCATGAGAGACATTAAATTGTGGATTACTTCCAGGTTGCATAGTGAGGGATTCTCTCACTTCCTGGAAACAGAAAAATTCAATTACATTTTTCTGTCAATTGTATCTCATTAATTTCAGCTAACATAAAGAACACATACCAAGCTTTATTGATTCATATAAGAAAGAAAGAATGTGTTTTTGAAAAGAATTCGAAATTGGAAAAGAACAATATATTTTCTTTCACAAACAAAAATATTGGTAAATAAAGTTTAATTAAACAATTGAGATATTTCCTTTAATTATACTATCACATACTGTTGTTTTATTGCTGTTCTATATATAAAAAAATGTCTTTCCATTAGGCATATGAAATGTATGTTAATTGTAGCTAAAACCAGCACGCAATTGCCTTCCTGATATTTAAATTCATTGCCTTTTAAGTTATTGATTAATACTAAAATGCCTGACAAAAGGGTTTGTACACCTGTCCTATTTTTGCATTTTCTTGTGTTGATTTATCACTGTCTAAAATAAGTTATAACTATTCTGGGAAGCTGATTTATTATGCAGAGCGGTGGACTGTTTCTCCCTCGGTATCTGTTGATGAATCTAGGCCAATATGTTTTACTGCTCATATGCAATATGGAAAGCTGAAGTTAAAGAATTGTTATGTTCCTCTGTGACTTCTTGTGTTGCTCAGATGATTTAATAACATGTTTAAATCATTTACCAAAGCTCAATAGTCTTAAACACATTGTTCATTTTGCTTTTCTGTAGTTGCATATATGCCAGCCTATAGCTTCCTACTGGATAGATCCTCCCGAATTCTGCCACATTTAATGAACTATGTCAAACCGATGCAAGCAGAAAAGTCATTTAACTTCAATTACCCTTGTAGCTCTCATATTAATTATCTAATGTAAATTAGTGCATGGATCTTAATACCTGTTCCTAAACACAGCTGCTGTGATTTTAAACTTTGATATATTGCGGAATATAATGCTAAACTGAGGATCTATACAAAATCACTGCATCTCGATAGCTCCAAGTAAAATCTTGGGAAAATTTTGTGCTCATGTGTGAACATGTAATCCATTAAAATAATCATTTTAATTATTTTAAATGCATAAAAAACACCAAAAACCAGTGTAACAGATATTTAGCGTAAGGGAATATATCAGATACAAAAATTAACCTGTGAATGAGGACTCTACATCTCGTAATCTATTAGGATGCCAACCACCGCTATTGAGCAGCATCAGGTCAAGAAAAGGAATGTATATATTATCTGAAAGTTTACTATTAAATTATCTTATTATCCACCTACAAGGTATAGCAAATGCCTACAAGGTAGGCACTATAATTTCTCTATAAGAAGGGTACTATCATCTCTCTAGTCGCCAAGTATCCCTTCATTGTAAAGCAATCACACCATTACCATGCACTCACCTTAGATATAGTCCACCCCATTGTATACATTGATTTTCTTCATCTCTAATTTTATACCTGTCTTTTCCTGCCTGCTTTTAACAGCCAGATAAGACGGGGGTAGCCGCCGACAAGTGGGGGCACCATATCTCGTATCTTTTAGGGTGCCAACCTCCTCAGTTTGGTAAAATCATTCTAGGACATTAGCAAGGGACTTTATAGGTATTTTTAGGCTGTTACTATATCCGGATACTAATGTAGAAGTAACTTCATCATGTGTAATTATCCATGGTCTGATTTTAGATAATTTTTGTATCTGATATATCTACTTTTCCAAAGTGTCTGCTACACCGGCTTTTGGTGTTTTTTTTTTAGAGATTAGAAATAAATAGAAAGATTATTTTATGGGATTATTTGTTTACACACGTTAATTTATTCCCATGTTTCATAACTATTTTTACAGTAAAAACTTGTATTGTTCACTTTGCACTTGACAAATACTTGCTACTTTGTGTTGGCAATTTCAATAAAAATGCAATAAAATATATTTAAATTTGATGGAGCAAAGTGAAAAAAATAAGGAAAAGTTCACGGGGTATGAATACTTTTATATCTAAGCAATTATTTTCCTTTGATTTATAAAAAAAATAATATTATACCTAATATATGTATATATATATATATATATACACATATATATAATGGTTTTTTTTCTAAATCAATAGAAAAATTTGCTTAAATTGGGTGACTGGATAATACATTATTCATTGTGGTCTTTATTCAGTGTGTGCATTGCAGCAGATCTCAGATATTTTACTTGTTATTTAGAAGTCTGTCAGTAGACAGAAAAGAGAAGATAAGAAAGGTCTGCCTTTCTTCCTATATAGACCAAAGAAGAAGAAAGGTCTATCATACATTTTTAAATACATTCCAGATCTAATGTAAAATCTCTTTTTGCCTTACAGATATTTTGCACAGACTTCTGTCAATATAACAAACTCAGACCCGGCAAAAAATATTGCACTTCTATGGACTTCAATAGGCTTAAAAGAAGTTCAGTTAGTAAATTATTCAGTCTTACTTGACCTACCAGGCTCTTCTCCAAATACAATCACTCTGAACAATGGCCAGTGCTATTATGCAAATGGACAGCAGTGTGATGAAGAGACCAAAAGTCAGGAATTTCTGTACTTGTATGCTGCCTACTCTGCCAGTGGAACTCTGGAGGTAATGTGGCTATTTATCACTGTCATTTAAATAAAATGCATTTATATATTCCCGAGTTTCATTGCATTGAAAGTAAATTTAGATTTAAGTAGCGACTGAAGTGTGAATTTGTTATTAAAATAACATACACATACGGTGTACTCAAGAAATGGTAAAATAAATGTATATCTCTGTTTATAAAAGTATAGCTGTTAGATAAATAATATTAAAAATAGATGTTAACATTTCTACTGCTTATATAATGTGATCATGTTCCACAGCACTGTGTAGTGGTCAATGCCATCATGCACATCATTTCCTGTCCCCAATGTGACATCTGATTTTCATAACTAAACAGACTACACAATTTCACAGACATTTTAATCAACTGTCCTTTATGATGTTCTGAGGTTTTGGGGGTCTCCCACAAGCATGTAGAGAATGTTCAAATTTCATTCAGATGTTGGGTTCACATTTAATACAGCATACTAATGTAAATGTAGCATTTTCTAACTTGACAGTTAACACAGTGTAGCAAAATACATTTATACAGAAAAGGGTAACTCACATCTAACTTGATGTTCTATAGCTTTTTGCTTTACTTGACTAGAGACACATTTTTGCCTTTGTATGTGTTAGGACTGGCGGAACGCACCTAGACAGATGATAAAGGTGCGTTCGCAGTCCGGGGTCCACCGTGCAGGTGAGAACCTGCTGCTAGCAATTTGCAGACAATATGGCGGTACACTAAAGTATACACGCGTGGGTTAAACCTCACCTAGCGTGAAGAAAGCGATCCTGTTAATTCACAGGACCGCAGTACCGCACTAGTGCGCGAGCAAGTGGTCAGCGGACTTAACCCCAGAAGGGATTGAAGCCCGATTAGACCCTTGCTGGCGTAACACCGCAACTGGGTGTGTAGAGAACCTTAAGAAATATAAGTGCACAAGAGTGCAAGCGATGCCGCACTAACGGACGCCACTAACCACCCAGACTCGGGTATGGAAAGCGCAAGGCAGGCGCACGGCGCCGTACTGGCAGGCACAGCTACAGGACGCTGAGATGTGTGTTTAGTGCTGTAGGCTAAGTCGGGCGCTAGATAGCAGCCATACACCTTCCGCGAACAGACATTCAATAGGGTAGGGGTTTCCAAGGACGACTTGCACTCACAACATACACACATAAGCAATTGTCAGATAATACTAGCGCATGGCCGTGCGGTCATGCGCAGTTTATATAGCAGCAGCACAGGAAGAGGCCACAGCACCTTTGCCCTTCCAGGGCCTGCAAAGAGGACCAATGGAATGTGCTGCAGAGCCTGAGCACATGACCCTCGATCTCCAACGGGAGACCTTATGCTGGGCATGCTCAGTACGTGCAGACAAGGACTTAGTCCCAGGGAAGTCCGCTCGCTGCTGACCAGCATTGACTTTAATGGCAGAGACTGGAGAAGCAGCAGTAACTCTCAGAACAGAGTGAGGATGAGCAAGACGCTGGGACCGACGTCTTTGCTGAGCAGACTCCACTGCGGCTGGACAAGAATGGGAGACCGCAGCGGAGGCGGCTCGAGATTCCCCCTGTGCAGAAGCGGGAACTCGACCCCTAACATTACCCCCCCTCCTAGGGCCCCCCCCTCCTTGGGCCTCGCTACGTTCGAAGGCAGCAATGAGCTGCGGAGCCCGAATGTGCTCAGCAGGCTCCCAGGATCTATCCTCAGGGCCGTAACCCCTCCAGTCCACTAAATAAAATTTTTTGCCACGAACCACCTTGTACCCCAAGATCGCGTTCACCTCGTAATCGTCCGTAGACGAACCCGACGTCTCAGTAGATGACTCAGAAAACCGGGACATGTAGACGGGCTTAAGGAGGGACACGTGAAAGGTGTCGGTGATACCCAGGCGTGGAGGAAGGGCCAGACGGTAAACCACAGGATTAACCTGTTCGAGGACCTTAAAAGGACCTAAGTAGCGAGGTGCAAACTTGGTGGACTCAACTCGCAGCCTGATGTTACGGGCGGAGAGCCACACTAAGTCGCCAGGAGCAAAGGTTGGAGCGGGGCGCCGATGTGCATCGGCGGAGGACCTCATTCTCTCCTTGGAAGCCTGAATAGCATCCTGAGTGCGATCCCAAATGTCCCGTGCCTCCACAGCCCAGTCTGCCACCCTGGAATCGGCGGAAGACACGGGCATGGGCACAGGTACCCTCGGATGCTGACCATAGTTAAGGAGGAATGGAGTCTGTCCAGTGGAATCAGCGACAGCATTGTTAAGAGCAAACTCCGCCCACGGTAGCAAAGATGCCCAGTCATCCTGCTTAGCAGAAACAAAATGTCGCAGATATGTGACCAAGGTCTGGTTGGCTCTCTCTACCAACCCATTCGTCTCGGGATGATAAGCCGAAGAGAGATTCAACTCGATACTGAGAAGACGACAAAGCTCTCTCCAGAACCGAGACGCAAACTGGGGACCTCGGTCACTGACAATTTTGTCTGGCATACCGTGAAGACGAAAGATGTGTTTGACAAACAACGCTGCCAAGGCCCGTGCAGAAGGTAACCGGGGAAGTGGCACCAAATGCACCATTTTAGAAAAATGGTCGGTGATTACCCAAATAATGGTACAGCCACGAGACTTGGGCAAACCCACAACAAAATCCATCCCGACCATTTCCCAGGGCCTGTCTGCCACCGGCAGAGGGTATAACAAACCAGCTGGCCGTTGTCGGGAAGACTTATTCTTGGCACAAGAGACACATGCCCGAACGTAGTCTCCGACGTCACGAACCATATGTGGCCACCAGTACGTCCTCGCCAGTAGCTCAGAGGTCCTTTTAGCCCCAAAGTGTCCACCCACTCTGGACGAATGAGCCCAAGAGAGAACCTCCGGACGCAAATTGATGGGAACAAAAGTCTTGCCCGGGGGCACAGACTCCAGCGAAACCGGAGCTACAGTTCTCAGACTCTCCGAAGGGACAATGAGCCGAGGCTCGTCCTCCTCCTCCTCAGCTGACACGAAGGAGCGAGAGAGAGCGTCGGCACGAATGTTCTTCTCCCCAGCGAGATAATGTAGGGTAAAGTGGAACCGGGAGAAAAACAAGGACCATCTGGCCTGACGAGAATTCAGCCGCTGGGCTGTTTGTAAATAGACCAAATTCTTGTGATCCGTGAAAACCTGGAATGGGAATCGGGCACCCTCCAAGAGATGTCTCCACTCAGAAAAGGCCAACTTCATTGCCAACAACTCTCTATCCCCGATGGAGTAATTTCTCTCCGCTGGTGTGAAGGTCTTAGAGAAAAAGAAGCATGGATGCTTCCGACCCTGAGCATCCTTTTGATAGAGGACTGCTCCAGCACCAACGGATGAGGCATCCACTTCCAAAAGGAATGGCTTACCCACATCGGGACGATGTAAGATAGGAGCGCTGGCAAAATGGGTCTTTATAGAAGAGAAGGCCTTGGAGACCCCTTCGGACCACAATTTGGGATTCGCTCCCTTCTTGGTGAGGGATACCAAGGGAGCTACCAAAGTTGAAAAGTGGGGAATGAACTGGCGATAGTAATTTATGAACCCCATAAAGCGCTGCACCGCTTTAAGAGAATGGGGTTCCTGCCAGTCCATCACTGCTTGTAGTTTGGCAGGATCCATAGCCAATCCCTGGGCCGAGACAATATAGCCCAGGAAAGGCAAGGACTCCTGTTCAAACACACACTTCTCCAACTTTGCATACAAGGAATTTGCCCGTAAGAGTTCGAAGACTCTGCCAACATCTCTCCGGTGGGAGTCAATATCTGGAGAAAAGATGAGAATATCATCCAGATAGACTACGACCGAGGTAGAAAGCATATCCCGGAAGATATCGTTGACGAAGTCCTGAAAAACGGCTGGGGCATTACAGAGCCCGAAAGGCATCACCAGGTACTCATAGTGCCCATCCCTGGTATTGAAAGCCGTCTTCCACTCGTCCCCCTCACGGATACGAATCAGATTGTAGGCACCCCGCAGATCTAACTTGGTGAATATTTTAGCTCCCCTTAACCTGTCAAAGAGCTCCGATATCAGGGGCAACGGGTATTTATTCTTAATGGTGATAGCATTGAGACCCCTGTAATCGATGCAAGGACGTAACTCTCCGTTCTTCTTCTGCACGAAGAAGAATCCCGCCCCTGCCGGAGACACTGACTTCCTTATAAATCCTCTTGCTAAATTCTCCTGAATGTATTGAGACATAGCCTCCGTCTCAGGGAGAGAGAGGGGATATACCCTTCCCCTAGGAGGTTCAGCTCCCGGCAAGAGGTCGATAGGACAGTCGTAAGGGCGATGGGGCGGTAGAGTCTCAGCAGCCTTTTTAGAGAACACGTCTGCATAACACCAATAATACCTGGGAAGCGACGAGAGATCTGCGGGTACCTGGGTAGTAGAGACCTGTACACACTCACTCACACATCTGCCCAAACATGACTTACTCCAGCCCAATATTTTCCCTGAGGACCACTCAATATGTGGCGAGTGGAAACGGAGCCAGGGTATTCCCAGCAAAATCTCATCCATTCCCTCAGGAAGGACAAGAAGGGAAATAATCTCCTGGTGGGAAGGAGACATGGACAGCGATAACGGGACTGTCTGGTGCGTGATTTGCAGTGGGAGTGTTGCCCCATTCACAACTCTAACCGTTATTGGTTTGGCGAGCATGACCAGTGGTATAGCATGACGTGTAGCAAAAGCAGAGGACATGAAACTTCCCTCTGCTCCTGAATCCACACAAAGGTCGACTGTAAGAGTGGAGGAGCCTAACAGGATTGTCCCTTTAAAGGACAGTTTGGAGGAGAATGCTGCTGTGTCTAGTGAACCTCCCCCAATGGCCACTAGACGCGATCGTTTCCCGACCGCCGCGGACATTTATTGGCGTAATGTCCATGTTGTCGACAGTGATTACAAACTACGGGTACTCGAGCGGCTAGAGATTTAGGTCCCGCTCGAGAAACCTCCATGGCCTCATGAGAATCTGACGCCAAGACAGGAGATTCCAGAGGTCTGGCGAAAGTTGGAGCCAGCCGAAACCTCTGCCTACACTGGGTCCGCTCCAACCTCCGCTCGTGAAAACGGAGGTCGATGCGGGTAGACACGGAAATAAGTTCCTCCAGTGTGGCCGGTATCTCCCTAGTGGCCAAGGCGTCTTTCACGTGGTCTGCCAGTCCCCTCCAGAACACCGGAATAAGAACTTTGTCTGGCCACTCTAACTCTGAAGCTAGAGTCCGGAACTGAATGGCAAACTGGCTGACCACGGAGGTACCCTGTGTAATGGACAACAATTGGAGTGCGGTGTCGTGGGTAACCCGAGGCCCTAAAAAGACCTGCTTCAGAGTGTCCAAGAAGAGAGGAGCACTCTGTACCACACGATCATCTCGCTCCCAGAGTGGCGTTGCCCACTCCAACGCCCTGCCCGACAAGAGAGATAGGATAAATCCCACTCTCGCCCGCTCCGTAGGAAAACGTGACGCCAGGAGCTCAAGATGTATAGAGCACTGACTCACGAATCCACGACAATGTTTGCTGTCGCCAGCAAACTTGTCAGGTAGTGGGAGACGGGATAAAGTCGGAGCAGGGGTGGCAGTGGACAAACTGGCTGCGGCTACACTTGCAGCCTGCACAGCTACAGCAGTGACATCCACAGCTGAGGTTGTACGCTCAAGAGCCGCCAACCTTCCCTCCAGCTGCTGGATGTACCGCTGTAAACGCTGGTCGTCCGCCATTTTTACTAGCCAGACCCTGGCGCTAGTATTCTGTTAGGACTGGCGGAACGCACCTAGACAGATGATAAAGGTGCGTTCGCAGTCCGGGGTCCACCGTGCAGGTGAGAACCTGCTGCTAGCAATTTGCAGACAATATGGCGGTACACTAAAGTATACACGCGTGGGTTAAACCTCACCTAGCGTGAAGAAAGCGATCCTGTTAATTCACAGGACCGCAGTACCGCACTAGTGCGCGAGCAAGTGGTCAGCGGACTTAACCCCAGAAGGGATTGAAGCCCGATTAGACCCTTGCTGGCGTAACACCGCAACTGGGTGTGTAGAGAACCTTAAGAAATATAAGTGCACAAGAGTGCAAGCGATGCCGCACTAACGGACGCCACTAACCACCCAGACTCGGGTATGGAAAGCGCAAGGCAGGCGCACGGCGCCGTACTGGCAGGCACAGCTACAGGACGCTGAGATGTGTGTTTAGTGCTGTAGGCTAAGTCGGGCGCTAGATAGCAGCCATACACCTTCCGCGAACAGACATTCAATAGGGTAGGGGTTTCCAAGGACGACTTGCACTCACAACATACACACATAAGCAATTGTCAGATAATACTAGCGCATGGCCGTGCGGTCATGCGCAGTTTATATAGCAGCAGCACAGGAAGAGGCCACAGCACCTTTGCCCTTCCAGGGCCTGCAAAGAGGACCAATGGAATGTGCTGCAGAGCCTGAGCACATGACCCTCGATCTCCAACGGGAGACCTTATGCTGGGCATGCTCAGTACGTGCAGACAAGGACTTAGTCCCAGGGAAGTCCGCTCGCTGCTGACCAGCATTGACTTTAATGGCAGAGACTGGAGAAGCAGCAGTAACTCTCAGAACAGAGTGAGGATGAGCAAGACGCTGGGACCGACGTCTTTGCTGAGCAGACTCCACTGCGGCTGGACAAGAATGGGAGACCGCAGCGGAGGCGGCTCGAGATTCCCCCTGTGCAGAAGCGGGAACTCGACCCCTAACAGTATGTTTCTCTTAGGCCGGGGTCACACTTGCGAGTGCAATGCGAGAAACTCGCGGGAGTCTTTCGCATCAATGCCCGGCACTGCCGCCGTCACTCGTGACCGGAGTGTGCATCTGCATATATTATTTGTAGCTGAACACTCCGGTCCCAAGTGTCGGCCACAGTGCGGGGTGTTGATGCGAAAGACTCCCGCGAGTTTGCACTTGCATTGCACTCGCAAGTGTGACCCCGGCCTTACACTTAGTATAGTTACTTAGTTAGTATAGTTATCTCATTGTGTTTTTGGTTAAAATATTCTACATCTTTACGTATAGAATTTCCCCAAATGATGAAGAATAAAGAGTTATAGCATCAGATTTTACACAGTCCTCACAGAAAGTATAATCCCCTGTATTAGCATCAGGGGGCAATTAATTTATTAAAAATCTCTATTCTTAACAGATTATTGATGGCAAACAAAGTCAATCCAAATGCTGTTATGTGTAACCCATACATACTGCATAGGGTGGGAGAAAAGGGGACAACTGGTAAAATTCTGAGCTTGGAGATCACACTAACAAAAATCTAGGATATGAGCAATCCAATTAGATAGAAATTGAATTTGTTTCAAATTTTTAGGAATTCGCACAACACGGCAAATTTGAACAATTTGAGATTCATTCACCTAAAATGGCTATCTCCATTTTACACATTGCAGAATATTTAATTAGTTAGAAAGGTCACATGATTTCAGGGATGGGCATTCATGCTTTCTTATAATGGCTTGCAGCTATCACATTGTATAGCAAAGCCAATCAGAAGGGACTACTGTATCCTAAATTAATCAGAATCAGGGAATACAGCAGCCAGTACTCTTGTGAGGGGACTTCATGGCCTGCAGTTTAGCCCTAGTGATATGGATAGAAATCTGTAATATAACAAACTGTGCTGATAGTGTGTGACTGCATGACATCTAAGAAGATTAGTGCATGAAAAACACGCTGTTTACTAGTTCCCACAAATTTATCATTATAGGCATATATGTTAAAGTCCCTTTGACACAACAAAAGCTATGTATGCATTAAAAGAGTTTGAAAAAAGTTGGCTACAATTCTTGGAGACCTCAGAGTGTCATAAAGGGTGCAGTTAATAGAAGTGAAGGCCTTGGAGACCTCCTCAGACCACAATTTGGGATTTTCTCCCTTCTTGGTGAGGGCTACCAAGGGAGCTACCAAAGTTCAGAAATGAGGGATGAACTGGCAATAATAATTAATGAACTCCATAAAGCGCTGCACTGCTTTAAGAGAATGGGGTTCCTGCCCATCCATCACAGCCTGTAGTTTGGCAGGATCCATAGCCAATGCCTGGGTGGAGATGATATAGCCCAGGAAAGGTATGGATTCCTGCTCAAACACACTTTTCTCCAACTTGGCGTAAAGGGAGTTAGTTCGAAAGAGGTCGAAGAGTAGATGAGAATATCATCCAGATAGACTACGACCGAGGTGGAGAGCATATCCCGGAAGATATCATTTACAAAGTCTTGGAAAATGGCTGGGGCATTACAGAGCCCAAATGGCATCACTAGATATTTATAATGCCCATCCCTGGTGTTAAAAGTCATCTTCCATTCGTCCCCCTCACGGATGCAAATCAGGTTGTAAGCACCCCGCAGATCTAGTTTAGTAAACACCCTTGTTCCCCAAAGCCTATCAAAAAGCCCAGATATCAGGGGCAGAGGATATCTACCCCTGTAGTTTATGCATGGACGTAGTTCCCCGTTTTTCATCTGCACGAAGAAGAACCCAGCCCCTGCAAGTGACACTGACTTTCTAATGAATCCTCTTGCCAGATTTTCCTGGATGTACTGAGACATTGCCACCGTCTCCGGGAGAGATAACAGATAGACTCGACCCCGGGGAGGCTCAGCACCAGGCAAGAGGTAAATAGGACAGTCATAGGGGTGGTGAGGTGGAAGGGTCTCCGCAACCCTTTTGGAGAACACGTCCGCATAGGGCCAACATTGCTTGGGCAGACAGGATAGATCTGCGAGTACCTCAGTCTTAGCAACCTGAATGCTCTCCCTCTGACATCTACCACCACAAGATTCACCCCATCCCAAAATTCTACCTGTGGACCACTCGATATGAGGAGAGTAATACCGTAGCCAAGGCATCCCTATCAGGACCTCATCAATTCCCTCAGGGATGACAAACAGAGATATAATCTCCTGATGAGATGGTGACAAGTACAGAGTGAAAGTGATGGTCTGGTGTGTAATCTGTGAGGGCAGTGTTGACCCATTCACCACTTGTACAGTTACTGGTTGAGCTAGCATTACCAGGGGTATTGCATGACATTGGGCAAAGGCAGAAGACATAAAATTGCCCTCCGCCCCAGAATCCACGCAAAGCTCTACCGAGTGAGTGAATGAGCCTATTGTAATTGTCCCCTTAAAGGGCAATTTGGAGACAAACGTCGCCGTGTCTAGTGTACCTCCACCTACTACCACTAGACGCTGACGTTTCCTCAACCGCTGTGAACATCTGGTGGCAAGATGTCCTGACTGCTGGCAAACATGGCAGACCTTGAGTGCATGAGCGGTCCGGGACTTAGATCCCACTTCTGACACTTCCATGGCCTCATGTGACTCAGGGACCAGGACTGGTGATTCCAAAGGTTTGGCGAAGGTGGGAGCCAGCTGAAACCTCTACCTACACTGGGCCCACACTAACCTCCGCTTGTGAAAACAGAGGTCAATACGGGTAGACACAGCTATTAACTACTCCAGTGTGGCGGGAATCTCCCTTGTGGTCAGAGCATCCTTCACGTGGTCAGCCAGCCCCCTCCAAAATACTCCAGCTCAGATGCTAGGGTGCAGAAGTAGACGGCAAAATGGCTGACCAAGGATGAGCCGTGAGTCAATGCCAACAGTTGGAGCGCCGTATCATGGGTGACACGAGACCTTAAAAAGACCTGTTCATAGTGCTCAAGAACAGCGGAGCACTCTGCACAACATGATCGCCACGCTCCCACAGCGGCGTAGCCCACTCCAATGCCCTGTCTCTCCGACAGGAGAGACACAATAAATCCCACCTTTGCCCACTCTGTGGGGAAACATGCCGCCAGGAGCTCGAGATGTATAGAGCACTGGCTCACGAAACCCCTACAAGATTTACTATCACCAGAAAATTTTTCTGGCAGCGGGAGGCGAGATAGAGTCGGAACAGGGGTGGCCGTGGACTAGGTTGCTGCAGCCATGCTAGCACCCTGAACAGCAACCGCGGTAACATCCACAGCTGAGGTTGTGCGCTCGAGAGCCGCCAACCTACCTTCCAGGATTGCTGTTTATCCGCCATTGACTAGCCAGACCCTGGCGCTAGTATTATGTTAGGGTTGGCGGAATGCACCGAGTTTATGCATATGTATTATTAGGTGCATTCACAACCCGGAGTCCACCGTGCAGGAGAGGAACCTGCTGCTGGCAAATGGCGGTGCTATATGGTGGTATAAGCGAACTCTGTTAACTCCACAGAGTTGCTAGGAACAAGATGCTGTGCCCTGTTAACCTCACAGAGGTACACAGCTACCAACCAGAGCAAACTGTGGTCATGCAGTCAGAGAAAACAGACAAACAACTCCTCACCGGAGGTGTCGGTATTCTAACAGCTTATTTCAGCCAAGGCCCTGAATACACTCATACAAACTCCTCACCGGAGTTGCCGGTATTCTAGGGGCTTATTTCAGCCAAACCCTAACCGTATCCAGGCATGACCACACTAGCGCTGATCTCATAGACATTGGTTTGCTATTAGCGCATGGCCGTGCGGACATGTGAACCCTTCATAGCTGCAGCAACTTCATGACCTTCTTAGAGGACCAATGGGAGCTGCTACAGTACCTGAGCAACTTCAGGACCTTCCTAGAGGACCAATGGGAGCTGCTGCAGGATCTGAGCATGTGACCCCTGACTTCCAATGAGAGGCCTTACCCTGAGCATGCTCAGAAAGGGAAAAGCAGGACTTAGTCCCAGAGACGTCTGCTCGCCGCTGACCAGTACTGGCTACAAAGGCAGAGCCTGGAAGAACAGTAGTAACCAGTCCCCCAGTATCAGCCTGAGCCAGATGCTGGGACCGACGTCTCCGCTGAGCAGGCTTCACTGCAGCTGGAGAAGAATGGGAACCACAGCCAAGGTGATTCGAGATTCCCTTGTGCAGAGGCGGGAACTCGACACCTAACAGTTATGTTCTGCAAATTGAATGTTCCATATTATGACCTTGGGTTTTCCAAAGTCCAGAACTTAGTAAACATAGGATGTTAAATAAAATAAAATCTATACTTTCCTTATCAATGGTGTCTTTTCATATCTGGTGTTTTATTTAAACATGTAGTTGGGCAATTTTCATGCGCCATCATGCTTTTACGTGGTATGCTTATTATCGTGTGTCTATCTGCTGGCCAATTAGTGCACACTCCCCCTGTCCATTTCTCACCTGCCGGCCAATCAACGGCCAGCGTGTGCACGATAAGCATGTCTACATGCTCACACCCCTGGCCTATTCCCACACAGTAAACATAAACATAAGGAAGATTGACCTCGGGTGTTGTGAATTCTGTGGCTGAATTCACTCCTGTGGTCACAAGTGGTACTGCAGCTTCTGAGCTTCCTCCCTCAGGTGTTCTGGTGAGCTCGTTAACTGCTTCATTACTTAACTCCGCCTGATGCTGCTATCCTTGCTCCTTGTCAATGTTTCAGTGTTGGATCTGAGCTTCTCCTGATTGTTCCTGTGACCTGCTGCTCTGTATAGCTAAGTGCTTTTTGCTTTTTTGTTGCTTTTTTCTGTCCAGCTTGTCTTTTGTTTTGCTGGAAGCTCTGAGACGCAAAGGGTGTACCGCCGTGCCGTTAGTTCGGCACGGTGGGTTTTTTTTGCCCCCTTTGCGTGGTTTTGCTTTAGGGTTTTTTGTAGACTGCAAAGTTCGCTTTACTGTCCTCGCTCTGTCCTATAATATCGGGCCCCACTTTGCTGAATCTATTTCATCCCTACGTTTTGTCTTTTCATCTTACTCACAGTCATTATATGTGGGGGGCTGCCTTTTCCTTTGGGGAATTTCTCTGGGGCAAGTCAGGCCTATTTTTCTATCTTCAGGCTAGCTAGTTTCTTAGGCTGTGCCGAGTTGCCTAGGTAGTTGTTAGGCGCAATCCACAGCCGCTTTTAGTTGTGTTTAGGATAGGATCAGGTGTGCAGTCTACAGAGTTTCCACGTCTCAGAGCTCGTTCTTGTATTTTTGGGTATTTGTCAGATCACTGTGTGCGCTCTGATCGCTAAGCACACTGTGTTTCTGGATTGCCTTCATAACACCTGTCATTAGCAAACTTAACAGTACAAGGAGCCTCACTAATGATTCTCAATAGAGGGAAAGAAAAAGTTCTGACATCATTTTTTTTTTTTTCTGCTCTGTGTTCACTTTTTTTTTTTCCCCTAGACATTTGGGTGATTCTGGACACAGGTGTGGACATGGATATTCAGGGTCTGTGCTCTTCAATGGATAATCTCGTTATATATGTACAAAAAATTCAAGATACTATTGATCAGAAATCTATGTTAGAACCAAGAATTCCTATTCCTGATTTGTTTTTTGGAGATAGAACTAAGTTTCTAAGTTTCAAAAATAATTGTAAGCTATTTCTGGCCTTGAAACCTCATTCTTCTGGTAATCCTATTCAACAGGTTTTGATTATTATTTCTTTTTTGCGCGGCGACCCTCAAGACTGGGCATTTTCTCTTGCGCCAGGAGACCCTGCATTGAGTAGTGTCGATGCGTTTTTCCTGGCGCTCGGATTGCTGTACGATGAGCCTAATTCAGTGGATCAGGCTGAGAAAAATTTGCTGGCTTTGTGTCAGGGTCAGGATGAGATAGAAGTATATTGTCAGAAATTTAGGAAATGGTCAGTACTCACTCAGTGGAATGAATCTGCGCTGGCAGCTTTGTTCAGAAAGGGTCTCTCTGAGGCTCTTAAGGATGTCATGGTGGGATTTCCTATGCCTGCTGGTTTGAATGAGTCTTTGTCTTTGGCCATTCAGATCGGTCGACGCTTGCGCGAGCGTAAATCTGTGCACCATTTGGCGGTACTGCCTGAGGTTAAACCTGAGCCTATGCAGTGCGATAGGACTATGACTAGAGTTGAACGGCAGGAATACAGACGTCTGAATGGTCTGTGTTTCTACTGTGGTGATTCCACTCATGCTATTTCTGATTGTCCTAAGCGCACTAAGCGGTCCGCTAGGTCTGCCGTCATTGGTACTGTACAGTCCAAATTCCTTCTGTCCATTACCTTGATATGCTCTTTGTCGTCGTTTTCTGTCATGGCGTTTGTGGATTCGGGCGCTGCCCTGAATCTGATGGATTTGGATTATGCTAAACGTTGTGGGTTTTTCTTGGAGCCTTTGCGGTGTCCTATTCCATTGAGAGGAATTGATGCTACACCTTTGGCCAAGAATAAACCTCAATACTGGGCCCAGCTGACCATGTGCATGGCTCCTGCACATCAGGAAGTTATTCGCTTTCTGGTGTTGCATAATCTGCATGATGTGGTCGTGTTGGGGTTGCCATGGCTACAAACCCATAATCCAGTATTGGATTGGAATTCCATGTCGGTATCCAGCTGGGGTTGTCAGGGGGTACATGGTGATGTTCCATTTTTGTCGATTTCATCATCCACCCCTTCTGAGGTCCCAGAGTTCTTGTCTGATTATCAGGATGTATTTGAAGAGCCCAAGTCCGATGCTCTACCTCCGCATCGGGATTGTGATTGTGCTATCAATTTGATTCCTGGTAGTAAATTCCCTAAAGGTCAATTATTTAATTTATCCGTGCCCGAACACGCCGCTATGCGCAGTTATGTGAAGGAATCCCTGGAGAAGGGACATATTCGCCCATCGTCATCACCACTGGGAGCAGGGTTCTTCTTTGTAACCAAGAAGGATGGTTCGCTGAGACCGTGTATTGATTACCGCCTTCTTAATAAGATCACTGTTAAATTTCAGTATCCCTTGCCATTATTATCTGACTTGTTTGCTCGGATTAAGGGGGCTAGTTGGTTCACTAAGATAGATCTTCGTGGTGCGTATAATCTGGTGAGAATCAGGCAAGGAGATGAATGGAAAACTGCATTCAATACGCCCGAGGGTCATTTTGAGTATTTAGTGATGCCGTTCGGACTTGCCAATGCTCCATCTGTGTTTCAGTCTTTTATGCATGACATCTTCCGTGAGTATCTGGATAAATTCCTGATTGTTTACTTGGATGACATTTTGATCTTCTCAGATGATTGGGAGTCTCATGTGAAGCAGGTCAGAATGGTTTTTCAGGTCCTGCGTGCTAACTCTTTGTTTGTGAAGGGATCAAAGTGTCTCTTCGGTGTGCAGAAAGTTTCATTTTTGGGGTTCATCTTTACCCCTTCTACTATCGAGATGGATCCAGTTAAGGTCCAAGCCATCCAGGATTGGATTCAGCCGACATCTCTGAAAAGTCTGCAAAACATAGTAACATAGTTAGTAGTAAGTAAGTAAGGCCGAAAAAAGACATTTGTCCATCCAGTTCAGCCTATATTCCATCATAATAAATACCCAGATCTACGTCCTTCTACAGAACCTAATAATTGTATGATACAATATTGTTCTGCTCCAGGAAGACATCCAGGCCTCTCTTGAACCCCTCGACTGAGTTCGCCATCACCACCTCCTCAGGCAAGCAATTCCAGATTCTCACTGCCCTAACAGTAAAGAATCCTCTTCTATGTTGGTGGAAAAACCTTCTCTCCTCCAGACGCAAAGAATGCCCCCTTGTGCCCGTCACCTTCCTTGGTATAAACAGATCCTCAGCGAGATATTTGTATTGTCCCCTTATATACTTATACATGGTTATTAGATCGCCCCTCAGTCGTCTTTTTTCTAGACTAAATAATCCTAATTTCGCTAATCTATCTGGGTATTGTAGTTCTCCCAAAGTTTCTGGGCTTTGCTAATTTTTATCGTCGCTTCATCTGTAATTTTTCTAGCATTGCCAAACCATTGACCGATTTGACCAAGAAGGGTGCTGATTTGGTTAATTGGTCTTCTGCTGCTGTGGAAGCTTTTCAGGAGTTGAAGCGTCGTTTTTGTTCTGCCCCTGTGTTGTGTCAGCCAGATGTTTCTCTTCCGTTCCAGGTCGAGGTTGATGCTTCTGAGATTGGAGCAGGGGCGGTTTTGTCACAGAGAGGTTCTGATTGCTCAGTGATGAAACCATGTGCTTTCTTTTCCAGGAAGTTTTCGCCCGCTGAGCGTAATTATGATGTGGGCAATCGAGAGTTGCTGGCCATGAAGTGGGCATTCGAGGAGTGGCGTCATTGGCTTGAAGGAGCTAAGCATCGCGTGGTGGTATTGACTGATCATAAGAACTTGACTTATCTCGAGTCTGCCAAGCGCTTGAATCCTAGACAGGCCCGTTGGTCGTTATTTTTTGCCCGCTTCGACTTTGTGATTTCGTACCTTCCGGGCTCTAAAAATGTGAAGGCGGATGCTCTGTCTAGGAGTTTTGTGCCCGACTCTCCGGGTTTATCTGAGCCAGCGGGTATCCTCAAGGAAGGAGTCATTGTGTCTGCCATCTCCCCTGATTTGCGGCGGGTGCTGCAAAAATTTCAGGCGAATAAACCTGATCGTTGTCCAGCAGAGAAACTGTTCGTCCCTGATAGGTGGACTAATAAACTTATCTCTGAACTTCATTGTTCGGTGTTGGCTGGTCATCCTGGAATCTTTGGTACCAGAGAGTTAGTGGCTAGATCCTTCTGGTGGCCATCTCTGTCACGGGATGTACGTACTTTTGTGCAGTCCTGTGGGATTTGTGCTAGGGCTAAGCCCTGCTGTTCTCGTGCCAGTGGGTTGCTTTTGCCCTTGCCGGTCCCAAAGAGGCATTGGACACATATTTCGATGGATTTCATTTCTGACCTTCCCGTTTCTCAAAAGATGTCAGTCATTTGGGTGGTCTGTGATCGCTTTTCTAAAATGGTCCATCTGGTGCCCTTGGCTAAATTGCCTTCCTCCTCTGATTTGGTACCTTTGTTCTTTCAGCATGTGGTTCGGTTGCATGGCATTCCTGAGAATATGGTTTCTGACAGAGGTTCCCAGTTTGTTTCAAGGTTTTAGCGAGCCTTTTGTGGTAGGATGGGCATTGACCTATCCTTTTCCTCGGCTTTCCATCCTCAGACTAATGGCCAGACCGAACGAACCAATCAGACCTTGGAAACATATCTGAGATGTTTTGTTTCTGCAGACCAGGATGATTGGGTGTCCTTTTTGCCGTTGGCTGAGTTCGCCCTTAATAATCGGGCCAGCTCGGCTACCTTGGTTTCTCCATTTTTTTGCAATTCTGGGTTCCATCCTCGTTTCTCTTCAGGACAGGTTGAGTCTTCGGACTGTCCTGGTGTGGATTCTGTGGTGGATAGGTTGCAGCAGATCTGGACTCAGGTAGTGGACAATTTGATCTTGTCCCAGGAGAAAGCTCAACTTTTCGCTAATCGCAGACGCCGTGTGGGTCCCCGACTTCGTGTTGGGGATCTGGTTTGGTTATCTTCTCGTCATATTCCTATGAAGGTTTCCTCTCCTAAATTTAAACCTCGTTTTATTGGTCCGTATAGGATTTCTGAGGTTCTCAATCCTGTGTCTTTTCGTTTGACCCTCCCAGACTCCTTTTCCATACATAATGTATTCCATAGGTCGTTGTTGCGGAGATACGTGGCACCTATGGTTCCATCTGTTGAGCCTCCTGCCCCGGTTTTGGTGGAGGGGGAATTGGAGTATATTGTGGAGAAGATTTTGGATTCTCGTGTTTCTAGACGGAAACTCCAGTATCTGGTTAAATGGAAGGGTTATGCTCAGGAAGATAATTCCTGGGTTTTTGTCTCTGATGTTCATGCTTCCGATCTTGTTCGTGCCTTTCATGCGGCTCATCCTGGTCGGCCTGGGGGCTCTGGTGAGGGTTCGGTGACCCCTCCTCAAGGGGGGGGTACTGTTGTGAATTCTGTGGCTGAATTCACTCCTGTGGTCACAAGTGTTACTGCAGCTTCTGAGCTTCCTCCCTCAGGTGTTCTGGTGAGCTCGTTAACTGCTTCATTACTTAACTCCGCCTGATGCTGCTATCCTTGCTCCTTGTCAATGTTTCAGTGTTGGATCTGAGCTTCTCCTGATTGTTCCTGTGACCTGCTGCTCTGTATAGCTAAGTGCTTTTTGCTTTTTTGTTGCTTTTTTTCTGTCCAGCTTGTCTTTTGTTTTGCTGGAAGCTCTGAGACGCAAAGGGTGTACCGCCGTGCCGTTAGTTCGGCACGGTGGTTTTTTTTTTGCCCCCTTTGCGTGGTTTTGCTTTAGGGTTTTTTGTAGACTGCAAAGTTCGCTTTACTGTCCTCGCTCTGTCCTAGAATATCGGGCCCCACTTTGCTGAATCTATTTCATCCCTACGTTTTGTCTTTTCATCTTACTCACAGTCATTATATGTGGGGGGCTGCCTTTTCCTTTGGGGAATTTCTCTGGGGCAAGTCAGGCCTATTTTTCTATCTTCAGGCTAGCTAGTTTCTTAGGCTGTGCCGAGTTGCCTAGGTAGTTGTTAGGCGCAATCCACAGCCGCTTTTAGTTGTGTTTAGGATAGGATCAGGTGTGCAGTCTACAGAGTTTCCACGTCTCAGAGCTCGTTCTTGTATTTTTGGGTATTTGTCAGATCACTGTGTGCGCTCTGATCGCTAAGCACACTGTGTTTCTGGATTGCCTTCATAACACCTGTCATTAGCAAACATAACACTCGGGGAGATCAAAACATCCAACACCCGGACACACCATCACATGTTTCTCAACGCAGTGATCCAGAACACTGCCCCATCCCTTATGGGAAATATGCAAATGTATGTAGAAAAGCCGCGGAGACACCCTCACGTGTTTCTCAACGCAAGCAATAAATAGCCAGGTCTTTCACCAGAAAGGAACAACCACGGGAAGGGCAGCATTCCAAAAGGGAAAACCACCTATGCCAAAACAAGGTATCCATCCACATTTGGTAATTCCTTGGACTTATTTCACCCTCCCATAGCTATTTCCACTTCTGCCCCCACTACTGAGACTTATCTGTAAGATAAGTGCAAAGGCTAATTCTGTCATCCATATCACACCAGACTGACCTCGAAGATCCTGGTATGCGGACGGACATGATCAACTTTTTGAATTTAAAAAGGGGAAATTCCGGCACTACTGGGAAAACCTGATGAGAAACAAGTTATATACTGCAGCCTTTGAAAATTGTGGCCCTTAACTTGGAAAAAGGAGAAAGACTTCAAATGTAGAAAGCGCAAGTGGGACTCTGCATCCAAAAAATCTTCCTTTATTGCGACAGCAATATGTTGCACACTTAAAAGCACACTTACTCAAAGAATGCTGTAAGTCACTGATAGGACTGCTAGATATAAACTGTCACACAGTTTTTTGGCTGCCCTGCCCAAACTCTCTATAAAGCCTCCACACGTTCCTTTGATTTCTTTAATGGAAAAAATAATACTGCTGAGATTTGTGGTCTGTGTGCCATCTGTGTGTACATATGTGACATCTGTGCGTGCATAGGTTGTCAGTGTGTGGTCAGTGTGACGCATAGGGAATAAAATGCAGCATAAAATTAAAATGTTTTATTTATTAAAGATGTGCAATGAAAGAGATAGATTGCAATGAGGGCCATGATAGATAGAACTATATCAGTGTGATTTCGAATCAGTGCTTTGCATACTTATTTTCTGTACTTGTATTTATTTTTTAAATAAATAGAAAAAGTTGTGAGGTTCACCTTAGTTTCCATAACCAGCTGAGGGAAAGCTGACAGCTGGAGGCTGATGTTAATATTCTGAGAAAAGTCCAACAGCCAAAAAAGGTTTACAGGCTATTAAGATCAGCTCACAGCTCTTTGTTTAGCTTTTACTGGTTATTATAGGGGAGACTCCCCCTCCCAGACTAAGAACATCAGCCCTCAGCCACATCAGAAATGGCGCATCCATTGGAAGCACCAATTCTTGCACTTGGCCTCCAATCTTCCCACTTGCCCTTGTGTGGTGGCAAGTGGATTAATATTTTTAGGGTTGATGCAAGCTGTTTTATGGCCACTAACATCAAGCCCATGGGTTAGTAATGTAGAAGTATCTGCAGGACACACCAATCATTAACCCCATTGTCAAATTTAATAAATACACAGAAAGAGTAAAGTCCTTTAATTGAAATTAATTCCTCTATTTAAAATGACAACTCTCCAATCCTCTTTTACCCATTTCGTCTACAAAAATTAAAAAGCACAGTCACTTTTCCACTGATAATCCATTAATGTACATGTCCCACAATGATCCGGATGGTTTGGTGAGCAGTCACATCAGTGATGCAACCTCTCACCACTCCAACTGGAACACACTTAGCTGAGCGTGAGAACTCAGCTGCATGTGACTGGTGGTGACACCATTAAGGTTACCGGCAGTCACAGGCAGCACATCTATGAGCTGATATTAACAGCCTGTGAAACTTTATGGCTATTGGCCCCCTCCCAAAATATTAACATCAGCCCCCAGCAGTCATCTTTTCGTCAGCTGGTTATGAAACTTAAGAGGCACCTTTTTTAGTGAATTATATGTAATACACACTACACAGACAGCGGGAGCAGACTCCAACTCCCATCATTGTTGCCTGGTCTTCATCATCGCAGGGAGACCAGGTGACAATGATCAAAGCTGCATTCATCATTCGGCACCTGGGAACAATGCTAATTGTGCTGCTTTTCCCAGACACTGGTACATGTCACACTGATGACATTTTGTCAATGCTGCATGAAAAAAGGACATGTCTGCAGGTTTTTTACACTGACACACGATCCGTGTGAAAAACCTGAAATGTGCGCACCATGTTTGAATACAATAGATGTGAGTATGTTCGTATTTGCAGTTTTTGAAAAATGGACATGTGAAAAAGGCCTTATGCTGCTCCTGCCACAGCCATCGTGCATCCACATGAACCACACATTTTCTGGCTACAAACTGTGTTTCATAGTGCTAGAATTTACAAGTGATGCTGGCAAGTGTACTTTCTGGAGGATACACAAACTGAAACGGCTCCCAAAATAAGGCTCATTTTTTTCAGTGGACTTGGTGACAAACAAATCATGGTTTCTTCATTTTGAAAGCTGTATCCCTGTTTTGTCTTTTTAAATAGGGGATACATTTTGGACAGCTGGATATCAAGATTTTGCAATTGTTTAACTATTTTTTGATTAGAAAACCAAATTATGTTCCCAAAAAAGGGATAATGTTTCAATTCTAGTTTAGAAACAATAGCTTCTTTTTCTTCAAAACACTGCACCTTTTGGGATGACATTTAAAAAAAAGTTGCTTTATTACTTCAGATAATGCTTTGAAGGTTCTTGAAAGTATTTCAGAACCTTTCCTGTCGATCATGGTACTATATCCAAATTACAATTGTGATAGTATCTGTCTTAACATGCCACAAGAAAAAGTCGCAGTAAAATTTTACGTGGCTATGAAAATCATAAGAAACATGTACTTGTATAAAAGAAGTAGTATTTACATTCAGTCATTGTTTAATATTAATAAGCAATTTTAAAAAAAACTGCAATAAAATGACTGCCTAAAAACTAAATCAGTGTAAAGAAAATATAAATTTCTGCACAGATTACTTTTGTAAGTACTTACACTATGTTCAATACCTAGCTATTACAAATGATTCTCATCTGTACACAGTATTTCTTTTATTTCTCTTCAGGGTGAAATTATAGATGTGCAATATGGAATGATAGAAGACTTACAGAGAGTAACACAGAAAAAGAAAATCTCAAAAGAAACTTCTATTGCGTTATTGAAACTTGGATTTTTACCACTATTATACAAGGTCAGTATAAACAAAATTATAAGTCTAGCAAAACCTGCATATGGCAAGTTTGTTAGTCCATTACTGTGAAGTCAACATTTCAATTGATATCCAAATGAGGCTGTAGATCTGAAGCCTCTGTCACTCCAGCTCTATTTTCTGCCCACCTCTTCCTCTTTCTGCTTGTCTGAGAGCCTCTATGCTGTCTTATTTCCGATGAAGGAGCTGTCAGGCAAGCAAAAGCAAGTGGTGCTAGGCAGAGAACAGAGCTGAAGTGGTCAAAGCTTCAGATCTACAGCCTCATTTTCATATCAATTCAAAGGCTGATTTCTCAAACATCCAGGAACTGATAGGCTACATAAAAGTAATGCTTGACTTGGTTTTGAAAGAGCTATATTTGATTTTAAACTATTTATGAGTTAAGGGTTGACATACTGCAGACAGATATATATAGGACAAAAATAGTCATACAATGTATCATAAATAAGTTTTAAAGGCATAGCAACACATAGTGCCCAACCTTTTGCTAAAAGGATACTTATTTGGCATATGTTTGGTTAATGTGACAGATAATGCACATGCTAAATATATACACTCTTGAACATAGCTTAAATACTGGTGTTTCTCACTAAATTAGAATATCATCAAAAAGTTCATTTATTTCCGTTCTTCAATACAAAAAGTGAAACTCCTTTATTATATAGAGTCATTACAAACAGAGTGATCTATCCCAAGTGTTTATTTCTGTTAATGTTAATGATTATGGCTTACAGACAATGAAAACCCAAAAGTCATTATCTCAGTAAATTACAGTAGAATACTTTATAACACCAGCTTGAAAAATGATTTTAAAATCCGAAATGTTGGCCTACTGTAATGTACGCTCAGTAAATGCACTCAATACTTGGTAGGGGCTCCTTTTGTATCAATTAATGCACCAATGTGGTGGCATGGCATGGAGGCCATCAACCTGTGGCACTGCTGTGGTGTTATGGAAGCCCAGGCAGCCTTCAACTCATCTGCATTGTTGGGTTTGTTGTCTCTCATCTTCCTTTTGACAATAACCCATAGATCCTATATGGGGTTAAGGTCAGGCATGTTTGTTGGCAAATCAAGCACAGTTTTACTGTTGCTTTTAAGCCAGGTATTGGTACTTTTGGTAGTGTGTATAGGAGTGAAGTCCTGATGAAGAATGACATTTCCATCTCCAAAAAGCTTGTCGGCAGAGGGAAGCATGAAGTTTGCTAAAATTTACTGGTAGACCGTTGCATTGAGTTTGATCTTGATAAAATACAATGTACCTACACCAGCAGATGACATGGCTCCCCAAACCATCACTGACTGTGGAAACTTCACACTAGACCTCAAGCAGCTTGGATTGTGTGCCTCTTCACTCTTTCTTCAGACTCTGGGACATTGATTGCCAAATGAAATGCATAATTTACTTTAATCAACATCTTGGCCCACAGAGCAACAGTCCAGTTCTTTTTCTATTTGGCTCAGGTACGATGCTTCTGGTGTTGTCTATGTGGCTTCACACAAGGAATGCAACACTTATAGCCCATGTCCTGTGTGTGGTGGCTCTTAAAGCAATGACTCTAGCAGCAGTCAAATCCTTGTTAGTGACTCTATGTAATATATGAGATTCACTTTTTGTATTGAAGAACTGAAATAAATTAACTTTATGATGATATTCTAATTTAGTGAGAAGCACTTGTAACAAACTATGTGCATTCTAGAGAAGAACTAAACGATTTGTTTCAAATCGTCTTCAAGTTGAGTTTCCTGAACTTTGGAGATTCTGGTGAATTTCAGCAAACTCAGATTTGATTTAAACAGATCAGAAAAAAAAATTCCAGGTCCATATGTCAATTTTTTGTTTATAGCATCAGTCCATGTAAACTTTTTATGCCAGGTATGGTCAAGCAGGTTTCATTCTATTGGAGCTATCAGTTAGTTTAGCACAGAGACTACAAAATGTGGGAGTAGTGAAAGCAGCAACCATTCTGGGGATTTTTTCAGTATTGGGATAGGAGGTAAGGGCACACAGCTCATTAAATACTAGATGGTAGCCCGATTCTAACGCTTCGGGTATTCTAGAATATGTATGTATGTTTGTATATACTGTAGCAGCCACATAGTATGTAGCACAGGCCACATAGTACATAGGAGCCAGGTAGTATATAGCAGCCACGCAGTATATAACACAGCCACATAGTTTATAACACAGCCCACATAATGTATAGCACAGGCCACGCAGTATATAACACAGCCCATGCAGTATATAACACAGCCCATGCAGTATATAACACAGCCCGTGTAGTATATAGCAGCCACGCAGTATATAACACAGCCCACGTAATATATAGCGCAGCCCACGCAGTATATAACAGCCCACATAGTATATAACACAGTCCACGTAGTATATAACACAGCCCATGCAGTATATAACACTGCCCATGTAGTATATAGCAGCCACGCAGTATATAACACAGCCCACGTAGTATATAGCAGCGTGGGCACCATATCCCTGTTAAAAAAAACAATTAAAATAAAAAAAAATGTTATATACTCAATCACCTATCATCGTCCAGCGAAGCTGTCCCGATGCGCGTGCGGCTACCACCAGCTTCAGTTCCCAGAGATGCATTGCAAAATTACCCCGGTTGACTTAACGGAAGCTGGCGGCAGCCGCGCGAGCATCGGCGGACGACGGAAGGTGAGAATAGCAGGTTTTTTGTTTTTTAATTATTTTTAACATTAGATTTTTTTACTATTGATGCTGCATAGGCAGCATCAATAGTAAAACGTTGCTCACACAGGGTTAACAGCAGCGTTAACGGAGTGCGTTACACCGCATCAAAACGCGGTCCTTTAACGCTGCAATTAACCCTGTGTGAGCGCTGACTGGAGGGGAGTATGGAGCGGGCGCCAGGCAATGACTGGATGGAAGTAGGGAGGGACTAATTTTCGACCGGGCTGTGCCTGTTGCTGATTGGTCGCGGCCTGGCTGCCACGACCGGTCAGTGACATGGGATTTCTGGGAAAGACAGACAGATGGAAGTGGACCTTATTATATATGTAGATTGGGATAGAAAGGCTTAAATCTGATCTTGAAGTACTACTGAATCACTAAAGAACATTGAAACATGGAAACGTGGTAGTCTGTCTGTGAATTATATAAAGATTAGTGATGAATGAACGTGCTCGCCACTACTCGGTACTCGCCCGAGTATAACTATGCTCTGTGTACTCGGCGAGCACAGAGTATTTCTGGGATTATTCAGCAGGAGCTCTGGTCTCATCCTTTTAATGTTGGAGCTTTTTAGAGCACCAATCAACATGCAGGAATTGTCTGCCAAGCACTGTAATACCGCAGCCATCTTTGTTGTGGCATTACAGTGATTGGCTGGCCGCACAGCATCTTCAAGTCTACAAGACCTGGTGCTGCCTTGCTCACCGCATTCTGCTCTGGACTCAGCTAGTGTAGGTAGACCTGCTGCTGAGATAGGGTCAGATTCATTCTTTTATTAGTTAGTGTGGGTCTACTAATGTTAAATCCACAAATCCTGACAAACCAACTGTCCTTTTTAGGGTTAATTCGAGGGTACATAGATTGCAGCGCTAGGTAGGCAGGGGAGTCTATGTGCACATATCCACATCAGTGCAATGCATGCAGGCACTGTATGTGAGTATATAGATTTCACTGCATACCTCAAAAAGCTCCATTACTGTCTACTGCATATATGTATATACGTAGCTGCAGGTATCCATCGCTTTTTGTTTTCACCTTATACCTTCTAATTTTATTAGAAAGTAATCCATAGCCCACTTTTTTCTACATTTATTTGCTTGTTCACACTGCAGACTACATTGAGGTCATCTCTATTCAAGAGTGTGAAAATCTAAGATTTTAAAAATTGTTTTGTCCCAGGCATCAGATGTGCGTGCGCACAAAATTCTGGCCTTTTTTTTTGTACTATTTTAACAACATTTTTGAACACCATTTTGCTGCCCCAAAAATCTGGAGCTGGCCCAAAAATAGTTAGCTACATTTCTTATATTTATCACTGTGATTTGTACGTCACATGCATTGCATATCATTGCACTAAAAATTTTACAGTTTTAGTACTCCAATTTTTTGTTTTAGTGTCATAGCCATCTGTTGTCTCCTTCAGATGTCCAGTGTATCTGAGGTGTCCAAGTCCATGCATTGCAGACATAAATTGCATTTTTTGTCTGCTAGCCTTGGTCTATACAGTGTTCTTTGATTAAAAAAGTACAAAAAACAGGCCAAATATTGAAACAGTCTGTTATCTCCGTCAGAGGCACTGTGTAACTGTGGTGTCCAAATCCTTCTTCCTCCATCCTTGCCGAGTGTCCTGAGACAACTGGTCGCACAATTGGACACTCTGAAGAGCTGTTCAGTTTTCGCTTAAAAGATTCTGGACTCTCGGCCTGTCATATTGAAGTGGGGCAAGATGTGATCACATGTAGCAATGCCCAAAGATTTGAGCAGCCACGGTCACAAGAAGGCGATGGTGGGAAAGTGTCACAAGAGGTGGACAATGATGATACACAATTGCCAGAAATTCAGGAGGAGGAGCAGGGTGCGGATGTGGAAGGAAAGGTGCTGGATGACATAGTAACTGACCCAATCTTAGCTGAGGCAAGACCCCACGCCCATCTGGGACTGCGGAAGCGAACGGGGCAAGACTTGAGCTGAGGACATATCTCGTCGTTCGTGAGATTGTTTTGGGATCCATTGGACTAATTGTGGACTATTGCTTTGTTACCTGGCACAAGGATTATCGGGAGGTGCCCCCGAACCTGTTCCGTTGGACTAATTGTGGACTCTGTAGATCCACCTGCATGTGTTGTTCCAGCGTTCATGATAATAAATCTGTGGAATCATCCCTCGGCCTGTTGTCCCTTCTTGCTCTGCCGTACACCCCGTCACACTTGAGTACAGCGCATGTGCTCAGTAGAGAGCCTCTTCATGTTTTGTGTTCAGCTTTATTAACAATAATTAAAGGGCACAGATGAATGACAGAGGACGTTGGTACGATCAGCAAGGTACTTCTTCAGCATTTTCCCAAACATTACACTCTTTGTGAGAGTCCCCCATGCCTCAGGACCAGGGCATGGGGAGGGTCTGAGAGAACTCTCCCCGAACTTTGCCAGTGTTCCATTGCCTCTGCTGGATTGAAGTTGTGTCTCTCTCACCTGTACTCCTTGCTTGGCCAACGAACTGTGTCCCCTTCTGCCAGCGTTTTCAGATGGGAATTTTTTTAATAATTCAGCAAGAATGGCCCTATGGTCCTCCAACATTGTAGTACACCTGTCTGCCTCTGGAATAAGAGATATAAAGTTCTCCTTGTAGTGTGGGTCTAGAAGTGTCCCCAATCAGTATTGCCTGTCACCTTAAAGTTTGAGAATGCGAGGGTGACAGGAGGGGCAGCGTAACATAAACTCAGCCATGCGTCCAAGACTGCTAACAGTCGATACTTCCATGTCCTCACCAAGACGACAACTGATCATGCTCTCCTCCTCCTTTTCATCAGGCCTCCACGACTTTCGATAAGCCTCAGTAATATCATTGTAAATACATCATTGTAAATACATTCCCCTGTAGTTTTTATATCCCCTACCTCATTGTAGATTGCAAGTTGTCATGAGCAGGATCATTTTTTTGGATTCATTATTGTTATCGTTGTAACTTAGTGTAGATTGTAAGCTGTCACAAGCAAGGTAGTTTTATTTGTTTAATTATTGTATTATTGTTATCGTTGTTACTTAGGACTGTTCTGTTTGAAACTGTAAATATGTTGACGCTATATAAATAACTATAAATATTAATATTAGAACACAGAGAAGCAGGATGGAGATATTAATTATGGTGTCATTGCTGCTCACCATCTTTGTGAATTCCTCAAAGTTTCGGAGGATGGTACATATGTCTGACATCCATGTCCACTCATGAGATCTTATGCGTGAAGTCAGAACTGAATACCAAAGGCCTTGTTGATGCTGGTAGTCAACAACTGCCCTCTTCTGCTCACAAATCCATTCCAAAATATGCAGTGTAGAATTCCAAAGCATGGCGAGGACATTACACACCAGTCGGTGAGCTAGAAGCTGCAAGAGCTGCAGAAGCATGGCAAGGGCGGATGAAGCTCTAGCTGACTTTCTAAAATGGGTACGCAGAGCCTCGTACTTTTACTAGCAGATCTAGGACCTCCATGTCGCTTTTCAGAAAACGCTGAGCAATGAGGTTAAGCCCATGGGCCAGGCATGGCCGTGTGTGAGCTCGCCTCGATACAGAGCAGCCACCAGGTTCCAGCCATTGTCACACATGACCATGGCTGGCTGTAGGCTCAGCGGTGTCAGCCACAGATCTGCCTGCTCTTTCAGAGCTCTCCACAACTCTTCATCATTATGCTGTTTGTCTCTTAAGCATATTAGCTTCAGCACAACCTGTTACCGCTTGACTGAGGCAGTGCTACAGTGCTTTCAGCTTGTGACTGATGTGTTACTTTCGGAGATGGAGGCTGAAGAGGAGACGAAGGAGGAGGAGGTGCAGTAGCTGTAGACTGTGGGGGCAACCCAGATTGTCTTGGGCCCGCAATACTAGGGGTTGGGAGGATGTTCACCATCCCAAGGTTGGACTGGGTCCCGGCTTCCACTATGTTAAACCAGTGTGCCATTAGTGAGATGTACCATCCCTGACCACAAGCACTTGTCCATGTGTCTGTGGTTAGGTGGACTTTCCCAATAACAGCATTGTGGAGGGCACAGGTAAAGTTGTGGGACACATGCCTGTGTAATGCCAGGATGGCACTCCAGTACAAACAGTCCCGCATGTTCGGGGCCTCGGGGTGATCCTCGACTCTGCCCTCTCTTTCAAAATACATATCCAGGCCCTTGCCTCCTCCTGCCTACTACAATTCAAAAACATTTCCAGGATCTGTACATTTCAACAAACTGCAAAAATGCTTGTGCACGCCCTCATGATCTCCCGCCTCCACTATTGCAACCTTCTACTCTCTGCCTCCCCTCTAGCAATCTTGCACCCCTCAAATCTATCCTAAAGTCTGATGTCACTCCTCTCTGCTAGGCTCTTCACTGCCTTCCAGTTGCCCAGAGGCTACAGTTCAAAACCCTAACTATGACATACAAAACCTTTCACAACCTGTCACCATATATCTGTAACATCGTATCCCAATGTCTGATTGGGTTATGGCTTCCTATATACTAACCTAGCGTGCCATCAGCGAGATGTACTATCACTGCCCACAAGCACTTGTCCACGTGTCTGTGGTTAGGTGCTCTTTCACTGTAACAGCATTGTTGAGGGCCCGCGTAATGTTGTGGGACATGTGCTTGCTTGTGTAATGTCCTGATGACAGACAGGGAAAAATTTTGGTGGCTGGGTAACGAGTACCTTGTGATGGTCACCGCCATCAGGTTGCGGAAAGCGTACGTCTCCCACGGGCCTAAAATGCAACATTTCGAGCACAAGCAGATGAGAAATTTGTGAATTTAGAACTGTGGCTTTGGCTGCGTATTTCCGCTTGCGTTCCAAGGACTGGGGTATGGACAAGTGAACGCTGCGCTGGGACAAAGACATGGATGTGCTTGTTGATGGTGCTAGTTGAGTTTGTGTGCAACTGCAGATGCAGGGCATGAGGCATATTTGCATACACCATGGACAGGGGATTGGCTTGCACACACAACATCAGAAGAAGCAGTGGTATCACTCGCAGACACTGTTCATAGAGCCTTGTGTTCAACCAACAAAGTCGGGTGCTTTGCTGCCATGTGCCTGATCATGCTTGTGGTGGTTAGGATAGGAGTTTTGCTACCCCTGCTGATGCGGGCATGGCCGTAGGTGCAAATGGCCTTTTTTGGGGTTATCGGCAGAGTCTTTAAAAAAAACAACCAGGCTGACATTTAGTGGCTCCCTCTCCCACACCACCTCCTCACCTCGACCTGGGTCTTTCGGTGTTCCCCAAGGCTCAGTTCTAGAACCCCTACTTTTCTCCATCTACACCTTCGGCTTGGGACAGCTGATGTAATGGCATGGTTTGCAATATCATCAGTACACCGATGACACGCAGATCTACCTATCTGTACCTGACATCAGCTCCTTACTGACCAAAATCACAATCTTCCCGCTATTTCATCCTTCTGTTCTGCTCGCTTTCAAAAAGTGGACATGGACAAAACAGAATACATCATCTTTCAACCATTTCACGTTAAATAGACATGAAAGCTGTGTATGCATCATTCGGTACCACTTTAGTAAGATGAAAGGTTTGCCCAAGAAAAAATTATTTTCCAGACATTCAAGGCCTTTTTTTGAACATTTTTTGCAGCTGTAATTTTCATCTTCTTGGTGTGGATGTGGTAAATTTCAAAGTCGTCATCAATACCATCATCGTCCATATCTTATAAAGAGGAAATCTGGTGTTTCTCTGGGTCGTGGTTATCTACATTTAGTGGCATTCCTTCAACAGAGTTCGTTACACTACAACAAATAATTTTCAACTGTGACATTTGGATATTATTGGTAATATGTATGGATGAAGATGAAGAAGCTTGTGCTAAGGGTGTGTTCATAGTTACGGACGGTACACTCCTCTTTAAACTTAGTTTTTCACAAGCATCCATAAGTTTGTTTGGTTTTCCTCCAACACTGATCTGCTTTCTCTAATTCATCATCTTACGAACATGTTGCATTTTGCACTTTAAACAGACACATGCTTCTTGGGCAGTGTATTTTGACAGGCATTTTTTAAGGTCAAACATGCGCATCTGTTACACCGAACTTCTGACGGGCATGAAACACATTTTGGTAATTGGTGATGGCTAAACGACTAATCATTGTAGGCTGTATCCTGGATCTCATACCTCAAATAGCCACCGCTGTTATTAATCATGTACGTTCCCATTCCTGTCATCACCATGCCCCTTTTCCTGATAACTTCATCCAACGATTTGTCCACCATATTTTTACTAAAAACCTCCACCTTCCCAGCAGCAACTGTGTAGGAAACAGTTTTTCAAGGTGTTTATGATGCCCGTAAACAATTTTTTTTTAAAAATTGACCCCCCCTGGGGAAATGTTTGTCAGCCCATGCACTTAGTGTATGGGCATTACAAGTCTAGGAGACCCACTCCTTTATATTGTGCTTACTTTTTAATCAGGCCTTCATCAACATCTCATCATTCTCTGCCACTAGATCACCATGGTAAACGTGTTCTGTGCTGCTACAGCCATTCAATTTTGGCCAAGGGCGACTATGATCACCATAAATAATTTTTTAAAAATGTAACCCCCATGGGGAAATTTCTGTTAGCCCACGCACTTAGTGTATAAGCATTACCAGTCTAAGAGACACGCTCCTTAATAGGGTTGAGCGACCTTTACTTTTATAGGATCGGGTCGGGTTTCACGAAACCCGACTTTTTTAAAAGTCGGGTCGAGTGAAATCGGTCCGATCCTATAAAAAAGTCGGGGTCGGGGTCGGCCGAAACTCGAAACCCAATGCAGTGCATTGGTTTTCCAATGGTTCCCAGGGTCTGAAGGAGCGGAAACTCTCCTTCAGGCCCTGGGATCCATATTTAAGTGTAAAATAAAGAATTAAAATAAAAAATATCGCTATACTTACCCTCTGACGCGCCCTGGTACTAATCGGGAACCTTCCTTCCTTCGAATCAGCGCTTCCAGGACCTTGCGGTGACGTCGCGGTGATGTCGTGGCTTGTGATTGGTCGCGCGGCCGCCCATGTGACCGCTCGCGTGACCAATCACAAGCCGCGACGTCACCGCGACGTCACGCAAGGTCCTGCAAGAGCTGATTCTTAGGAAGGAAGGCTGCCGGAAAGAAGCAGGGCGCGTCCGAGGGTGAGTATATTCCTATTAGGTATATACTCACCCTCGGGCGCGCCCTGCTTCTTTCCGGCAGCCTTCCTTCCTAAGAATCAGCGCATGCAGGACCTTGCGTGACGTCGCGGTGACGTCGCAGCTTGTGATTGGTCGCGCGAGCGGTCACATGGGCGGCCGCGCGACCAATCACAAGCCGCGACGTCAACACGACGTCACCGCAAGGTCCTGAAGGGCTGATTCGAAGGAAGGAAGGTTCCCGGTTAGTACCAGGGCGCGTCAGAGTGTAAGTATAGCGATATTTTTTATTTTAATTCTTTATTTTACATTAAATATGGATTCCGATACCGATTTCCGATATTGCAAATATATCGGAAATTGGGATCGGAATTCCGATACCACATTCAGAAGATCGCCGACTTCATGGCTGACCCCACACAGGGGTCGGGTCGGGTTTCATGAAACCCGACTTTGCCAAAAGTCGGCGACTTCTGAAAGTGGCCGACCCGTTTCGCTCAACCCTACTCCTTAACATTGGGCCTAGTATTTAATAATGACTTCCTCCACATATCATCATTCTCCGCCACTAGAACACCATGGTGAACGTGTTCTGTGCTGCTACGGCCATTCAATATTTGGGCAAGGGCATCTATGATCCCCATAAATATTTTTTTAATAATGTGCCACCCATAAGGACATGTTTGTCAGACCATGCACTTAGTGTATGGGCATTACGAGTGTAGCAGACCTGCTCCTTTGTAATGGGAAATTTTCTTTTATGAGGCCCTCCTCCATGATCCTTCCAAGGGGGGATTGTATTGCATGCAAATTTGGGTCAAGGCGGCCCTTGCATTCAATGCATAATGAAACAGCATGGCAGGTCCAACTGAAGAATGTGAAGTGGGTTTTCCTGTGGCCTGCCAGTACCTGGGTTCAAAGGCTTATTGGGGTGCATATGACTTGGTAGCAGGGCAAGCCTTGCAGTTAATACATAAGAAAACAGTATGAGATTACAAAATGAATAATGTGACTTGTATTTTCCTGTGTCCATTTAGTATCTGGGTTCATAAGCTTATTGGGATGCATATGATTTGATAGCAGTGCAGGACTTGCATTCAATGCAACTTTTTTTTTCAGGAGGCCCTCCTTTACATCTCGTGAAAGAGGTATTCTGATGTGTTGTAATTAGTGATGAGCGAGTATACTCGATGCTCGGGTTTTCTTGAGCACGCTCGGGTGATCTCTGAGTATTTGTTATTGTTCGGAGATTAAGTTTTCATCACTTCAGCTGAATGATTTACAACTATTAGCCAGGCTGAGTACATGTGGGGGTTGCCTGGTTGATAGGGAATCCTCACAAGTATTCAAACTGGCTAGTAGCTGTAAATCATTCAGAAAACTAACAAATACTCGGAGATCACCCAAGCGTGCTCAGGAAAACCCAAGCAACAACTACACTCGCTCATCACTAGTTGTAATTCTTGGCAGCCCAGCCACTCACTGCAAAGGCAATAACAGCATAGGAGACCCAATGTTTGATAATGGCCCTTTAAGAATATTAATGCCGCCTGATGCCCCTTTAAAAATAGGCTTTGTGACTTTGAGTTCCTCCTTCAGAAATGAAACAATATATATCTCCTTATGTGTCACACTCCACATGGCCAGCTAGGGTTGTTAAATGTTATAATGACATTTCTCAAAGAATGCATTTGTATTGGTTGAAAGCAATGTTAAAGTTGAAAAACGCATCAAAAACACTGCGTGTGAACATAGCCCAAGTGGTGGAGTAACATTTTGGTCTGGGGTTAATTATTTTGCCTAATATACAAGTCATTACCCTGGAAAGGATGTACCTTAACATATTTCCCAGCAAAATGCATTTTGGTTTTGTTTTTGTATGTTTTAGTGCACCTGTAAAAACAGCATGAAACTCTGACAACATTGCTTACAGCTATAACCTAGAAGTCAGAAATGCTTCCAGGGGCGATTCGCCATGATGTTCCTGGGTCATTTGAGCAGTGTTTCCATCATTTTCTGACGTTTTTAGACCTTAAATGGACCCCTGAGGGGATCGTAGTAGAAATACCCGGATTTCCTGTAGACTTACTTTGGGCTTTTTGCTCGGGTCAAGTACCCGAGTATTCCAATTTGCTCGACCCGAGCAACGAGCACCCGGGCATTTTAGTGCTCGCTCATCACTACTTACTAATGCATTAATGTAAGCATTAAAAAGGATGTTTGCTTAAGCTACAAGTATTCAAAGCAACAATATTCTCATGAACTGTTACCTACAAAGTGTAAGTAAATGAATCTGCCTAGGACAGCAGACTATGCTTTAATTAATATTTATCTTAGTTATTTCTTTGCTCTGTTTTTAACAGCATTCAAATAAAATATGAGATTTATGGGCTAAATATACTCTTCATTGCTTTGATTACCAAGTTTCCTCAATGTCTGCATAAAGGAAACAACTTTAGAATAATATTTGGGTCCGGACTTCAGCACATGCCAATGCAGAACCCTGTTGCTCTAGCTTGATTTTTGGATTTTAAACATATTTACTAAAATTAGTTTACCAAAATCAACTAATTAATATTAGCTTTTGGAAAACTGGTTGAGTTTTGGTAAGAAGAAAAAAAATTGAAAAACATTGTAGACTTTCAGATCTACATGTCTGTTTTTGCACATCAGTTTTACCAGTCCAATTTCACAAACTTACATTCTACACATACAGTATACTTTGGTCTTCTGCCATACTTTGCTCTTTCTATGCTAAACTTCTCACCTAGCATTTTATTGTTTACATCGAGATGATGCCACCTCTGACCTCCACTCAGAATAGTCCGCCAGATCACAAATGCCTAAGAGGGATAGATTTTGGACAGTTTAAAAAAATATGAAAAAACTATCTGTGTGTTAATAAATGGGTTGCTGGTTTTACCGGGTTACCATCTATTTCTATGCTGAGGTCACTTTGACAATACTCAGGCTATGTTTGCTTTAAGGAACATGAAAGTGGTTGGATGCACTTAAAGGAGACCTCAAAATGTTGCACATGCCTCTTAAGGGCAATAGTAGACTGAGCAGTATGCCAGTTTAATTCAAATAGGATTTTTCTAAAAAAAATTTAATTTCAAAAGATTCGGTTATCTCTAGTGGTAGGTACTCTTTAAAATATTACATTTTTCTATTTTCTCTAAATTCTAAAGTTGACTTTTAAAATGCCAACTTTAAAATGGCGCCTACAACCAACAGTAGTAATAATTTTTATTTAGCTCCAGCTCATTTTGCAGTGCTTTACAATTCAGAAATAGAAACAATCTTGATATGACATTGGATAACTGGATTATTTCAATTTTACTACACTGATTCTATACAGTTTAGCTGAAAATATGTTAAAGGCAATGGTAGTCTTATCTATGCTTTTAAGCACAGGCTTTTCTATATATGGTATTTAAAAGCGAGCTATTTTGAGGAGATTTACAGTACCAGCTTTTGCTGACCACTGCTGCAATAACCTCATTCTGACCTTTAGAAAATTGAGAACTAGCTTTGTTTCTTTAGCTCCAATAGAGTTTTGAGATTCCACAGAGTGCTGAGATAACAATGTTCCTGTTATAACAATCACTTTCATATGATGGTTGTATGATACAAACTACTTTTCCCTGAGCTCATCTGTCAGATAACATCTATGTTTATCTGAGAAAAAAAATGATCCGCTTTAAACCCTTAGAATTATGTCCTACATGCCAGTCTCATATGAAAGCCAAAGACCAGACTTAACAAAGAGCTAATATAATAGTCTTATATATGTTTAAACCAACCCAAATATATTGGTTTTGATGTGTTTAAAGTTAGGATCTAGACTGACAATGGCTATAAAACTTCCAAAGGAAAATTGACCAGAAAAGCAGAACATGCAGGTCATATAATGGAACTAGAGAGAGTACAAAGGAGGGCAACAAAATTAATAAAGGGGATGGGAGAACTACAATACCCAGATAGATTAGCGAAATTAGGATTATTTAGTCTAGAAAAAAGACGACTGAGGGGCGATCTAATAACCATGTATAAGTATATAAGGGGACAATACAAATATCTCGCTGAGGATCTGTTTATACCAAGGAAGGTGACGGGCACAAGGGGGCATTCTTTGCGTCTGGAGGAGAGAAGGTTTTTCCACCAACATAGAAGAGGATTCTTTACTGTTAGGGCAGTGAAAATCTGGAATTGCTTGCCTGAGGAGGTGGTGATGGCGAACTCAGTCGAGGGGTTCAAGAGAGGCCTGGATGTCTTCCTGGAGCAGAACAACATTGTATCATACAATTATTAGGTTCTGTAGAAGGACGTAGATCTGGGTATTTATTATGATGGAATATAGGCTGAACTGGATGGACAAATGTCTTTTTTCGGCCTTACTAACTATGTTACTATGTTACTATATACAGGTCACTGTGATAATTATTGTTATTTAAATCCTTATACAGTTATGTGCAATTGCAAGTTATTATGTGCATTTATTTAATCTTGCACTCATCTTACACTCAGGCTGGAAATTGAGCATAAATCACATCCCACAGCTATCCACACAACTTACTAATCATTAAACAAATTTATTTTATTTTACTCGCATATGTAGCGCCATTTGTTTACAAAACATTTTACACACATCATCGTCATCACTGTCCCTATTGGGATTCACAATCTAAATTCCCTATCAGTATGTCGTTAGATTGTGGGGGGAAACTGGAAGAAACCAAAGAAAACACAAGGAGAGGATATCCTTGCAACTGACTACTTTGGTAAGATTGAAGTCAGTGTGAGTTAATGAACCACCATGCTGCCCCAAATGGAGCATTTGTCCCCAACACACATCTCCAAAAGATAAAAACCTCTCCCCTGGCTCCTGATTGCCCCATGGCAAAGCCTGCAATATAAGTTCAAATATTTGATGATCCTTCTCACAAAACTTTCCTCTACAGCAACTTTTAAGTCATATATTTAGTTAATAAATTATACAATTTGTAGAGGGATGTTCCCTAAAATGTACATATAATGTACAATGTACAGTAAACAGACTAACAATAACAGACTGACACAGAGGGGAGAGGACCCTCCCCTTGCATGCTTAAATTCTATAAGATGGTGGGGAAGGAGACAGTAGGTTGAGGGTTGCGGCAGCTCCGGTGTTGGTGGGGCGCTAGCTCTGGTAGTGGTGAGGAGGCAGCGGCGTCATTGCAGGAAGTAGGCTTTCTTGAAGAGGTGGGTTTTCAGGTTCCTTCTGAAGGATCCGAATATGGTTGATAGTCGGACATGTTGGGGCACAGAATTCCAGAGGATGAAGGATATTTGAGAGAAGTTTTGGAGGCGATTAGGTGAGGAGCAAATAAGTGTGGAGGAGAGGAGGTCTTGGGAGGACCGGAAATTACGTGAGGGAAGATATCTAGAGATTATTTCAGAGATATATAGAGGAGACTGGTTATGGATGGCTTTATAGGTCAGTATTAAGGGGTATCGTTTCTCCTTATGGAGAGTGACATACCATCTTTGGCTTGTCAAGGTAAGGAGGCTTATTCGCCGTGCAATGATCCTTCTGAAATATAATATGCAAATTGCCTCTTCTGAGAAAAAGAGGACTTAAACTCTCTAGCACCACCTGTTGGAAGTAGCGATCCTACAAGTCACAATCAACCCTTTAAATGAGTCGTGCAATATCAACAGCCTGAAACACCGTGTCTGCGAATTGAGATACCGATTTGGCTTTTATCCTAAGTCATATTGCACGACTCGTTTAAAGGGTTGATTGTGACTTGTAGGATCGCTACTTCCAACAGGTGGCGCTATAGAGTTTAAGTCCTCTTTTTCTCAGAAGAGGCAATTTTTCATATTATATTTCCAGAGGATCATTGCACGGCGAATAAGCCTCCTTACTTTGACAAGCCAGAAATGGTATGTCACTCTCCATAAGGAGAAACGATACCCCTTAGACCCCAGTCCAGAGCCTCTCACCTAGCCAAATTAGTTCTCAAGCTTCACACTGACGAGGGCCAACAGCCCGAAACACCGTGTCTGCGAATTGAGATACTGATTTGGCTTTTATCCTAAGTCATATTGCATGACTCCTTTCAAAGGTTGATTGTGACTTGTAGGATCGCTACTTCCAACAGGTGGCACTATAGAGTTTAAGTCCTCTTTTTCTCAGAAGAGGCAATTTGCATATTATAGGTCAGTATTAGTAATTTGAACTGGATACACTGAGGGAATGGGAGCCAGTGAAGAGATTTGTGAGGGGAGAAGCAGAGTAGTAGTGAGGAAAGAAATGAATTAGTCAGTCAGTAGAGTTAAGGATGTACTGGAGAGGTGCGAGAGTGTTAGCAGGGAGGCCACAGAAAAGGATGTTGCAGTAGTCGAGGCGAGAGATGATGAGGGCATGCACAAGCATTTTAGTAGATTTATGGATGAGAAAAGGAGGTGGAAAGAGCTTGGTTGTGCAGTTTGAAGAAGCAGGGGCAGAGTCAAGGGTTACTCCGAGGCAGCGGACTTCTGGTAAGGGGAAAAGCGTGATGTCATTACTTGATAGATTGATCAGGTAAGGAAGATCTGTGAGATGGAGGAAAGATGATGAGTTTAGATTTGTCCACATTGAGTTTGAGGAAGCGAGAGGAGACGAAGAAGGATATGGCTGATAAACACTCCAGGATTCTGGACAGCAGAGAGGTGTCTGGGCCAGAGGGGTAGATCTGAGTGTCATCGGCAGACAGATGGTACTGGAATCCATGGGACTTTATGAGTTGTCCCAGGCCAAGTGTATAGATTGCGAAGAGTAAGGGTCCTAGAACAGAGCCTTGGGGGACTCCAACAGAGAGAGCGTGGGGTGAGGAGGTAGTGTGGGAGTGGGAGACGATGAATGTGCAGTTGGAAAGGTATGAGGAGATCCAGGATAGAGTAAGGTCTTTGATGCCAAAGGAAGAGAGAATCTATAGTAGAAGGCAGTGGTCACCTGTGTCAAAAGCAGAGGACAGGCCTAGATGGAGGAGTATAGATTATTGTCCGTGTCCGTTAGCTTTGGCTGTAAGTAGGTCATTAGTAATTTTGGTCAGGGCAGTCTCAGTGGAATGATGAGGATGGAAACCCGATTGTATTACATACATTTGTATGTTTGACCCTGTATATTGGATTGCTAAAGTATTCACCCCATTAAGCTTTTTACCTATTTTGTTACACTGCAACCTGTGTTTAAATATGTTTGTGATCTGATTTTTGATTTGTGTGTGATGCATCAGCACTAAATATTCTGAGTTCGTGATGTGAAGAAAATATAGGTGTAAATTGAATTTATGAGATTAAATAACTAAAACTTGTGCATGTGTATTCACCCTTTTGCTATGAAGCACCTAATATTTTTTTGGTGCCACCAATTACCTTCATAAGTCACATGCTTAGTGAAAGTATGCTCACCTGTGTACAATCTAAGTATCGCCAGTCAGTTTATACACAGCCAAAGGCCACTGTTGTTTGGCTACCGCAATAGAGAGGAGCCAGAAGATTGCAGTGTCAAGATTTCTCCTAATTCTGCACTGAAAAGAAGCAAAGAAGCACATCACCTTCTTTGTAAACTGAGTTAATTTATTTTGGAAGTATATGGGTTTATTGGCTCAGCTGAGCATGGTTAGTCACTCTCATCCCCTGTATAAAATGGGGCCTGACTGAAACACATCATCAGAGCAAGTTTATGCTGCATGTTTGGGAGGATAGTTGTTTGGGGTTTACAGTGGGAAAAATAAGTATTTGATCCCTTGCTAATTTTTTTAAGTTTGCTCACTGACAAAGACATGAACAGTCTATAATTTTAAGGGTAAATTAATTTTAACATTGAGAGATAGAACATCAAAACTAAAATCCAGAAAATCACATTGTAAAAATTATATAAATTTATTTGCATTTTGCAATGAGAAATAAGTATTTGATCTCTCTGGCTAACAATAGTTAATACTTGGTGGCAAAACCCTTGTTGGCAAGCACAACAGTCAGTCATTTTTTGCAGTTGATGATGAGGTTTGCGCATATGTCAGGAGGAATTTTGGTCCACTCCTTTTTGCAGATAATCTCTAAATCATTAAAATTTTGAGGCTGTCGCTTGGCAACTCAGCGCTTCAACTCCCCCCATAAGTTTTCTATGGGATTAAGGTCTGGAGACTGGCAAGGCCACTCCTTGACCTTAATGTGCTTCTTTTTGAGCCACTCCCTTGTTGCCGTGACTGTATGTTTTGGGTCATTGTCTTGCTGGAAGACCCATTTTTAATGTCCTGGGGGAGGGAAGGAGGTTGTCACTCAGGATTTTATGGTACATGGCTTCATTCATTCCTTCATTGATGTAGTGAAGTAGTCCTGTAATCTTAGCAGAGAAACACACCCAAATCATAATGTTTTAACTTCCATGCTTGACAATGGGGACAGTATTCTGTGGGTCATAGGCAGCATTGAGTTAATGCCAAAGAGCTCAATTTTTTTTATCTTCTGACCAAAGCACCTTCTCCCAATCACTCACAGAATAATCCAGGTGTTCATTGGCAGACTTCAGATGGGCCTGCTCATGTGCCTACTTGAGAGAGGGAACCTTGCAGGCACTGCAGGATTTTAAACCTTTACAGCCTAATGTATTACCAATGGTTTTCTTGAGATTATTAACACGTTCTCATATGTAGTTTTATGCTGATCTCTCACCTTCCTCATGATCAAGGATACCCCACAAGGTGAGATTTTGCATGGTGCCCCAGATCGATGGCGAATGACAGTCATTTTGTATTTCTTCCATTTTCTTAATATTGCACCAACAGTTGTCTCCTTCTCACACAGCATCTTACTTGTGATTTTGTAGCACATTCCAGCTTTGTGTAGGTCTATGATCTTGTCCCTGGCATGCTTAGAAAGCTATTTGGAATTGCCCATGTTGCAGAGGTTAGAGTCTGACTGATTGATTGTGTGGACAGTAGTCTTTTATAAAGGTGACTATGTAAGATGTGTCTTTAATGCAGCTAACGAGTTGATTAGGAGCATCTAACTGGTCTGTAGAAGCAAGAACTCTTAATAATTGGTGGGGGATCAAATACTTATTTTTCACTGAAAAATGCTAATTTATATATTTTATACAATGTGATTTTTGGACTTTATTTTTGATGTTCTATCTCTCAATGTTAAAATTGACCTACCCTTAAAATTATAGACTGTTCATGTCTTTGTCAGTGGGCAAACTTACAAAATCAGCAAGGGGTCAAATACTTATTTCCCCCACTGTATAGAAGATGGAGTTTAGTATATTAATCTGTGACTGTTGCTTGGATTTATAAGTTTGATTCCCTTTCCTTTTCCTGCTTTTTTTCCCATCTTCCACTCTCCGGTGCATTCCTCTGTTATACAGTATGTGTGTGAATATTAGTATGCCTGGAATTTTCATTTGTCCTTGTTCATGTTGCTTTGATAATCTTGTTGGTGTACTGCAGTTCATGACTGCTCCCCTCTTCCCTGAAGTAACAGGGAATATTGCGAGCTGGGGTTCCCCTCTAGCGTTAGGGACAGAAAAGGAACCTCTGGACCAAGTCACCCACATAGGCTGCATCACTAATAAGCAAAAAGCACCACTAGCCAAACAAAACCTTAAATGCAAAGGAAATATCTAAACAAGTTAGGGACAAAGTTGTTGAGAAGCACAAGTCAGGGTTGAGATATAAAGCAAATCCCAATCTGTGATGATCTCCCAGACCATCATCAAATCTATTATCATCAAATGGAAAGAACATGGTACCCACAACAAATCTGCCAATATAAGGCCAACTTTCAAAATTTTCAGCCCAGGCATGTAGGATATTTATCAGAGTGGCAGTGCAAAGACCAAAGGTAACCCTGAAGGAGTTTAAGAATTCCTAAACCAGAGACTTGAGTATCTGTCTATATGGCCACAAAAAGCCGTACACTCCATAAAGGTAGCCATTGTGGAAGAGTGACAGAAAAAAGCTTTTACTTAAACAAAAATTGTAAGTCTTGTTTTGCGTTTTTCAAAAGACATGTGGGAGGTTCCCCAAATGTATGAATGAAGGTGCTGTGGTCAGATGAGACCAAAATTGAACTTTTTGGCCACCACGGTAACTGTTAAGTCTGGTGACAAACCAACCCAGCTCATCACCATTAGAACACCATACCCCACAGTGAAACATGATGGAGACAACATCATGTTGTTTGGAAATTTTTCAGCAGCAGGCACAGGGAAATGGTCCATGATGACAGGAATATGGATGGTGCAAAATAAAGGGATATTCTTGAGCAAGACTTGTTTGTCAGTTATTTGAGATTGGGATGGAGATTCACCTTTCAACAAGAAAATCACCCAAAGCATACTGTTAAAGAAACTTCTGAGTGTTTTAGTGGAAAATGTGTAAATGTTTTGGAGTGGTCTAGTCAAGCCCCAACCTTAATCCAATTAAGAATGTGTTGTTAAACTTGAAGATTTCTGTTCATCAGAGGAAACCATCTAGCTTAAATTATCTGGAGTAGTGATGATGAGTGAATAGTGAAATATTCGGATTCGGATAATTTTTAATATCAGTGTATTCATACCAAATAAAAAATCCAATAAAAGTTAGTGGGAAAGACGAATATTTTTCAGCTGAACCTTACTAACAGGTTGGGGGGCATGGGAAAAAGCTGAAATTGATGGGAAAGAGCTAAAACTAAATGGGAACAGCATGGATAAGATGCCTGTATGCCTTTCTGACTCGCATACAATGGGAAAAAAGTATTTAGTCAGCCACCAATTGTGCAAGTTCTCCCACTTAAAAAGATTAGAGAGGCATGTAATTGATATCATCGGTAGACCACAAGTATGAGATTCAAAATGAGAAAATAAATCCAGAAAATTGCCTTGTCTGATTTGGCAACATTTATTTTGCAAAATATGGTGGAAAATAAGTATTTGGTCACCTAAAAACATGCAAGATTTCTGGCTCTCACAGACCTGTAACTATTTCTTTAAGAGGCTACTCTGTCCTCCACTCATTACCTGTAGCAAAGGCACCTGTTTGAACTTATCAGTATAAAAGACACCTGTCGTCAACCTCAAACAGTCACACTCCAAACTCCACTATGGCGAAGACCAAAGAGCTGTCAGGGGATACAGAAACAAAACTGAAGCCCTGAACCAGGCAGTGAAGACTGAATCTGCAATAGGCAAGCAGCTTGGTGTGATGAAATCAACTGTGGGAGCAATAATAAGAAGATGTAAGTCATACAATACCACTGATAATCTCCCTCAATCTGGGGCCCCACGCAAGATCTCCCCTCGTGGGGTCAAAATGATCACAAGAACGGTGAGCAAAAATCCCAGAATCACATGGGAGGACCTAGTGAATGACCTGCATAGAGCTGGGACCATTGTAACAAAAGCTACCATCAGTAACACACTACGGGACTCATATCCTGCAGTGCCAGACGTGTCCCCCTGCTTAAGCCAGTACGTGTCTGGGCCCGTCTGAAGTTTGCAAGAGAGCATTTGGATTATCCAGAAGAGTATTGGGATAATGTCATATAGTCTGATGAAACCAACATAGAACTGTTTGGTTGAAACAAAACTCATTGCTTGGTGAAGATAGAATGCTGAGTTGCATTCAAACAAGACCATACCTACATGAGGATGGCAACATCATGCTTTGGGGCTGTTTCTCTGCAAAGGGACCAATACGACTGATCCGTGTACATGAAAGAATGAATGGGGCCATGTATCATCAGATTTTGAGTGCAAACCTCCTTCAATCAGCAAAAGCATTGAAGATAAAATGTGGATCGGTCTTTCAGCATGATAATGATCCAAAGCACACCGCCAGGGCAACAAAGGAGTGGCTTTGTAAGAAGCATATGAAGGTCCTGGAGTGGCCTAGCCAGTCTCCAGATCTCAACCCCATAAAAAACCTTTGGAGGGAGTTGAAAGTCCATATTGCCCAGCCACAGGCCCAAAACATCACTGCTATAGAGGAGATCTGCATGGAGGAATGGGCCAACATACCACCAACAGTGTGTGCCAACCTTGTGAAGACTTACAGAAAACGTTTGACCACTGTCATTGCCAACAAAGGACAATAAAACAAACTATTGAGATGAACCTTTGTTAATGACCAAATACTTATTTTCCACCATCATTTTCAAAATAAATCTTGCCAAATCAGACAAGGTGATTTTCTGGATTTGTTTTCTCATTTGGCTCTCATAGTTGTGGTCTACCTGTGATGTCAATTACAGACCTCTCTCATTTTTTTTAAGTGGAAGAACTTCCACAATTGGTGGCTGAGTAAATACTTTTTTCCCCACTGTATGGTATCTGGGAATAATGATGTCAGACTATTGCGTCGGTTTTACAGATTTTTAAAAAGACCAACCAAACTAAATATTTTCCCTAAGGGCTTGTTTTCACTTGCGAGGAACACGTCCGTGTCTCGCATGTGGAAACGAAGCTCTGGTGCCGGCACTCTGGAGCGGAGCGTGCGGTTCCATGTGTTCCTATGCGGCCGCACGCTCCGCTCTGGAGTGCCGGTGCCAGAGCTTCGTTTCCACATGCGAGACACGGATGTGTTTATCGCAAGTGAAAACAAGCCCTAAAGGTAAAAATACTAAGAAAGATTTTCTCCTTCGCTAAATTTGCCCATCACTGCCTAGTCATTATGTGACCCTCGCTTACAATTTGCAGAGTGCAAACAGGTGCCATGAAACCTCAGTTTGATATGAGCCCTCAGGTGGCACTGTATCATACATTTGGAAGAGCTCTCACTCTTACATTTGTGAAGTCCCTCCTTCTTGATAAATACTTAGGAAGATAGTGGAATACATGTTCCCCAACCCTTTACAATGCCATTTCAATCATGCCCATTTGAATTTTGAGCTTTGCCCACCACCACCAGTATGTCTACTGCCATGTCATTATGCGACCCTCTCTTCAAATTTTCAGAGGACCATCAGGTGCTGTGAAACCTGCTGTTTTTAAGCTAAACAGTTCATTTTTGCCTCCGAATCCCAATGGAACAACTGTCATAGCGGGTGAAGCAGCTGTAAGCTGAATATAATACAGGAGTTGGAGGAGCTGTTTGATCAATTTCAGTAAGTTGGATTCTACCATACATCAAAAAATTAGAATTAAATTCCGAATAGTGTATGCAAGCGAGGGCCTGTATTGTGCTCAGTCTGTCAGGCCTGAAACCCATGTCAGGAACATGTACAAGCCTCATTTTACTTAGAAGCAGCCTCCTCAAGGGAAAGAGCCAGGAGTGCCATTGACCAGTCTGCACAAGCCTACACACTTCTTCTGGAATCTTCCGAATCAGGCACAATGTATCTTTTGCATGGTTTTGAGCAACAATTCAGTAATTACAGGATATGTCCCAGATAGTGTTGAGGTCTGTGGAGGGTATTAGTCAGGTGACAGGCAGTGCTGCAAAGCTCAGGTAAAGGCCTTAGCATTGCAATTACCATGTTCCAATATGTATAAGGTTGCAGCCTGAATAGGTCTGTGGAACGTATTAACCCAGTCTCTTAGACGTACATAAAATGTACAGAAACTAGCAAATACCCCACCACCATTTTTTTGTAAAGACCAAAATTTAGAAAATCTAACGGAAGCCACAGTTTAATAAATAGACAGAAGTCTCATTTAAGAGCCTTGAAAAGTCAGCAATGGTTTCGGCCACCACTGTACAATGTAAAATGCTAAAGAATAAGTATGCCCTATCTGACTAACAACTCATGAACAGACATATATGCTGACAAGGGTGAACTAAACACTGTGCTGGGACAACAAATTGGATAGGGTTACTGACTGCTGTGTCTGTGCAAATGCAGGTTGTGGAAAGCAGGCATCAGCGCCTCCTTCCTGGACAGCAGCGTGGAAATTAGGTAACACAGGGGAAGGACCAGTGATTTTACCGTAAGACACAGATTTTGTACCCAGACGTTCTGCCCACTTACTCGAGTGCTGCATACATGAGCAGTATATGGCATATGCTAACAGAGGTATTATGTCAAATTACCCTTCCAAAAGGGATTTTTGAACTAGTAGCATATATAGAGAGCATGTTTCATTGCTCATATTATTATTCTGTGTAAGGCTGAAACGTGAAGAATTGTATGGAGCATATTAATGCATTCATGTAACAAAATGTCCAAGTGCTTATCCAAAAATCAACATCAGGCTACTAGATACATGCTTAAAGAGACAGTGGGAAGGACAACACAAATGAATTGCTGGGTTTTGTTCATTGTCTGAAAAATCTGAAGCAATCAAAAAATATTATCTACCCAAAAATGGTGCCAAAAAATCTACAAATCGTTCCACAAAAATAAGCCCTCAAACAGCTTTGTTCGCCAAAAAATAAAAGTTACACCTCTCAGAATATGGCAATAAAAAAAAAACTACCTTTTATAAAAAAGCATTTTACTGTATGATCGCCACAAAACCTAAAGTAAAACTATAAAAATCTATTCTTTAACTGGTTCATTCTACCTCCCAAAAATTGGAATAACTTTCAGCTCACATTTTTCCTGCGTTCTCCACTGAGCGCTTAGGTTGGTGTTTCCATGTAAATTCCCCAAAACTGTGAATCATAAAAAACTCTGGATGGAACCATTCACTTATGATGTAGATGGAGTCACTTTGAACTGGTCTGTGTTCTGGCGGTGTCCCATCAGTTTAGGCATTTTTTCAGCGTAGTGTGGATGACTACAGATCCGTGCATGCCTAAAAAGACCACCAGATCACACGCCAAACAGATTCCAAAGTGTCTCCATCTGCCTCATGGTGGGTGGTTCTGTTGGAGGTTTTGCCTGAATTGCAGTTTTGTAGGATTTGTAGGGAAACCCAGACATAAGTGCTCATGTAGAACACAAGAATAGGATCCCAGTCTTATACTGTAAACAATAAAAAATGTTTTATATCCCAAAATGTTACCAATAAAATTTATCCCACACAAAACCAGTCTGCACTCAGGTCCTTCTTCTGTCGCTGGAACTATAGGGGACCCCACATTATAGGTACAGTAGAACAGACACTCTGAAAAAGCAACATGGCTCCCACCCCCAAAGGTATAATTTAGTGTGTTTTCCCCACCTAAATCCCAATACCCACCTTCTTCTGAGCCCCACTGTGCTTTTCCTAAACCACAGTAAGCGGCCACGTGTTTGGCATTATTGTAATGGAGGGAAGGCTCTTAATTTATGGGTGCGTATCACCATAAACACAAACTGGGTGTTAGGACTGGCGGAACGCACTGAGTAAAAGGTGAGATGTTATTAGGTGCGTTCGTAGTCCGGGGTCCACCATGCAGGTGAGAACCTGCTTGTAGCAAATGGCAGCACTATATGGCGGTGGAAGCGAACCCTGTTAAGTCACAGGGCCACCGTACCGCACACAAGAGCGCAAGCAAGGAGTCACCAAGCTCAGTCCCAAGACTTGGGATCTGAGTCCATCTAGAATACTTGCGCTCGACACCGCTACTGGGGTGTCAGTGTAACCAAAATAATAACTAAAGATGCACGAGAATGCGTGCGGTGCCGCACGGGCGGATGCCACTAACCACCCAGGCTTAGGTCAGGAAAGCGCTGTGAAATCGCATGGCGCCGCACTGGCGGTCACAGCAATTAGATGCTGTATGGGGTGTTACGTGCTGATGGCTAAGTCGGGCGCTAGATAGCAATCATCCACCTTCCGCGAGCAGTCATCCAATAAGGAGGGGATTTTTAAAGAACAACTTTCACTCACAACACACACACGTTTACAAATGTACACTAGCCCATGGCCGTGCAGTTATGCGAACCTTATATAGCTGCAGCATGTACAGGACCTTCCCAAAAGCATCCGCTCGCTGCTGCCCAGCACTGGCTTCCATGGCAGGAGCTGGAAAAGCAGAAGTAGCTCTATGGACAGAGTGAGACTGAGCAAGACGCTGGGACCGATGTTTCCGCTGAGCAGGCTCCACTGCGGCAGGAGAAGAATGGGAGACTGCAGCGGTAATGGCCCGAGATTCCCCCTGTGCAGAGGCAGGAACTCGACCCCTAACATTACCCCCCTCCTAGGGCTTCCCCCTCCCTGGACCTCGCTACGCTCGAAGGCAGCAATGAGCTGCGGAGCCTGAATGTGCTCAGCAGGCTCCCAGGACCTGTCCTGTGGACCATAACCCTTCCAGTCCACCAAATAAAATTTTGTGCCACGTACTACCTTGTACCCCAAAATAGCATTCACCTCGTAATCGTCCGTAGACAAACCCGATGTCCCAGCAGATGACTCGGGGGAAAAAGGGACATGTATACGGGTTTCAAGAGGGACACATGAAAGGTGTCGGTGATGCCCAGGAGTGACGGAAGGGCTAAACGGTAGACCACAGGGTTAACCTGTTCGAGGACCTTGAAAGGACCCAAGTAGCAAGGTGCAAACTTAGTGGACTCAACTCACAGCCTGATGTTATGGGCGGAGAGCCACACCAAGTCGCAAGGAGCAAAGGTCGGAGCGCGGAGCGGGGCGCCGATGTGCATCAGCGGAGGACCTCATTCTCTCCTTGGAGGCCCGAATGGCATCCTGAGTGCGGTCCCAAATATCTCATGCCTCCACAGCCCAGTCTGCCACCCTGGAGTCGGCAGAAGACACGGGCATAGGCAGAGGTACCCTCGGATTCTGACCATAATTAAGGAGGAATGGAGTCTGTCCAGTGGAGTCAGCTACAGCATTGTTCAGTGCAAACTCTGTCCACGATAGCAAAGATGCCCAGTCATCCTGCCTGGCTGGCACAAAATGTCGCAGATATGTGACCAAGGTCTGGTTAGCCCTTTCTACCAACCCATTCATCTCGGGATGATATGCAGAAGAGAGATTTAACTCAATGCTGAGAAGATGACAAAGCTCTCTCCAGAACCGAGATGCAAACTGGGGACCCTGGTCACTGACAATTTTGTCCAGCATACCGTGTAGGCGGAAGATGTGTTTTATAAACAACGCTGCCAAGGCCCGTGCAGAAGGTAGCCGTGGGAGTGGCACCAAGTGCACCATTTTAGAAAAATGGTCGGTGATAACCCAAATGATGGTACAGCCATGAGACTTTGGCAAACCCATGACAAAATCCATCCCGACCATCTCCCAGGGCCTGTCTGCCACCGGCAAGGGATATAATAACCCAGCTGGCCATTGTCAAGAAGACTTATTTTTGGCGCAGGAGACACACGCCCGAATATAGTCTCCAAGTTACGGACCATATGTGGCCACCAGTACGTTCTCGCCAGCAGCTCAGATGTCCTCTTTGTCCCAAAGTGTCCACCCACTCTGGACGAATGAGCCCAAGAGAGAACCGCCAGTCGCAAATTAATGGGAACAAATGTCTTGCCCGGAGGCACAGACTCAAGCGAAACTGGGGCTACGGTTCTCAGGCTCTCTGAAGGGACAGTAAGCCGAGGCTCCCATTCCTACTCCTCAGATGACACAGCTGAGCGAAAGAGGGCATCAGCACGAATGTTCTTCTCTCCAGCGAGATAATGGAGAGTGAAGTGGAACCGGGAGAAGAACAAGGACCATCTGGCCTGACGAGAATTCAGCCGCTGAGCTGTACGTAAATAAACCAAATTTTTGTGGTCCGTGAAGACTTGGAAGGGAAAGCGAGCTCCCTCCAAAAGATGTCTCCACTCAGAGAAGGCCAACTTAATTGCTAGCAACTCCCTATCACCAATGGAATAATTCCTCTCCACTGGTGTGAAGGTCTTGGAAAAGAAGAAGCAAGGATGCTTCCAACCTTGAGCATCCTTTTGGAAGAGGACTGCTCCAGCACCAACAGATGAGGCATCCACCTCCATTATGAAATTATGAATGGCTTATCAACATCGGGATGATGTAAGATGGGAGCACTAGCAACATGAGACTTAATTGAAGTGAAGGCCTTGGAGACCTCTTCAGACCACAATTTGGGATTTGCTCGCTTCTTGGTGAGGGCTACCAAGGGAGCTACCAAAGTTGAGAAGTGGGGAATGAACTGGCGATAATAATTAATGAACCCCATAAAGCGATGCACCGCTTTAAAAGAATGGGGTTCTTGCTAGTCCATCACAGCCTGTAGTTTGGCAGGATCCATAGCCAATCCTTGGGCGGAGATGCTCAAACACACACTTCTCCAACTTTGCATAAAGGGAATTTGCCCGTAAGAGATCGAAGACTCTGCCAACATCTCTCCGGTGGGAGTCAAAATCTGGAGAGAAGATGAGAATATCATCCAGATAGACTATGACAGAGGTGGAAAGCATATCCCAGAAGATATCATTGACAAAGTCTTGGAAAACAGCTGGGGCATTACAGAGCCCGAAGGGCATCACCAGATACTTATAGTGCCCATCCCTGGTATTAAAAGCCGTCTTCCACTCGTCCCCCTCACGGATGCGAATCAGGTTATATGCACCCCGCAGATCTAATTTGGTGAATACCTTTGCTCCCCTTAGCCTGTCAAAGAGCTCAGAAATCAGAGGCAACGGGTACTTATTTTTAATAGTGATGGCGTTAAGACCCCTATAATCGATGCATGGACGTAACTCTCCATTTTTCTTCTGCACGAAGAAGAACCACGCCCCTGCTGGTGACACTGTCTTCCTAATGAACCATCTTGCCAAATTCTCCTGGATGTATTGAGGCATAGCCTCCATCTCAGGGAGAGAGAGGGGATAGACCCATCCCCAAGGAGGTTCAGCACCAGGCATGAGATCAATAGGACAGTCATAGGGATGATGAGGACGAAGGGTCTCTGCAGCTTTTTTGGAGAAGACGTCTGCATAGCACCAATAGCACTTATGAAGGGAAGAAAGATCTGCGGGTATCTCAATAGTGGAAACCTGTACGCACTCTCTCACACATCTGCCCTTACAAGACTCACTCCAACCCAACGGAGTGGAAACGGAGCCAGGGTATTCCCAGCAGAATCTCATCCATTCCCTCGGGAAGGACGAGGGAAATAATCTCCTGGTGGGAAGGGTACATGGATAACGTGAAAGGGACAGTCTGTTGTGTGATTTGTAATGGAAGTGTCGACCCATTCACTACTCTAACAGTTACTGGTTTGGCGAGCATCACCAGAGGTATTGCGTGATGCAGAGCAAAGGCAGAGGACATAAAATTTCCCTCTGCTCCTGAATCCACACAAAGCTCGACTGTTAGAGTGGATGAGCCTAACATGATTGTTCCTTTAAAGGACAGCTTGGAGGAAAATGCCGCCGTGTCTAGTGAACCTCCTCAAATGGTCACTAAACGCGATCGTTTCCTGACCGCTGTGGACATTTATTAGCGTAATGTCCTAATTGTTGGCACTTTTTGCATACCATGGGTACTCGAGCGGTCTGAGACTTAGATCCCGCTCGGCTCGAGAAACCTCCATGGCCTCATGGGAGTCGGATGCCAGAACAGGAGATTCTAGAGGTCTGGCGAAGGTGGGAGCCAGTCGAAACCTCTGCCTACACTGGGTCCGCTCTAACCTCCGCTCGTTAAAACGGAGGTCGATGCAGGTAGATAGAGAAATGAGCTCCTGCAGTGTGGCGGGAATCTCCCTGGTGTCCAAGGCGTCCTTCACATGGTCTGCCAGTCCTCTCCAGAACACCGGAATAACGACTTTATCTGGCCATTCTATCTCAGAGGCTAGAGTCTGGAATTGGACAGCAAACTGGCTGACCATGGACAAACCCTGAGTAATTGCCAACAATTGGAGTGCGGTGTCGTGGGTGATACGAGGTCCCAGAGAGACCTGCCTCAGAGCGTCCAGGAAGAGAGGAGCACTCTGCACCACACGATCATCACGCTCCCAAAGCGGCGATGACCACTCCAACGCCCTGCTTGACAAAAGAAATACAATAAATCCCACTTTCAGCCATTCCATAGGAAAACGTGCAGCCAGGAGCTCGAGATGTATGGAGCACTGGCTCATGAATCCCCGATATAGCTTACTGTCATCAGCAAACTTGTCTGGAAGCGGGAGACAGGATATAGTTGGAGCAGGGGTGGCAGCGGACAAACTGGCTGTGGCTACACTTGCAGCCTGAACAGCGACAGCAGTGACATCCACAGCTGAATTTGAACGCTCTAGACCCGCCAACCTACCCTCCAACTGCTGGATGTACCGCTGTAGATGCTGATCGTCCGCTATTTGCTAGCCAGACCCTGGTTCTAGTGTTCTTTTAGAACTGGCGGAACGCACCGAGTAAAATGTGAGATGTTATTAGGTGCGTTCGCAGTCTGGGGTCCACCGTGCAGGTGAGAACCTGCTGCTAGCAAATTGCAGCAGTGGAAGCGAACGCTGTTAAGTCACAGGGCTGCGGTACCGCACACAAGAGCGCAAGCAAGGAGTCACTGAGCTCAGTCCCAAGACTTGGGATCTGAGTCCGTCTAGACTACTTGCGCTCGACACCGCTACTGGGGTGTCAGCATAACCAAAATAATAACTAAAGATGCACGAGAGTGCGCGTGGTGCCACACTGGCGGACGCCACTAACCACCGAGGCTTGGGTCAGGAAAGCGCTGTGAAGCGCACGGTGCCGCACTGGCGGTCACAACAATTAGACGCTGTATGGTGTGTTACGTGCTGATGGCTAAGTCGGGTGCTAGATAGCAATCATCCACCTTCCGCGAGCAGTCTTCCAATAGGGAGGAGATTTTTAACCCCTCTGTGACCTTAGACGTACTATCCCGTCGAGGTGCCCTGGGCTTATCTGACCCTGGACGGGATAGTACGTCATAGCCGATCGGCCGCGCTCACGGGGGGAGCGCGGCCGATCGCGGCCGGGTGTCAGCTGCTTCTCGCAGCTGACATCCGGCACTATGTGCCAGGAGTGGTCACGGACCGCCCCCGGCACATTAACCCCTGGCACACCGCGATCAAAGATGATCGCGATGTGCCGGCGGTGCAGGGAAGCACCGCGCAGGGAGGGGGCTCCCTGCGGGCTTCCCTGAGCCCCCCGCAGCAACGCGATGTGATCGCGTTGCTGCGAGGGTCTCCTCACCTCCCTCCCTGCTCGAGCCCCGGATCCAAGATGGCCACGGATCCGGGTCCTGCAGGGAGGGAGGTGGCTTCACAGAGCCTGCTCAGAGCAGGCACTGTGAAGCAGCCTGCACTGCTATCAGATCAGTGATCTGACAGAGTGCTGTGCAAACTGTCAGATCACTGATCTGTGATGTCCCCCCCTGGGACAAAGTAAAAAAGTAAAAAAAAAAATTTCCAAATGTGTAAAAAAAATAAAAAAAAATATTCCAAAATAATGAAAAAAAAAAAAAATATTATTCCCATAAATACATTTCTTCATCTAAATAAAAAAAAAAAACCAATAAAAGTACACATATTTAGTATCGCCGCGTCCGTAATGACCCGACCTATAAAACTGTCCCACTAGTTAACCCCTTCAGTAAACACCGTAAGAAAAAAAAAAAAAAAACGAGGCAAAAAACAACGCTTTATTATCATACCGCCGAACAAAAAGTGGAATAACACGCGATCAAAAGGACAGATATAAATAACCATGGTACCGCTGAAAGCGTCATATTGTCCCGCAAAAAAAGAGCCGCCATACAGCATCATCAGCAAAAAAATAAAAAAGTTATAGTCCTGAGAATAAAGCGATGCAAAAATAATTATTTTTTCTGTAAAATAGTTTTTATCGTATAAAAGCACCAAACCATAAAAAAATTATATAAATGAGGTGTCGCTGTAATCGTACTGACCCGAAGAATAAAACTGATTTATCAATTTTACCAAACGCGGAACGGTATAAATGCCTCCCCCAATAGAAATTCATGAATAGCTGGCTTTTGGTCATTCTTCCTCACAAAAATCGGAATAAAAAGCGATAAAAAAATGTCACGTGCCCAAAAATGTTTTCAATAAAAACGTCAACTCGTCCCGCAAAAAACAAGACCTCACATGACTCTGTGGACCAAAATATGGAAAAATTATAGCTCTCAAAATGTGGTATTGCAAAAAATATTTTTTGCAATAAAAAGGGTCTTTCAGTGTGTGACGGCTGCCAATCATAAAAATCCGCTAAAAAACTCGCTATAAAAGTAAATCAAACCCCCCTTCATCACCCCCTTAGTTAGGGAAAAATAAAAAAAAATGTATTTATTTCCATTTTCCCATTAGGGCTAGGGTTAGGGCTAGGGCTAGGGTTAGGGCTAGGGCTAGGGTTAGGGTTAGGGCTAGGGTTAGGGCTAGGGTTAGGGCTAGGGTTAGGGCTAGGGCTAGGGTTAGGGCTAGGGTTAGGGCTAGGGTTAGGGCTAGGGTTAGGGCTAGGGTTAGGGCTAGGGTTAGGGTTAGGGTTAGGGCTAGGGTTAGGGCTAGGGTTAGGGTTAGGGCTAGGGTTAGGGCTAGGGTTACGGCTAGGGTTAGGGTTAGGGTTGGGGCTACAGTTAGGGTTGGGGCTAAAGTTAGGGTTAGGGTTTAGATTACATTTACAGTTGGGAATAGGGTTGGGATTAGGGTTAGGGGTGTGTCAGGGTTAGAGGTGTGGTTAGGGTTACCGTTGGAATTAGGGTTAGGGGTGTGTTTAGATTAGGGTTTCAGTTATAATTGGGGGGTTTCCACTGTTTCGGCACATCAGGGGCTCTCCAAACACGACATGGCGTCCGATCTCAATTCCAGCCAATTCTGCGTTGAAAAAGTAAAACAGTGCTCCTTCCCTTCCGAGCTCTCCTGTGTGCCCAAACAGGGGTTTACCCCAACATATGGGGTATCAGCGTACTCAGGACAAATTGGACAACAACTTTTGTGGACCAATTTCTCCTGTTACCCTTGGGAAAATACAAAACTGGGGGCTAAAAAATAATTTTTGTGGGAAAACAAAAAGATTTTTTATTTTCACGGCTCTGCGTTATAAACTGTAGTGAAACACTTGGGGGTTCAAAGTTCTCACAACACATCTAGATAAGTTCATTGAGGGGTCTAGTTTCCAATATGGGGTCACTTGTGGGGGGTTTCTACTGTTTAGGTACATTAGGGGCTCTGCAAACGCAATGTGACGCCTGCAGACCAATCCATCTAAGTCTGCATTCCAAATGATGCTCCTTCCCTTCCGAGCCCTCCCTTGCGCCCAAACGGTGGTTCCCCCCCACATATCGGGTATCAGCGTACTCAGGACAAATTGGACAACAACATTTAGGGTCCAATTTCTCCTGCTAACCTTGGAAAAATACAAAACTGGGGGCTAAAATATAATTTTTGTGGAAAAAAAATATTTTTTATTTGCATGGCTCTGCGTTATAAACTGTAGTGAAATACTTGGGGGTTCAAAGCTCTCACAACACATCAAGATGAGTTCCTTAGGGGGTCTACTTTCCAAAATGGTGTCACTTGTGGGGGGTTTCTACTGTTTAGGTACATTAGGGGCTCTGCAAACGCAATGTGACGCCTGCAGACCATTCCATCTAAGTCTGCATTCCAAATGGCGCTCCTTCCCTTCCGAACCCTCCCATGCGCCCAAACGGTGGTTCCCCCCCACATATGGGGTATCAGCGTACTCAGGACAAATTGGACAACAACTTTTGGGGTCCAATTTCTCCTGTTACCCTAGGGAAAATACAAAACTGGGGGCTAAAAAATAATTTTTGTGGGAAAAAAATTTTGTTTTATTTTTATGGCTCTGCATTATAAACTTCTGTGAAGCCCTTGGTGGGTCAAAGTGCTCACCACACATCCAGATAAGTTCCTTAGGGGGTCTACTTTCCAAAATGGTGTCACTTGTGGGGGGTTTCAATGTTTAGGCACATCAGTGGCTCTCCAAACGCAACATGGCGTCCCATCTCAATTCCAGTCAATTTTGCATTGAAAAGTCAAACGGCGCTCCTTCCCTTCCGAGCTCTCCCATGCGCCCAAACAGTGGTTTACTGCCACATATGGGGTATCAGCGTACTCGGGACAAATTGGACAACAACTTTTGAGGTCCAATTTCTTCTCTTACCCTTGGAAAAATAAAAAATTGGGGGCAAAAATATAATTTTTGTGAAAAAATATGATTTTTTATTTTTACGGTTCTGCATTATAAACTTCTGTGAAGCACTTGGTGGGTCAAAGTGCTCACCACACCTCTAGATAAGTTCCTTAGGGGGTCTACTTTCCAAAATGGTGTCACTTGTGGGGGGTTTCAATGTTTAGGCACATCAGTGGCTCTCCAAACGCAACATGGCGTCCCATCTCAATTTCTGTCAATTTTGCATTGAAAAGTCAAACTGCGCTCCTTCCCTTCCGAGCTCTCCCATGCGCCCAAACAGTGGTTTACTGCCACATATGGGGTATCAGCGTACTCAGGACAAATTGGACAACAACTTTTGAGGTCCAATTTCTTCTCTTACCCTTGGAAAAATAAAAAATTGGGGGCAAAAATATAATTTTTGTGAAAAAATATGATTTTTTATTTTTACGGTTCTGCATTATAAACTTCTGTGAAGCACTTGGTGGGTCAAAGTGCTCACCACACATCCAGATAAGTTCCTTAGGGGGTCTACTTTCCAAAATGGTGTCACTTGTGGGGGGTTTCAATGTTTAGGCACATCAGTGGCTCTCCAAACGCAACATGGCGTCCCATCTCAATTCCTGTCAATTTTGCATTGAAAAGTCAAATAGCGCTCCTTCCCTTCCGAGCTCTCCCATGCGCCCAAACAGTGGTTTACTGCCACATATGGGGTATCAGCGTACTCAGGACAAATTGGACAACAACTTTTTGGGTCCAATTTCTCCTGTTACCCTTGGTAAAATAAAACAAATTGGAGCTGAAGTAAATTTTTTGTGTAAAAAAGTTAAATGTTCATTTTTATTTAAACATTCCAAAAATTCCTATTAAACACCTGAAGGGTTAATAAACTTCTTGAATGTGGTTTTGAGCACCTTGAGGGGTGCAGTTTTTAGAATGGTGTCACACTTGGGCATTTTCTATCATATAGACCCCTCAAAATGACTTCAAATGAGACGTGGTCGCTAAAAAAAAATGGTGTTGTAAAAATGAGAAATTGCTGGTCAACTTTTAACCCTTATAACTCCCTAACAACAAAAAAAATTGGTTCCAAAATTATGCTGATGTAAAGGAGACATGTGGGAAATGTTACTTATTAAGTATTTTGTGTGACATATCTCTGTGATTTAATTGCATAAAAATTCAAAGTTTGAAAATTGCGAAATTTTCAAAATTTTCGTCAAATTTCCGTTTTTTTCACAAATAAACGCAGGTACTATCAAAGAAATTTTACCACTATCATGAAGTACAATATGTCACGAGAAAACAATGTCAGAATCACCAGGATCCGTTGAAGCGTTTCGGAGTTATAACCTCATAAAGGGACAGTGGTCAGAATTGTAAAAATTGGCCTGGTCATTAACGTGCAAACCACCCTTGGGGGTAAAGGGGTTAAAGAACGACTTTCACTCACAACACACACACGTTTACAAATGTACACTAGCACATGGCCGTGCGGTCATGCGAACCTTATATAGCTGCAGCATGTACAGGACCTTCCCAGAAGGACTAATGGGAGGCTGCCACAGAAGTTGAGCACCTTCAGGACCTTCCTGGAGGACCAATGGGATCTGCTGCAGTATCTGAGCACATGACCCTCGATCTCCAACGGGAGATCTTGCCCTGGGCATGCTCAGAAGAGGAAAAGCAGGACTTAGTCCCAAAAGCATCCGATCGCCGCTGCCCAGCACTGTCTTCCATGGCAGGAGCTGGAAAAGCAGAAGTAACTCTATGCACAGAGTGAGACTGAGCAAGACGCTGGGACCAATGTCTCTGCTGAGCAGGCTCCACTGCGGAAGGAGAAGAATGGGAGACTGCAGTGGAGATGGCCCGAGATTTCCCCTGTGCAAAAGCGGGCACTCGACCCCTAACACTGGGCACAATGTATGGAGACTCTACAATGGAATTCTCCAGGAAAAAAAGCCTGGTATGGATGGTACAAAATAGTCACTGCAGCCTTAGATGAATTAATTGAGAAATGCAATTTTTACATTGGGTTCACTTTTAGGGTTTTTCTGCTGTTCTGGCAGCTTCAGGGCTCCGCAAATGTTGCCCGCAAACTATTTTAGTAAAATCGTGCACAAAAGCCAAATAGCATTCCTTCCTTCTCAGCCCTGATGTGTGGCTTAACAGAATTTTCTGACAACATATGATTTAGCACTGCCTTTGGGAGAAATTGTGCTATAAATTGAGAGGCTTAGTTTAACCTATAAACCTTTGTGTACTCGAAAAATTTGCAGCAAATACAAAAATTAAATTTTTACCACTAAAATGTCATATTTCCACATCTCAAAGTTATAAAATTATGTGAGGCACCTATGGGTTTAAAATACTTACTACATCCCTAAATGAATTCCTTGAGGTGTCTAGTTTCCAAAATGGGGTCACTTTTGTGTGTGGGGGGTTCTGCTCTTTTCACATGTTGGGGGCTCTTTAAACGCAATATGGCATTCATAGTCTATTCCTTTCTTAGCCCTGCTATGTGCCGAGGCAGACGTTTTTGACCACATATGGGGTACAGTCACATTTGGATCAAATTGCACAACAAATTATGGGGTACGTTTTCTCCTGTTATTCATTGTGAAAATTACAAATTTGGTTGGAAAACAACATTTTTGTGAAAAAATGAAAATATTCAATATAACGACCTAACGTTATCAAATTCTGTATAGTATCTGTGGGTTCAAAATGCTCAATATACCCTGGATAAAATCCTTGAGGGTGAAGTCTCCAAAATGGAGTACCCTGCGGGGAATTTTCACCTTTTAGGCACATTATGGGCTCTCCAAATACAACATTATGTCTGCAGACCATTGCATCAAGGTCTGATTTCTAAAATGTCACTCCTTCCTTTCCAAGCAGTAGTTTTCCTCCACAAATGGGGTATTGGCGTGCTCAGGAGAAATTGAGCAACAAATTTACTTGTCTATCTTCGCCTGTTTTTTTTGTGAAAGTAAAAAAAATTGGGGCTGAAATTACATTTTTGTGGGATTCAAGATGCTCACCACAAATCTAGATACATTCCTTAAAGGGTCTAGTTTCCAAAATGGGGTCACTTGAGGGGAGTTTCTGCTGTTTAGGCACATAATGGGCTCTCCAAACATGATATGGCGCCTGCTCCTGAATGCAGCCATTTTTGCGCTCTTCCCTTCCAAGCTCTGCCGTGCACCCAAACAGTGCATTTCCTCCACGTATAGGGTATCAGTATGCTCAAGAGAAATTTCTTCACAAATTTTAGGGTACATTTCTCCTGTTGATCTTGTAAAATAACAAATTTGAAGCTAAATTAAATTTATTGTGAAAAAAATAACTGTTCATTTTTTCCTTCCACATTGCTTTAGTTCTTGTGAAGCACCTGAAGGGTTAATAAACTTATTGAGTGTAGTTTTGAGAACTTTGAGGGGTGCGGTTTATTGAATTCTCACTTTTTGGGGTTTTTGCTTTCATATTAGCCCCCAATATCACTTCAAATATGATGTAGCCCTTAAAAAAATGGTTTTGTAAATTTTGTTGGAAAGATGAGAAATTGCTGGTCAACTTCAGACCCTTATTACTTCCTAACAAAAGAAAAATTATGTATTCAAAATTGTGCTGATGTAAAGTAGATATGTGGGAAATGTTATTTATTAACTATTTGTTGCGCCATAACCTTCTGGTTTAAAGGCACAAAAATGTAAAGTTTAAAAATTGCAAAATGTTTTATATTTTTGCCAATTTTCCTTTTTTTTTGCAAATAAATGCAAGTCATATCAAAGAAATATTCGCACAATCATGAAGTACAATATGACTTGGGAGAAAAACAGTCTCAGAACAAATGGGGTTTGGTGAAGCATTTCAGAGTTATTACCACATAGAGTGAAACTGGTCAGAATTGTAAAATTTGGCATGGTCATTAAGGTCAAAATTGGCTTGGCACCTAAGGAGTTAACTATAGTGCTTCTTCCGTAGATTGCACCGTACTACAATATGGCCATTGTACTTCGGTTGTCCTTATTTCCAAACTATATGTGTATTTAAATGTTTTCCCATCACTGCTGAGAAATTTAAAATGTCCAATTCTAATTAAGTAAAACTGAACTACAATTCCCTAGAAACAAAAAGTGATTGAAGTCAATGACCTTTTCTTACTTTATTTTAGAAACAAATAATTGAACTGCTTAAAATGCAAGAGAAAATGCTTCCAATATATTGTTAGAATATAAGGTACCAAAGTTTGTCCAATTTGTTAGGCTAGAATTTAAGAAAAAGGTTTTATATTTTTCATCCATTAAGAACAATTGTAACTGTATTATAAGCTATTACATTTACTTTCAAATCTCTTGATGGTCAGAGGTCAGAACTTTGGGGTCATAAAAGGCATTGATCTGACTTTTGCGTACAACTATCAGACAAAGAAAGAGACCATTATCTAATTATATCATTCTGTAGCCCAAGTGGTGAAAAAATAATTTCCCTAAAGAAATGCCAAACCTTGAAATAAATAATGAATGTAAATGGTAGATATGTTGTTATTTTACAGCATTTTCTGCATGTTCCAGAATCTGACAGTTTTAGTAGAATCATGATGAGTGTGCAAGGGTTAAATAGAAAGAGAAAGTCAGCTTTCCTGCAAAGTAAAGATTGCTCGACTTGTAGTCCTGAAAAATCCAGCAAATGGATCCGTTAGAAACACATATTGTAACATATTAAAATCCATATGGAAAAAATCCTTCCACGGCCTTCTAAAAAAGTATACGTGTTTTAGATACTTTGCTTATTCATTGCCTCTTTTGACGAAATGATTTAATCTACAAAGATTTTAATATGTTGCAATGGGATCCAAGGGGTAACATTTCTCCTTACGGAAAGTGACATGTCATGGAGACCACTAAGCTTTGCATTACTCCTCTGGGAAATTAAATATTCAATTTGCCTCTTTAGAGAAGAAGAGGATTAGAACTATAGTGTGACCTATTGGAAGTAGCAGTCCTAAAAGTCAATATCCACCCTTTAACAAGCCTTGCCATATGACTTTAGGATGAAAGACACACTAGGAATCTCAATTCGCAGACACTGTGTTTTGGGGTTACGGCCTGTAGAAGGCCTACAGTGTACATCACATAGGAGACACCAAGACTGCTGTATACACTTTTTTTCACAAACACAAAAAAATATCAGCCTAAATTTACCACTAACATAATGTACAATGTATCACAAAAAAACAGACTTAGAATCAATGGGATATGTGGAAGCTTTCCAAAGTTATCTTATAAAATGACACTAGTCAGAATTAGAAAATTTTACCTGGTCTGAAAGGTGAATACAGGCTTGGGTGTGAAGGGGTTAACAGCTTCATCTCAGGGCATATACTACTAGGACTAGCTCCACTGACAGTACTTACAATGGGATCTCAGCTGTGCATTTCAGCTTTTTTTTGCAGATGTCTTGGGAGTAACTCCTGTGCCTGCTCTTTCCCTGGGATTAACTGCATATTCATATAAAGTAATAACACAATATTAGAATGTATATTTCTAAATGAGGGAAGGTGTTAATAGAAGCATTACTAGGCACTGTAACAAGATAAACACTGCAACCATACAATATCAGAAGTCAAATCAAGAAAAATTCCTGAGGGCACACATTCAAAAAAAATTAATGGTCTGTTAACATCATTAAGTAGGGGTGATAGACAGAAGGCCATATGAAATGACTCATAATATATCATATACATTTTTTATGGTTTGTGCAAAATATATGAGTCTAGAAACAAATGCTTGGCATATTTTACATATTTACTTCACTAACTGTATAAGATTATGGTGATGTAAAATATTAATGATGGAAAACAGCACAAAGATTAATATTAATTTTTCCAGTCAGTTGAGAAGTTGATAACTAAAGTCGCAAAAAAATTAGGCTTCAATTGTTAAATATTTCACAATCATTGATCTAAGTTTTTGCTTTATTGTTTCCTCCTTTCTGTTTTTTTACTCTATTTTGTTAATAATGAGCATACCAGCCATCTTATTTTAGACCAATTCAGTCATTGGTTTTCTGAATAATGCCTTATTTACAGGGCTGGCTCCAGATTTTTGAGGGCCTCGGGCGAAAGATTCTCAGTGGGCCCCCTTTAACACATTTTACCATATAATTAGCACATGTATGATGGCCCCATAGATAACCTCCATATAGTATAATGTGCCAGATAGTTCTCAATATAGCACAAGGCAGCACCCCATAGGCAGACCCTGTAGTGTAAAGGTACCTTCACACTAAACGATATCGCTAGCAATCCGTGACGTTGCAGCGTCCTCGCTAGCGATATCGTTTAGTTTGACACGCAGCAGCGATCAGAATCCTGCTGTGATGTCGTTGGTCGGGGCTAGAGGGCCAGACCTTTCTTTGGTCGCTGGCTCTCCCGCTGACATCGCTGAATCGGCGTGTGTGACACCGATTCAGCGATGTCTTCACTGGTAACCAGGGTAAACATCGGGTAACTAAGCGCAGGGCCGCACTTAGTAACCTGATGTTTACACTGGTTACCATCCTAAAAGTAAAAAAAACAAACACTACATACTTACCTACCGCTCTCTGTCCCCGGCGCTCAGCTTCTCTGCACTCCTCCTGCTCTGGCTGTGAGCACAGCGGCCGGAAAGCAGAGCGGTGACGTCACCGCTCTGCTTTCCGGCTGCCCGGCGCTCACAGCCAGGGCAGGAGGAGTGCAGAGAAGCAGAGCGCCGGGGACAGACAGCGGTAGGTAAGTATGTAGCGTTTGTTTTTTTTACTTTTAGGATGGTAACCAGGGTAAACATCGGGTTACTAAGCGCGGCCCTGCGCTTAGTAACCCGATGTTTACCCTGGTTACCGGCATCGTTGGTCGCTGGAGAGCGGTCTGTGTGACAGCTCTCCAGCGACCAAACAGCGACGCTGCAGCGATCCGGATCGTTGTCTGGATCGCTGCAGCATTGTTTAGTGTGAAGGTACCTTAAGACAGTACCCATATAGGCAGACCCTGTAATATAGGACAGCACCCCTATGGACAGACCTTGTAGTATAAGGCAGCACCCCTATAGGCAGACCTTGTAGTATAAGGCAGCACCCCTATAGGCAGACAGTGTAGTATAAGACATTACCTCATAGGCAGACCCTGCAGTATAAGGTAGCACCCCCATAGGCAGATCCTGTAGTATAAGTCAGTACCCCTATAGGCAAACCCTGCAGTATAAAGCAGCACTCCCATAGGCAGACCATGTAGTATAAGACAGTACCCCTATAGGCAGACCCTGTAGTATAAGACAGCACCCCCATAAGCAGACCCTGTAGTATAAGGCAGCACCAATAAAAAATGCAATAAATACTCACCTCTCTTTCTCCTTGTTCCAAGTGTCCAAGCTCCCGCTCATCTCCTGACAGTGGGTATCAGGCAGTGATGTCATTGTGCCCACTGTCAGTGTCGGCGATGCCAGACGCTGACAGGGGGATGATGGGAGAAGGAGCGTAATGCTCCTTTCCTCATCAATGCGGTGAGCTGTATTGACTAGATGCCGATACAGCTGACCTTGCGATGACAGGTGGGGGGCCACTGCTGGCACCGGGCTCCTCCGCCTTCTCAGGGGCCCCATAATGGCAGAGCAGGGAGATCGATTCTCCCTGCTCTGCTGCAGAATGTAACTGTATCAGCGCGATACAGTTACAGTAGCATAGCTCCTGGTGGGCCTCCTCAGAGCTCTGGGCCCATGGCGCTTGAACCCTCTGCCCCATGGTAGCTACGCTACTGGTGTGCGCTGTATCCCAGACAGCGCAAGTGGGCCCCCCATCTCGCCAAGGCCCCGGCACTTGCCCGGGTGCTGACGCCGGCCCTGCTTATTTATATCATCATAATGTAGTAACAATTGGAAGTTCAGCTTGCTCTTAATTAATAATTAGGCGAGAAGGAAGCTGTGCATGGAGAAGGCGTAGTACTGCATTTGGGACACATGACCAGTATGAACAGTATACAAATTCAGTGAAGTTTAACCCCTTTCTGACCTCGGACGGGATAGTATGTCCGAGGTCAGATCCCCTGCTTTGATGCAGGGCTCCGCGGTGAGCCCGCATCAAAGCCAGGACATGTCAGCTGTTTTGAACAGCTGACATGTGCCCGTAATAAGCGCGGGCAGAATCGCGATCTGCCCGCACCTATTAACTAGTTAAATGCCACTGTCAAACGCAGACAGCGGCATTTAACTACCGCTTCCGGCCGGGTGGCCGGAAATGACGTCATCGCTGACCCCCGTCACATGATCAGGGGTCGACGATGCGTCAGGATGGTAACCATAGAGGTCCTAGAGACCTCTATCGTTACTGATCACCGGTGGCTGTGAGCGCCACCCTGTGGTCGGCGCTCACAGCACACCTCCATTTCTGCTACATAGCAGCGATCAGCAGATCGCTGCTATGTAGCAGAGGCGATCGAGTTGTGCCTGCTTCTAGCCTCCCATGGAGGCTATTGAAGCATGGCAAAAGTAAAAAAAAAAAAGTTAAAAAAAATGTGAAAAAAAAAAAAAAATATAAAAGTTTAAATCACCCCCCTTTCGCCTCAATCAAAATAAATCAATAAAAAAATCAAATCTACACATATTTGGTATTGCCGCGCTCAGAATCACCTGATCTATCAATTAAAAAAAAGCATTAACCTGATCGCTAAACGGAGTAGCGAGAAAAAAATTCGAAATGCCAGAATTACGTTTTTTAGGTCGCCGCGACATTGCATTAAAATGCAATAACGGACGATCAAAAGAACGTATCTGCACCAAAATGCAATCATTAAAAACGTCATCTCGGCACGCAAAAAATAAGCCCTCAACCGACCCCAGATCACGAAAAATGGAGACACTACGAGTATCGGAAAATGGCGCAATTTTTTTTTTTTTTTTAGCAAAGTTTGGAATTTTTTTTCACCACTTAGATAAAAAATAACCTAGTCATGTTAGCTGTCTATGAACTCGTACTGACCTGGAGAATCATAATTGCAGGTCAGTTTTAGCATTTAGTGAACCTAGCAAAAAAGCCAAACAAAAAACAAGTGTGGGATTGCACTTTTTTTGCAATTTCACCGCACTTGGAATTTTTTTCCCGTTTTCTAGTACACGACATGCTAAAACCAATGATGTCTTTCAAAAGTACAACTCGTCCCACAAAAAATAAGCCCTCATATGGCCAAATTGACAGAAAAATAAAAAAGTTATGGCTCTGGGAAGGAGGGGAGTGAAAAACGAACACGGAAAAACGAAAAATCCCAAGGTCATGAAGGGGTTAAATTGACAAATAAAGCATCATCTTGATAACTTCTCATCAAAGGTTACCTTCTTTAAAAGGATTGAAATAACTTAAATGGAAACAACTTTTTTAACAAAATTTGCATAACTCAACAGTACAAGTGAATATGAATAAAAAGGCATTATGGTTTTTACTATTTTTTTCTTTTCAGTACAACTTATGTTTAAAACAGTTTTGTATATTGATTAGTGATGAGCAAAATATACTCATTACTAGAGATTTCCAGAGCACGCTCCGGTGTTCGAGTATTTTTTTTAGTGCTCGGAGATTTAGTTTTCATTGCCGCTGCTGAATGATTTACATCTGTTAGCCAGCATAAGTACATGTGGGGGTTGCCTGGTTGCTAGGGAATCCCCACATGTAATCAAGCTGGCTAAGAGATGTAAACCATTCAGCGGAGGCAAGGAAAACGAAATCTCCGAGCACTAAAAAATATTCGGAGGTCACCCAAGCATGCTCGGGAAATGTCGAGTAACGAGTGTATGCGCTCATCACTAATATTGATAGATCAGATGTTTATGGGCATGGCAGTACTAAATAGGCTTATATTTTGTTTTATTTTTTAAATTGGAAAAGTGGGATTATTTAAACTGTCACGAGAGAGTTGGACAAATTTATTCAAGTGATATGATTGGTCAAGTTCTACTCCAATATTTCTGGAATAACTGACAGCCATTTTCTTGATCTCTAGTGGGCCAACAAAAGGTTTTAAAAATAAAAAAAGAACGAATACTCAACACACCCATGTTGCTCACTCTTCCTGTAAGGTCATTAGCATCTCTTCTTGCCTCTGAAACCCCAGGCCTCTTAACTTCCGTGCACTGTGAATTTTGTCAGCTCATGCACTCCATTAAAAGTCTCAGAGACCCACACCCCTACATTGGGCCTACTTTTTAACTCAGTTTCCTGCAATATCTCTTCCTTACCTGTCACTAGATGACCAGGGTTAATGTGCTCTGTACTGTTATAGGCCACTGATTTTTGGGCAAGGGGGCTGTGATGGCACTAGTTTATTTAGTTTATAAAGATACCCCCCATAGGGGAATTGTTTGTCAGCTCATGCACTCTATTACAAGTCTCAGAGACCCACACCCCTACATTCGGACTACTTCTTAACTCAGTTTTCTGCAATGTTTCTTCCTTATCTCCTACTACATGACCTGGATGAATGTGTTCTGTACTGTTATAGGTTGGTCAATTTTGTCAAAGGGGGCTGTGATAGCAATAGTATATTTAAAAAAAAGGTACCTACCTCCATTGGTGAAACTACATCCTTGTTGGCAAAGACTTTAATAACATTTTTGTACTTTAAAGAGGTCACTTGAAACGCTCCTTTTTATGTTGCCTGATTGCTCACATTGTACACAATGCACTTCCCATAAATTTGATAAAGCAATGCTGTTAGTTTGGCTCAGTAGTTCATTACAAATATTTCTTTGTCCAGTATATTAGTTTCTCTCCTTGAGAGCCATAACTTTGGCTGCATCAAATTGTAAGAGTTCAATACAAAAAAGTGATGGGTGAATGCTTGTAGATGCAGTTATCAATTTTGGCTGAGATAACTTGTATGAGGGAGGCTGCATGTTCCTTCTTGCTTTCTTTCTTTCTAGGATAATAAACAGAAATAATAATAAATGCACTTTTTATCTGTAAAGTAATTATTTGAAAGGATGTCAGATCATCTATTGTGTCTCCAATACTTACTACACAGCCGAACGGAACAGTTATGGAAAATTGAGCATGGTCACAGTTATTTTTAAGGACATCTTCACAATCTTGCAGTTATTATTATTTTATTATTATTATACATTACATTATACATTATTATACATACAGTTCTCACTTTTATTTCCAGAATACATTGTAGCAGCTATTTTTAACATTACTTACCTATAGATACTGTTCAAAACAATTGTCATGATTATCCAGAGTATTAAATTGGTTAAGCTTAAGCTTAAGTTTTTCTAGAAAGGCTGAATATAGATATGATTGCTGTTAATAGTGTAGTGCGAATATACAAATGGCGATTTGGAATCCAGATTGAAATATACTGAATGCATTCAGACAATTACATATCTGCATTTATTGTAAAACATTTACAGATGTGACAGACAATGATCATAGTTGTTAGGGCTGGCGGAACACACCGAGTAAATATAGAGATGTTATTTGGTGCGTTCGCAGCCCGGGGTCCACTGTGCAGGAAAAGAACCTGCTGCTGGCAAACGGCAGCACAATATGGTGGTAGAAGTGAACTCTGTTGCTTCACAGAGTCGATATAAGGAAAGGACTGTATCCTGGTAAACTCCACAGGAATACACAGTAACTGCTGAGCAGATAGCAGCTTGTGGTCACGCAGTCCAGGAGGCAAACATACAATCTCCTCACCGGAGGAGCCGATATTCTAGTGGCTTATTTCAGCCGGGGTCCTGAAACCAAACACACAATCTCCTCACCGGAGGTGCCGGTATTCTAGTGGCTTATTTCAGCCGGGTCCCTGAATACACACAAGCGTGACAACACTGGCGCAAAACTCATGTCATGCATTGATACAAGCACATGGTCGTGCGGCCATGTGAACCTTATATAGCTGCAGCACGTACAGGACCTTCCTAGAAGGACCAATGAGAGGCTGCCACAGAGCCTGAGGAACTACAGGACCTTCCTGGAGAACCAATGGGTCTTGCTGCAGTATCTAAGCATGTGACCCTCAATCTCCAATGAGAGATCTTACCCTGGGAATGCTCAGAAGGGGAAAAGCAGGGCTTCAATGGCAGCAGTAACCCTTTGCACAGAGTCAGACTGAACGAGACGCTGGTACCGACATCTCCGCTGAGCAGGCTCCACTGCGGCAGGAGAAGAATGAGAGACCGCAGCGGAGATGGCCCGAGATTCCCCCTGTGCAGAGGCGGGAACTCAACCCCTAACAATAGTGACACAATTTTGAGAAATGTTTGTTCACTTCACAAACAGTTCTAATCTTCTATGTGTCTGTTGTTTGGCATTGTAAAACATTATGGTCTACTGAACCTCTGCCTGTGGTGGTTTTAGCTAAATCTTTGTGGCCTTTATATTGTAAGGGTTTATGGCCCCTCGTTTGATGACTCCATGATATATCCGTTTCATTCGACCTTGAAAGCTGACTACTTGAAGGACAGAGTGAAAATAGAGTTACTACATAGTGTAAATCACTATATAAGACCAGAGAACCATGACTAAGACAGATGCCAAAAATGGGGTACCTGTACATGTACAGTGTGCTCATACTTGCATAACTGGGGACGCCCATGCAGTGTAGGTAATCTCCCAGGGGTTCTCTGCCTCGGTGTTACTTCTATGATATTCCAGATTGATGATGTTTAAAAGCCTCTTGGTGATGATGTAAGTATACTGTATGTAGTTAATCTTTATATATAGTTAATCATTATGTGAATTTAATCCAAATATGTACTTAACCTTTGTATGTTAACATATACAAAAGTGTATGCACTCATACTATTCAATCATACTGTTCCTTGAATTTTGTACTTTGAAGTAAAATTGCGTTGTATTGCAAGTATTAGCCTCCTTAAAGCCGTATCTGAACCTTAGTGTTAAAAACTTGGCAAATAAAATTGCCAAATTGTCCTGTAAATCATTCTGCAAAGAGGGAGAACCATCATACCATTAAAAAAGAAAAAAGTTGATCGTCCTTCAATGTAGTGCATCCTGCTCTCAACATATTGTCAAGATTCCATTACCATTTGAAAACCAAGAAAGTGACAGCTTGAAGTTTCTTGGCACACAATGTTTTATTTTTTTCAAAGAAACAGTCTCCTGTCTCCAATCACGTCATTCAGACTGCATTGTTGGGTATTCTCAAAAGCTTAACTCTAAACAGATGTCATTTTGTGTCACATTAGTACATTTTATAGTCTTCCAAGGATTTAGGGTATGTGCACACGTCAGGATTTCTTCCAGAAATTTTCCTGACAAAAAACGGACATTTCTGCCAGAAATCCGCATGCGTTTTTACCGCGATTTTGACGCATTTTTGACGCGTTTTTTGTGCGTTTTTTTCCAAATGCATAGAATTGCGGGAAAAACACAGAAAATCCGCAAAAATAATGAACATGCTCATTTTTTTACCGCGATGCGTTTTTTTCGCGGAAAAAAACGCATCCATGTTAACAAAACGTGCAGAATGCATTCTAAATGATAGAATGCATAATGTATGTGTTTTAAATGAGTTTTTATAGCGTTTTTAGTGCGAAAAAACGCGAAAAAACCTGAACATGTGCACATGGCCTTAAAGTAATCTGTTTTACTCGCTTTTGGACTGATTGCTGATATTTTTATCAACCACAACTCTGAAGTGTTAGCAAGTTTTGGTGGAAGAGAAAAAAAATCCTTTCCTTATTTTCCCTGCAGTCAGTTCTCCTTAACTCTGTGTGATTTTATATGAGATTTTTTTTGAACATTGAGAAATGGATTTGGTAGGTAAAGAACGCACTTTTCTGACATTTGAAAAGAAAACTTTTGGAGCCATGCCTTGTATATGTTGGAAATCTTGCACTGAAGCCCCATTAATAATCACTTGGGTAGAGTAAGTTAGACCTTTTATGTCTATCATTATGGATGTACAAAATGCATATTGTGAAGTGGGTTCCAAGGCATATTGGGGTGCATATGACTATGTAGAAGGGCAGACATTGATGTCACTGTGTAAAACAAAGGAGTACAAAATTAATATTGTGAAGTGGATTTTCATGGGCTCATCCAGTATGTGGGTTCCAAGGTGTAATATGGTGCATATGACTGACTATGCAGCAGTGCTGGCCTTGCTGCCAATGTGTAAAAAAAGGAGTATGGGAGTACTAATTTAATATTTTGATGTGGATTTTCATGGGCCCATCCAGTATGTGGGTTCCAAGGCATAATGGTGTGCATATGAATTGGTAGAAGGGGAGGCCTTGCATTCAGTGCAACATTTTTTCAGGAGGCCCTCCTGGACATCTTATGAAAGAGAAAACACCAAACCTAAAGCAAGGATCACAGAAAAAGAGTACCAACAGGCTAGGATGTGCAAATATTCAATATATTTATTTATTATGATAACATGTGATAATACAGACATATAAAATATTAAAAAGGATGTGCACTACAGGACATATACTGTTATAGATATTACATAAATATGTATAAATACATATAAAATAGTAACCCTCAATAGGTAAAACCTGATGCCGAAGAAAAAAGAAAATGTTTTTTTGTGTAAAAAATTATTTAGTATGAAACACATATAAATGTATATATAAACGATTAAAGTGCTCAAGTGCTGCGATAGATAATAATATATTGCACTGGTCCAATATATTATATACCAGGACCAATATAAGAACACCACTGTGAGTAAAAAACGTGATTAAAAAATTAGGAGCATACAGGTACCTTAATGGGATTACTGTCCTAGTGCACAACGCGCCCCGACGCGCGTTTCGGTAAAATTTCCTTCGTCAGGGGGAGTAATTTATAGTAGAACGCCGGGTTTTTATAATGCGTGCACTTCCGTGATTAGCTGCGGTCCGAGTACCCTCGGCGCATGCGCAGACAGGAGGTCCCGGAAGTCCCGGAGCGCCACGTCACATGACCGGACGCACGGCATTATGGAGCCGGCGTAACCAAGGTCACAGCAACGCTACACACCAGGGCATCGGGGGCACAGACCACGCATGCGCACAGCCCGGAACGCGCAATCACTGAGTACAAACACAACAATTATACAGCGAATAAGTGAAAATGTTTAAAAATATATATATACATATAATGATGAAGGGGGTCAATAATTAATACCTAGGTGTGGCTAAAAAATCCCGAAGCCCCGCATTATATGGCCGGACATATAAAAGTATCAGATGTAACCAAGGCCACAGTGCAACTATATCAGGGGCAAAAACCACGCATGCGCATAACAAACAGCGCACTCTCAATGGACGCAGATGAAAAAAATATATAGAGTAGCGATGGACAGCACTATTAACATAATCAGGACAAGTACTATTAAGTACACAACTGTACATATATACATCTATATACATATATAGAGAAAACCATATATTAGAACAGAATACATTAACAATAAATAATAGTAATAATAGTAATAATAAATAAAGAAATATAGAAAAGAATAAATATATTAATAACTAATAAATGAAAATATAAATAAAAAATAATAATAAAAATATACCAAAAATAAAAAATCAAAAAAAAAAAATGAAAAAAATGAACATAAATAAAAATAAATATAAATATATAAATAAAAATAAAAATAAAGGCAATAAATGAAAAATAAAGAAAAAAATAAAAATAAATATAAAAAAATTAATAATAATAATAATTAAAAATAATAATATAATAAACAAAAATTGTAAAAATGTCTCTATTCCACCTATTACAATATCAATCAATTACATCATATAAACATAATAATATCTAATGAGAATATATATCGATAATGATCCACATATAGTAACACCCAACTAAGTGGGTTAATGAATGTCCATAGTTGCTGAAGAAGAAAATATTTCAACGATTAAGCGTCCATAGTAGTCATATTGATCCATCTTCAAAACATAATAACCAATACATCACTAGAATATAAAAAATAAAATGGCGTTAAAATCATATAAAAACTAATATTAAAATGACAGTGTGCAAAAAAGAGAAAAGGGGCCAACTCCAAAAAGAAAAGGAAAAAAGAAAAAAGAAGAACATGGGAATCAAAGTTGATCATAGAAAAGGGGCAAAGGATATATGTTCATTTAAACCATTAGGGAAAACCGTATCGAGTGTCCATATCCACTTTGTTTCCATCATGGCCAACCTTGAACTAATATTCCCACCACGTTCACTGGGTTTAATGACATCAATACCAGTCACTCTCAAAAGGGACGCATCACAATTGTGAAATAATTTAAAATGTTTTGGTAAAGTCTTTAAAATAGAAATATCATCAATATCATTAGCTGCTTGGATACCCAGGACGTGTTCACGAGTTCGAACTTTCAATTGCCGCGTTGTCATTCCCACATAGATCAAGGCACAAGGACATGTCGCATAATAAATAACTGCCTTTGTTCCACATGTTATTGTATTTCTAATATCATATGTCTTAGTTCTTTTTGAATTTGAGAAAAACTGGGTTTTTTCAATGTTTGGACATGCCACACATCCCTTACATGGCCTGCAGCCAGGAGAATCCTTAAATTTAGATAGGAAAGTAGGGACTATAGGGTCATAGTGGTAATGACTTCTAACAAGGTAGTTACCTAAATTTTTTGCCCGTTTATATGTAATATTGGGGGTCTTACCGATATATTGCGCTAAAACAGGATCGGCCTGGAGGATTGACCAAGATTTCGAGAGATATAATCTCATCAAATCAGCCTGTCCATGAAATTTTGTAATATACCTAACCACATTGTTTGATGGAGTAGGTTTATCGCAATATAAAGCTTGGTGTCTAGATGTATACTTTGCACGATGATAAGCCCTTTTTATAGAACGCTGACTATATCCACGCTCTTGAAACCTATTTTTTAACTCCATTGCCTGTTTTTCAAAGTCCCTATCATCAGAGCATAGCCTTCGAAGGCGTAAAAATTGTCCTATAGGAATGGATTTTATCATTGCTGGGGGATGTGATGAAGTGGCATGTAACAGAGCATTAACTGAGGTGGATTTACGATATAGATCAGTTTGCAAACAGTCATCCTCTCCTCTCTTTACCATAACATCTAAGAACTCAATCATATTTTTGTCAAATTTGTATGTTAAATGTATATTTTGACCATTCTGATTCAGAAGGGACATAAAAGAATGAAGTGCCTCCTCTGAATCCTGCCAGATAATAAAAATATCATCTATGAATCGCACCCATAGTGGGATGCGATCCACGGACGAAAATAAATCAGATGAGAAGAGGTCCCTCTCCCACAGCCCCAGGAACAAATTAGCATAAGCGGGCGCAAAAGACGCCCCCATGGCAGTGCCCTGGAGCTGTAGGTAGAGGGACCCCTTAAAAAGAAAAAAATTATGACATAACGAAAAACCCAACAGTTCAGTAACAAATTCGTTCGTGGCCAATGAGATAGAGGATGACTGTAAAAAATGTTTAACTGCTCGTATACCATCAACATGTCTTATATTTGTATAGAGGGACTCCACGTCACAAGTTACTAGAAGAGCATCCTTGTGAACATGGAGTCCGTCAATTTTCTTAAGAAAGTCACCTGTGTCCTTAATAAATGATGGCAACGTTTCAACCAAAGGATTAAGTATTGAGTCAACGAATCTATTAATCTTTTCTAAGAAATTACCACAGCCCGATATAATCGGTCTCCCAGGAGGATTACTTTTATTTTTATGGACTTTTGGGAGAAAGTAGAGTGTAGAGATGGTGGGCTCAATAACCTGTAGTGCTGTAAAAAGATCTTTAGAAATGACATCACTATCGAGGGCCCCACGTAAAATTATTAAAAGTTCTGATTGAAATTTACTCAAGGGGTTGAAAGTCAGTTTCCGATAACAGTTTTTATCCTTTAGATGTCTAAATGCCTCACTCTCATATAACACCTTAGGCCAAACAACAACGTTCCCTCCCTTATCTGCTTTTTTAAAAATAACGTCCTGCATCTTCTGTAGATCATTAATAGCCACACGTTCTTTTTTATTTAGATTTTCTATTTCAGGGAAACGTGGAATTTTGTCAAAATCTTTACTAACTGTTTTCACAAATATATCCAAAACCGAGCAGGTGGATAGAGGAGGGAACTTTTTGGATCTAGGACGAATCGTATCTGGGACCTTACCTTTAAGTGGTCCATCCTGTTCCAATGCTAATTCCTCCAGGGCCCCTAGTGCCTCCTGTTCCGTCTCTGTCGGGAATAGTTTCAAAATATCCTCATTATGAAAATGTTTTTTAAAAAGTAATTTCCTCGCAAAGAGGTGCAAATCCTTAATAGCTTCAAATTTGTCAAAACTAGCCGTAGGACAAAACATGAGACCTCTACCCAACACATCTATTTCAACATCAGAAAATACATGTGTACTCAGATTAATCACCTGGAGTTTGTTCCTGTAATTTTCTGGAGAAAATCTCGGGGCCCGTTTTGCTGGAGCGTATCGTGGCTCACGTTTTCGTTTCGGAGTAGAGTAGCCTGACACAGGTACAGAGACGGAAGAGGAGGCACCAGAGATATCCCCGATTGCTTGACTCGAAGAGGTGGAGACTGTTCTCTGAGGCGTATAAGATCTAATCTGTTGTTTATGCCATCTATAGATACTGCCATTGGCAAAATCTCTTTGGTCTCTAGCCAGTTTATTAGATTGCTTAGTCTGAATATCTTTAGTCCATTGATCCATATTTTTATCTAATTGAGGATCAATAGTTTGTAATTGCTCAGGGCTGAGACATATTTTAGCTTGATTAAAGGTGTCATCCAAAACTTTATCAATATCACTTAAATTCTTTGAATTAAATTTAATTAATAACTCCATTAACTGTCTGGAGGCCTCATTACATACGTTCTCCCAGTCCTTAATAAAATCCTCATCGTTAACCGGAAAGGATGGAGTGACTTGAATCCGTAAGCCCCTCGGGATCAACTTCATTTGTAGATAATTTTGTAGAAAGGCACGATTCCACCAACATCTGGTTCTCTTATATGTAAGATTTCTCAAGTTCTTAAATATGTCATCAAATTGCACACTGCCACCAACGACATTAGTGTTACCACTGCTACCAAATACATCATTGATTTGCCCCTGCCAGGATAGCTCTCTATTTCTAAAATCCATGTCCAAGTATGGTAAACGAACCTGTGCAAAACACAGCAATAAATGACTAACCGGCACACATATACACTATATCTACAATCTATAAAATAAATAAATAATAATCTAAAATCTATAGAACATAAAATACTTCCATCAATATATATAGTGCATAAAAAGTGTGACAAAAAAAGTGGAACCCACTCAATATATAGAAAACACCAAACCTAAAGCAAGGATCACAGAAAAAGAGTACCAACAGGCTAGGATGTGCAAATATTCAATATATTTATTTATTATGATAACATGTGATAATACAGACATATAAAATATTAAAAAGGATGTGCACTACAGGACATATACTGTTATAGATATTACATAAATATGTATAAATACATATAAAATAGTAACCCTCAATAGGTAAAACCTGATGCCGAAGAAAAAAGAAAATGTTTTTTTGTGTAAAAAATTATTTAGTATGAAACACATATAAATGTATATATAAACGATTAAAGTGCTCAAGTGCTGCGATAGATAATAATATATTGCACTGGTCCAATATATTATATACCAGGACCAATATAAGAACACCACTGTGAGTAAAAAACGTGATTAAAAAATTAGGAGCATACAGGTACCTTAATGGGATTACTGTCCTAGTGCACAACGCGCCCCGACGCGCGTTTCGGTAAAATTTCCTTCGTCAGGGGGAGTAATTTATAGTAGAACGCCGGGTTTTTATAATGCGTGCACTTCCATGATTAGCTGCGGTCCGAGTACCCTCGGCGCATGCGCAGACAGGAGGTCCCGGAAGTCCCGGAGCGCCACGTCACATGACCGGACGCACGGCATTATGGAGCCGGCGTAACCAAGGTCACAGCAACGCTACACACCAGGGCATCGGGGGCACAGACCACGCATGCGCACAGCCCGGAACGCGCAATCACTGAGTACAAACACAACAATTATACAGCGAATAAGTGAAAATGTTTAAAAATATATATATACATATAATGATGAAGGGGGTCAATAATTAATACCTAGGTGTGGCTAAAAAATCCCGAAGCCCCGCATTATATGGCCGGACATATAAAAGTATCAGATGTAACCAAGGCCACAGTGCAACTATATCAGGGGCAAAAACCACGCATGCGCATAACAAACAGCGCACTCTCAATGGACGCAGATGAAAAAAATATATAGAGTAGCGATGGACAGCACTATTAACATAATCAGGACAAGTACTATTAAGTACACAACTGTACATATATACATCTATATACATATAGAGTTTTCTCTATATATGTACATATATACATCTATATACATATAGAGTTTTCTCTATATATGTATATAGATGTATATATGTACAGTTGTGTACTTAATAGTACTTGTCCTGATTATGTTAATAGTGCTGTCCATCGCTACTCTATATATTTTTTTCATCTGCGTCCATTGAGAGTGCGCTGTTTGTTATGCGCATGCGTGGTTTTTGCCCCTGATATAGTTGCACTGTGGCCTTGGTTACATCTGATACTTTTATATGTCCGGCCATATAATGTGGGGCTTCGGGATTTTTTAGCCACACCTAGGTATTAATTATTGACCCCCTTCATCATTATATGTATATATATATTTTTAAACATTTTCACTTATTCGCTGTATAATTGTTGTGTTTGTACTCAGTGATTGCGCGTTCCGGGCTGTGCGCATGCGTGGTCTGTGCCCCCGATGCCCTGGTGTGTAGCGTTGCTGTGACCTTGGTTACGCCGGCTCCATAATGCCGTGCGTCCGGTCATGTGACGTGGCGCTCCGGGACTTCCGGGACCTCCTGTCTGCGCATGCGCCGAGGGTACTCGGACCGCAGCTAATCACGGAAGTGCACGCATTATAAAAACCCGGCGTTCTACTATAAATTACTCCCCCTGACGAAGGAAATTTTACCGAAACGCGCGTCGGGGCGCGTTGTGCACTAGGACAGTAATCCCATTAAGGTACCTGTATGCTCCTAATTTTTTAATCACGTTTTTTACTCACAGTGGTGTTCTTATATTGGTCCTGGTATATAATATATTGGACCAGTGCAATATATTATTATCTATCGCAGCACTTGAGCACTTTAATCGTTTATATATACATTTATATGTGTTTCATACTAAATAATTTTTTACACAAAAAAACATTTTCTTTTTTCTTCGGCATCAGGTTTTACCTATTGAGGGTTACTATTTTATATGTATTTATACATATTTATGTAATATCTATAACAGTATATGTCCTGTAGTGCACATCCTTTTTAATATTTTATATGTCTGTATTATCACATGTTATCATAATAAATAAATATATTGAATATTTGCACATCCTAGCCTGTTGGTACTCTTTTTCTGTGATCCTTGCTTTAGGTTTGGTGTTTTCTATATATTGAGTGGGTTCCACTTTTTTTGTCACACTTTTTATGCACTATATATATTGATGGAAGTATTTTATGTTCTATAGATTTTAGATTATTATTTATTTATTTTATAGATTGTAGATATAGTGTATATGTGTGCCGGTTAGTCATTTATTGCTGTGTTTTGCACCATACTTGGACATGGATTTTAGAAATAGAGAGCTATCCTGGCAGGGGCAAATCAATGATGTATTTGGTAGCAGTGGTAACACTAATGTCGTTGGTGGCAGTGTGCAATTTGATGACATATTTAAGAACTTGAGAAATCTTACATATAAGAGAACCAGATGTTGGTGGAATCGTGCCTTTCTACAAAATTATCTACAAATGAAGTTGATCCCGAGGGGCTTACGGATTCAAGTCACTCCATCCTTTCCGGTTAACGATGAGGATTTTATTAAGGACTGGGAGAACGTATGTAATGAGGCCTCCAGACAGTTAATGGAGTTATTAATTAAATTTAATTCAAAGAATTTAAGTGATATTGATAAAGTTTTGGATGACACCTTTAATCAAGCTAAAATATGTCTCAGCCCTGAGCAATTACAAACTATTGATCATCAATTAGATAAAAATATGGATCAATGGACTAAAGATATTCAGACTAAGCAATCTAATAAACTGGCTAGAGACCAAAGAGATTTTGCCAATGGCAGTATCTATAGATGGCATAAACAACAGATTAGATCTTATACGCCTCAGAGAACAGTCTCCACCTCTTCGAGTCAAGCAATCGGGGATATCTCTGGTGCCTCCTCTTCCGTCTCTGTACCTGTGTCAGGCTACTCTACTCCGAAACGAAAACGTGAGCCACGATACGCTCCAGCAAAACGGGCCCCGAGATTTTCTCCAGAAAATTACAGGAACAAACTCCAGGTGATTAATCTGAGTACACATGTATTTTCTGATGTTGAAATAGATGTGTTGGGTAGAGGTCTCATGTTTTGTCCTACGGCTAGTTTTGACAAATTTGAAGCTATTAAGGATTTGCACCTCTTTGCGAGGAAATTACTTTTTAAAAAACATTTTCATAATGAGGATATTTTGAAACTATTCCCGACAGAGACGGAACAGGAGGCACTAGGGGCCCTGGAGGAATTAGCATTGGAACAGGATGGACCACTTAAAGGTAAGGTCCCAGATACGATTCGTCCTAGATCCAAAAAGTTCCCTCCTCTATCCACCTGCTCGGTTTTGGATATATTTGTGAAAACAGTTAGTAAAGATTTTGACAAAATTCCACGTTTCCCTGAAATAGAAAATCTAAATAAAAAAGAACGTGTGGCTATTAATGATCTACAGAAGATGCAGGACGTTATTTTTAAAAAAGCAGATAAGGGAGGGAACGTTGTTGTTTGGCCTAAGGTGTTATATGAGAGTGAGGCATTTAGACATCTAAAGGATAAAAACTGTTATCGGAAACTGACTTTCAACCCCTTGAGTAAATTTCAATCAGAACTTTTAATAATTTTACGTGGGGCCCTCGATAGTGATGTCATTTCTAAAGATCTTTTTACAGCACTACAGGTTATTGAGCCCACCATCTCTACACTCTACTTTCTCCCAAAAGTCCATAAAAATAAAAGTAATCCTCCTGGGAGACCGATTATATCGGGCTGTGGTAATTTCTTAGAAAAGATTAATAGATTCGTTGACTCAATACTTAATCCTTTGGTTGAAACGTTGCCATCATTTATTAAGGACACAGGTGACTTTCTTAAGAAAATTGACGGACTCCATGTTCACAAGGATGCTCTTCTAGTAACTTGTGACGTGGAGTCCCTCTATACAAATATAAGACATGTTGATGGTATACGAGCAGTTAAACATTTTTTACAGTCATCCTCTATCTCATTGGCCACGAACGAATTTGTTACTGAACTGTTGGGTTTTTCGTTATGTCATAATTTTTTTCTTTTTAAGGGGTCCCTCTACCTACAGCTCCAGGGCACTGCCATGGGGGCGTCTTTTGCGCCCGCTTATGCTAATTTGTTCCTGGGGCTGTGGGAGAGGGACCTCTTCTCATCTGATTTATTTTCGTCCGTGGATCGCATCCCACTATGGGTGCGATTCATAGATGATATTTTTATTATCTGGCAGGATTCAGAGGAGGCACTTCATTCTTTTATGTCCCTTCTGAATCAGAATGGTCAAAATATACATTTAACATACAAATTTGACAAAAATATGATTGAGTTCTTAGATGTTATGGTAAAGAGAGGAGAGGATGACTGTTTGCAAACTGATCTATATCGTAAATCCACCTCAGTTAATGCTCTGTTACATGCCACTTCATCACATCCCCCAGCAATGATAAAATCCATTCCTATAGGACAATTTTTACGCCTTCGAAGGCTATGCTCTGATGATAGGGACTTTGAAAAACAGGCAATGGAGTTAAAAAATAGGTTTCAAGAGCGTGGATATAGTCAGCGTTCTATAAAAAGGGCTTATCATCGTGCAAAGTATACATCTAGACACCAAGCTTTATATTGCGATAAACCTACTCCATCAAACAATGTGGTTAGGTATATTACAAAATTTCATGGACAGGCTGATTTGATGAGATTATATCTCTCGAAATCTTGGTCAATCCTCCAGGCCGATCCTGTTTTAGCGCAATATATCGGTAAGACCCCCAATATTACATATAAACGGGCAAAAAATTTAGGTAACTACCTTGTTAGAAGTCATTACCACTATGACCCTATAGTCCCTACTTTCCTATCTAAATTTAAGGATTCTCCTGGCTGCAGGCCATGTAAGGGATGTGTGGCATGTCCAAACATTGAAAAAACCCAGTTTTTCTCAAATTCAAAAAGAACTAAGACATATGATATTAGAAATACAATAACATGTGGAACAAAGGCAGTTATTTATTATGCGACATGTCCTTGTGCCTTGATCTATGTGGGAATGACAACGCGGCAATTGAAAGTTCGAACTCGTGAACACGTCCTGGGTATCCAAGCAGCTAATGATATTGATGATATTTCTATTTTAAAGACTTTACCAAAACATTTTAAATTATTTCACAATTGTGATGCGTCCCTTTTGAGAGTGACTGGTATTGATGTCATTAAACCCAGTGAACGTGGTGGGAATATTAGTTCAAGGTTGGCCATGATGGAAACAAAGTGGATATGGACACTCGATACGGTTTTCCCTAATGGTTTAAATGAACATATATCCTTTGCCCCTTTTCTATGATCAACTTTGATTCCCATGTTCTTCTTTTTTCTTTTTTCCTTTTCTTTTTGGAGTTGGCCCCTTTTCTCTTTTTTGCACACTGTCATTTTAATATTAGTTTTTATATGATTTTAACGCCATTTTATTTTTTATATTCTAGTGATGTATTGGTTATTATGTTTTGAAGATGGATCAATATGACTACTATGGACGCTTAATCGTTGAAATATTTTCTTCTTCAGCAACTATGGACATTCATTAACCCACTTAGTTGGGTGTTACTATATGTGGATCATTATCGATATATATTCTCATTAGATATTATTATGTTTATATGATGTAATTGATTGATATTGTAATAGGTGGAATAGAGACATTTTTACAATTTTTGTTTATTATATTATTATTTTTAATTATTATTATTATTAATTTTTTTATATTTATTTTTATTTTTTTCTTTATTTTTCATTTATTGCCTTTATTTTTATTTTTATTTATATATTTATATTTATTTTTATTTATGTTCATTTTTTTCATTTTTTTTTTTTTTTGATTTTTTATTTTTGGTATATTTTTATTATTATTTTTTATTTTTATTTTCATTTATTAGTTATTAATATATTTATTCTTTTCTATATTTCTTTATTTATTATTACTATTATTACTATTATTTATTGTTAATGTATTCTGTTCTAATATATGGTTTTCTCTATATATGTATATAGATGTATATATGTACAGTTGTGTACTTAATAGTACTTGTCCTGATTATGTTAATAGTGCTGTCCATCGCTACTCTATATATTTTTTTCATCTGCGTCCATTGAGAGTGCGCTGTTTGTTATGCGCATGCGTGGTTTTTGCCCCTGATATAGTTGCACTGTGGCCTTGGTTACATCTGATACTTTTATATGTCCGGCCATATAATGCGGGGCTTCGGGATTTTTTAGCCACACCTAGGTATTAATTATTGACCCCCTTCATCATTATATGTATATATATATTTTTAAACATTTTCACTTATTCGCTGTATAATTGTTGTGTTTGTACTCAGTGATTGCGCGTTCCGGGCTGTGCGCATGCGTGGTCTGTGCCCCCGATGCCCTGGTGTGTAGCGTTGCTGTGACCTTGGTTACGCCGGCTCCATAATGCCGTGCGTCCGGTCATGTGACGTGGCGCTCCGGGACTTCCGGGACCTCCTGTCTGCGCATGCGCCGAGGGTACTCGGACCGCAGCTAATCACGGAAGTGCACGCATTATAAAAACCCGGCGTTCTACTATAAATTACTCCCCCTGACGAAGGAAATTTTACCGAAACGCGCGTCGGGGCGCGTTGTGCACTAGGACAGTAATCCCATTAAGGTACCTGTATGCTCCTAATTTTTTAATCACGTTTTTTACTCACAGTGGTGTTCTTATATTGGTCCTGGTATATAATATATTGGACCAGTGCAATATATTATTATCTATCGCAGCACTTGAGCACTTTAATCGTTTATATATACATTTATATGTGTTTCATACTAAATAATTTTTTACACAAAAAAACATTTTCTTTTTTCTTCGGCATCAGGTTTTACCTATTGAGGGTTACTATTTTATATGTATTTATACATATTTATGTAATATCTATAACAGTATATGTCCTGTAGTGCACATCCTTTTTAATATTTTATATGTCTGTATTATCACATGTTATCATAATAAATAAATATATTGAATATTTGCACATCCTAGCCTGTTGGTACTCTTTTTCTGTGATCCTTGCTTTAGGTTTGGTGTTTTCTATATATTGAGTGGGTTCCACTTTTTTTGTCACACTTTTTATGCACTATATATATTGATGGAAGTATTTTATGTTCTATAGATTTTAGATTATTATTTATTTATTTTATAGATTGTAGATATAGTGTATATGTGTGCCGGTTAGTCATCTTATGAAAGAGGTATTGTGATGTGTCGTAATTCTTGGCAGCCCATCCACTCACAGCATAGGCTACAACATTTTAGGAGACCCTATAACAAAAACCAACACTGAGGACGTAATTGTGGGTAGAAAAATCCCTTCTACAGGACGTGCCCATTGCACTCCAACGGGGGAAAAAAGGGGGCAAAACTCCCCTATAAATATAAATCTATAAACTCCAAGGAGCATAATGCCCCATACCAATAATACGTACCATGATCAGTTAAATATAAAACCAATAAATTTTATTTAGAAAATACAGACACATAAAACAACAAGTGTTGAGGATAAGGTGCATGACTACAAAGAACACCAACAAGGATATGCACACATTAAACAATGTACAGATGCAATTGCATAATGGCAAAGGTGCAAAGAATGTGTGCACACATACAGGGTGGAGGGGAGGGACAGCGGTTTTAGCCAAATAACCAGTAACCCTATCTTAGGAATGTACCCTGTCCACACTAACACCCACCCATATTGCAACCTGCCCAAAAGGAGTATAACAGTGAAACTAAGCCATGGACCATGCATAATGCTTATCCATGTGTGCAGTCTCCTATGTAAGGTGTCCTAATAATAGCCCCGACACGCATTTCGTGTTTTAGAGCTTCCTCGGGGGGCTGGCAGTTTAGGATACCCACAGTTTAATAATGGCCCTTTAAGAAGATTAATGCCGTCTGATGCACCAGTACAAATAGGCTTTGTGACTTTGAGTCCCTCCTTCATAAACAAAACAAGATGGGTCTGCTTATCTGTCACACACCACATGGCCAGCTAGGGTTGTTAAATGTTACAATTACATTTCCCAGTGAATGCATTTGTAGTGGTTGAAAGCAATGTTAAAGTTGAAAAACACTTCAAAAAATGCTGCGTCTGAATCAAGCCCAAATTGTGGAGAAAATTTTCAGTCTGGGGTTAATTATTTGGTGTTACAGGCAAGTCATTAACCTGCAAAGAATGTACCTTGACATATTTCCCAGCAAAATCTGTTTTGATTTCTTTTTAGTGTGTTTTTGTGGCATCGGGAAAAATGGCATGAATCTCGGAAAAAATTGTTTACAGCTGTGAAATAGGAGTCAGGAATGCTTCCAAGGGCAATCCCCATGATGTCCCCATGTCATTTAAGCAGTGTTTCCATCATTTTTAGATGTTTTTAGACCTTAGGAGGACACCCAGGAGGGATCGCAGTAAAAATTCTCGGGTCTCCCATGGACTTACATTGGGCTCGTTGCTTGGGTCGAGTACCCGAGTGTTCCAATCTGCTAGACCCGACAACGAGCACCCAAGCATTTTAGTGCTCGCTCATCAATAGAATTTACCAAATGGCTGCAATGAAACAAGGAGTGAAAAATGTAAAGGGGTCTGAATACTTTCTGTACCCATTGTATCTCTCAGGACTTGATATCACCTCCTTACTTACCAGAATCTCGCAATGTCAATCTCTATTTCATCTTTCTTCTCTGCTAGATTTCTAAACTTTAACATGAATAAAACCAAATTTATCAACTTTTTACCATCTCGTTCAAACTCTCCCAACTGACCTATCCATAAAAATCAATGGCTTGACTCTAATCTTATAAGGCGCTTGGATTCTCCTACTGCACCTTGTAGATCCCAAGCCTTGCCTGTCTCTGCGATCTCCCAATATGCTTCAGCCGCAGTTGGAGCAGCTCAGCAAAGATGTCGGTATCAGCTTTTTGCCCAGACTCGTGCTGGTCACTTGATTACTGCAGGCTCTCCAGCCAAAGCAATAGTAACTAGCAATACACAGCCGCAAGCAGGCGTCCCAGAGGCTAAGTCCAGAAATCACTCTACTGAGCATGTTTGTGAGGTGTGACCTGTCATTGGTGGTTGGTCGTCAGCTGCTCGGATGATGTGGCAGTTCCAGATTGGTCCACGAGCAAGGTCCTGTCTGACTGGACTTGAACAGGAACATATACATTAAAAGGTTTCCTGGAGCGCGCGTCAGCGTCCTAAAATCATTTATGCCTTATATGTTGGTGGATACATCACCACTCTGTGTGTGCACATGTGCCGCTTCTAGCATGGTGAATGTGTGTTTAGGCAGGCAGTGTAGGGAGAGAACTCCCGCTTGGCTTAGCCTCTGACTCCGCGTGGCTCAAGTCATGTGTGCAGATAGCACATCCAAGTGTCAGAGCAAGCACAACCACCTGCTTAGACTTCCTTAGGGGGTAGCTATAGGGAGCCCAACTAGCATAATTACTGCTTTACTCCTGCGATGTCTAACATGGGAAAGCTCTGAGTGCTTGCTTCTTATTACCACTCTGTGGTGCAACAGAGCTAGGTACTCAGCGCTCTCTTCACACTGAGTGATGTTTAACTCAGTGTGTTTATAGTGCTAGCTCGCAGCTTCACTCCGCCATTGTTCACTAGCTGCAGTTTTCCATCACTGCACAGTGGAACTCGGGTTGCGATTGCACTTTATTTATTTTTAATTTATATTTAGTGCGGTCCGCGAACCCTAACAGACCTCTATTTCAAATTTCAGAACCAGGCTCTTTCTCCTTCCTGCCGACTCCAACTCAATAATATCTCCCAAATTCACAGATTCCTCAACCATAAATCCGTAAAAAAAACTAGTGCATGTCCTCATCTTTTCCTACTGCAATCTCCTGCTCTGTGACCTCCTTATTAACACTATTGAACCCATCCATTTAATCCTAAACTCTGCTGAACAACTAATCCACCTGTCACTCCACAATTCCACAGCTTCTCCCCTCTCTGAATCCCTGCACTGGCTTCCCGTTGCCCAGAGACTTCGGTTCTGAACCATAAGTTTGGAATACAAAGCGATCAAAAACCTTCTCCTCCATACATCTGTGTCCTAGACTCCTGTTACTTACCTGCATGCAACCTCTGATCATCCCAATATCTCCTTCTCTACTCCCCTTTTGTCTCCTCTAATCACAATCACATACTAGATCTCTCCTGTAGATTCCTTCTACTCTGGAACTGTGTCTCTCAACATGTCATACTCTCGCCTACCATGGGAACTTTCAAAAGGAACATGAAGGAACCTGTAGAGATACCTCTTCTGACAAGCCTACAACCTACACTAACCATCTCTCCACCATACTGCTGCACCAGCAGCTCTACCCTCACTTTGGCAGGGTCCTCTCTCCTCCAGTAGCAATCGGCTACTTGTATTTTTTAAGATTATTGAACTTGTTTTTATTATGTATACCCTTTTCACATAAATGGTGCTATAACAATAAATAACAATACAAATAATAATACCACTGTGTGGCTGCCAAATAAAGGGAGTCGAGTAGACTGTACTGTAACTGAAGTTTTCAAAAAACTACACAATTATAATATTGCTACTCTGGGAAATTGATGACACTTTAGTGGTGCGTGCCAGTAATTTTGGGAAATATTTATACTCCAAGTTTGGTCTCCTTCATGTGTGTTGCCTGCAGCAGTAGGGTTCCCAGACCAGCAGATCTGCAATTACTTTCAGTCAACTACCCGTGTTGCTATCCTTAAATCTTTATAACATTTTTGGTATACCAAGATGATATTTGTGCCACCTGAGTGTGGCTGATCAAACATCAAGTTTAAGATGTTGCATGAGGTATCAGGGCTCCCAGCACATCAGGCTTACACTGGTCCCTCACCCACCTCGTCTTAATTGAAATTTCAACTCAAAGATGTAAATGCTGGGCCAGACCCTGATACCTCATGCATGGCTCATGGCTGACTGCTGCCGTGCCATTTGCAAATTTCTACTGTGAGTCAGTTGATGCAACTTTTCATGGTGTCTACCCCTAATGTTAGCTGCTTGGGAAGCTTTTTGTCACCCCTTATGGTGCTGTGTATGCATTTGGTTTGGCCTCCCAATGAATATAATGGGGTCCGGGTACGTAATTTGAACGATTCATCTAACATGGCAAACGTCTAATCATTTGGCGAATTGAACCAAACCGAACCTTGAAAGGTTTGCTCACCTTTAGTGGTGAGTATTATTATTTTTTTTAATCATCCTACATTTATTATGTTCTGGGATCAGCCAAGAGCTTACAAAACAACATATGATTCATGCAGAATACATTTGCTCCAAAATAAATTACCTACAGTAGTAAAATCCGTGCAAATTGGAAGCTCATCAAATCAGTTAATCGCTAGTTATGGGTTTAAATTTTAAAAATATTTAAAAAAAAACTTTTCTTTTACATTTTTTTAACCTTATTACGGAAACGTGAACCTGTGATCATTTGATTACTTATACTGTATACTGCAGTACTATGTTATTGCCTTATATAATGGAATGGTAGTTCTTGAATGAATCTCATTCTTTGTATAAACATCACAGTAGGACTAAGATGGCAGGTCTGGGGACATTCAGCAGGTCCCCCGACTACCATGCACACATGCACCAGCAATGATAATACTTTAATATCTCTGTTAGTCACAAACAGTGGCATTTAAATCATTAAACAACAGCAATCAAAGCAAGTTCTGGCATCCATTGTTGCTGACTGTAAAGGCCACTTCACATTAAACGACGCTGCAGCGATACCGACAACGATCCGGATCGCTGCAGCGTCGCTGTTTGGTCGCTGGAGAGCTGTCACACAGACAGCTCTCCAGCGACCAACGATGTCGGTAACCAGGGTAAACATCGGGTTACTAAGCGCAGGGCCGCGCTTAGTAACCCGATGTTTACCCTAGTTACCAGCGTAAAAGTAAAAAAAAACAAACACTACATACTTACCTACCGCTGTCTGTCCCCGGCGCTCAGCTTCTCTGCACTCCTCCTGTACTGGCTGTGAGCACAGCGGCCGGAAAGCAGAGCGGTGACGTCACCGCTCTGCTTTCCGGCTGACCGACGCTCACAGCCAGTACAGGAGGAGTGCAGAGCACAGCGCCGGGGACAGACAGCGGTAGGTAAGTATGTAGTGTTTGTTTTTTTTTACTTTTACGCTGGTAACCAGGGTAAACATCGGGTTACTAAGCACGGCCATGCGCTTAGTTACCCGATGTTTACCCTGGTTACCAGTGAAGACATCGCTGGATCGGTGTCACACACGCCGATCCAGCGATGTCCACGGGAGATCCAGCGACGAAATAAAGTTCTGGACTTTGTTCAGCGACCAACGATCTCCCAGCAGGGGCCTGATCGTTGGTCGCTGTCACACATAACGATTTCCTTAACGATATCGTTGCTACATCACAAAAAGCAACGATATCGTTAACGATATCGTTATGTGTGAAGGTACCTTAAGAGATGGCATCAGTCAGGAATTGTGAAACTTCAGATCATGCAAATTTAGATTGCAGTTAATAACTATTTCTCACTGTATTTGTTTATCATTTCTAAAAGCTTAGTGTCTTTACAGGATTTTAGGACTTTTTGGTGTTTTGTTTTGTCAAAATACTTAAAACCCTGAAAATTTATTGTAAAGTGATGCAAAATATGTTGGAGATATAGAAATAAAACGATTATTATAGACAAGCCTGTGGGTGCATCTGAATGAATGGTAAAACATCTGTTGAACTAGAACTAAACTCTGCAATATTGCTAGAAATAATATTTCTTTATATGTTGTCAATATTTAAATGTATCTATGGACTGCCAGACTCAAATACCTTTAAACATTGTAACTCAAAGCATGCAATTTACCTATAATCAAATGCAATGCTAGAACGAGCTCTAAAAGACTCTCTGAAACATTATTAAACCAATTATCTGCTTCCTATATAAATAGGTTGATTGCCTTGTAATTAAACAGCTTAAAGATTAAAAGAAACACAGTTTCAACCGGTGCAGCTGCAACGGGGCCCAGAGGCTCCTAGGGGGCTCCTGCAGGGTTGCTAATAATGAGGGCAATCTGGCCAGTTTATCCAGCTCCAGGGGACCCCTGGCCAGATTTCTCTCATGTGTGTCAGGCTGGGAGCAATCCTTGCAGCTCTGCTCCATGCAAGAGGAAATGGCAGCGGAGAGGAGCTGCAGGGAATGGATCTGCCCTGCTTCCTGCCTGCTCTTCCTGTCTCACACAGCAGCTGCTGAATGACACCATCATTCAGCCTCACGGCTGTGCGAGACAGGAAACTGCTGGCAATGGTGAGGATTCAGGATACCATGCGCAGAGGTGATGTGTGTGTGTGTGTATGCAGAGAGGTGAATGGTGCTGTGTGTGTCTGTGTGTAGGTGTAGGAGAGGGCAATGATGGGGTGATGAGGCAGAAGTCAATGATTGGGTTGATGGAGAGGGCACTGATGGGGGGGATGGGGCAGAAGGCAATGATTGGGTTGACAGAAAGGGCCATGATGGAGGTAATTGGGCAGAAAGCAATGCTTAGGTTGACAGAGAGCAATGATGGGGGTGATGGGGCAGAAGGCAATGATTAATGATTGGGTTGACTGAGAGGGCAATGATAGGGGTGGTGGGGGAGAAAGCAATGATGGGGTGGTTTAAAGGGCAATACTGGGGGTGGTGGGAGGAGGAAATGATGGAGGTGGTGAATGCGCAATATTGGGGTGGTGGAGAGGAGGAAATGAGGGAAGCAATGTAATTAGCAATGATGGGGTGGTGGGGGAAAAGACAATGAAGGTGGTGGTGGAAAGGGCAATGATGGGGATGGTGGGAGAGGAGGAAATGATGGAGGGCATGGAATGGGCAATGATGGGTGAGAAGATGATGATGGCAGTGGAAAGGACAATGATGGGGTGATGGGGAGGAGGCAATGATGGAGGCGGTGGAATGGCTAATGATGGGGGTGGTGGGGAGGAGGAAATGATGGAGATCATGGAATGGGTAATGATGGAGTGCTGGGGAAAAGACAGTGATGATAGCGGTGGAAAGGACAATGATGTGGGTGGTGAGGGAGAAAGCAATGATGGTTGCAGTAGAAAGAACAATGATGGGGTGGTGGGGAGGAGGCAATGATGGAAGTGGTGAAGAGAGAAATCATGGGGGTGGGGGAGAGGGCAATAATGGGATGCAGGGGGAGGAAGACAATGAGGTGTGTGAGGGATTGGGATGGGAGGAAGGGGGATTTTTAATGGATTTAGGAACAGGGGAGGTGGAGGAAGATGTTATTATCGATTATTTTGTCTAACACAGTCCCTTAGTATAAAGTGTACTCACTTATTATGTAGAGCACAGTCCCTTAGTATATAGTGTACTCACTTATGTATGGCACAGTCCTTTAGTGTATAGTGCCCTCCCTTATTATATAGCTTCCTCTGCTATTATGTACGGTGCTGACTCTTACATTGTGTATTCTTGTTATTTTTGTTTTTCACAGTGCCCTCTTTTATTACAAAGTCCCCTCTCTTGTTAGATATAAAATGACTACTGGTGGAGGAGCTGGTGACCAGACAACCAGACCATCAGCTCCTCCTTTAGAAAAGAAGCTTTCCCACGCTCCATCAGCCATCATTACATTATACATCTAACAAGACAGGACGGTATGTATTAAAAAACAGGGCTCCAATATGTAAGGGATGACAATATTCATAATAAAGAAGACTATGTAATATACAGTATACATGCATACAAGTATGTGTGTGGCTATAAATATATACACCATGTCTCAAATTATTATGCAAATTGGATTTAAGTGTCATAAAGATTAAATTGTTTTGTTTTTCAAATAAACTCGTGGATGGTATTGTGTCTCAGGACTCAATCGATCACTGAAATCAATCTTAAACACATGATAATTAGTTTTCCAGGTGATTATAATTAAAGGAAAACTACTTAAAAATGACGTTCCACATTATTAAGCAGGTTTCAAGCAATAAGGGAAAGAAAAAGGATCTCTCTGCTGCTGAAAAGCATTAAATAGTGCAATGCCTTGGACAAGGTATGAAAACATCAGATATTTCACGAAAAATTGAGAGTGATCATAATACTGTGAAGAGATTTGTGACTGAAACAGAGCACAGACAGAGTTCATGCAGATAAAGGAATAATGAGGAAGGTTTCTGCCAGACAAATTCATTGGATTAAGAGAGCAGCGACCAAAATACCATTACAAAGCAGCAAACAGTCAGAGCAAAGAGGGAGACACAAAAGAGCAAATAGGGTCTTATCAAACGTTACACAAAGTTGCCCACCAAGAGAACTACCCACTAGAGTTGAGTGACTTTTACTTTTTTCGGATCGAGTCGGGTTTCGCGAAAAGTCAGGGGCCGACTGAAACATGACACCCAATGCAAGTCAATGGGGAATCAAAATCGGCAATGAGTGGAGGACAGGAAAACACCTACAGTGGACATTTTAATGCCAAAAGCATCAATTCTTATTACTTAAGCTTGTCAATCTTAATTTACTTTATAATAATAGTTAGGCATTGAAAACTGGGGTCAATTGGCTAAAGTTATGGGGGGGTAGGGCTGGCTCAAGATTTTCGTGGGCCCAGGAAACGCGGCATACGTCACGGCAGTGGAGCAGGGAGAGGTAAGTATTTCAACTTTGCAGGTGCTGTGATCCAGAGCAAGCAGGGGGGGCCCACTCGTTGGCACTGGCACAGGGCCCCTCATAGTACGGCGGTGTGTTTAACGGCGGGTGGCGCCTCCCACTGCCAGAGACACTTTTGCGTACTATGAGGGGCCCTGTGCCAGTGGCGTCACCAATGAGTATGCCCCCCACCTGATGAAGAAACCTGCACTTTCAGCTGCACCTTCCTCTTTGCCCCCATGAATTTTATGCAGCATTATATGGGGCTCCTGATTCACTATGGATATTCAAAAACACTTAACCTACTGATGTCTCAATTAATTTGACTTTTATTGGTATCTATTTTTAGCTTTGAAACCTACCAGTAGCTGCTGCATTTCCCACCCTAGGCCTATTCTCGAATCAATAAGTTTTCACAGCTTTTTGTGGCAAAATTAGGGGTCTCGGCTTATACTCTGGTCGGCTTATACTCAAGTATATACGATATAATATGTAGCTTTGTCACCTTAAAAGGAGGGTGGCCAAGACACATTTCCTGAACAGGGGCCCCAAGCTGTCTGTGTTCACCCCTGGCTTTGTATTCTTACCTTTGGTTGTTCTGCAAACAAATATTCACATTTATAAGACCACATTCTCATGATGAGTATTTAGACAATTTTTGATGTTGCTTATTTTTTGCACTTATTAGTTAAATTAGGTTATTTACATTTTATAATTTTCGCTTTTGATTACTTTTTTACATGTATTTTTATTCCCTCTTTGATGCTTCAATTTTCACTCTTTTTTTGTTATTTTTAAATAAAACTGCTTTGTTTTTTTAACTGTCCAGTGTTTGTCTTTGTCAGGACTTTATTAACATATACAGTACCACAATAACTTTTTACGCTCATGTAAATAACCTTCTGTTTTATTCATCATGGTGTATTTTTTGGAATTTAAGTTTGCAGCAAATTGCAAAAAGAGCAGTCTTCAACTGCCCTAAAAAGACACAAGTAAAATTCTTAGCTCTTTTAGCACTGTTCTTGTTTCAAATTCTTTAACCTTTTACAATCCAACATTATTTATTTTTTTTGTTTAGTTCGAATTTTGGAAGACGTCTCAGACTTTTTTTGTTGCATTTGTTGTGATTAGTACTGACGTTTGCACAGGTACTGTAACTCAGATTGTGCTCTTTTTGTTTTTTGGCTGGCCATGTGTTCTAAAAAATCATAAAAACTTGGATGGAGAAGGTTAGCCCACATCAATAATGTGTAATCAAAGTGACCTCTCCATATAAACAGATGGTAACACAGTAGCAATCAATAGTCCATTAAATATCACACTTTACTGACAGACATTTCATGTCTTTTTTTAAATAAAAAAGTGCAAAAAATTAGCGCTTTTGTACAGATGAGTGAATCAGTCAAACGTTGAATTTACCCATTCATGCAGATTTTTATTTGAAATTTGAATCAAAGAGAAGTTATTCTTTGCAAGTTTAATGTCTGTTATTATGCTCTGGAGTCTGGATTGAATCCAGAGCATAGTAAACAAAAGATATAAAAAATATTCTCACCACTAGAGATGAGCAAATTTGTTCAGGTCCCTGCTTATTCGGCAAGCTATAGCACTTACCGAATAAGCTACAGTGGGAACCAGGATACATGGAGCGCTTGCTGATCAGCTGATCAGGTGCTGCAGTTGCATGTGTCATGGCTGTGTGACTGCCACAGCACATGCATGGAGAGCCTGTATGTTGTGACTGTCACACAGCCAGGACACATGCAGTAGCGGAGCCAAATAGCTGATCAGCCGGAGTGCTCCATGTATCGTGGTTCCCATTGTAGCTTAATTGGTAAGCGCTATTGACTGCCGAATAAGCAGGGACAATAACAAATTCATTCATTTCTACTCACCACTAACCTATCCAGCCTTTCCTGCTGCTTCCTGCCTGCTATCTGCCTCTACTAGTCTTTGTCAAGTTGTCCGATGTGCTTGATTCAAGTACCAAGCACCTGACCAGTTTACTGCTCGCTTATCAATAGTGACAATCCATTTTGTATTCCTGTCCCATCAACTCTGTGTTGTGTGCGCACAAAGGGAAACAGAGCTATAGTGAAATTGCAGGTTTTACTACCCTTCAACCATGTGAGTTAGTGATGGAAACTAATACTACAACAGTCATTTATCAAATCCTTTACTAAAAAAAAACTGATTTTAGCAAAGAACTGAAGAGGATGATAATTATCTCAGCCCTTGAATATTTGTAATACACATTTGTTTCCCATCATGCATCATTATCGGAGATGTGTAGAAATTGGTGTTTGCTTCTAAACTTAGTTACACTGCAAAAGTGGCAAAGCTTTTTCTGACTACAGGAGCAGGCATAGCCACACCCCATCTTGACCATGTCTCACCCATGCTATGACTGTTATGGTGTAGCTAGGCAGGTTTGGCATGTAAATGCCAAATGTCAAAATATGTATGCACGACTTCCGAGTTGCTCAAAATTATCTCCACCTATCGACTAATTTTACTTCAGAATTCTGGCATAACACCATAATTAGTTGCTTCCTATGTTTTTGCTATTGATGCATTGAATTTAGGTAAAATATTATTATTTAAATTATCTAAATTATCTAAATAGAACCTAAAAAGGAAGTGCATTATTTTCCATTAAGACACGAGAGAGATGAGTGAATCTCTTTGAAGTGAATAGAATGAACCTCAAATTTTGCAAAAATTTAAATTAGATGTCTAGACTATCTTTCACAGTAGCAGTTATATACTATTCGGTGAAGTTCTAGTTTTGGCTCAGTGTCCCTCCTAGTTAGGGCACTCTTGCTCTACTTTAAATTTTTTTGTTGTTTTAATATTATTAATAAAACATTAGATTTTATTATGTGGATCTCTTCTTTCGGCATCCTAGCAGTGTTAGTCCGAATCTATGTGATTATTTGATATGAAGTGCCAGTTTTTTGCTTGTACTATTGGAAACCGTAATGTCTCAAAAGTTGTGTAGAATATTTATTTTTAAGGCTTTTTATTTAAAATAGAAATTGAAGGTTTATTACCAATAGATTAAATTATTCACTGTCCAATAATTTAAAATTACAATCTTTACTGAAAACATCTGAGTAAAAACATATAAATTAAAAATGAAGATACATTAACACAAAAGTACTACCTAATAAGGCTTTACACCCTCTTAAATAGACAAGTGCCTAGATGAAAACCCTAACCTAAATGGCTAAAATACCTATAAATGATATGAACCCACAAAATCTGCCCTGTGAAAAAGACAATCAAATGCACATGGTATAGCTTAGCAATATATAGCTTGGAGAAAATCCCCCAAGGTACTGATGAGATAAAGACAGTGTCCCAAAACAGGGCGTCTCTAAATGAAGCAAAAATATAAATAGTAGCAAGCTGTAATAGTATTTAGATAGACATATGAACATGTGTTCAGTAGTGAAGGCGCCTGAAACAGGGATTAAGCAGCAAATACCAAGATGTCCAAGAGGTCTGCGCCTCTAAGTACTGAAAAAATATATAAATAATAACACGCAAGGGTAAAGACAAAAGGTTCTAATATAGGTATAACGAGGGTGTTCGCGTGTAGCTTCTTCCTGGGGGGGCAGCATTTTTTAACGGTGCATCAGAAAAGTTTAAATACTTTGAAATTAACCATTAATAATCACATACCTGACACCGTGGCAGACCGTTTTAGTAGCTTGATAAATAGAGAAAGCTTTTGGATATTTAAGCTCGGCACGCTGGCCCCTGAAGGTTTGAACTTAACGATAGAGAAAGTAGCCAGATAAATATCCTTATTTTTCATGTTATTGGTCAGTGTGATTTTTTCATCCATGTTTATTCACTTTTTATTTTTTTTTGTTATTTTTTAAATTGTTTTTTAAAAGTTTTTTTTTACTGTTGTTTTTACTGTTTAATATTAGCCCATGGCCACATCATGTGACCACTTGCATTATATGTGACTGTTTCTTTCATTTCAATAAAACTTTTATTTAAACATTTTAAATTGGACAAAGCTTTACAATAATGAATTTGTTTTTTTTTTCCCTTGCCGGGAATAACAATTTAAATATGCGATTCAGAGTCAGCTTTTCCTTCTGCTTGTATGCGCACAGCTCAATTCCTGAGCCTGCTTCTTACACCTGCATGCAACATGTGACATACTTGTACAGCTGACATTCAGATAGCATTAAACACTTCTACATTAGAGATCTGAATGGGATGAGTCATATCATGTCTGATGCATACGTCGTCGACAGATATGGCGCACCAGTAGATGAGATGATCTAGTCATAATTCACCTATACAAAAGTGTGGCTTAATTTGTGAAGGTTTCTAGCACATATGCTTTACACACATTTAGCAAGCATTTTAGACACTTTTTCCAGCACATCCAACAAAGGGGTGTGGCTTAATGAAGATTTGTGTTGTCTAAGTTGGTCTATATTACACTAAAATATTGCCACAAAAATGGTTTTGAATGAGACAAACAAATGATGTTATGAAGTTAGACAACACTGTCAAAAGATACACCAAATATATCATGAACTTTGAGTCACTGTAAACAATATGTATCATCTAGTCGAATGGTAAACTGTCTAATTTCAATACACTATTTCAACAATTCTTCCTAAAATAACCTGTAATAAAATATAAGTCCTCAAAGATTCCCAATTCAACATTGTTACACATGGTGCCTTGAAAAAGTATTCATAGCGTATGAACTTTTAGACATTTTTCACGTTACACCCTCAAGCATACATGTATTTTAATGGGATTTTTTGTGACATACCAACCAAAGAAGCAAGTATTTGTGAAGTGTAAACAAACTGATGTATTGATATATGGTATTCCACAGCTGGCATATGGAAAAAGGTGCTCTGGTCAGATGAGACCAAAGCCAAACCTTTTGGACTTAATGCAAAATGCAATGTGCGGCATTAAAAATAACACTGCACATCACTCTGAAAACACTATCCCCACTGTCAAACATAATGGTGACAGCCAGGATCATGCTGTGGGGATTCTTTTCTTCAGCATGGATGGAAAAAGCTGATCAGAATTGCTAGGAATATGTATGGAGCTAACTATAAGGCAGTTCTGAAGGAAAACCTGTTAGAGGCTGCAAAAGATTTGGGACTAGGGCATAGGTTCACCTTCAATTTATACTTTTAAAGTGATTAGAAAACCATGCATCATTTCCTTTACAATTCATAAAAACTTTTGTCTTTGTGTTGGTATATCAATTAAAATCCACAAAATACATTTAAGTTTGTGGGTGTAGTGTTAAAATGTATGGATAAATTTCACGTGGTATGAATACTTTATTTGAGGCATTGTATGTGGAGCTCTATTGATCTTCCCTTTATGAATGAATGAATATAAAAAAGCAGTACATTTACATTCCCTAAACTAATACATAATGGCTTAATTTTTAAATTTGGTTATAACGGCAATCTACATAAATCACCACTTTAAATACACAAGCAAGTGTTACCGTTTCAATTATGTTACGAAATATAAATTAGCACATGCTTTGGTGTTCAGAAGAGAACACACATTTTACATTACATCTTAGCATTTGCTAGAATAAACTGTATCCACTGTGATGTAGCGATGTCCTTGCTGTGCACTGAATAGTGTCCCATATAAAGTTCAAATAAAGTCTTGTTTATTTCACAGCGTACTCACAAACCGGAAAAGTAAGCAAACAAGTCCTTCGGTATGTAGCCGGGAAAAATAACAGCAGTCCACAATCCGCTGCCGTGATCGTATTACACCCCCGTATACGCTGGGGTGTCAGGCTTTTCAGGCTCTGCCAGGCCCGTGTTGCTCCACACGGAAAGAGCTCCTCATAAGCCTCCTGCTAGGTCTGACTCCCAGACCAACACTGACACACCCAAACTCTCTTGCAGGGTTTTTTTTTCTATCCTCCAGATTCTATGGCCATGGGCCACTATAAGATCTGGGCTGGAGGAAACGGACCGGCCCCACTACCTTCCTGCAGTCCGTTTCAAAAATAAAAGCCCATACCAGGTTTTCCTGAATAATTTCTGGGTCAAATAACTTGAACCAGTTCACACTCACTTTTATTCTTCCCTGTGTCTCACAGGCAAACCTGCTGTGAGCACAGGGCACTCCAGCGGATCTAATATGCTTCTAAGCACATCCTGGGGGATACATAGCGACCCTCGCATATGACACCGGTCACTGCCTTACATACCCCCCCTCTGTTCAGACTTGTGGGGTTGAACATTTGTCAGCATACATGGTGCCCGTGACAGGGCATCCGCATTTCCCTGTGATTTCCCAGCCCGATGTTCCACAGAGAAGCTGAAGTTTTGTAGGGACAAGAACAATCTGGTGACACGGGCATTCCTCTCTTTTGCATTTCTCATCCAGACAAGGGGTGAATGGTCCGTTACCAACTGAAACTGACGCCCGAGCAAATAGTAGCGTAGGGACTACAAGGCCCATTTAATCGCCAAGCACTCCTTCTCCACTACGCTATAATTTTTCTCTGCCGGGGTCAGTTTCCTGCTTAAATAGGTGACTGGATGCTCATCCCCGTTCACCTCTTGAGATAGCACCGCTCCTACGCCTTCCTCTGAGGCATCGGTTTGCACAATAAAGGTTTTCTTGAAGTCAGGGCTGATGAGGACCGGCTGTCCACACAACGCCGACTTCAGAGACTGGAAAGCTTCCTCTGCTTGAGGATTCCACTTGACCATCACCGTTTTCTTCCCTTTTAACAGGTCCATTAGGGAAGCCGATTTACCAGCAAAATTGGGTATAAATCGACAGTAATACCCAATGATGCCAAGGAATGCCCTCACTTGTTTGGAACTTAAGGGCTTGGGCCAGTTTTGAATGCCCTCAATTTTGTTCACTTGAGGTTTGATAACCCCCCGGCCGATCACGTATCCTAAGTACCGGGCTTCTGTGAGACCTATCGTGCATTTCTTTGGGTTTGCTGTTAACCCTGCAGCTCTAAGAGACTCTAGCACTGCTTGTACCTGGGACAGATGGGTATCCCAGTCGGTACTAAAGATGACTATGTCATCCAAATAGGCCGATGCGTAATCTCTATGTGGTGCTAACACAATGTCCATCAGCCTCTGGAATGTGGCCGGAGCCCCATGTAACCCAAAAGGTAAGACAACGTATTGATAGAGACCCTCTGGGGTTATAAAAGCAGTCTTTTCTTTCGCTGACTCTGTTAAGGGAACCTGCCAGTAACCTTTCGTGAGATCCAGCGTGGTGAAGTACTGGGCCTTCCCCAGTCTCTCAATTAGCTCGTCCACCCGTGGCATGGGATACAGGTCAAATTTTGACACTTCATTTAACTTCCTAAAGTCATTACAGAAGCGTAATGACCCATCAGATTTTGGTATTAGTACAATGGGGCTAGCCCACTCACTTCGGGACTCCTCAATGACTCCCAACTGAAGCATTTGCTTTACCTCGGCCGCGATGGCTTGCCTTCGGGCTTCTGGCATTCGGTACGGTTTCATCCGCACCTTTACCCGGGGCTCAGTGACAATGTCATGCTGAATCACTGAGGTTCGCCCTGGCAGCTCTGAGAATACATCCATATTCTGCTGTACCAAAGCTCGAGCCTCCCGACGCTGCTGTTTTGTGAGGGCATCATTGAACTTTACCTCACACCTGGCTGTATCCTTGGCCAGGGCCAGAGGGACCTCCGATTGTATGACCGTAGTTGCATCTGTGACCAAACATTCTCGGTCCTTCCAGGCCTTTAGCAGGTTTACATGGTACAACTGCTCGGGTTTTCTTTTCCCGGGTTGGTACACTTTGTAATTCACTTCCCCCACCTTCCTCCGTATCTCATAAGGCCCTTGCCACTTGAGCATGAGTTTACTCTCTGGGGTGGGTACTAGTACCAACACCCGGTCTCCTTCTTTAAAGGTCCTGACCGTGGCCCTTTTATTATAGGTACGGCTCTGAGCGGCCTTGGCATCCAACAGATGCTCCTTTACTATGGGTTGCACAACTGCAATCCGATCCTGCATACTTGCCACATACTCGATAACACTCTTATGTGGAGTGGGATCCTGTTCCCATGTCTCTTTGGCTACATCCAGCAGCCCCCTCGGGTGCCTGCCATACAATAGCTCAAATGGGGAGAACCCCGTGGACGCCTGCGGTACCTCGTGTATGGCGAACATTAAATATGGCAATAACATATCCCAATCCTTCCCATCCTTGGCGACCACCTTTTTGAGCATGGCCTTGAGGGTCTTATTAAACCTCTCGACCAACCCATCGGTTTGTGGATGGTACACTGACATACGCAACTGTTTAATTTGGAGCAATTTACATAGCTCACTAGTTACTTTAGACATAAAAGGGGTTCCCTGATCTGTAAGGATCTCCTTGGGAAGCCCAAGGCGACAAAACATGGCAAACAGTTCACGGGCTATTAGTTTAGCCGAAGTGTGCCGGAGCGGTATCGCCTCTGGATACCGGGTGGTGTAGTCTACGACTACTAATATGTGCTGATGGCCCTGGGCGGATTTTACTATTGGTCCCACCAGATCCATCGCTATCCACTCAAAGGGTACTTCTATGATGGGCAGAGGCACTAACGGACTCTGGTAGTTCGTGGTGGGTGAGGTTAGTTGACACTCAGGACATGTGTCGCAGTACTTTGTAACCTCAGCATAGACGCCAGGCCAAAAGAACCTCTGTAATATGCACTCTAACGTCTTTTTGGCCCCAAGTGCCCCCCCAACATGTGAGTGTGAGCCATGTCGAGCACCGCCCGACGATAGGGTTGGGGCACTACTAGTTGTTCCACCACCTCATCCTGGATTTTATCAACCCTGTACAGTAACTCCTGGTTGACCATCATCCGGGGAAACTCCTTTTCTGCACCAGGTTGTTGTGCCACCCCATTCACCTCGATTACTCTTTCCCTTGCCCGGGTCAGAGTGGGATCCTGGAGCTGGGCAGTCCTAAACTTACCAGGTGACACCTCCAGCTCATGAATTGGTGGATTCTCTTCCACTTCTCCTGCCAATACCTCTAGGGGAAACCTATCGGGATTACACACTGTCCCTATCGTGGCGACCCCTATGGCAGGTGTCCCTGACTCTGGATCTTCGGGTTCTGCACCCGGAATGTTTTTTACCCTGAGAGGGTTAACTCTGGTCTCCAAGAGGGACCAGAACAACGGCAAGTCTCTACCCATCACAGTCCCATACGGAAGAGTCTTTACCACTCCCACCACATGTTTTATCTCTCCACATGGGGTGGAGAACGTGACCTCCGCAGTCGGGTACTCTCGGAGGTCCCCATGTATGCACACTACCCCCACCTTTCGTCCATTAGGACTGTCCCCAGCAACTAAGGACCCGTGTACCAGGGTCACCAAGCTCCCGAGTCCAAGAGAGCATCCGTCTGGTACCCGTTAACGAGCACTCTGCACAGCTGAGGTTCGGTACCGGCAGGGTCTGTAGTGGCAATGCAGACTGGCTGGGCATACATAGACATGCGGCGGGTATACCCGCAGTCCATGGGTTCTGTTGTTAGGGGGCAATTAGCAACCACATGTCCAGGTTCTTGGCACCGCCAACACGTAATGACTGTGGCACGAGGTAACCTTGGAGCCAGTTTAGGGGACACAGGTCTGTGGTCACTCTCTTTCCGAGACAACCTCTCAGCACGGACTCGGTCCGGTCTTGTCCCAGTGGAGCGCCGTGGACTTTTCTCAGACTCCTGAGTTGGCGGAGCCTTACGTGACAGCCGAAGCAGAGCAGTGTCCCGTATAAAGTCCTGGGTGGCCTTATATCGCTCTATCAGACCTACAACCTGGTCTAGGGTACCCGGGTCCCCTTGACCCACCCAACGCTGTATGGCTGCTGGCAGAGCCCTTACCAGTCGGTCGACCACCACCCTCTCCACAATCTGACTTGTGGTTAAAGTCTCAGGTTGGAGCCACCGTTTCACAAGCTGTAGTAAGTCAAAAATCTGAGACCGGGCAGGCTGGGCTTCCACAAAAGTCCAAGAAAACACCCGTTGAGCTCTCACATAAGTATTAACCCCCAGTCGGGCAAGGATCTCACCTTTTAGCTTGGAATAGTCCTGGGCATCCTCCCGACTGAGGTCAAAGTAGGCCTTTAGCGCATCACCCCTCAAGAACGGAGCCACAACTTCAGCCCACTGTGCTGCTGGCAGATTCTCCCGCTCTGCCGTGCGCTCATAGACGGTGAGGAAAGCTTCCACGTCATCTTCCGGACTCAATTTCCTCAAAGCGGAGCGGACCTTGTCTCGGGCATCGCGACGTTCCGGGGTCGGTGCTGGAGGTGCCTCACTTAGGGCTGTAATTTGCTGCAGCAACAGGTTATTCGTTTGTTGCTGTTGTTGCTGTGTGAGGACTAGCTGCCTCAGGATCTCCTCCATTTTGTCTGTAGGCCTGAATTGTAATGTAGCAGGCTTAATAACAGACATGCAAATGGTGTTGGGGTATGCCTTAATTCACACTGCTCCGCATTCTCCAACCATATGTGATGTAGCGATGTCCTTGCTGTGCAGTGAATAGGCAGTGACCCATATAAAGTTCAAATAAAGTCTTGTTTATTTCACAGCGTACTCACAAACCGGAAAAGTAAGCAAACAAGTCCTTCGGTATGTAGCCGGGAAAAATAACAGCAGTCCACAATCCGCTGCCGTGAGCGTATTACACCCCCGTATACGCTGGGGTGTCAGGCTTTTCAGGCTCTGCCAGGCCCGTGTTTCTCCACACGGAAAGAGCTCCTCATAAGCCTCCTGCTAGGTCTTACTCCCAGACCAACACTGACACACCCAAACTCTCTTGCAGGGTTTTTTTTTCTATCCTCCAGATTCTATGGCCATGGGCCACTATAAGATCTGGGCTGGAGGAAACGGACCGGCCCCACTACCTTCCTGCAGTCCGTTTAAAAAATAAAAGCCCATACCAGGTTTTCCTGAATAATTTCTGGGTCAAATAACTTGAACCAGTTCACACTCACTTTTATTCTTCCCTGCGTCTCATAGGCAAACCTGCTGTGAGCACAGGGCACTCCAGCGGATCTAATATGCTTCTAAGCACATCCTGGGGGATACATAGCGACCCTCGCATATGACACAGGTCACTGCCTTACACCACAGAAAAACATGAAACCTGTCATCTGGAAATCACATAAATAATACTAATTTTCTTTTTAATGGTCAGTTACCTGAACTGACTGTTAAGAAAATAACATTTTGCTATTGTATATATCACATGTTGCCTCATAAGAAACACGCAATGTAAATACATGTGTCCACAATAATATTTGGTATACGTTCATGTGTCAACCTATATTTTTAAATGAGGACTTAGTGTATATATTATTATGTGTCATGGTATTTAACATACCTAAGGCATAAAAATTTATGATGTCATAAAATATTAATCATGCGTCCATTAAATATTAAAGTTTGCTGGCCAGTGAACATTTATCATTTTAAAGCCACCAGATATCTTAAGTGCTAATTGCTCTTACACTCATAAAGATATTTTAATTGAAATTTTTATGCTTTAGGTATATTTTAAAAATGGTCCACACTTTCCCCTAATTTTATATGTCATAATAGCACAATAATTAGAGAAGTTCTTTGATACTCGACAAAATGCTAAAACCTGCAAAAGTATTTTGCATTTAAAATAAATATTATCTATTGATTTACATGTTTTGCCAAGACCACCTTTTTATTAATTGTATATGTAGTAGTTTATTTCTCGCCATATCAGTCTTCCTTCTGCAGCCAGTGAAGTAGGATAATATTATTGTGCGCTCACATTTCTGAGATGTTTTAAGACAGAATTCCAATTTATGATTTTGCTTCTTCAGGAAAAAGTCCATAAATGTCCAGTAGATGTTGGTTCCTCCCATGGAACCTCATCTATCTAGATGATTGGGCCCTATCGCACACTGACAGCCTACATGTATAGCTTTTGCGATTTATTTCTTTGGATGTGTAGAAGCTTTGAAATATAACTGAGTTTGCTTAGCATGGACATTAAAAATGTGCGAACCAGGTAAAATTCAAATTTGTCTAGTTGAATTGATATTTTCAGGACATTCAATTCACAGAGAAGATATCCTCTGTGACTTTAATTTCCCTTATTATGCTTTGAGGTCTCTCTAAAACACCAGAGCATATTAAACATAAGATGTAGGAAATAAAACAAATCCTTATATTTCCTTTACTGCCTACTTTTCTGGCACCTCCGCTCCTCACTGTCACTTGTCTAGTCCCAATCTCATGTTTTGATTGCTGGAGAACACACTGAATTCCTTAGCTTCTTCAAGCTAGGTAAGGACTTCTGGCTCTCATGAGACCCAATATGGTTTTGTGCACATAAACGAGAGTTCATAATGTTATGATGTCATTGTATGAGCTGTGACCTAGTTTTGTGCATCCCAGGCTACACATTGTGTTACCGTGTAAAACATATTTTGTAGATTTTAGGACATTTAATTAATTTTGTGTGTTTGCTTTTCATCCTAGCTTTCATTGTTGGAAGAAACTGGATTTGGAGGTGTGCTTATTTACATTGATCCATGTGATGTTCCTGACATGCAAAGTGATAAAGCATTTATGCTTTCTTTAAAAAGTGGAGGATTTCCATTCACGTCTGATTCTTCTATGTATAGTAAGTTATGGATATAGCACTGTTTTTACATTTGAATAACCAAATTATGAAAAACCGAACTCCAACATGAAGACTTTTTTCATCTAATATTTTTACTCATCCCCTTCTGCCAATAGTAACCAATCCAAGCTTAGTTTATAATTTTAAAAACTAGTCTAAGAAATTCAATACATCTTCTCTGTTCCTTTGTGCAACAATGTGTTAGGACTGGCGGAATGCACCAAATATTAATAAGAGGCGATATAAGGTGCGTTCGCAGTCCGGGGTCCACCGTGCAGAGAAGACACCTGCTGCTCGGTAATGGCAGACTATATGGCAGTATTAAGAGAAGACACACATGGTTTAGCTTCACCCAGTATGAAGGAAGCAAACCCTGTTGCATCACAGGGCCATGATACCGCACAGAGAGCGCAAGCAAGAAGTCACAGAACTCTGCCCCAAGACTCAGGGTAAGAGTCCCTCGAGACCTCTTGCGCTCGACACTGCTACAGTGATGTCAGGAGTAAACTAAACTTAAAATAGATTTAGCGCACTGGGTGCGCGCAGTGCCACTCTGGAGATTACCACTAACCGCCCTAGCTAAGGACAGGTAAGTGCACTGGTTGCGCACGGTGCCGCACTGGCTAACGCTGCTGTTAGACGCTATAGATTGTGGCTGGTGCTGGATGGCACTAACTGGCGCTAGACAGCTCCAACATTCACAAGCATTCATCAACACTAGGGATGGGAATGATTCGGAGCTTTCACCAAAACAGGCATACATCCACACACACACAATAACTGATATATACTAGCACATGGCCGTGCGGTCACGCGAACCTTTTATAGCTGTAGCTCTCCAGGACCTTCCTAGTGATCCAATAGGAGCATCTACAGGACCTGAGCATGTGACCCCCAACCTCCAATGAGAGGTTACCCGTGGGCATGCTCAGTAGGGGAAAAGCAGGACATAGTCCCTGGAACGTCTGCTCGCCACTGATCAGTGCTGGCTACAAGGACTGAGCCTGGAAAGGCAGCAGTAACCAAGCACACAGTATCAGGTTGAGCCAGACGCTGGGATCAATGTCTGTGCTGAGCAGGTTCTGCTGTGGCTGGAGGAGAATGAGAGACCACAGTGGACATGGTTCATGATTCCCCCTGTGCAGCGGTGGGAACTCGACACCTAACACAATGCTATTTTTTTCTTATTTATGGATAAATTGGGCCCATAGTGTCTCTAAGCCTTCCCCATCTTTAAAAATCATTGAGACAGAACAGCAAGGACAACAGTTTATTAAGCCAAACAGAAAATGCATTACAAAAGAAAGGAAAGGTATCATTGCTTCCTATGTTTTCCACATTCTCTTTGCAGCCACTTTTTTTTCCTTCTTTTTGAAGCTCAAAAATTTCACCTTTACGTTTAGCGTCATACTAACAAAGTCAACTCTTAACATTTCTTACCTTTATACAGTATATTGTAGCACTGTGAGCAAAAGAGCATAAAGAACCCTATTTTCACTAATATTTGTCATTACTCATTTCTGAATTTTAGAGCCATATACGGTATTATTTCATGTTTGGTTTGTTGCAGACAGTCTAAGCTAAGTTTAACCCCTTAACTTATGACTTACTATGACTGCCATAAATCATCTCCCTGACATTGATGCAGGCTCGCAGCTATCATTGGCCTGTAATAGCTGCAGGTGTAGGGGAGCAGTGCAGCAGTCAATCTGTAACAGGAGCATTAACAGAGTGCTGGCAGGGAAGCATGTTATTCTATTCCTCAACGGTGCTCTCGTGACATGATCACAGGATGCCTATATGCTAAAGACCCCTGTGCGTCTCATCACGATACTCCTGGGAGATCCAGCCTGTGATTGATGTTTACAGGAGATTGTGACTTCTACTATAACTTTGCTATATATAGCATTGCAGGTCCACTTTCTCTTAGGGGACTAATAAATATAGTGAAAAGTTAAAAAAAAATGTTTTTGAAAAACATTCAAATCACCTCCCATTTATACCTTTAAAAATCAAGAAATAGAAAAACAAAGCACACATATTTAATAATTCTGCACCACCACATTATGGGTGTCAGGTCAGAGCATTCCTACATGAACAGTTTCCTGGAAAAAGAATTGGTTGTCGTGGCCAGTTTAATGGCCACCAAGGTCTCCCGATCTGACCCCCTTAGACTTTCATCTTTCAGGTCATCTGAGGGCAATTGTCTATGCTGTGAAGATGCTAGATGTGCAGCATCTGAAACAATGGATATTGGAAGCCTGTGCTAGCATTTCTTCTGTGGTGTTGCTATCCATGTGTCAATAGTGGTAGAAGAGGATTGCAGTGACAATCCAAAACAATGGGCAGCACTTTGAACACATTTTAGAAGTGATCATTAGGGTTGAGCGACCTTTGCTTTTATAGGATCGGGTCGGGTTTCACGAAACCCGACTTTTTCAAAAGTCGGGTGGAGTGAAATCGGCCGATCCTATAAAAAAGTCGGGGTCGGACGAAACTCGAAACCCAATGCAGTGCATTGGGTTTCCATGGTTCCCAGGGTCTGAAGGAGCGGAAACTCTCCTTCAGGCCCTGCGATCCATATTTTAGTGTAAAATAAAGAATTAAAATAAAAAATATCGCAATACTTACCCTCTGACGCGCCCTGGTACTAACCGGCAGCCTTTCTTCCTTAGAAACAGCCTTCCAAGACCTTGCAGTGACGTCGTGGCTTGTGATTGGTCGCGCGGTGGTCACATGGGCGGCCGCGCGACCAATCACAAGCCGCGACGTCACCGCGACGTCACCGAAGGTCCTTCCTAAGAATCAGCGCTTCCAGGACCTTCGGTGACGTCGCGGTGACGTCGCGGCTTGTGATTGGTCGCGCGGCCGCCCATGTGACCGCCGCGCGACCAATCACAAGACGCGACGTCACCGCAAGGTCTTGGAAGGCTGTTTCTAAGGAAGAAAGGCTGCCGGTTAGTACCAGGGCGCGTCAGAGGGTAAGTATTGCGATATTTTTTATTTTAATTCTTTATTTTACACTTAAATCTGAATTCCGATACCAATTCCCGATATCTTAAACATATCGGGAATCGGTATTGGAATTCCGATTCCAGATTCAAAAGATCGCCGACTTCATGGCCGACCCTACACAGGGGTCGGGTCGGGTTTCATGAAACCCGACCTTGCCAAAAGTCGGCGACTTTTGAAAAATTTCGACCCGTTTCGCTCAACCCTAGTGATCATAAACTTGTAAATAACTCATGAAAGAATAAAGTTATGTTAAAACCAAGCACAAGATTGAGAATTTCACAAGAAAAAACAATAAGCTTCATGTGTCACATGACCCTCTTCTCATTGAAAAAAATAAAGTTGGATCCAAAATGGCTAACTTCAAAATGGCTGCCATGGTCACCACCTATCTTGAAAAGTTTCCCCCCTCCCATGTACTAGTGTGCCACAAACAGGAAGTTGATATCATCAACCATTCCCATTTTATTTAGGTGTATCCATATAAATGGCCCACCCTGTATAAAATAAATGAATCTGATTGGTAAATGGCATAATGAGAAAAAATAAATAAAACACCAGACCTGCAGACTGTAGTCCCTGCAACAGAAAAAAAAAATCTAGCAGGCAATAAAAACATTATATCTACCAAAAAAATTACATAAATTATAATATTATAATATCTCTCCTCTGTACCAGTCTGTCACGGAAACTTGTTTACTGTAAATGATTTATGTAATTCTGTATGTAACCCCTTTCTCATGTACAGCACCATGGAATTAACGGAATTCCATGGAATTAATGGTGCTATATAAATGAATAATAATAATAATAATATTAGCTTGAGGTGCAAAAAACGAGTACTCACATAGCCCCGATCTTCAAAAAAATTAGAATGGTACAGTTCTTTGTTTAAGAAAACTCAGAATTTTTTTTTTTTACGACTTAAATAATGCAAAAACTATACATTTTTAGTATTTGCCTAGTTGTACTGACCTGTAGAATTTTATTTCCAGGGCAGTTTTACTGGTAAATAGTGTTGAGCATTCCGATACCGCAAGTATCGGGTATCGGCCGATACTTGCGGTATCGGAATTCCGATACCGAGATCCGATACTTTTGTGGTATCGGGTATCGGTATCGGATCCATAGGGAAGTGTAAAATAAAGAATTAAAATAAAAAATATTGATATGCTCACCTCTCCGGCGGCCCCTGGACATCACGCTGGTAACTGGCCGGCTTCTTTGTTTAAAATGAGCGCCTTTAGGACCTGCAAATGATGTCGCGGGTTCTGATTGGTCGCGTGCCGCCCATGTGACCGCGACACGACCAATCAGAAGCCGCGACGTCATTCTCATTCACTAAACTCCTAATTCTAGGAATTAAGGACCTGCGAATGACGTCGCGGCTTCTGATTGGTCGCGTGGCGGTCACATGGGCGGCACGTGACCAATCCGAACCCGCGACGTCATTCGCAGGTCCTAAAGGCGCTCATTTTAAACAAAGAAGCCTGCCTGCCGGTTACCAGCGTGAAGTCCAGGGGCCGCCGGAGAGGTGAATATATCAATATTTTTTTATTTTAATTCTTTATTTTACACCTTAATATGGATCCCAGGGCCTGAAGGAGAGTTTCCTCTCCTTCAGACCCTGGGAACCATAGAGGATACCTTCCGATACTTGGTGTCCCATTGACTTGTATTGGTATCGGATATCGGTATCGGCGATATCCGATATTTTTCGGGTATCGGCCGACACTATCCGATACTTTCAAGTATCGGACGATATCGCTCAACACTACTGGTAAATTAACGCTGTAACAAAAAAAATAAAGGATTGCACTTTTTCTGCCACTTTGCCCTACTTTGAATTTTTTTCCTGTTTCCAGTACATCATATGATAAAATGAATATTCTCTGTAAAAATAACAACTTGTCCACAAAAACCAAGCCCTCACATGGCTATATTAACAGAAAAAAAATTATGGCTCTTGAAATAGGGTAGGGGGAGGCAAGAAAGAAAACAGAATAAAGGGTTAAAATGTTGGGGCATATTAGTCTGCAATAATATTTTGAAACATAATTGCAGAGTAAGCAGCTCCATGAGATTGTGCAGCTGCAGGAGCATGAATCCGGTTGTTAGATCTAGCTGGACTCCTCTTTTTCTGCTCACTGTATACACTTTAGTAAACCATATACAGTTCATTATACAGTCTAAGAAGCAATAAGAGCATGTGATCACTGAGACCCGAAAGGTAGCAACATTTGCTGGGCCCTAATAGACCCAATTCATCTTTGCTGTGTCATAAATAGGTTGATTTTGCCCTGTAACTGGGGCTAATATGGCAGCTCTGATTCAAAGGAAAATTAGAAAAAAAAAGAAATTAAATGTTGAATGCCCAAAGGTCTTTTATGACCTTAAAGGTGAACCATGAGTGAAATGAACGAATGAATGAAAGTAGGAAAAAAAAGAAAAGAAAAAAACACTCCCAGTTTGCAGTAATGTTGCTAACTCCACACCAGACTAATAAAAAAAGAAATAAACCAAATTATTTTAAATAACAGAGAACAAAATTTAAAATAAATTTTGCAGGTTATAAAAAGCAAACAAAATAAATGTTTTTTCGTTTTTTCTCCTCAAATGCACAAGTAACATAAAAATAAGCTCTCCACAAAATGCAAAAAAATCATGAGATGCAAAAAATGATTTGAATATCCAAATGAGAACATTTTAGAGCTCTTAAAACTGCATATTAAAAAAAAGTGCCTGACAGGAATAGGGCAACAACATGACCCAATGTTCAACGTTCACCATCAATGTTATATTGGGTTTGAAAACAAAACAATTTGTGGAAGGGTAAGATATACACATATATTTATATATATTTTAATTTATTACTAGAAGTCTGAGCATACAAGCCAAAAACTGAAAATAAAGATGTAAAACCCAGCGGTTGCAGACATAAGTAAAAATATAAGTCTATTTTTAGATTTTCGAAGCAGCTGTAACAACCGATAAACAATCCCGAAAATTGAGCCTTAATGTCATGGACCTCAGCTGTGGTTTCAGAATGAAAGATGGTACAGTGACTAATTCCAGTAGACTACCGCATGCAGATAACATTTTCATCTATGTTTATTGTAATGCTTACATAAAAATTGAATATCCTATAGTTTTGGGATTTTTCTGATGTCATTTAAAATGTGGCTACGTGTTTAGCTGCACATTTGCTAAAAGAAAATATCACATTTTGTGGTTATTGCTAAAGACAAAGATGAGGCTATTTCTGAAATATCAATTTGCCAATATCGAACATCACATTGAGACTTGCTTTGTTTAAAAATGACAAAATCTGTATGTGCTGTAAAGCCTGGTGAGGCACAAGAATCAGCCATCATGTCTAGAGGAAACTCAAGGATAGAGGAAACTTGAAGCCATTTTCTGGCTGTCAGACAAGGTTGTTAGAAATTCGCAGCATGAAGTACCTTGACAGCTCAGTGGGAAAATAATTGTACATTTTCTCAATATCTTACTATATTTGACCTGATGTTCTGTAAAGTGCCCTGGGAGCTTCTAAAGTAAATCGAGCACTTTAGCTGTGGCCTGCTCATTTTTAACTTGTGTGCCAAATATATTACCTTTTACCAGTTCATCATTAAGATGTTGTTTTAGCTGAAGCATTTGATTTTCCACATTTTGTTTAAAGTTAAGTTGACTAAATATTTGAACATTTCTTTTAGTTCATTGATCAGTTATATTATCTCAGTGCCAATAAAGTATCAACGCATTTCAGATCTTCTCTGTCAAAGTATTTTGGACATATTCATTTTTTTTGTTAAACAAAACTTATTAGACCTAGTCTGAATAACATGAACTCTTTAAACCATAAAATCATCAAATAAAAACATCCCCTTCTAAATATTTATCAGAGTTCTTTATTATGAAATTGAGCAATTCTTTCTCACTCTTATTTGAAGAACAGCTTGTTAGTAGAGATGAATGAATATATGTGAGTGCATTGACACATTGAGTCAGGATTTTGAAGCATTTTGCTCAAAATCACAACACACGTTGTGACATCTTGGTGTGGCTTTGTATGTGCTCACGCAGAACCCCCTGAGCCTCATCTGAGCCAGAAGTCTCTGCTTAGTGTGAGAGACCCGAGGATGTGAGTGCGAGCAGTGAAAATCAGAAGATGTGATTAGGACTATATGAATGATGGTGATAAGCAGTTGGGCTAAAGAAGGGAGTATAAGGATTTTTTTTATTTTTTACTTCTTGGGTTTATTATGCTCTGGGGTCTGAAGAGACCTTAGAGCATAATAAAGGATATTACATTTGCTGATAACTTATCCACGTATCAAATTTTCTAAGAATTTTTATGTGAATCACTCATCTCTATTTGTTGCGTCCTTATAGGCTTCAAAGAAAGACTGTAACTAAATCACTCAGAAAATTACGTTAGTTGCCCTCAGTCATAAGATGGAGATTTGTTTTTGCATTTTTATTATTTGCTTACTTAATAAAATACAGTGCAGTAATACTTTTTCAACTGCAGCTTTATTGACAGACGTTTTGATCTTTAAATGAGTTTTCTGCTATACTGCAAAATTTGTGTTGCTCTTAATAAGTAGAGATGAAGGGATCGATTCACAAAGGAATGGCTTTGAGTTGAATTTCCTCAAATTCGTAGCTTCCCGCAAATCTTACCACATTTTGATTTGGGAGTGTAACGGGGTCTACTGTGCTGGAGTACCTCTTTCAGCACCCCCCGTGTTTCAGGAGGTCCACTCTGCTTTTACTAGATTCTGAATGAAGGACGCTGGCTGGAATTCCTTGATTACATGAGAGCATATAAAAGCTGACTGCTTCTCCACGTATTTCCAGTCTAAGAACACCCTTTATTTACAGCACACAGAATATATAACACAGATACACAGGGCAGGCCAATAGGAAAACAGCAGGCCAGATATACATTACAATAGCCGTAGGGGGCCGGAGCCTGCCGATATTTACTGTGGGAATTACAAAGGTGGGGGGAGATCAGAAAGAGAATATCTTGTCCAGGGGCACAGCCTGTGGACTGATGCATTTCACATGGAAACTATTATACATACACATACTGCATAACATTCTTGGTGCTGGGGGGTTCTGTAACAGCGAGAATCACTAAAAATATGCCTGGTGCCTTTTCACATACTATTGAAAACTTTGAGAGCAGTCTAATTATGCCATGGCCAAGTGGGCTTCCTCATCACATCACCTGGTCTAGTGAAACCAATCAGGGGGAACTATTAATGGACTATAACATACAAGTGCCTACGCAGATGCACAATTTTAGATTTTTACAGAACAGAGATAGTAGGAGAGAATGCATAATTCATTCCATATTAGGATACAAAAAGGTCTATTATGATTGTTACACACGTGGTCAAAATTTTTGGTACCCCTCATTTAACCCCTTCATGACCCAGCCTATTTTGACCTTAAAGACCTTGCCGTTTTTTGCAATTCTGACCAGTGTCCATTTATGAGGTAATAACTCAGGAACGCTTCAACGGATCCTAGCGGTTCTGAGATTGTTTTTTCGTGACATATTTGGCTTCATGTTAGTGGTAAATTTAGGTCAATAAATTATGCGTTTATTTGTGATAAAAACGGAAATTTGGCGAAAATTTTGAAAATTTCGCAATTTTCACATTTTGAATTTTTATTCTGTTAAACCAGAGAGATATGTGACACAAAATAGTTAATAAATAACATTTCCCACATGTTTACTTTACATCAGCACAATTTTGGAAACAAAATTTTTTTTGTTAGGAAGTTATAAGGGTTAAAATTTGACCAGCGATTTCTCATTTTTACAACGAAATTTACAAAACCATTTTTTTTAGGGACCACCTCACATTTGAAGTCAGTTTGAGGGGTCTATATGGCTGAAAATACCCAAAAGTGACACCATTCTAAAAACTGCAACCCTCAAGGTACTCAAAACCACATTCAAGAAGTTTATTAACCCTTCAGGTGCTTCACAGCAGCAGAATCAACATGGAAGGAAAAAATGAACATTTAACTTTTTAGTCACAAAAATTATCTTTTAGCAAAAATTTTTTTATTTTCCCAATGGTAAAAAGAGAAACTGAACCACGAACGTTGTTGTCCAATTTGTCCTGAGTACGCTGATACCTCATATGTGGGGGTAAACCACTGTTTGGGCACACGGCAGGGCTTGAAAGGGAAGGAGCGCCATTTAACTTTTTGAATCAAAAATTGGCTCCACTCTTTAGCGGACACCATGTCACGTTTGGAGAGCCCCCGTGTGCCTAAAAATTGGAGCTCCCCCACAAGTGACCCCATTTTGGAAACAAGACACCCCAAGGAACTTATCTAGATGCATAGTGAGCACTTTGAACCCCCAGGTGCTTCACAAATTGATCCGTAAAAATGAAAAAGTACTTTTTTTTCACAAAAAAATTCTTTTAGCCTCAATTTTTTCATTTTCACATGGGCAACAGGATAAAATGGATCCTAAAGTGTGTTGGGCAATTTCTCCTGAGTACACCAATACCTCACATGTGGGGGTAAACCACTGTTTGGGCACATGGTAAGGCTCGGAAGGGAAGGAGCGCCATTTGACTTTTTGAATGAAAAATTATTTCCATCGTTAGCGGACACCATGTCGCGTTTGGATAGCTCCTGTGTGCCTAAACATTGGCGCTCCCCCACAAGTGACCCCATTTTGGAAACTAGACCCCCCAAGGAACTTATTTAGATGCCTAGTGAGCACTTTAAACCCTCAGGTGCTTCACAAATTGATCTGTAAAAATGAAAAAGTACTTTTTTTTCACAAAAAAATTATTTTCGCCTCAATTTTTTCATTTTCACATGGGCAGTAGGATAAAATTGATCATAAAATTTGTTGGGCAATTTCTCCCGAGTATGCCGATACCTCATATGTGGGGGTAAACCACTGTTTGGGCACTCGGCAGGGCTCGGAAGGGAAGGCGCGCCATTTGACTTTTTGAATGGAAAATTAGATCCAATTGTTAGCGGACACCATGTTGCGTTTGGAGAGCCCCTGTGTGCCTAAACATTGGAGATCCCCCAGAAATGACCCCATTTTGGAAACTAGACCCCCAAAGGAACTAATCTAGATGTGTGGTGAGCACTTTGAACCCCCAAGTGCTTCATAGAAGTTTATAATGCAGAGCCGTGAAAATAATAAATACGTTTTCTTTCCTCAAAAATAATTATTTAGCCCAGAATTTTTTATTTTCCCAAGGGTTACAGGAGAAATTGGACCCCAAAAGTTGTTGTCCAGTTTCTCCTGAGTACGCTGATACCCCATGTGTGGGGGTAAACCACTGTTTGGGCACACGTCGGGGCTCAGAAGGGAAGTAGTGACTTTTGAAATGCAGACTTTGATGGAATGGTCTGCGGGCGTCACATTGCGTTTGCAGAGCCCCTGGTGTGCCTAAACAGTAGAAACCCCCCACAAGTGACCCTATTTTAGAAACTAGACCCCCCAAGGAACTTATCTAGATATGTGGTGAGAACTTTGAACCCCCAAGTGCTTCACAGACGTTTACAACGCAGAGCCGTGAAAATAAAAAATCATTTTTCTTTCCTCAAAAATTTTGTTTTAGCAAGCATTTTTTTTAGATTCACAAGGGTAACAGGAAAAATTGGACCCCAGTAATTGTTGCGCAGTTTATCCTGAGTATGCTGGTACCCCATATGTGGGGGTAAACCACTGTTTGGGCACACGTCAGGGCTCGGAAGTGAGGGAGCACCATTTGACTTTTTGAATACGAGATTGGCTGGAATCAATGGTGGCGCCATGTTGCGTTTGGAGACCCCTGATATGCCTAAACAGTGGTAACCCCTCAATTCTACCTCCAACACTAACCCCAACACACCCCTAACTCTAATCCCAACTGTAGCCATAACCCTAATCACAACCCTAACCCCAACACACCCCTAACCACAACCCTAACCCCAACACACCCCTAACCCTAACCACAACCCTAATTCCAACCCTAACCCTAAGGCTATGTGCCCACGTTGCGGATTCGTGTTAAACATTTCCGCACCATTTTTGAAAAATCCGCGGGTAAAAGGCACTGTGTTTTACCTGTGGATTTTCCGCGGATTTCCAGTGTTTTTTGTGCGGATTTCACCTGCGGATTCCTATTGAGGAACAGGTGTAAAACGCTGCGGAATCCGCACAAAGAATTGATATGCTGCGGAAAATACAATGCAGCGTTTCCGCGCGGTATTTTCCGCACCATGGGCACAGCGGATTTGGTTTTTCATATGTTTACATGATACTGTAAACCTGATGGAACACTGCTGCGAATCCGCAGCCAAATCCGCACCGTGTGCACATGGCCTCATTCTAAAGGTATGTGCACATGCTGCGGAAACGCAGCAGTTTCCCATGAGTTTACAGTTCAATGTAAACCTACGGGAAACAAAAATCGCTGTACACACGCTGCGGAAAAACTGCATGGAAACGCAGCGGTTTACATTCCGCAGCATGTCACTTCTTTGTGCGGATTCCGCAGCGGTTTTACAACTGCTCCAATAGAAAATCGCAATTGTAAAACCGCAGTGAAATGTGCAGAAAAAACGCGGAAAAATCCGCAGAGGACCAGAATACGTGTGCACATACCGAAACCCTAACCCTAGCCCTAACCCTACCCCTAACCCTACCCCTAACCCTACCCCTAACCCTAACCCTACCCCTAACCCTACCCCTAACCCTAACCCTACCCCTAACCCTAACCATATTCTAACATTAGTGGAAAAAAAAAATTTCTTTATTTTTTTATTGTCCCTACCTATGGGGGTGACAAGGGGGGGGGGGTCATTTATTATTTTTTTTATTTTGATCACTGAGATATAATCTATCTCAGTGATCAAAATGCACTTTGGAACGGATCTGCCGGCCGGCAGATTCGGCGGGCGTACTGCGCATGCGCCCGCCATTTTGGAAGATGGCGGTGCCCAGGGAGAAGACGGACGGGACCCCGGCAGGATCGGTAAGTATGATGGGGTTGGGGGGTACCACGGGGGGGGGATCGGAGCACGGGGGGGGGGAATCGGAGCGCAGCAGGCGTGGAACGGAGCACGGGGGGCTGGAACGGAGCACGGGGGGGCTGGAACGGAGCACGGGGGGGTGGATCGGAGTGCAGGGGGGGTGATTGGATCACGGGGGGGTGATTGGAGCACGGGGGGAGCAGACAAGAGCACGGGGGGAGCGGAGCACTGGATGGAGGGGGAGCCGGAGCAGTGTACCGGCCAGATCGGGGGGCTGGGGGGGCGATCAGTGGGGTGGGGGCACACTAGAATTTCCAGCCATGGCCGATGATATTGCAGCATCGGCCATGGCTGGATTGTAATATTTCACCCGTTATAATGGGTGAAATATTACAAATCGCTCTGATTGGCAGTTTCACTTTCAACAGCCAATCAGAGCGATCGTAGCCACGAGGGGGTGAAGCCACCCCCCCTGGGCTAAACTACCACTCCCCCTGTCCCTGCAGATCGGGTGAAATGGGAGTTAACCCTTTCACCCGGCCTGCAGGGACGCGATCTTTCCATGACGCCACATAGGCGTCATTGGTCGGAATGGCACCGACTTTCATGACGCCTACGTGGCGTCATGGGTCGGGAAGGGGTTAATGACTGAAAAACCCACAATGGTCACAGAAATATCTTGAATCTAACAAAAGTAATAATAAATAAAAGATCTATGAAAATGAACAAATGAAAGTCAGACATTGCTTTTCAACCATGCTTCCACAGAATTAAAAAAAAATTAAACCCATGAAATAAGCCTGAACAGAAATGATGGTACGCCTGAAAATAATGTGAAAAAAGGTACATGTTAAATGAAGGTTTGTCCACTAATTATCATCACAGGTGTCTACAATCTTGGAATCAGTGAGTGGGTGTTTATAGGGCTACAGATACTAGCTGTTCTGTTTGGTGACATGGTGTGTTTCATACTCAAGATGGACCAGAGGAAGCAAAGGAAAGAGTTGTCTCAGGAGATTAGAAAGGAAATTATAGACAAACATAGAATCATAGGATGGTAGAGTTGGAAATGAACTCTTGGGTCATCTGGTCCATCCCAGGATTCACTAAATCATCCCAGACAGATGTCTGTCCAGCCTCTGTTTGAAAACGTCCATGGAAGGAGAACTCGACACCTCTCGTGGTAGCCTGTTCCACTCATTGATCACCCTAACTGTCAAAAAGTTTTTTCTAATATCTAACGTGTCTCCTCCCATTCAGTTTCATCCCATTGCTTCTAGTCTTTCCTCGTGCAAATGAAAATAAAGATGATCCTTCTACAATGTGACAGCCCTTGAGATATTTGTAGACAGCTATTAAGTGTCCTCTCAGTCTTCTTTTTTGCAAGCTAAACATTCCCAAATTCTGTAACTCTTCCTCATAGGACATGGTTTGCAGACCAGTCACCATTCTGGTCGCTCTTCTCTGAACTTGCTTCAGTTTGTGGATGTCTTTTTTAAAATGTGGTGACCAAAACCAGGCACAGTATTCCAGATGAGGTCTGACCAAAGAGAAGTAGAGGGCAATAATGACTATGCATGATCTAGACTGTATGCTTCGGTTAATACATCCCAGACCATCTCCAAGCAATTTGATGTTTCTGTGACTACAGTAGCACATATTGTTCCGAAAATTAAGATCCATGGGACTATAGCCACCCTCCCTGGACATGGCAGCAGGAGGAAAAATGATGACAAATCAAAGAGACAGATAATAAGAATGGTAACAAAAGAGCCCAGAAAAACTTCCAAACAGATTAAAAGTGAACTTCAAGCTCAGGGAATATCAGTGTCAGATGGCACCATCCGTCATTGTGTGAGCCAAAGTGGACTTAATGGGAGATGACCAAGGAGGGCATCTTTGTTGAAAAAAAATTGTAAAAAAGCCAGACTAGAATTTGCCAAACTACATGTTGACAAACCACAAAGCTTCTGGGTGAATGTCCTATGGACAGTTGAGACAAAAATGGAACTTTTTGGCAAGGCACATCAGCTCTATGCTCACAGACGGAAAAATGAAGCATATCAAGAAAAGAACACTGTACCTACTGTGAAATATGGAGGAGGCTCTGTTATGTTCTGGGGCTGCTTTGCTGCATCTGGAATACCTGCCAGGGCCGTGGGGTACTTGGTACCGATTCCGGTACTTAAGGGGATGTGTCATGGCGGCGTCGACACGGTCCGTGGCCCTGGGCGCCCATGTGAAAGGGAATTGAATAAAGTTTGTGTTTGTGACGCCACCTGTGTTATTCAGTCAGTAGGGACCGACACTGATTAAAAGGGTCCTCTGGGGTGAATTCTGTTGTCGGGCTCCCTCCTGTGGTCATGAATGGTACTTCGGCTGGTTCTGTCCATGGACTTCCTCTGATGGGTGTTTCTGAGTTTCCTTCCACAGGTGACGAGGTTAATTCGTTAGCTGGCTGCTCTATTTAACTCCACTTAGATCTTTGCTCCATGCCACCTGTCAATGTTCCAGTATTGGTGTAGTTCACTCCTGGATCGTTCTTGTGACCTGTCTTCCCAGCAGACGCTAAGTTCCAGCTTGTATTTCTTTGGTTTGCTATTTTTCTGTCCAGCTTGCTATTTTTATTGTTGTCTTGCTTGCTGGAAGCTCTGGGATGCAGAAGGAGCACCTCCGCACCATGAGTCGGTGCGGAGGGTCTTTTTTGCGCCCTCTGCGTGGTCTTTTTGTAGGTTTTTGTGCTGACCGCAAAGTAACCTTTCCTATCCTCGGTCTGTTCAGTAAGTCGGGCCTCACTTTGCTAAATCTATTTCATCTCTGTGTTTGTATTTTCATCTTTACTCACAGTCATTATATGTAGGGGGCTGCCTTTTCCTTTGGGGAATTTCTCTGAGGCAAGGTAGGCTTTATTTTTCTATCTTCAGGGCTAGCTAGTTCCTTAGGCTGTGCCGAGTTGCATAGGGAGCATTAGGAGCAATCCACGGCTATTTCTAGTGTGTTTGATAGGATTAGGGATTGCGGTCAGCAGAGTTCCCACGTCCCAGAGCTTGTCCTTTATTATCAGTAACTATCAGGTCATTCCGTGTGCTCTTAACCACCAGGTCCATTATTGTCCTAACCACCAGGTCATAACATCCCGGTGTGTAGATGGAGGATGGTGAGTGGTGCAGTAAAGAACGGAGGACAGAGGTTTGCAGTCTCTTTACCTGTTTTACTGAAGTATTCAGGCAACCACAGTCCAGAGTACCAGATCACAGGTACAGGCAGGGTCCGGCCAGCTTGGAAGCAAGTTCAGAGTCCCCTATACCAGATGGAGTTAGAAGCCTTCATATTAGCATGGCGATGTTGTAGTCCCTTACCGCCTATGGCTTCTGGCAAGGTCTTCACAGTTTTCTCTGTCCTCCCATGTAGGTTAGAACACAAACCCGTATGACAGGTGGCTCAAGCCTTTCTACAGGGTCTCTATCACGACCCAGGCTCTATGTGTCACTTTGCCTCCTGGGTACTAGGGCGGACAGGTTACTTGTAATAATCCAGCTGTCCTGCTGGTTTCTGCTATGCCTCTTAGAGTCTGATACAGCCTTGGTCTTCCAGCTACCAGAATCTGCGTTCAGCCAGGGAGGTAGCCCAAACGCTGCTATGCTTCCCTGGTGTCACTCTCCTGTGCTTCCTTCTCCTGCATGCTCACTAAACAATATTCTTCCTTTCGTATTCTCTCTTTCTCCAGGAAGTGCAGCGACTCTGACTGCACGACCCCTTCAGTCCTTCCAACACTCAAGGTCTGACTGCTCTCTTCTCTGTCTTGTGACAGACTGCCTGACTTTCTTTCCCTCTAGACCAGAATATAGGGAAGTTCCCCTTAATCCTGGTTCAGAGCTCCCCTTCTGGCCTGGAGTGTGAACATGTTGTGTGCATGGTGATTACCTGGTGAAAGAGATCTTCCTTCGCTTCCAAGCGTGACATCACTCTCCCCATGAGGAAAGCAATGCCACTGTGACGACCAGGACCTTGGGGCATCACACATCTAGCACAGAGTGTCTAGAATCTGTGCAGGGCACAATGAAATCTCAAGACTATCAAGGGATTCTAGAGAGAAGTGTGCTGCCCTAGGTCAGAAAGCTTGGTCTCAGTCGCAGGTCATGGGTCTTGCAACAGGATAATGACCCAAAACACACAGCTAAAATTACCCAAGAATGGCTAAGACGAAAACATTGGAATATTCTGAAGTGGCCTTCTTTGAGTCCTGACCCACATCCAATTGAGCATCTTTGGAAAAAGCTGAAACATGCCTCTGGAAAAGGCAACCTTTAAACACGAGCCAACTGGAGCAGTTTGCTCTTGAGGAGTGGGCCAAATTACCTGTTGAGAGGTGCTGAAGTCTCATTGACAGTTACAGGAATTATTTGATTGCAGTGATTGCCTCAAAAGGTTGTGCAACAAAATATTACTTTAAGGGTACCATCATTTCTGTCCAGGCCTATTTTATGAGTTTTTTTTTTTTTTTAAATATTTGGAAGCACAGATGAAAAGCAATGGCTGAATTTCATTTGTTCATTTTCATTTTTTTATTTATTATTACTTTTGTCCGATTCAAGTTATTTCTGTGACCATTTTGAGTTTTTCTGTCATTAAACAAGGGGTACCAACAATTTTGACCACGTGTGTATGTACTACAGTGAATGAGGGTTTGTAATATGTGAAACTGAACAGTGAGCTCCCAGAGTCAATGTTACTGGTGAATCCTTGCCACTCCAGCCTGACAGTGAACCCTTACATGTCACAGAAATACCATCAGTTTTTCACTAACCTAATAGTTTGAGGTCACTTGGACATTAGTAACAATCAAATTGTTTAAGAAAATTTGTTGAATCTGCCAAAATGAACAATGATGTGTATCCGTACTCTCTGTTTTATCTATTAAATCATCTTTGTGTTAGCTGATTCTATTATTATTATTTTTTTATTATTAAGAAATTTAAGTTATAAACTTTATTTTATATACACTCTAGATTGTACCACTGTATATTTATACCAGTATTCTCGCGTGAATATTTGGAAAACATGTTGTTTAGCATGACACCAAAAATATTGAGATCACTAGCCACTTTAATAGTCAAAATCTTTTTATTTATGGGTAAAAACTTCATGTTAAATAATTGCCACTGTTTAACCAAGTGTTCTTTCTTCTTAGGAAAGCGATAGAAAGCAACCTGACTAGCATACATGAAAAATTATTACTCTGCTCCAAAATACATGTTACATTAAGAAATGTCATGCTTGCTTGACTGATATTTTGCAATCTTTAACAGTGCCAGTTGTAGAATTATATGAGTTTGTTTTCAGTTTCAATCTTTGATAGAACAAAAACAGCATACAAAAAATGTTATCTTTTTTTAAATGAAAAATGAACAAACATGTAACAGTTAATAAATATTTACATTTCAATGAAAGCTTTATTTAACAAATCTGACTAAATAATTCTTTCTAATTTAATAATGAAGAATTCAGAACGAGAAATTACAGTTTGGAAAGGGAAGTAAATCATTGTTCCAGCATTTATGTATGTCATTAGAAAGCCCTCAGGATTAGGATGATTTGCTCTGAATGTTACCATATTTTACAAAGCTGCAATTTTAATTTAACAAATTTGTTTTTCAATAATACATCAATGATGCTTTGCAAAAGAATATCTGTAAATCAAAATGTCTTGAGCAAGTGTTGTGTACAGCCTCCAACCCATCTGTCCTTTCAAAACTGTCAAGAAAATTACATTATGTATATTTTTCTTGAATCTACTTTTTCATATTATAAATTTGTATTTACTCATGGCAATGATTTTTCAGTATATCACTTGTATATCACTTGTATAGCTTATCAGGCAGGTAGATCTAACTTCCCCGGAGATGACAGAATATCTCACCACTATCCACCACTGCCTACAACACAGTTAGCTACTAACACTTTTAACTCCCTCCTCCGCCCCCCACTGCCCCCTCCGAGTTCCCTAATCGTTGCTGAGAACTTTGCCACGCACTTCAAAAATAAGATAGACCAAACAAGGCAAGTATTTGTTGTCCAACCACCACAACCCCTTTGTATGAGAGACCAATGCCCAAACCCCATAACTTCACTCTCCAAAATCTCTGAAGGGGAGCTTGCTCATCTTCTCTCCAAATCACACCTCACTACTTGTGCACTTGACCCCATCCCATCCCACCTCCTCCCCAACCTCATCACCACACTAATCCCATCTCTAACCCATCTCTTCAACCTTTCACTAACTTCTGGCACCTTCCCCTCTGCCCTCAAACATGCCACAATCACACATATCCTCAAAAAGCCATCCCTTGACCCAAGCAGTACGTCCAGCTATCGCCCCATATCTTTGCTCCCATTTGCTTCCAAACTCCTTGAGCAGCACGTCTATGCTGAACTTTCCTCTTACTTTGCATTTAACTCTCTCTTCGACAACCTACAGTCTGGCTTCCGTCCCCACCATTCCACGGAGACTGCCCTGACCAAAATGACTAACGACTTACTTACAGCCAAAGCTAACAGACAATTCTCTATACTCCTCCTCCTAGACCTGTCCTCTGCCTTCGACACAGTTGACCACTGCCTCCTACTACAGATCCTCTCTTCCTTTGGGGTCAAAGACCTTGCCCTATCTTGGATCTCCTCATACCTTTCCAACTGCACATTCAGTGTTTCCTACTCCCATACTACCTCTTCATCTCGCCCCCTCTCTGTTGGAGTCCCCCAAGGCTCTGTCCTAGGACCCTTACTTTTCTCAATCTATACACTCGGCCTGGGACAACTCATAAGGTCCCATGGCTTCCAGTACCATCTATATGCCGATGACACTCAGATCTACCTCTCTGGCCCAGATGTCACCTCTCTGCTCTCCAGAATTCCAGAGTGTCTATCGGCCATATCCTCCTTCTTCTCCTCTCGCTTCCTCAAGCTCAATGTGGACAAATCTGAACTCATTATCTTTCCTCCATCACGCATATCTTCCCTACCTGATCTATCTATCAAAATAAATGAAATCACACTTTCCCCTGTCCCCAAAATCCACTTCCTCGGAGTAACCCTTGACTTTGCCCTGTCCTTCAAACCACACATCCAAGCTCTCGCCACCTCCTGTCGCCTCCAGCTCAAAAATATTTCCAGAATCCGTCCTTTCCTCAACCCACACTCTACCAAAATGCTTGTGCATGCCCTAGTCATCTTCGCCTGGACTACTGCAACATACTCCTCTGTGGCGTACCTTCTAACACTCTCGCACCCCTCCAGTCCATCCTTACCTCTGCTGCCCGACTAATTAATCTCTCTTCTCGCTACACTCCTGCTTCCCCTCTTTGCAAATCCCTTCACTGTATCCCAATTTCCCAGCGTATCCAGTTTAAATTACTAACAGTGACCTACAAAGCCATCCATAATCTTTCTCCTCCGTATATATCCACACTAATCTCTCAATATCTTTCCTCACGTAATCTCTGGTCCTCCCAAGACCTCCTCCTCTCCTCTACGCTTATTTGCTCCTCACCCAATCGCCTCCAAGACTTCTCCCGAATATCACCCATCCTCTGGAATTCAGTGCCCCAACACATCCAGTTATCCACTACTTTTGGATCCTTCAAAAGAAACCTGAAAACCCACCTCTTCTTCAAAGAAGCTTACAGCTTGTAAAAACCACATGGCCACCTCAACACCATTGGAGTTACCGCAACCCTCGACCTACTGTCTCTTTCCCCATAATCCTGTAGAATGTAAACCCGCAAGGGCAGGGTCCTCTTCCCTCTCTACCAGTCTGTACTTGTTAGTTTTGTTTACTGTAAGTGATATTTGTATTTGGATGTAACCCCTTCTCATGTACAGCACCATGAAATTAATGGCGCTGTATAAATAAATAAATAATAATAATAATAATAACATTGAGAGTATGTTCCCATTGTAAGATGGCTGCCTGACAAGTCCTTGAGATATGTGTCATTTCGGCTGTTAGCTGCGGTGATGTGAGCTCGGAAGCATGCTCCAGCACGTATAGTGCTGAGAGAATTGTTTAGCCATTTTAGGGCCAGGTTTTACGAGCAGTCATAAGAGATGGGTGGGAATGACAGCTCACATATTCCAACCCCAGGGGAGTGGTTTGGCAGATAAAATGGAGGCCGAGTCTCTTATTTCGTGTCTGTGGCTGGAGGTATGGAGACCTCCAGTGTGTGTTGCTAAAGACACTGACTTGAGTGGGCAGAACTGTAGTTCCCTATAGACTATTTACTTCAGTTCATGTTCACTTTCAGTGTGTGTTGCTAATGGCACTGACCTGAGCGGGCGGACCCACAATGCCATATGGCCAATTTGTTTTCAGTTTATTTTTTTCACTTTGTGCCTGATAAGGCTCTGTTTTGTTTTGCCACCCAGAGCGGTTTATGAAGTTAAATAAACTTGCCTGGACTGCATCCTGTACATACCTCAAGAGCAGCTGAGTGAGTATAGATCCTTACACCACGTTCAGGATTTGCTGAAGTTTCATTTTTCATCTGTATGGAGCATCAAAACCGCAGCAGCCAGATGTTACACCATAGTTGGTGGGATTTCAAGAAATCCCATGTCCACTATGCCTGTATGTGCACCTATGGATTACCTGTGGAAACTGACATGTGGGGCTTCTTTCACATCCACAGCATGTTAATTTGTCTCACTGGGCCACTAGTCTGCGCAACAGAAATTTCCACAATAGGTTGTATTGGATGCGGTAAATTTACATGGTTCAGTGAACATATGGGATTTACCTTTTTGAATAGATGACAGCCTTTTGGAAGCGGCGAAAATGCGCTGCATCCAAAATGCTGCTACTTCTTGATCATAGGCATAAAGCCTGAGAGGAAGAAGTCACAGAAGTCATCCATTTAATAGACACCACACAGACAAAACAAAGGTGAATGTTTTAACTTACATTAATAATCTTTATTAATAATCTTTATTTTTATATAGTTACATAGTTACATAGTTATTAAGGTTGAAGGAAGACTATATGTCCATCTAGTTCAACCCATAGCCTAACCTAACATGTTGATCCAGAGGAAGGCAAAAAAAACCCATGTGCAAAGAGTAAGCTCCACATTGGGGAAAAAAATTCCTTCCCGACTCCACATATGGCAATCAGACTAGTTCCCTGGATCAACGCACTATCAAGGAATCTAGTGTATATACCCTGTAACATTATACTTTTCCAGAAAGGTATCCAGTCCCCTCTTAAATTTAAGTAATGAATCACTCATTACAACATCATACGGCAGAGAATTCCATAGTCTCACTGCTCTTACAGTAAAGAATCCGCGTCTGTTATTATGCTTAAACCTTTTTTCCTCCAACCGCAGAGGATGCCCCCTTGTCCCTGTTTCAGGTCTATGATTAAAAAGATCATCAGAAAGGTCTTTGTACTGTCCCCTCATATATTTATACATTAAAATAAGATCACCCCTTAGTCTTCGTTTTTCCAAACTAAATAGCCCCAAGTGTAATAACCTATCTTGGTATTGCAGACCCCCCAGTCCTCTAATAACCTTGGTCGCTCTTCTCTGCACCCGCTCCAGTTCAGCTATGTCTTTCTTAAACACCGGAGACCAGAACTGTGCACAGTATTCTAAGTGTGGTCGAACTAGTGACTTGTATAGAGGTAAAATTATGTTCTCCTCATGAGCATCTATGCCTCTTTTAATGCATCCCATTATTTTATTTGCCTTTGTAGCAGCTGCCTGACACTGGCCACTGAATTTAAGTTTGTCATCCACCCATACACCCAGGTCTTTTTCATTGACGGTTTTGCCCAGAGTTTTAGAATTAAGCACATAATTATACATCTTATTACTTCTACCCAAGTGCATGACCTTACATTTATCCCCATTAAAGCTCATTTGCCATTTATCAGCCCAAGCTTCTAGTTTACATAAATCATCCTGTAATATAAAATTGTCCTCCTCTGTATTGATTACCCTGCAGAGTTTAGTGTCATCTGCAAATATTGAAATTCTACTCTGAATGCCCCCTACAAGGTCATTAATAAATATGTTAAAAAGAAGAGGGCCCAATACTGACCCCTGTGGTACCCCACTGCTAACCGCTACCCAGTCCGAGTGTGCTCCATTAATAACCACCCTTTGTTTCCTATCCCTGAGCCAGCTCTCAACCCACTTGCACATATTTTCCCCTATCCCCATTATTCTCATTTTATGTATCAACCTTTTGTGTGGCACCGTATCAAAAGCTTTTGATATAGCGCTAACATATTCCACAGCACTTTACACACATTATCATTGCTGTCCCCATTGGGGCTCACAATCTAAATTCCCTGTCAGTATGTCTTTGGAATGTGGGAGGAAACCGGAGTGCCCGGAGGAAACCCACGCAAACACGGAGAGAACATACAAACTCTTTGCAGATGTTGTTCTTAGTGGGGCTTGAACCCAGGACTCCAGCGCTGCAAGGCTGCTGTGCTAACCACTGCGCCACCGTGCCCTACATTGCTGCTATTCCCATTTATATGGTGTGAGGCAGTGACGAGTGTTATATACGAGGGTCGCTATGTGTCCCCCAGGATGTACAAGAAGCATTGGAGGTCGTGGCAGTGCATTGCAGTCACAGGCATAGCTGTGATTGTAATGCAGAATAAAAGTAAGTGTTGATCTTTGGCATATTTAAGAAAACCTGTTCTGGGCTTTTATTTTTTTTAAATGGACTGCATGATGGTAGTGGAGCAGTCCGTTTTCTCCCTGGCCCCAGGTTTTCCATGTGGCCGGTGGCCACAGGTTCTTTGTTAATAACTCCTGCAGCAGGGGGTGGTGTATCAGTTTTGGTCTTGCAAGCAGGCAGAGCAGAAGGCTTTGCAGAGCTCAACCTGTGTGAGGCAACACAGGGACAAGTGGAGCCAAAAGGCCTGGCACCCCCAGCATACATGGCGGGGCAGTCGCCCACGGCAACCTGTCATGGACTGTCATTGTTTCCCGGCTGTGATCTGGAGGATCTGATGTACTTTCAGTTTGTGAGTACGCTGATCATTTAAAAGATACTTTGCTTTGAACTTTTCCTGGGTCCCTGTCTCATCACTGCACAGGGTAGATTCCGCTGCACTACAATGGGTACAGTCATTCCAAAGAAAATATTGAGGAACAGAGGTCTAATTTGCATATTATATTTCCCAGAGGAGCATTGTACGGCAAATAAGCCTCCTTACCTTGACAAGCCAGAGATGGTATGTCACTCTCCATAAGGAGAAACGATACCCCTTAGACCACAGTCTAGAGCCTCTCACCTAGCCAAATTTGTTCTCATGCTTCACACTGATGAGGGCCAACAGCCCGAAACACCGTGTCTGAGAATTGAGATACTAAATTTGGCTGTTATCCTAAGTCATATTGCATGACTCGTTAATAGTGTTGAGCATTCCGATACCGCAAGTATCGGGTATCGGCCGATACTTGCGGTATCGGAATTCCGATACCGAGATCCGATACTTTTGTGGTATCGGGTATCGGTATCGGATCAATAGGGATGTGTAAAATAAAGAATTAAAATAAAAAATATTGATATGCTCTCCTCTCCGGCGGCCCCTGGACATCACGCTGGTAACCGGCCGGCTTCTTTGTTTAAAATGAGCGCCTTCAGGACCTGCGAATGACGTCGCGGGTTCTGATTGGTCGCGTGCCACCCATGTGACCGGCACGCAACCAATCAGAAGCCGCGACGTCATTCTCATTCACAAAACTCCTAATTCTCGGAATTAAGGACCTGCGAATGACGTCGCGGCTTCTGATTGGTCGCGTGCCGGTCACATGGGCAGCACGCGACCAATCAGAACCCGCGACGTCATTCGCAGGTCCTGAAGGCGCTCATTTTAAACAAAGAATCCGATCGGTTACCAGCGTGATGTCCAGGGGCCGCCGGAGAGGTGAGCATATCAATATTTTTTATTTTAATTCTTTATTTTACACATCCCTATGGATCCCAGGGCCTGAAGGAGAGTTTCCTCTCCTTCAGACCCTGGGAACCATCAGGATACATTCCGATACTTGATGTCCCATTGACTTGTATTGGTATCGGATATCGGTATCGGCGATATCCGATATTTTTCAGGTATCGGCCGATACTATCCGATACCGATACTTTCAAGTATCGGACGGTATCGCTCAACACTACTCATTAAAGAGTTGATTGTGACTTGTAGGATCGCTACTTCCAACAGGTGGCGCTATAGAGTTTAAGTCCTCTTTTTCTCAGAAGAGGCAATTTGCATATTAATTTCAAGTACTATTTAGAACAATGACTAGTGTTAATGATATTTTTTGTTTGCCATATTATCTAGCCATGTGCTCCCTTTTTAAAGTCACTTTTTTATTGTAATTGTTTTTTTCATTTTGTTTGCCACTGTAAACAGAGTTTAGTTTCAGGGGTTTTTGCCTGATTAATCATTTTCAATTTTCCATAATGTCAGAAAGTTTGTCAGAAATGTATTCCAGCCCTCTTCACTATGTAGTCTGGACTTCTTTGACACAATTTTGTAAGATTTTAGAGAAACATATGACTATTTGCACTAAAAAGTTGCAAGACAAAAACAAAAATAAAGCATTTTTATTGTGACTTTTTAGCACCAGACAAAAAAAGACTTAATGGGGTCTTCTAAAGTTATTAAACTGCTTTAATTAAACTGCATGAAAATAGCTAAGTTTGAAAATGATTTGCTTTTTCTATCTGGTGACAGCTTGCATCTTTTATAGTGTACTATTGTTTCCATAGAGCTTGGCCTCTAGACCCTGGCCAAGAGTCCACAGTAGTTAAAGTTCCAGGATAGGAAATAACTCTTAAAATTCCAGCCAGCTCTTTGAATCCTATTGATTTATTTACAGCAATTATCTTCTAATCTACTTCAGCTTCTTATAATGAATGCAGTTATCAAACTTGGAAAATCACCTACCCCCATCTTTCAGACCAGATATTCTAGTCATGGCTCTCTGCTCTTGCAGTCCAGAGCTCCGTGCATGTTCAAATGCCATGTTATCTCTGTGTTAATGCAGTGATTATAGTAATTAAATCAAATTTGTCCCAAGTGAAAAGAGGCACTTCAAATCAAAATATAACAGCAAAAGCCCCCACACATATATGGTACATGCGGGAGAATAGGAAAAGATCCCAATCAGGTTCAACTAAAATTACTTTATTCAATATATAATATAAAAAACAGGAAAATATAAAATGACATAAAGGGACACCAAGCGGCAAGTGAGGAAAGCCAAATGCAACAAATAACAAAAGGTGGTAAATACACATATGATGACTCCACCTATGAGGTAACAATGTAAATATGCTCTAAAAAGTAGTGCTTGATAATAGCAGCACCTCACTTAGTGTCACTAACTGTGAACAGGAAAGTAATGTAGTAATCAATAGGGTATAACTCTTTATGTCATAAAAATAGTAGCTGCACTATTATTGTTATTACTAGATGGTGGCCCGATTCTAACGCATCGGGTATTCTAGAATATGCATGTCCATGTAGTATATTGCCCAACCATGTAGTATATTGCACAGCCCACGTAGTATACTGCCCAGCCACATAGTATATTGCCCAGTCACATAGTATATTGCCCAGTCACGTAATATATTGCCCAGTCATGTAGTATATTGCACACCCCATGTAGTATATTGCCCAGTTGCGTAGTATATTGCCCAGCCACATAGTATATTGCCCAGCCACGTAGTATTTTGCCCAGTCACGCAGGATATTGGCCAGTCACGTAGTATATTGCCCAGTCACATAGTATATTGCCCAGTCACATAGTATATTGCCCAGTCACGTAGTATATTGCCCAGCCACGTAGTATATTGCCCAGTCACATAGTATATTGCCCACTCACATAGTATATTGCCCAGCCACATAGTATATTGACCAGCCACGTAGTATATTGCCCAGCCACGTAGTATATTGCCCAGCCACATAGTATATTGCCCAGTCATGTAGTATATTGCTCAGCCACGTAGTATATTGCCCAGTTAAGTAGTATACAGCACAGAGCCATGTAGTATATTGTACAGCGACGTATTATACAGCACAGAGTCACGTAGTATATTGCCCAGCCACATAATATATTGGCCAGTCACATAGTATATTGCCAAGCCACGCATGTCACAGGTTAAAAAATAAAAAATAAACATATACTCACCTTCCGAGGGAGCCCTTGTAGTTATGTCGCCTGTGTGCGGTGCACTCGACAGCTTCCAAACCCAGGGTAGGTAGCGCAGGACCCGTGATGACGTCGTGATCACATGACCGTGGTGTCATGGCAGGTCCTTCTCGGGCAGGCGCGCAGGACCTGTGATGAGGTCGCGGTCACATGACCGTGACGTCATGGCAGGTCCTTGTCGCATACCATCCTTGCCACCGGAACCTGCCACCTACATGGAGCGGTTACAGGAGCGTTGTGAGGAGCGGGAAAGGCGGCGGAAGGTGAGTATATAATGATTTTTTATTTTTTTTTATTTTTAACATTAGATCCTTTTACTATTGATGCTGCATAGGCAGCATCAGTAGTAAAAACTTGGTCACACAGAGTTAATAGCGGCGGTAATGGAATGAGTTACCCACGGCATAACGCGGTCCGTTACCGCTGGCATTAACCCTATGTGAGCGGTGACTGCGGGAAGATTGGAGCGGGCGCCGGGCACTGAATGCAGGGGAGTAGGGAGGGACTAATCGGACTGTGGCCATCGCTGATTGGTCGTGGCAGCCATGACAGGCAGCTGGCAAGACCAATCAGCGACTTGGATTCCATGACAGACAGAGGCCGCAACCAATGAATATCCGTGACAGACAGAAAGACAGACAGACAGTAGGACAGAAAGACGGAAGTGACCCTTAGACAATTATATAGTAGATTATTATTATTATTATACATTTGGGGTATTTGCTGTAAGAGCTGTAACAAAGCTGTCCAATAAGAACTAAGCAAGAAGAAATAATAATAATAATGGTACATTACCAGTAAACACGTGGCCACAGGAATATGCTTGGTGTCCCTTCATCCTGATGCACGTTTCGCCACCAGCTTCTTCTTTACTTAGTGATAACAATGTAAACGCCATAAGAAACCATTGCAAACTAAATGTATTTTCCTTTCATCAAAAAAAACAGTACTGGTAATTGAGAGAGCAAGGTTCATATAAGGAGCTACTGCCGGGTGCACAGGAATCCCTGCGTTGAGGTTCTGACCGATACATGTTACAATAACTTACTAATCTCCCTTTTGCATTCTCTCATGTCCTTGAATGTCCCACAGGTTGCAATTTTTCAGAGGTAATTTTTGTTTATCTTTAAGTTACAATTAATATTGTTACAATGATTGTATTATTTTGAACATTATCATATTAATGTTTAATAAACAAAAAACCAAAGAAAACTGGACACTAGTGCAGAGTAAAACATACTATAAATATTTATTATAAATTATTAAAAACAAGTTTAACAAAATTTACTGAAGATAAACACAATAAAAAGTGAAAGATGGCATACTAATACCACATACAGGAAAGGGGTATTGCAGGAATAATAGAGATAACCACTTAATAATTGAAGTTACATACACAATAAACCTTAACATTATCTTATCAAATGTCTCTCAAAAAAGCAGTGTGCGAAACGCGCCTTGGGGTCTTTCCTTCCACGTCCAGGTGCCGGTTGGTTCACTATACCATATTATGTTATATCTCAGCACTTTATTTTACTTTCTAAAGCCTGATTTTTCATAGCGCAGTGGGATTTTTCTTATGAGCCTGGTATTACCACTTCAGTATATATTATTTCTATTTGTCCCAGACTTATTCATAGCACTAGCTACTGTGGTTATATTGAGGTTACACTATCCACTGCACCATGGCACTTTGCACTTTATTGAGGTTGATTTATTTGGTTTGAAGTGATATAATATGCCATTTTTAGCCTTGGCCATATTTACACATATATTTTTTAAGAGGTTTAATATACAATCAGTGTTGAGAAATTTGATAAGATAATTTAATATTAGGTTTATTGTGTATGTAACTTCAATTATTAAGTGGTTATCTCTATTATTCCTGCAGTACCCCTTTCCTGTATGTGGTATTAGTATACCGTATCTCACTTTTTATTGTGTTAATCTTCAGTAAATTTTGTTAAACTTGTTTTTAATAATTAATAATAAAAATTTATAGTGTATTTTACTCAGCTCTAGTGTCCATTTTCTTTGGTTTTTCATATTAATGTTTAGTAGTTATATTGGCTGTTCCGATTAATCTTTAAGATTCTGAACATGAATCCCACAAAGCAGTTTCTTTAATTGTGGCAGAAAAGGAGAAAAGGGAATAAATACTGTATACAGAATGTAAAGTTTTGAGGAAATAAGGGTACAATCAAATGATGTAGTTAAAACATATAAAAAAGTATTTCTATTTTCCTGTGGCCTTTAATGCGTTTTTTGTTGTTAACAGGTTAAACGCATATAGCATGTTTCATCTGTTTCACTAAATGAACATGTTAGTTTTATTTTCTTTCTCTCGGCATTAAAAGATAAAAAAAATTGATCAGTGTGTTGTATAAGTTCTTTATCTTTTTTTTATTTGTGTGTCTGATTTATCCATATTTACATCATTTGTTTTTGTTGTATACAAAATAAAATATATACATTTGAAAGAGTTTTCTCATATGTCTCCTAGCAATAAGTCAGTGAAAATCAGCACACTGATGCAACTCATTTATGTAATGATTTTTTTTAATGACAAATTCACTTGAATGGATGAGATTGGCTGGCAATTCAGACCAAAGTAGGACATTTTTTCCTTTTTACTTATGCAGACTTTTGTTTAGCAGAAATAAAACTTGACACATATATCATACCATATAATATAATTAAATATGATCGGATCAAGCACAATTTAAATAAACCCATTTGTGCTGATTTTATCTGGAAACTTAATTTGCAGAGAAGTTATTCTCTATGAATCAAGGATCTCTATAGACCAGAGATCCCCAACCTTTGTGACCATGACAGTCACATTCAGCTTTGAGAGAAGGTCACAAGCCACATTTAGGTCTAAGAGACAGTGGAGAGCCACATCGAGTTGAACCATCGAGTTGAACCATCTCCGCTGTGGTCTCCCATTCTTCTCCAGCCACAGTGGAGCCTGCTCAGCGGAGACATCGGTCTCAGCGTCTGGCTCAGCCTGATACTGTGTGGATGGTTACTGCTGCCTTTCCAGGCTCAGCCATTGTAGCCAGTACTGGTCAGCGGCGATCAGACGTCTCTGGGACTATGTCCTACTTTGCCCCTTCTGAGCATGCCCAGGGTAAGATGTCTCATTGGAGGTCAGAAGGCTCAGGTGCTGCAGCAACTCCCATTGGTCCTCTAGGAAGGTCGTGAAGTTGCTGCAGCTACAAAAGGTTTGCATGGTCGCACGGCCATGCGCTAGGATCAGCTTATGTCATGAGCTTTTGCGACTGGAGGTTCTCTCTTGGGCTCACTCGTCCAGGGTGGGTGGACATCTTCAGACGAAAAAGACATTTGAGCTTCTGGAGACTATATTCGGGTGTGTTTCTTCTGCTCCAAAAATAAGTCTTCTCGACAAACGCCAGCTGGGTTACTTTATTCCCTGCCGGTGGCAGACAGGCCCTGGGAGATGGTCGGCATAGACTTTGTGGTGGGCTTACCCAAGATCCGTGGCTGCACCATCATTTGGGTAACCGACCATTTTTTAAAATGGTGCACTTGGTGCCACTTCCATGGCTAACATCTGCACAGGCCTTGGCAGCGTTGTCAGTGATCGGGGTCCCCAGTTTGCGTCTTGGTTCTGGAGAGAGCCTTGTCATCTATTCAGCATCGAGTTGAAATGATCTTCAGCATAACATCCCGAGACAAATGGGTTGGTAAAGAGGGCCAACCAGACCTTGGTCACATATCTGCAACATTTTGTTTCAGCCAGGCAGGATGACTGGGCATCCTTGCTACCATGGGCAGAGTTTGCACTGAACAACGCCGTAGCTGACTCCACTGGTCAGACCCCATTCCTTCTTAACTACAGTCAGCATCCGCGGGTTCCTGTGCCTATGCCCGTGTCTTCCGCTGACTACAGGGTTGCAGAATGGGCTGTAAAGGCACGGGACATTTGGGCCCGTACTCAGGATGCCATCCGGGCCTCCAAGGAGAGAATGAGGTCCTCCGCCGATACACATCGGTACCCCGCTCTGACCTTTTCTCCTGGCGACTTAGTGTGGCTCTCTGCTCATAACATCAGGCTGCGAGTTGAGTCCACTAAGTATGCACCTCGCTACTTGGGACCCTTCTAGGTCCTTGAACAGGTTAACTCTGTGGTCTATGGTCTGGTCCTTCCTCCACGCCTAGTTATCACCGACACATTTCATGTGTCCCTCTTGAAGCCCATTTACATGTCCCGGTTTCCCGAGTCATCTGCCGGGACATTGGGATTGTCTACGGTTGATTACGAGGTGAACGCTATTTTGGGATGCTAGGTGGTACGTGGCAAAAAATTTAATTTGGTGGACTGGAAGGGTTATGGCCCAGAGGACAGGTCTTGTGAGCCTGCTGAGCAGCAAATTGCAGCCTTTGAGCATAGCAAGGTCCAAGGAGGGGGGCTAGGAGAGGGGTAATATTAGGGGTTGAGTTCCCACCTATGCACAGGGGGAGTCTCGAACCATCTCCACTGCGGTTTCCCATTCTTCTCCAGCCACAGTGGAGCCTGCTCAGCAGAGACGTCGGTCTCAGCGTCTGGCTCAGCCTGATACTGTGCGGATGGTTACTGCTGCCTTTCCAGGCTCAGCCATTGTAGCCATCTCTGGGATTAAGTCCTGTTTTTCCCCTTCTGAGCATGCCCAAGGTAAGACCTCTCATTGGACGTCAGGGGTCACATGCTCAGGTACTGCAGCAGCTCTCATTGGACCTCTAGGAAGTTGCTGCAGCTATAAAAGGTTTGCATGGCCACACGCCCATGCACTACGATCAGCTTATGTCATGAGCTTTTGCTATTCAGTGGTCTTGTCTGCTTGTGGTCAGGGTCCGGCTGTAATAAGCCACTGGAATACCGGCACCTCCGGTGAGGAGTTTTGTGTGGTGAATTCAGGGCTGGTGTAAAGCCATTAGAATTCCGGCTCCACCGGAGAGGAGGTGTTTGTGTGTTTGCTACTCCCTGACCACTGATTGCTTTTCCTCTGTTAGGCAGCTGTGATCTCCTGTGACTCTAACAGGGCACAGCATTTTCCCTTCTGTGCGACTCTGTGAAGTAACAGAGTTCGCTTATACTGCCATATTGTGCCACAATTTGCTAGCGGCAGGTTTGTCTCCTGCACGGTGGACTCTGGGCTGCGAACGCACCAATAATTATATCTAAATATACTCAGTGCAGTCTGCCAGCCCTAACATAATCCTTGCGCCAGGGTCTTGCTATCAATGGCAGACAAACCGCAATCTTTGTGGTGCATCCAGCAGCTGGATGGCAGGTTGACGGCTCTCGAGCGCACAACCTCAGCTGTGGATGTTACCGCAGTAGCTGTTCAGGCTGCTAGCATGGCTGCAGCAACTTTGTCCACTGCCACCCCTGCTCCTACTCTATCTCGCCTCCTCCTGCCAGAAAGATTTTCTGGTGATGGCAAATCTTGTAAGGGTTTTGTAAGCCAGTGCTCTATACATCTCGAGATCCTGGCTGCACGTTTCCCTACAGAGCAGTCAAAGGTGGGATTCATTATGCCTCTCCTGTCAGACAATGCGTTGGAGTGGGCTACTACGCTGTGGGAGTGTGGTGATCATGTGGTGCAGAGTGCTCCGCTGTTCCTGAGCACTCTGAAACAGGTCTTCTTAGGACCTCGAGTCACCCATGATACGGCGCTCCAACTGTTGGCATTGACTCAGGGCTCGTCCTTGTCAGCCATTTTACTGTCCATTTCCACACCTTAGCATCTGAGCATCTGAGCTGGAGTGTTTGGATAAAGCCCTCATTCCTATATTTTGGAGGGGGCTGGCTAACCATGAAAATAACAGTTAGGTTTCAGATTCCAACTAGGGATTGAAACCTATGGAGAGAGGAGGATGAGTGAGGAGCACTCAGCACAATGAGAAAATATAGAAACACAGGCAGATTTTAACAAATGCATTTACTTCAGTGCTGGATTTTCATCCACACAGCTCAGTATCTCTGCATAATGTCTGCCATTTTTTCTAGTACACTCTATGGGCTACAGAGAAAGATTAGCAGGAATCCATCTCTGTGTGAGCTGTTTATAGGAGACTTCAAATATGTTAGTCTCCACCTACTAGCTCTGAGAAAATTTACAATTCGAGATATTACCTGCAAAGCATAAAGCTGTTAAAAATGCTTTACACAAGTTAAGGACCAGATATGGTGATATTTATGAACACACACAAAAGTTTAAATGGAAAGGTATCTGATAAGACATACGTGTTAACATGGAGATCAGGTGCGGGTGTCAGCTCTGTTTGAGAATATATTCACTGCGCGCTTCCGTCAGGACAACAGGACAAAAAATATTAAAAAGTATAAAAATATATTTTAAAAAGATCCCCAAATAAAGAAACATTTTTTTTCCAATAAATACATTTATTTATGTAAATAAAAAATAAACATTAACCCCTTTACCCCCAAGGGTGGTTTGCACGTTAATGACCAGGCCAATTTTTACAATTTTGACCACTGTCCCTTTATGAGGTTATAACTCTGGAATGCTTCAACGGATCTTGGCGATTCTGACACTGTTTTCTCGAAACATATTGTACTTCATGATAGTGGTAAAAATTTCTTTGATATTACCTGAGTTTATTTGTGAAAAAAAATGGAATATTGGCAAAAATTTTGAAAATTTTGCAATTTTCCAAATTTGAATTTTTGTGCAATTAAATCACAGAGATATGTCACACAAAATACTTATTAAGTAACATTTCCCACATGTCTACTTTACATCAGCACAATTTTGGAACCAAATTTTTTTTCTGTTAGGGAGTTATAAGGGTTAAAACTTGACCAGCAATTTCTCATTTTTACAACACCATTTTTTTTTAGGGACCACATCTCATTTGAAGTTATTTTGAGGGGTCTATATGATAGAAAATACCCAAGTGTGACACCATTCTAAAAACTGCACCCCTCAAGGTGCTCAAAACCACATTCAAGAAGTTTATTAACCCTTCAGGTGTTTCACAGGAATTTTTGGAATGTTTAAATAAAAATGAACATTTAACTTTTTTCACAAAAAATTTAATTCAGCTCCAATTTGTTTTATTTTACTAAGGTTAACAGGAGAAAATGGACCCCCAAAGTTGTTGTACAATTTGTCCTGAGTACGCTGATACCCCATATGTGGGGGTAAACCACTGTTTGGGCGCATGACAGAGCTCGGAAGCGAAGGAGCGCCATTTGACTTTTCAATGCAAAATTGACTGGAATTGAGATGGGACGCCATGTTGCATTTGGAGAGCCACTGATGTGCCTAAACATTGAAACCCCCCACAAGTGACACCATTTTGGAAAGTAGACCCCCTAAGGATCTTATTTAGATGTGTGAGCACTTTGACCCACCAAGGGCTTCACAGAACTTTATAATGCAGAGCCGTAAAAATAAAACAAAGAATTTTTCCCACAAAATTATATTTTAGCCCCCAGTTTTGTATTTTTCCAAGGGCAACAGGAGAAATTGGACCCTAAATATTGTTGTCCAATTTGTCCTGAGTACGCTGATACCCAATAAGTGGGGGGGAACCACCGTTTGAGCGCATGGCAGAGCTCGGAAGGGAATAAGCATCATTTAGAATGCAGACTTACATGGATTGGTCTGCAGGCGTCACATTGCAGAGCCCCTAATGTACCTAAACAGTAGAAACCCCCCACAAGTGACCCCTTATTGGAGACTAGACTCCCCAAGGAACTTATCAAGATGTGTTGTGAGAACTTTGAGCCCCCAAGTGTTTCAGTATAGTTTATAACGCAGAGCAGTGAAAATAAAAAATCTTTTTTACCCACAAAAATTATATTTTAGCCCCCAGTTTTGTATTTTCCCAAGGGTAACAGGAGAAATTGGACCCCAAAAGTTGTTGTCTAATTTGCCTTGAGTACCTTGATACCCCATATGTTGGGGTAAACCCCTGTTTGGGCACACGGGAGAGCTTGGAAGGAAAGGAGCACTGTTTTACTTTTTCAACGCATAATTGGCTGCTGGCATTGAGATCGGACACCGTCCCGTTTGAAGAGCCCCTGATGTGCCTAAACAGTGGAAACCCCCCAATTATTACTGAAACCCTAATCCAAACACACCCCTAACCCTAATCCCAATGGTAACCCTAACCACAACTCTAACCCAGACACACCCCTAACCCTAATCCCAACCCTATTCCCAACCGTAAATGTAATCCAAACCCTAACCCTAACTTTAGTCCCAACCCTAACTGTAGCCTTAAAAATAGCCCCAACCCTAACCCTAGCCCTTAACCTAACCCTAGCCCTAACCCTGGCCCTAACCTTAGCCCTAACCCTAACCCTAGCCCTAACCCTAACCCTAATGGGAAAATGGAAATAAATACATTTTTTTAATTTTTTTATTTTTCCCTAACTAAAGGGGTGATGAAGGGGGGTTTGATTTACTTTTTTAGTGGCTCTTTTAGCGGATTTTTATGAGTGGCAGCCGTCACACACTGAAAGACGCTTTTTATTGCAAAAAAATATTTTTTGTGTTACCACATTTTGAGAGCTATAATTTTTCCATATGTGAGTCCACAGAGTCATGTGAAATCTTGTTTTTTGCAGGACGAGTTGACGTTTTTATTGGTAACATTTTCGGGCACGTGGCGTGATCGCTTTTTATTCCAATTTTTGTGAGGCAGAATGACCAAAATCCAGCTATTCATGAATTTCTTTTGGGGGAGGCGTTTATACCGTTCTGCGTTTGGTAAAATTGATAAAGCAGTTTTATTCTTCGGGTCAGTACGATTACAGCGATACCTCATTTATATCATTTTTTTATGTTTTGGTGCTTTTATACGATAAAAACTATTTTATAGAAAAAAGAATTATTTTTGCATAGGGGTTAACTAGTGGGACAGTTTTATAGGTTGGGTCGTTACGGACGCGGCAATACTAAATATGTGTACTTTTATTGTTTTTTTTTAATATTTAGATAAAGAAATGTATTTATGGGAATAATATTTTTTTTCTTTATTTAGGAATTATCTTTTTTTTACACATGTGGAAATTTTTTTTTTCACTTTTTTACTTTGTCCCAGGGGGGACATCACAGATCGCTGATCTGACAGTTTGCACAGCACTCTGCAGCGCTGCTCTGAGCAGGCACTTGGTAAGGGAGGTAAGAGACCCTCGGAACAACGCGATCACATCGCGTTGCTGCGGCGGTGTCAGGGAAGCCCCAGGGAGCCCCCTCCCTGTGCAATACTTTTCTATACTGCCGGCACACCGCGATCATGTTTGATCACGGTGTGCCAGGGGTTAATGTGCCGGGGGTGGTCCATGACCGCTCCTGGCACATATTGCCGGATGTCAGCTGCGATAGGCAGCTGACACCCGGCCGCGATCGGCCACGCTCCCCTCGTGAGCGCGGCCGATCAGGCTGGACGTACTATTCCATCCGTGGGAATTAAGGCCCACCCCACATGGATGGAATAGTACGTCCTATGACAGAAAGGGGTTAAAAGTAGACGTATTTGGTACTGCCGCGTCCGTAATGACCTGCTCTATGAAACTCTCACTAGTTAACCCCTTCAGTGAAAACAAAAAATAAATAAAAAAAAATGCAAAAAACAATGTTTTATCATCATGCCACCAAAGCAAAAATTGGAATAAAATGCGATTGAAAAGACTAGTGTAAATTAAAATGGTACCTCTGAAAACACCATTTTGTCCCGCAAAAAAACAAGCCATCAAACAGCTTCATCAGCAGAAAAATAAAAAAGTTATAGTTCTCAGAATAAAGCAATGCAAAAATAATGATACTGTAATTATAGTTTTTATTGTGTAAAAGTGCCAAAACATAAAAAACAATATAAATTGGGTATCACTGTAATTGTAGAGACCCGAAGAATAAAGCTACCTTACCAATTTTACAATACGTGGAATGGTATAAAAACTAAACTAAACTAAACTAAAAGCTATTCCTGAATTGCTGGTTTTGGTTCATACTGTCTCCCAAATATCACAATAGAAAGTCATCAAAAATGTCAGCTCGTCCTGCAAAAAATAAGCCATAACATGACTCTGTCTGCCAAAATGTTGAAAAAATATAGCTCTCAAAATATGATGATGCGTTTTTGCAAGAAAAAGTGTCTGTTAGTGTGACAGCAGCTAAACATAAAAACCTGATATAAATCTGATATCACTGTAATCGCACCGACCCAAAGAATAAAGTCACCTAATCTCTATATCGCATGAGGAACAGTGTGAAAAAATAAATAAAAGCAATTCTTCACATGCTGTTGATTTTTTTCATTCTGCCTCCCAAAGATCGCAGTAAGGCTCGGCATACATTTATGCTGCGCTCTGCACTAAAACCTTACACCTGGGTTTCCGTGTAAATCTCTGAAATATGTGATTAAGACAGAACCCCCAGTGGAAGTTTCCCTATAATGAGACAGATGGAGGCACTAGGGTTGAGCGACCTTGACCTTTTTAGAGTCGAGCCGTGTTTCGCGAAACCCGACTATCTTAAAAGTCGAGTCGAGTGGAATCGGCCGATTATCGCGAAAAGTCGGGGATCGACCGAAATACGAAACCCAATGCAAGTCAATGGGGGAGCATAGTCGGCAGTGAGTGGAGGCCAGGAAAACACCTACACTGCCCATTTTAATGACAAAAACATCCATTCTTGTTACAGAAGCTTGTCAATCGTAATTTAGCTTATAATAATTGGAAGGCATTTGAAATTGGGGGTCATTTGGCTAAAGTTGTGGGGGGTAGGGCTGGTTCAAGTAATTAGTGGGCCCAGTAAATCTGGGCCACGTCACGGCAGTGGAGCAGGGAGAGGTAAGTATTTCAACTTTGCAAGTGCTGTGATCCTGAGCAAGCAGGGGGGCCCACTCGTTGGCATTGGCACTGGCACAGGTCCCCTCAAAGTACAGCGGTGTGTTTGCACGGCGGGGGCGCCTCCCACCGGCAGCAAAACTTTTGCGTACTATGAGGGGCCCTGTGCCAGTGACGTTGCCAGCAACGAGTATTCCTCCCCCCACCTGATAAAGGAACCTGCACCTTCATCTGCACCTTCCTCTTTGTCCCCGTGTAAGGTGGTATGGTATGCGGGAAGGGGGACCTGACTTTCAGCAGGGTCACAATCTTGCAGTGTAGCGTGCACGGGGAATGTTGCATTATGGGTCAATGTACCAGCAGACTCATCTATCACTGGCTGTGCAATGGGCAGGATGAGGAGGAAACACAGATATAGGCCCAAAGAATAAAGTGGGCTAAATGCAGTTCAAAATTGGTAACAGGACTAACCAGGGGGCATTGTTTTGTTCAGTGGAGGACAACTGGAATGAGAGGCTGACACAGAGAGTAGGCCCAAATCTGTAAGTAGTCTAAATGCAGTTCAAAATTGGCAAGAGTAGTAAACAGGCGGCACAGCTTTGTTCACTGTAGGAGAACAGCAAGGAGCGGCAGACACAGATAGAAGGCCCCAACCCAACTAGTAGGCCCACTGCAGTTTTAAAATTCCGATAGGCTGAAAACCAGATAATTGTAGGTCATTTTTTGTAAAGAGGACAGCTGTATTGAGTGGCGCAGCCAGACACTACAAGTAGGCCTTAAACCACAAAGTTGGCTCGACGCTGGTTTAAAAAAGGTTACATGGGTACACGTTCTGCATTGTTGTGCTCAGTGGAGGACAATTGGAAGGAGGGACCGCAGAAAGACTTTGTAGGCGTAAAATTACAAAATAGGCTCTATGCAGCTTCGATTATGTGGCAACCTGGAGAACACCTTGGAGCGGCAGACACCATCTCTACGACCCAGAACCAACTTGTAGGCCTAATGTAGTGTTGTTTCAACAACTACTTAAGACGAGCATGAAGATTGAAGCAATGGAGAGGAAACCTGGAGAACACCTTGGAGTGGAAGACACCGTCTCTACAACCCAGACCCAACTTGTAGGCCGAATGCAGTGTTGTTTTCAACAACTACTAAACAAGAGCTTTAAGATTGAAGCAATGGAGAGGAAACCTGGAGAACACCTTCGAGCGGAAGACACCGTCTCTACACCCCATACCCAATTTGTAGGCCTAATGCTGTGTAGTTTTCAACAACTACTAATCGAGAGTCGGAAGATCGAAGCAATGTGGACGAAACCTGGGGAACACCTTGGAGTGGAACACACCGTCTCTACACCCCATACCCAATTTGTAGGCCTAATGCAGTGTAGTTTTCAACAATTACTAAACGAGAGTCGGAAGACCCAAGCAATGGAGAGGAAACCTGGGGAACACCTTGGAGTGTAACACACCGTCTCTCTACACCCCATACCCAATTTGTAGGCCTAATGCAGTGTAGTTTGCAACAACTACTAAACGAGAGTAGGAAGATCGAAGCAATGTGGACGAAACCTGGGGAACACCTTGGAGTGTAACACACCGTCTCTCTACACCCCATACCCAATTTGTAGGCCTAATGCAGTGTAGTTTTCAACAACTACTAAACGAGAGTAGGAAGATCGAAGCAATGTGGACGAAACCTGGGGAACACCTTGGAGTGTAACACACCGTCTCTCTACACCCCATACCCAATTTGTAGGCCTAATGCAGTGTAGTTTTCAACAACTACTAAACGAGAGTAGGAAGATCGAAGCAATGGAGAGGAAACCTGGGGACCACCTTGGAGTGGAACACACCGTCTCTACACCCCATACCCAATTTGTAGGCCTAATGCAGTGTAGTTTTCAACAACTACTAAACGAGAGTAGGAAGATTGAAGCAATGTGGACGAAACCTGGGGAACACCTTGGAGTGTAACACACCGTCTCTCTACACCCCATACCCAATTTGTAGGCCTAATGCAGTGTAGTTTTCAACAACTACTGAACGAGAGTAGGAAGATCGAAGCAATGTGGACGAAACCTGGGGAACACCTTGGAGTGTAACACACCGTCTCTCTACACCCCATACCCAATTTGTAGGCCTAATGCAGTGTAGTTTTCAACAACTACTAAACGAGAGTAGGAAGATCGAAGCAATGTGGACGAAACCTGGGGAACACCTTGGAGTGTAACACACCGTCTCTCTACACCCCATACCCAATTTGTAGGCCTAATGCAGTGTAGTTTTCAACAACTACTAAACGAGAGTAGGAAGATCGAAGCAATGTGGACGAAACCTGGGGAACACGTTGGAGTGTAACACACCGTCTCTCTACACCCCATACCCAATTTGTAGGCCTAATGCAGTGTAGTTTTCTACAACTACTAAACGAAAGTCGGAAGATCGAAGCAATGGAGAGGAAACCTGGGGCACACCTTGGAGCGGCAGACACCGTTAGTAGGCCCTACCAAAGTAGTAGCCCCAATGCAGTTTTAAAATTCCTAGAGGCTGAAAACAAGACTATTGACGCTCTGCTTTTTTCAAAGGAGGACAGCTGTATTGAGTGGCGCAGACAGACACAGGTAGTAGGCCTTAAACCAAAAATGTGGCTCACTGCAGTTTAAAAAAGGTTACAGGGGTACACAGGCAGCATTGCTCTGGTCATTGGAGGACAATTTCAATAGTGGACCGCAGACAGACTTTGTACGCCTACTATTAAAAAAGGATGCTCTATGCAATTAAAAATAGGTTCCAGGGGTCCACGGGCAGCAGTGGTGTGGTCAGTGGAGGAGTATTGGAAGGAGGGACCGCAGACAGGCGTAGTAGGCCTAACATAACAAAATTAGGTTGTAGGCACTTTAAAATTGGTTCCAGGGGTACACGTGCAGCAGTGGTGTGGTCAGCGGAGGACAATTTGAATTAAGGACTGGAGACAGACTTTGTAGGCTGTCCCCTGTGGACCATGCATCCAACACATTAACCCAGTGCGCAGTAATGGACACGTAACTTTTTGTGGACATGTCTACTGGTCCATGCGTCTCTTGTCAGGTGCATCTTTCTACTGTTTGATTGCCTGAGTGCTATGACAATGCAGACTTTTTCATGCCGGTGAAGGGCTGGGATGGCTTTTCTCGCAAAAGAAATGTCGACTGGGTAGCTTTAACCGTGGTACAGCGTAGTTCATCTGGGCTTTCTAAATATAAAACAAAGAAAAAAAGGAGGCTCCATGCACTTTCAGCTGGGTTCCAGGGGTACACGGCCAGCATTGGTCTGGTCAGTGGAGAACTATTGGAAGGAGGGACCGCATACAGGCTTCGAAGGCCTAACATAATAAATTTGGGCTGTAGGCACTTTAACATTGGTTCCAGGGGAACACGGGAAGCAGTAGACAGGTCAGTGGAGGCCTAGTGGAAGGAGGGACCGCAGACAGGCTTCGAAGGCCTAACATAATAAATTAGGGCTGTAGGCACTTTAACATTGGTTCCAGGGGTACACGGGCAGCAGTAGACTGGTCAGTGGAGGCCTAGTGGAAGGAGGGACCGCATACAGGCTTCGAAGGCCTAACATAATAAATTAGGGCTTTAGGCACTTTGAATTCTCTTGCAGGGGTACACAGGCAGTGGGCACCATTGGTGTTGTCAGCGGCGGCCGATTGTAATGAGTGTCTGCCAGTTAGTAGTCCTAAAAAATCAATACATGTTAATGTCTCGCATTACAACAAAAAGAAAAACCAAAAGGGTGCAATCATTAGGTACAGGGTTGGGCTCCTCTGCGTAGTTTCAGACCTAGTAATTTGGCACAAAGTATTTACTTGGGTAAATATAGGACACTGCCCCTGACTATGTTAAGTACCATCATACATGTCAACACAATGGTATTGTCAGTGGCAGTAATTTACAGATGTCAGCGCATAGACTAAACATAGGTGTAACTGTGAGAGATAATTGTGCAAGTGGTAGAGCAATGTTTGAGCTGGGGGTGGGTGAACTCTCTTTTGGCCGGCGGTACATGCCCAGGGCCCCTCATGTTACAACAGAGTGTCTGACGTTGGGTGCGCACCACCACCGCCAGAGACACTTTATTATACTATGAGGGACCCAGTGGCAGTGCCGTAGACCAAAAGCGGGCACACCCACTTCTTCAGACAAACAGCACTCTCACGGGTGCTTGCGCCAAGTGGCGATACCACGGCCCCGTGTGGGGAGTTTGGCCGTTTAGGGAGGTGTAAACATGTCGTATGCCGGACAAGCAGCTGCTGCAAATTACGAGACTGGTAAAGTCATTCAGAGTAGTCCACAGGCAATACCTTTTCATTGGAAAGCTAGGTGTCGGCCGGGCAAGGTGGGGCAAAAGAATTTGAAATCCAGTTGTGGTTCATTTTAATGAAGGTTAGATCATCAAAATTTTGGGTGGCCAGATGAGTCCTTTTTTCGGTTAATATTGAACCTGCAGCACTGAATACTCTTTCTGATAGGACACTAGCTGCCGGGCAAGCGAGCTCCTGCAATGCATATTCTGCCAATTCTGGCCAGGTGTCTAATTTGGATGCCCAGTAAACAAATGGGAATGACGGTTGAGGTAGAACATCGATAAGGGATGAAAAATAGTTAGTAACCATACTGGACAAATGTTGTCTCCTGTCACTTTGAATTGATGCTGCAGTACCTGTCCTGTCTGCGGTCATAGCAAAATCACTCCACAACCTGGTCAGAAAACCCCTCTGTCCAACGCCACTTCGGATTTCTGCACCTCTAACACTTCTGTTCTGCTGCCCCCTGCTGCTCGTGTGAGAACGATCACGGGCGCTGTGTGCTGGGAATGCCTGAAGCAAACGGTCAACAAGAGTTGATTGTTTGGTTGCTAATATTAGTTCCAAGTTGTCATGTGGCATAATATTTTGCAATTTGCCTTTATAGCGAGGATCAAGGAGGCAGGCCACCCAGTAATCGTCATCGTTCATCATTTTAGTAATGCGTGTGTCCCTTTTGAGGATACGTAAGGCATAATCCGCCATGTGGGCCAAAGTTCCAGTTGTCAAATCTGCGGTTGTGCTTGATTGAGGGGCAGTTTCAGGCAAATCTACGTCACTTGTGTCCCTCAAAAAACCAGAACCCGGCCTTGCCACGCCACCAATTTCCAGTGGCCCCGGAAAAGCTTCCTCATTTAAAATATACTCATCCCCATCATCCTCCTCATCCTCCTCCTCTTCGCCCGCTACCTTGTCCTGTACACTGCCCTGACCAGTCAATGGCTGACTGTCATCAAGGCTTTCCTCTTCCTCTGCTGCAGACGCCTGATTTTTTATGTGCGTCAAACTTTGCATCAGCAGACGCATTAGGGGGATGCTCATGCTTATTATGGCATTGTCTGCACTAACCAGCCGTGTGCATTCCTCAAAACACTGAAGGACTTGACACATGTCTTGTATCTTCGACCACTGCACACCTGACAACTCCATGTCTGCCATCCTACTGTCTGCCCGTGTATGTGTATCCTCCCACAAAAACATAACAGCCCGCCTCTGTTCGCACAGTCTCTGAAGCATGTGCAGTGTTGAGTTCCACCTTGTTGCAACGTCTATGATTAGGCGATGCTGGGGAAGGTTCAAAGACCGCTGATAGGTCTGCATACGGCTGGAGTGTACGGGCGAACGGCGGATATGTGAGCAAAGTCTGCGCACTTTGAGGAGCAGGTCGGATAACCCCGGATAACTTTTCAGGAAGCACTGCACCACCAGGTTTAAGGTGTGAGCAAGGCAAGGAATGTGTTTCAGTTGGGAAAGGGAGATGGCAGCCATGAAATTCCTTCTGTTATCACTCACTACCTTGCCTGCCTCAAGATCTACTGTGCCCAGCCACGACTGCGTTTCTTTCTGCAAGAACTCGGACAGAACTTCCGCGGTGTGTCTGTTGTCGCCCAAACACTTCATAGCCAATACAGCATGCTGACGCTTGCCAGTAGCTGCCCCATAATGGGACAACTGGTGTGCAACAGTGGCAGCTGCGGATAGAGTGTTTGGGCGACTGCGATCTGTGGACGAGCTCTCGCTTCTGCAGGAGGACGAGGAGGAGGGGGTGCGAACACCTACAGCCAACTGTTTCCTAGACCGTGGGCTAGGCAGAACTGTCCCGAAATTGATGTCCCCTGTGGACCCTGCATCCACCACATTCACCCAGTGTGCCGTGATGGACACGTAACGTCCCTGGCCATGCCTACTGGTCCATGCATCTGTTGTCAGGTGCACCTTTGTACTCACAGATTGCCTGAGTGCATGGACGATGCGCTCTTTAACATGCTGGTGGAGGGCTGGGATGGCTTTTCTCGAAAAGAAGTGTCGACTGGGTAGCTCGTAGCGTGGTACAGCGTAGTCCATCAGGGCTTTGAGAGCTTCACTTTCAACTAACCGGTAGGGCATCATCTCTAACGAGATTAGTCTAGCTATGTGGGCGTTCAAACCCTGTGTACGCGGATGCGAGGATAAGTACTTCCTTTTTCTAACCAGATTCTCATGTAGGGTGAGCTGGACTGGAGAGCTAGAGATCGTGGAACTAGCGGGTGTGCCGGTGGACATGGCAGACTGAGAGACGGTTGGAGACGGTATTGTTTCCGCCTGTGCCCTAGATGCAGTGTTTCCTACTACGAAACTGGTGATTCCCTGACCCTGACTGCTTTGGCCTGGCAAAGAAACCTGCACAGATACTGCAGGTGGTGCGGAAAATGGTGGCTTTACAGTGACGGCAGGGATGTTGCGTTGCTGACTAGCTTCATTGGCCGAGGGTGCTACAACCTTAAGGGACGTTTGGTAGTTAGTCCAGGCTTGCAAATGCATGGTGGTTAAATGTCTATGCATGCAACTTGTATTGAGACTTTTCAGATTCTGACCTCTGCTTAAGCTAGTTGAACATTTTTGACAGATGACTTTGTGCGGATCAATTGGATGTTGTTTAAAAAAATGCCAGACTGCACTCTTTCGAGCCTCAGATCCCTTTTCAGGTATTGCAGACTGAGCTTTAACCAGATGGCCACGCTGTCCTCCAACAGTTTTTGGCTTTGCCACGTGTTTTGTCCCATCTACGGGCCTGGCAGATGGAACCTGTTGCGATGTTGATGCCTGCTGTGGCCCCTCCTCCTCCGCTTCAGAACTACTGCCGCCTGCACCCTGTTCCCCCAATGGCTGCCAATCGGGGTCAACAACTGGGTCATCTATAACCTCCTCTTCTAGCTCGTGCACAACTTCGTCTGTGTCACCGTGTAAGTCGGTGGTAGAGCATTCGTGACGGGGCAACATAGTCTCATCAGGGTCTGATTCTGGATCAGTACCCTGCGAGGGCAATGTTGTGGTCTGAGTCAAAGGACCAGCATAGTAGTCTGGCTGTGGCTGTGCATCTGTGCACTCCATGTCAGATTCAACTTGTAATGGGCATGGCCTGTTAACTGCTTCACTTTCTAAGCCAGGGACGGTATGTGTAAAGAGCTCCATGGAGTAACCCGTTGTGTCGCCTGCTGCATCCTTCTCTGTTGTTGTTTTTGCTGAAGAGGACAAGGAAGCGACTTGACCCTGACCGTGAACATCCACTAACGACACTCTGCTTTTACATTTACCAGTTTCAAAAGAGGAGGCAAAAGAGCTAGAGGCTGAGTCAGCAAGGTAAGCCAAAACTTGCTCTTGCTGCTCCGGCTTTAATAGCGGTTTTCCTACTCCCAGAAAAGGGAGCGTTCGAGGCCTTCTGTAGCCAGATGACGAACCTGGCTCCACAGCTCCAGACTTAGGTGCAATATTTTTTTTCCCACGACCACCTGATGCTCCACTACCACTACCATCATTACCAGCTGACAATGAACGCCCACGGCCACGACCTCTTCCACCAGACTTCCTCATTGTTTTAAAAACGTAACCAAAGTAACGGTATTTGTTGCTGTCAAACAACTTACACGGTGAGCTATAACTTCAGAATGATTTAGATATCCCTTTGCAGGTGGGTGAGACCGCAAGGAAAATCAGGCACAATGTTACACACTCTGTTTTCGGTGGCACCAAATGAGAGAGATGCCACACACGCAGGACTGTCACTCAAGCAGAAATGTCAATATTGATCTCCCATTTTTTTTTTATTTTTTTTCAGGGAGACTTTAGAAACAAAATTAAAAAAAAATGATTTTTTTCAGGAAGAATTTAGAAACCAAATTAAAAAAAATGATTTTTTCAGGGAGAATTTAGAAACCCAATAAAAAAAATAGGCTTTCTATGGCCCGCTATTTGAGAGAGAGAGATGGCACACCCAGGAGTCAAGACTGGCACACAAGCAGAAAAGGCAATATTAATCTCCCACTGATTTTTTTTTATTTTTTTCAGCGAGATTTTAGAAACCAAATAAAAAAAAATAGGCTTTCTATGGCCCACTATTTGAGAGAGAGAGATGGCACACCCAGGAGTCAGGCGTGGCACACAAGCAGAAAGGGCAATATTATTCTCCCACTGATTTTTTTTTTAATTTTTTTCAGGGAGAATTTAGAAACCCAATAAAAAAAAAATAGGCTTTCTATGGCCCACTATTTGAGAGAGAGAGATGGCACACCCAGGAGTCAGGAGTGGCACACAAGCAGAAAGGGCAATATTAATCTCCCACTGATTTTTTTTTATTTTTTCAGGGAGACTTTAGAAACAAAATTAAAAAAAATGATTTTTTTCAGGAAGAATTTAGAAACCAAATTAAAAAAAATGATTTTTTTCAGGGTGAATTTAGAAACCAAATAAAAAAAATAGGCTTTCTATGGCCCACTATTTTAGAGAGAGAGATTGCACACCCTGGAGTCAAGACTGGCACACAAGCAGAAAGGGCAATATTAATCTCCCACTGATATTTTTTTATTTTTTCTGGGAGAATTTAGAAGCCCAATAAAAAAAAATAGGCTTTCTATGGCCCACTATTTGAGAGAGAGAGAGAGATGGCACACCCTGGAGTCAAGACTGGCACACAAGCAGAAAAGGCAATATTAATCTCCCACTGATTTTTTTTTATTTTTTCAGGGAGAATTTAGAAACCCAATAAAAAAAAATAGGCTTTCTATGGCCCACTATTTGAGAGAGAGAGATGGCACACCCAGGAGTCAGGAGTGGCACACAAGCAGAAAGGGCAATATTAATCCCCCACTGATTTTTTTTTTCATTTTTTTCAGGGGGACTTTAAAAACAAAATTAAAAAAAATGATTTTTTCAGGAAAAATTTAGAAACCAAATTAAAAAAAATGATTTTTTTCAGGGAGAATTTAGAAACCAAAAAAAAAAAAATGTATAGGCTTTCTATGGCCCACTATTTGAGAGAGAGAGATGGCACACCCAGGAGTCAAGACTGGCACTCAAGCAGAAAGGGCAATATTAATCTTCCACTGATTATTTTTTATTTTTTCAGGGAGACTTTAGACACAAAATAAAAAAAAATGATTTTTTCAGGAAGAATTTAGAAACCAAATTTAAAAAAATGATTTTTTTCAGGGAGAATTTAGAAACCAAATAAAAAAAAATAGGCTTTCTATGGCCCACTATTTGAGAGAGAAAGATGGCACACCCTGGAGTCAAGACTGGCACACAAGCAGAAAGGGCAATATTAATCTCCCACTGATTCTTTTTTGATTTTTTCAGGGAGAATTTAGAAACCCAATAAAAAAATAGGCTTTCTATGGCCCACTATTTGAGAGAGAGAGATGGCACACCCAGGAGTCAGGAGTGGCACACAAGCAGAAAGGACAATATTAATCTCCCACTGATTTTTTTAGATTTTTTTCAGGGAGAATTTAGAAACCCAATAAAAAAATATAGGCTTTCTATGGCCCACTATTTGAGAGAGAGAGATGGCACACCCAGGAGTCAGGAGTGGCACACATGCAGAAAGGGCAATATTAATCTCCCACTGATTTTTTTTTTATTTTTTCAGGGAGAATTTAGAAACCCCCCAAAAAATTAATAGGCTTTCTATGGCCCACTATTTGAGAGAGAGAGATGGCACACCCAGGAGTCAAGACTGGCACACAAGCAGAAAGGGCAATATAAATCTCCCACTGATTTTTTTTTTTATTTTTTCAGGGAGACTTTAGAAACAAAATTTTAAAAAAATGATTTTTTCAGGAAGAATTTAGAAACCAAATAAAAAAAAATGATTTTTTCAGAGAGAATTTAGAAACCAAATAAAAAAAAATAGGCTTTCTATGGCCCACTATTTGAGAGAGAGATGGCACACCCTGGAGTCAAGACTGGCACACAAGCAGAAAGGGCAATATTAATCTCCCACTGATTTTTTTTTATTTTTTCTGGGAGAATTTAGAAACCCAATAAAAAAAAATAGGCTTTCTATGGCCCACTATTTGAGAGAGAGAGATGGCACACCCAGGAGTCAGGAGTGGCACACAAGCAGAAGGGGCAATATTAATCTCCCACTGATTCTTTTTTGATTTTTTCAGGGAGAATTTAGAAACCCAATAAAAAAAAATAGGCTTTCTATGGCCCACTATTTGAGAGAGAGAGATGGCACACCCAGGAGTCAAGACTGGCACACAAGCAGAAAAGGCAATATTAATCTCCCACTGATTTTTTTTTATTTTTTCAGGGAGAATTTAGAAACCCAATAAAAAAAAATAGGCTTTCTATGGCCCACTATTTGAGAGAGAGAGATGGCACACCCAGGAGTCAGGAGTGGCACACAAGCAGAAGGGGCAATATTAATCTCCCACTGATTCTTTTTTGATTTTTTCAGGGAGAATTTAGAAACCCAATAAAAAAAAATAGGCTTTCTATGGCCCACTATTTGAGAGAGAGAGATGGCACACCCAGGAGTCAAGACTGGCACACAAGCAGAAAAGGCAATATTAATCTCCCACTGATTTTTTTTTATTTTTTCAGGGAGAATTTAGAAACCCAATAAAAAAAAATAGGCTTTCTATGGCCCACTATTTGAGAGAGAGAGATGGCACACCCAGGAGTCAGGAGTGGCACACAAGCAGAAAGGGCAATATTAATCTCCCACTGATATTTTTTTATTTTTTCTGGGAGAATTTAGAAGCCCAATAAAAAAAAATAGGCTTTCTATGGCCCACTATTTGAGAGAGAGAGAGAGATGGCACACCCTGGAGTCAAGACTGGCACACAAGCAGAAAAGGCAATATTAATCTCCCACTGATTTTTTTTTATTTTTTCAGGGAGAATTTAGAAACCCAATAAAAAAAAATAGGCTTTCTATGGCCCACTATTTGAGAGAGAGAGATGGCACACCCAGGAGTCAGGAGTGGCACACAAGCAGAAAGGGCAATATTAATCCCCCACTGATTTTTTTTTCATTTTTTTCAGGGGGACTTTAAAAACAAAATTAAAAAAAATGATTTTTTCAGGAAAAATTTAGAAACCAAATTAAAAAAAATGATTTTTTTCAGGGAGAATTTAGAAACCAAAAAAAAAAAAATGTATAGGCTTTCTATGGCCCACTATTTGAGAGAGAGAGATGGCACACCCAGGAGTCAAGACTGGCACACAAGCAGAAAGGGCAATATTAATCTTCCACTGATTATTTTTTATTTTTTCAGGGAGACTTTAGACACAAAATAAAAAAAAATGATTTTTTCAGGAAGAATTTAGAAACCAAATTTAAAAAAATGATTTTTTTCAGGGAGAATTTAGAAACCAAATAAAAAAAAATAGGCTTTCTATGGCCCACTATTTGAGAGAGAAAGATGGCACACCCTGGAGTCAAGACTGGCACACAAGCAGAAAGGGCAATATTAATCTCCCACTGATTCTTTTTTGATTTTTTCAGGGAGAATTTAGAAACCCAATAAAAAAATAGGCTTTCTATGGCCCACTATTTGAGAGAGAGAGATGGCACACCCAGGAGTCAGGAGTGGCACACAAGCAGAAAGGACAATATTAATCTCCCACTGATTTTTTTAGATTTTTTTCAGGGAGAATTTAGAAACCCAATAAAAAAATATAGGCTTTCTATGGCCCACTATTTGAGAGAGAGAGATGGCACACCCAGGAGTCAGGAGTGGCACACATGCAGAAAGGGCAATATTAATCTCCCACTGATTTTTTTTTTATTTTTTCAGGGAGAATTTAGAAACCCCCCAAAAAATTAATAGGCTTTCTATGGCCCACTATTTGAGAGAGAGAGATGGCACACCCAGGAGTCAAGACTGGCACACAAGCAGAAAGGGCAATATAAATCTCCCACTGATTTTTTTTATTATTTTTTCAGGGAGACTTTAGAAACAAAATTTTAAAAAAATGATTTTTTCAGGAAGAATTTAGAAACCAAATAAAAAAAAATGATTTTTTCAGAGAGAATTTAGAAACCAAATAAAAAAAAATAGGCTTTCTATGGCCCACTATTTGAGAGAGAGATGGCACACCCTGGAGTCAAGACTGGCACACAAGCAGAAAGGGCAATATTAATCTCCCACTGATTTTTTTTTATTTTTTCTGGGAGAATTTAGAAACCCAATAAAAAAAAATAGGCTTTCTATGGCCCACTATTTGAGAGAGAGAGATGGCACACCCAGGAGTCAGGAGTGGCACACAAGCAGAAGGGGCAATATTAATCTCCCACTGATTCTTTTTTGATTTTTTCAGGGAGAATTTAGAAACCCAATAAAAAAAAATAGGCTTTCTATGGCCCACTATTTGAGAGAGAGAGATGGCACACCCAGGAGTCAAGACTGGCACACAAGCAGAAAAGGCAATATTAATCTCCCACTGATTTTTTTTTATTTTTTCAGGGAGAATTTAGAAACCCAATAAAAAAAAATAGGCTTTCTATGGCCCACTATTTGAGAGAGAGAGATGGCACACCCAGGAGTCAGGAGTGGCACACAAGCAGAAAGGACAATATTAATCTCCCACTGATTTTTTTAGATTTTTTTCAGGGAGAATTTAGAAACCCAATAAAAAAATATAGGCTTTCTATGGCCCACTATTTGAGAGAGAGAGATGGCACACCCAGGAGTCAGGAGTGGCACACATGCAGAAAGGGCAATATTAATCTCCCACTGATTTTTTTTTTATTTTTTCAGGGAGAATTTAGAAACCCCCAAAAAAATTAATAGGCTTTCTATTGCCCACTATTTGAGAGAGAGAGATGGCACACCCAGGAGTCAAGACTGGCACACAAGCAGAAAGGGCAATATAAATCTCCCACTGATTTTTTTTTTATTTTTTCAGGGAGACTTTAGAAACAAAATTTAAAAAAAATGATTTTTTCAGGAAGAATTTAGAAACCAAATAAAAAAAAATGATTTTTTCAGAGAGAATTTAGAAACCAAATAAAAAAAAAATAGGCTTTCTATGGCCCACTATTTGAGAGAGAGATGGCACACCCTGGAGTCAAGACTGGCACACAAGCAGAAAAGGCAATATTAATCTCCCACTGATTTTTTTTTATTTTTTCAGGGAGACTTTAGAAACAAAATAAAAAAAATGATTTTTTCAGTAAGAATTTAGAAACCAAATTAAAAAAAATGATTTTTTCAGGGAGAATTTAGAAACAAACAAAAAAAAAATTAATAGGCTTTCTATGGCCCACTATTTGAGAGAGAGAGATGGCACACCCTGGAGTCAAGACTGGCACACAAGCAGAAAGGGCAATATTAATCTCCCACTGATTTTTTTTTAGATTTTTTCAGGGAGAATTTAGAAACCCCCCAAAAAAAATAGGCTTTCTATGGCCCACTATTTGAGAGAGAGAGATGGCACACCCAGGAGTCAGGAGTGGCACACAAGCAGAAAGGGCAATATTAATCCCCCACTGATTTTTTTTCATTTTTTTCAGGGAGACTTTAGAAACAAAATTAAAAAAAAATGATTTTTTCAGGAAGAATTTAGAAACCAAATTTAAAAAAATGATTTTTTTCAGGGAGAATTTAGAAACCAAAAAAAAAATAAAAAATGAATAAGCTTTCTATGGCCCACTATTTGAGAGAGAGAGATGGCACACCCAAGAGTCAAGACTGGCACACAAGCAGAAAGGGCAATATTAATCTCCCACTGATTTTTTTTGATTTTTTCAGGGAGACTTTAGAAACAAAATAAAAAAAATGATTTTTTCAGGAAGAATTTAGAAACCAAATTAAAAAAAATGATTTTTTTCGGGGAGAATTTAGAAACCAAATAAAAAAAAATAGGCTTTCTACGGCCCACTATTTGAGAGAGAGAGAGATGGCACACCCAGGAGTCAGGAGTGGCACACAAGCAGAAAGGGCAATATTAATCTCCCACTGATTCTTTTTTGATTTTTTCAGGGAGAATTTAGAAACCCAATAAAAAAAATAGGCTTTCTATGGCCCACTATTTGAGAGAGAGAGATGGCACACCCAGGAGTCAGGAGTGGCACACAAGCAGAAAGGACAATATTAATCTCCCACTGATTTTTTTAGATTTTTTCAGGGAGAATTTAGAAACCCAATAAAAAAAAAATAGGCTTTCTATGGCCCACTATTTGAGAGAGAGAGATGGCACACCCAGGAGTCAGGAGTGGCACACAAGCAGAAAGGGCAATATTAATCTCCCACTGATTTTTTTTAATTTTTTCAGGGAGAATTTAGAAACCCCCAAAAAAATTAATAGGCTTTCTATGGCCCACTATTTGAGAGAGAGAGATGGCACACCCAGGAGTCAAGACTGGCACACAAGCAGAAAGGGCAATATAAATCTCCCACTGATTTTTTTTTATTTTTTCAGGGAGACTTTAGAAACAAAATAAAAAAAAAATGATTTTTTCAGGAAGAATTTAGAAACCAAATTAAAAAAAATGATTTTTTCAGAGAGAATTTAGAAACCAAATAAAAAAAAAATAGACTTTCTATGGCCCACTATTTGAGAGAGAGATGGCACACCCTGGAGTCAAGACTGGCACACAAGCAGAAAAGGCAATATTAATCTCCCACTGATTTTTTTTAATTTTTTCTAGGAGAATTTAGAAACCCAATAAAAAAAATAGGCTTGCTATGGCCCACTATTTGAGAGAGAGAGATGGCACACCCAGGAGTCAAGACTGGCACACAAGCAGAAAGGGCAATATTAATCTCCCACTGATTTTTTTTTTATTTTTTCAGGGAGACTTTAGAAACAAAATAAAAAAAATGATTTTTTCAGTAAGAATTTAGAAACCAAATAAAAAAAATGATTTTTTCAGGGAGAATTTAGAAACAAAAAAAAAAAATTAATAGGCTTTCTATGGCCCACTATTTGAGAGAGAGAGATGGCACACCCTGGAGTCAAGACTGGCACACAAGCAGAAAGTGCAATATTAATCTCCCACTGATTTTTTCAGATTTTTCAGGGAGAATTTAGAAACCCAATAAAAAAAAATAGGCTTTCTATGGCCCACTATTTGAGAGAGAGAGATGGCACACCCAGGAGTCAGGAGTGGCACACAAGCAGAAAGGGCAATATTAATCTCCCACTGATTCTTTTTTGATTTTTTTCAGGGAGACTTTAGAAACCCTATAAAAAAAATAGGCTTTCTATGGCCCACTATTTGAGAGAGAGAGATGGCACAACCAGGAATCAGGAGTGGCACACAAGCAGAAAGGGCAATATTAATCTCCCACTGATTTTTTTTTATTTTTTCAGGGAGAATTTAGAAACCAAAAAAAAAAATTAATAGGCTTTCTATGGCCCACTATTTGAGAGAGAGATGGCACACTCAGGACTGGCACACAAGCCCAAAGGCCAATATTAATCTATCACTGTTTTTTTTTTCAGGGAGAATTTATAAACCCCACAAAAAAAACCTGAAAAATAAAAAGGCTTTCTATGGCCCACTATTTGAGAGAGAGAGATGGCACACCCAGGAGTCAAGACTGGCACACAAGCAGAAAGGGCAATATAAATCTCCCACTGATTTTTTTTAATTTTTTCAGGGAGACTTTAGAAACAAAATTAAAAAAAAAATGATTTTTTCAGGAAGAATTTAGAAACCAAATTAAAAAAAATGATTTTTTCAGAGAGAATTTAGAAACCAAATAAAAAAAAAATAGGCTTTCTATGGCCCACTATTTGAGAGAGAGATGGCACACCCTGGAGTCAAGACTGGCACACAAGCAGAAAAGGCAATATTAATCTCCCACTGATTTTTTTTAATTTTTTCTAGGAGAATTTAGAAACCCAATAAAAAAAAATAGGCTTTCTATGGCCCACTATTTGAGAGAGAGATGGCACACCCTGGAGTCAAGACTGGCACACAAGCAGAAAGGGCAATATTAATCTCCCACTGATTTTTTTTTTATTTTTTCAGGGAGACTTTAGAAACAAAATAAAAAAAATGATTTTTTCAGTAAGAATTTAGAAACCAAATTAAAAAAAATGATTTTTTCAGGGAGAATTTAGAAACAAAAAAAAAAAAAAATTAATAGGCTTTCTATGGCCCACTATTTGAGAGAGAGAGATGGCACACCCTGGAGTCAAGACTGGCACACAAGCAGAAAGGGCAATATTAATCTCCCACTGATTTTTTTAGATTTTTCAGGGAGAATTTAGAAACCCAATAAAAAAAAAATAGGCTTTCTATGGCCCACTATTTGAGAGAGAGAGATGGCACACCCAGGAGTCAGGAGTGGCACACAAGCAGAAAGGGCAATATTAATCTCCCACTGATTCTTTTTTGATTTTTTCAGGGAGAATTTAGAAACCCTATAAAAAAAATAGGCTTTCTATGGCCCACTATTTGAGAGAGAGAGATGGCACAACCAGGAATCAGGAGTGGCACACAAGCAGAAAGGGCAATATTAATCTCCCACTGATTTTTTTTGATTTTTTCAGGGAGAATTTAGAAACCAAAAAAAAAAATTAATAGGCTTTCTATGGCCCACTATTTGAGAGAGAGATGGCACACTCAGGACTGGCACACAAGCCCAAAGGCCAATATTAATCTATCACTGTTTTTTTTTTCAGGGAGAATTTATAAACCCCACAAAAAAAACCTGAAAAATAAAAAGGCTTTCTATGGCCCACTATTTGAGATTGAGAGATGGCACACCCAGGAGTCAAGACTGGCACACAAGCAGAAAGGGCAATATAAATCTCCCACTGATTTTTTTTAATTTTTTCAGGGAGACTTTAGAAACAAAATTTAAAAAAAATGATTTTTTTAGGAAGAATTTAGAAACCAAATTAAAAAAAATGATTTTTTCAGAGAGAATTTAGAAACCAAATAAAAAAAAAATAGGCTTTCTATGGCCCACTATTTGAGAGAGAGATGGCACACCCTGGAGTCAAGACTGGCACACAAGCAGAAAAGGCAATATTAATCTCCCACTGATTTTTTTAAATTTTTTCTAGGAGAATTTAGAAACCCAATAAAAAAAAAATAGGCTTTCTATGGCCCACTATTCGAGAGAGAGATGGCACACCCTGGAGTCAAGACTGGCACACAAGCAGAAAGGGCAATATTAATCTCCCACTGATTTTTTTTTTATTTTTTCAGGGAGACTTTAGAAACAAAATAAAAAAAATGATTTTTTCAGTAAGAATTTAGAAACCAAATAAAAAAAATGATTTTTTCAGGGAGAATTTAGAAACAAAAAAAAAATAAAAATTAATAGGCTTTCTATGGCCCACTATTTGGGAGAGAGAGATGGCACACCCTGGAGTCAAGACTGGCACACAAGCAGAAAGGGCAATATTAATCTCCCACTGATTTTTTTAGATTTTTCAGGGAGAATTTAGAAACCCAATAAAAAAAAATAGGCTTTCTATGGCCCACTATTTGAGAGAGAGAGATGGCACACCCAGGAGTCAGGAGTGGCACACAAGCAGAAAGGGCAATATTAATCTCCCACTGATTCTTTCTTGATTTTTTCAGGGAGAATTTAGAAACCCTATAAAAAAATAGGCTTTCTATGGCCCACTATTTGAGAGAGAGAGATGGCACAACCAGGAATCAGGAGTGGCACACAAGCAGAAAGGGCAATATTAATCTCCCACTGATTTTTTTTGATTTTTTCAGGGAGAATTTAGAAACCAAAAAAAAAAATTAATAGGCTTTCTATGGCCCACTATTTGAGAGAGAGATGGCACACTCAGGACTGGCACACAAGCCCAAAGGCCAATATTAATCTCTCACTGTTTTTTTTTTTCAGGGAGAATTTATAAACCCCACAAAAAAAACCTGAAAAATAAAAAGGCTTTCTATGGCCCACTATGTGAGAGACATGGCACACACAGGGATGGCACTCTAGCAGAAATGCCAATCTTAATCTTCCACAAAAAAAAAAAAACCGGACTGTCCTACAATTACTATCTCCCTGCAGTAATCTCAGCCACGTATGGCAGGCAGCAATAAGGAGTGGACTGATGCACAAATTAAATCAAAAGTGTGGACAAACAAACAAGATAGCTGTGCAGAAAGGAAGACACAACAGGATTTGTGCTTTGAAAAAAGCAGTTGGTTTGCACAGCGGCGTACACACAGCAATGCAGCTATCAGGGAGCCTTCTAGGGCAGCCCAATGAGCTACAGCGCTGAGGAAAAAAAATGTAGCTTCCACTGTCCCTGCAAACAAAAGGTGGTGTTGGACAGTGGAAATCGCTACAGCACAAGCGGTTTGGTGGTTAATGGACCCTGCCTAACGCTATCCCTGCTTCTGATGAAGCGGCAGCAACCTCTCCCTAGGCTCAGATCAGCAGCAGTAAGATGGCGGTCGGTGGGAACGCCCCTTTATAGCCCTTGTGACGCCGCAGACAGCAAGCCAATCACTGCAATGCCCTTCTCTAAGATGGTGGGGACCAGGACCTATGTCATCACGCTGTCCACACTCTGCGTCCACCTTCATTGGCTGAGAAATGGCGCTTTTCGCGTCATTGAAATGCAACTTTGGCGCGAAAGTCGCGTACCGCATGGCCGACCCCACACGGGTCGGGACGGGTTTCATGAAACCCGACTTTGCCAAATGTCGGCGACTTTTAAAAATGAACGATCCGTTTCGCTCAACCCTAGGAGGCACTATGGATGTCATAGGACCTGCGATCCGGCGATGTCCGACTTTTTATGATTGCATAAATGTGTCGTTGGCCACAGTTTTTTGCACCTTTCAAGAGAAGGACAATACTGAACAGAGGCATGACAGAGTCCAGAGTAACTTTTCTGCCTCATTATAGTGAATGGATCCATCAGGGGTTTCATCTGTCACGTCACTCGGAGATTTAAATGGAAATCCCAAAGTGAGTGCTCAGTGTAGAGCACCAGGTAAATGTAAACATAAATGTTATGTAAAATGTTACCAACAAAAGCTTCAACTCAATCCACAAAAAAAGCAAGCCCTCATTCAGGTCCCTCATCTGTTAATGGAATATAGGTGTTTACATGTTAATGGTAGCACAAAGAAATGGATTTGCAAATTTTGTAACAATTAGAAATCACTGGTCAACTTTTAACCCTTATAACTTACTGTACTAACAAAAACAAATTTTGGTTCCAAAATTGTGCTGATGAAAAGTATACATCTTAGAAATGTTATTTATTAAATATTTTGTGTGGTATAACGGTCTAATTTAAGGGCATAGGAATTCAAAGTTCAAGAACTGCAATGCTTTCAACATTTTTGCCAAATTTACGATTTTTTCACAAATAAATGCAAGTCATATCAAAGACATTTTACTGCTATCATAAAGTACAGTATGTCACGAAAAAAACATTCTGTGGGATGATAGACGGCTGTGAGGCGGCTGAGTCAGGGGGAGAAAACGGACCCCCCTCCCCCCCCCGGACTCAATACAGGTATGGCGTGCAATCTATAAAAGTAAATATTTAAGCATTATTAGGGATCAAAAACATAAGAGCCACCTTCACAGAATGCAACCTTAGTGCTGCAGAAGGTGGCTATTTTACCTTAGTAGACCCTGGGGGTGACAGTTTCTTTTTAAACACAAAAAATATTGACATAAGTTTACCATTATCATAAAGAACAATGTGTTACAAAAAAAACGTAAAATCAATGGGATATGATAAAGCATTGCAGAGTTTTTACCAGATAAGGTGACACTGGTCAGATTTTAAAAATGTTGCCTGGTCATTAAGGGGTTAATTTTCAGTTAAATTTTTGTTCAACAGTTGCCTAACACTTTTCACAGTATTGAATACTGTATTAAAGTTATTATAAAAAATGTCAGTTACATATGAAAGACAAGTTTCATAGACGTTAACTGCCTTACACAATGTGCAATCAGAATAAAAATACTTTTTTTTCAATATTTTATAGTATATTACTACTATTTATTACTATAGTGCCATTTATTGCATGGCGCTTTACATGTGAAAAGGGGTATGCATAAAGAAAGTACAATAATCTTAATCAATACAAGTCACAACTGGTGCAGGAGGAGAGAAGACCATGCCCGCGAGGGCACACAATCTACAAGGGATGGGTGAGGATACAGTAGGTGAGACCAGAGCTGGTGATGCAGCGGTTTGGTGGATTAGTTGGTACTTCAGGTCATAGGTTTGTCGGAAGTCGTAGGTCTTCAGGTTCCTTTTGAAGGTTTCCACGGTATGTGAGAGTCTGAGGTGTTGAGGTAGAGAGTTCCAGAGTAAGGAGAAAGCTTGGATGTGAGTGTGGGAAGAGGACATAAAAGGGGACTTAAGAGGGGAGTAGAGAAGGAAATCTTGTCAGGATCGGAGGCTGAGTGCAAGTAAGTACCAGGAGACAAGGTCACATATGTATGGAGGAGACAAGTTGTGGATGGCTTTGTATGCCATGGTTAGGTTTTTGAACTGCAGTCTCTGGGTAATGGGGAGCCAATGAAGGGATTGACAGAGAGAAGAGTCTGGGGAATAGCAGGGGGGACAGGTGGATTAGTCGGACAGCAGAGTTTAGGATAGATTGGAGGGGCGTGAGAGTGTTGGAGGGGAGACCACAGAGCAGGAGGTTGCAGTAGTCAAGGCAGGAGATGATGGCATGCACTAGAGTTTTTGCAGATTCTAAGTTGAGGAATGTATGAATCTTGGAAATATTTTTGAGTTGAAGTCGGCAGGATGTGGAAACGGCTTGGATATGTCGTTTCAAGGAGAGATCAGAGTTAAGAAAAAAAAAGTCCTGCATTTAAACAAATACTTTTTTGGGGATTTGGGAAACATTTTCTATTTTCCTTGTCAAATTGACTTACTCGTAACGCAGTGTAGCAACCTTTAAATTGTTCTTCAAACAAGCCCTTAGATCTTGTAAAAAAAATATAAGCTCCTAAAGCTGAAAAGATCCTGCTTTTCATTTAATGAACTGTAGAGACTCACAGTATGACTGTAGATGAACACACAATGCTCAATTCCTTGAAAAATACAGAATGATAGATAGTAGGAATATTAATTTTTAAGATTTTTTTAAGTGTAGAGAAATGTACGTATTTAGTATAGTCAAATTATTTCTTACATATTTAAAAAGGACCTGCTGGTTTTACTGATAATGTTTTTATACATACTTGTAATGCTTGGGAGCACTGTCTTAGAATTTGATTTGTTGCTCCCACTGATGTTCACTGAGTGGTTTATTGATCTGGGACTAGGACAGAAAACAATTACTTTTAGGCTGTATTCACGTTATGGCCAACATGTTTCTACTTCCTATGATTTTTGAAAAATAAAATGCAGAAAATGTAATTTGCAATTTTACCTCACTTGGATTTTTTTTTGTCTTTCAGTGTCCTATATGGTAAAATGAATAGTGCTATTCAAAATTGCAACTCATCCTGCAAAAAAAACAAGCCCTCATATGGCTACATTGGCCAAAAAGTAAAAAAGTTAGATGTCTTGGAAAAAGGAGAAAAAAACTGAATGAAAAAATTGCAAATGGCTTTGGTGTGAAAAGATTAATTAGTGTCAAGTACAAATCACCTCAGATTTTGTTTCTGAATAATAATAATAATAATAAGAATAATAATAATAATAATAAACTTAAAAGGGATGTAGTGCAGTAGTGCTCACACAATGTGACAGATAGGCAGGGACCCAAGTATGTTCAACATAAAATGTCTTTATTCCATAAAACTCACAAAAACAGGTAACCTATATCCTCCGGTTCACAGGCAGGTCTTCAAAACAGTTCATGCCCAAACCCGTTGCCATGGGCAACTGCTTGGCAGTATACCTCTTGGGTACGTCAGCAGCTTTGAGGTTCCTGGCTCTGTGTTCAACTTTACAGAAGTTGCACAGAGCCTCATGCTCTGCAGCTAGTAAAATAAAACACTGTCAAACCGAAGACAAAACTGAGAGATTAAATAGGAATCGAGGACATAGAGGCACTCTCAAAACCTGGAATGGAGGGAGAGATTCGCCCCACTACCAAACCTGCAAATCCCTCCATTAAAATCTGACTTGGTCAAGTACTTCATCCAAATCCAAACCCACTTTTACTTTGCCTTGTAATCACAGAAATTTGCAGTAATCACAATGCTCTCTTGTGGGTTTAATATTTCTCTATACGCATCCTGGGGGACACATACCAGCCCTCCTATATGATTCTCCTCACTGTCTCTCAGGAATTATCAAGGAATTATCCAAGCAAAATAATTTTATGATTTGGTAGGCGCATGGGTGCAGAACTGTTTACGGTATTAAAAGGCTGCAGGCAGATATTATTCCAGAAAGCATATTGAAAGATTGTATACATTTTCACTACACACCATACATATCACATTTATGAAGAAAAGTTAAGGTTTTCAAAAACATCTGTTTTCTTCAAAAATCTGATTGTATTTAGTATTGAATCTCATCTCTTTTATCTATATTAACTTCAGACTATGTTCCCATGGTGATTTTTTTTCTGCTGCGTATTTAAAAAAATGCAACTAACCTATTTTACTTAATAGGTGCAGAAATACCATTAGAAAATCTGCAACAACAAAAATTCACCAAAATGTTATCGTGGGAATGTAGCCTTAACACCTTCCCGACCTGTGGCACAGCATATGCGTCATGAGTCGGTGCCAATCCGACCTGTGACGCATATGCTGTTTGACAGAATGATCACGTTCCTGCAGGCCAGGTGAAAGGGTTAACTCCAATTTCACCTGACCTACAGGAACAGGGGGAGTGGTACTTCAGCCCAGGGGGGGGGTGGCTTTGCCCCCACGTGGCTACGATCGAAACTGAAACAGCCAATCAGAGCAATTTGTAATATTTCACCAGTCAAACTGCTGAAATATTACAATCCAGCCATGGCCGATGCTGCAATATCATCAGCCATGGCTGGAGACCCTGATCCACCCCCGCCACCAACTGACAGCGGCAATCTGCTGCTGCTGTTAGCCCTCCTCTCCCCTCCTTCCTGTCCTCCACCCCCCATCCTGTCCTCAGTCCCCCAGTCCTGTCCTCCGTCCCCCCGCTGTCCGATCTCACCCTTTCTGTGCCTCCCGAGTCCTGGCGTCCCTCCCGGTGCCGGCTGTCTTCAGTGATGGGCGCCGCCATCCTACAAAATGGCGGGCACAGTGCATTGGGATTAGGGTTAGGGGTTTCCACTGTTTAGGCACATCAGGGGGGTTCCAAACGTGACATGGCGCCACCATTGATTCCAGCCAATCTTGCGTTCAAAAAGTCAAATAGTGCTCCCTCCCTTCCGACCCCCGACGTGTGCCCAAACAGTAGTTTACCCAAACATAAATTGCACAACAACTTTGGGGGTCTAATTTCTCCTGTTACCCTTGGGAAAATAAAAAATTGGGGACTAAAAATGTATTTTTGTGGGGAAAAAAGTGATTTTTTTTGTTTTCACGGCTCTACGTTATAAAATTCTGTGAAGCACTTGGGAGTTCAAAATGCTCATTACACAAGTAGATAAGTTCCTTGGGGGGGTCTATTTTCCAAAATGGGGTCACTTGTGGGGGTTTCTACTGTTTAGGCACATCAGGGGCTCTGCAAACGGCACGTGACGCCCGCAGACCATTCCACCAAACTCTGCATTCCAAAACGTCACTATTTCCCTTCCGACAATGTGTGCCCAAACAGTGGTTTACTCCCACATATGGGGTATCAGCGTATTCAGGACAAACTGGGCAACAACTTTTGGGGTCCAGCTTCTCCTGTTATCCTATGTGAAAATAAAAAAAATCTTGCTAAAAAATAATTTTTGAGGAAAGAAAAATGATTTTTTTATTATCACAGCTTTGCGTTACAAACTTCTGTGAAGCACTTGGGGGTTCAAAGTGCTCACCACACATCTAGATAAGTTCATTGGGGGGTCTAGTTTCCAAAATGGGGTCAAGTGATGGGGGTTTCTGCTGTTTAGGCACATCAGGGCCTCTGCAAACACAACATGGTGTCCGCTAACTATTGGAGCAAATTTTTCATTCAAAAAGTCAAATGGCGCTCTTCCCTTTCCGAGCCCTTCCATGCACCCAAACATTGGTTTACGCCCACATATGAGGTATTGGTGTACTCAGGAGAAATTGCCCAATAAATTTTGGGATCGATTTCATCCTGTTACCCTTGTGGAAATGAACAAATTGATGCTAAAAAAAATTTTTGTGAAAAAAAAGTACTTTTTCATTTTTACAGATCAATTTGTGAAGCACCTGGGGGCTCAAAATGCTCACTATGCATCTAGATAAGTTCCTTGGGGGGTCTAGTTTCCAAAATGGGGTCACTTGTGGGGTAGCTCCAATGTTTAGGCACACAGGGGCTCTCCAAACACGACATGGTGTCTGCTAACGATTGGAGCTAATTTTTCATTCAAAAGTCAAATGGCGCTCCTTCCCTTCCAAGCCTTGTCATGTGCACAAACAGTGGTTTACCCCCACATGTGAGGTATCGGTGTACTCAGGAGAAATTGCCCAACACATTTTATGATCAATTTTATCCTGCTACCCATGTTAAAATTAAAAAATTGAGGGTAAACATTTTCTGTGAAGAAAAGTACTTTTTCATTTTTACGGATCAATTTGTGAAGCACTTGGGGGTTCAAAGTGCTCACTATGCATCTAGGTAAGCTCCGTGGGGGGGCTAGTTTCCAAAATGGGGTCAATTGTGGGGAAACTCCAATCTTTAGGTACACATGGGCTCTCCAAACACGACATGGTGTCCGCTAAAGATTGGAGCCAATTCTTCATTGAAAAAGTCAAATGGCGCTCCCTCCCTTCCAAGCCCTGTCGTGCGCCCAAACAGTGGTTACTCCCCCACATATGGGGTGTTGGTGTACTCCGGACAAATTGTACAATAACTTTTGGTGTCCAATTTCTCCTTTTACCCTTTGGAAAATAAAAAAAAATTGCTAAAAGATAATTTTTGTGACTAAAAAGTTAAATGTTCATTTTTTCCTTCCATATTGTTTCTGCTGCTGTGAAGCACCTGAAGGGTGTTAGGACTGGCGGAACGCACCAAGACAGATGATAAAGGTGCGTTCGCAGTCCGGGGTCCACCGTGCCGGTGAGAACCTGCTGCTAGCAATTAGCAGACAATATGGCGGTATACACGCGTGGGTTAAACCTCACCCAGCGTGAAGAAAGCGATCCTGTTAATTCACAGGACCGCAGTACCGCACTAGTGCGCGAGCAAGTGGTCAGCGGACTTAACCCCAGAAGGGATTGGAGCCCGATTAGACCCTTGCTGGCGTAACACCGCAACTGGGTGTGTAGAGAACCTTAAGCAATCTATGTGCACAAGAGTGCGAGCGATGCCGCACTAACGGACGCCACTAACCACCCAGACTCGGGTATGGAAAGCGCAAGGCAGGCGCACGGCGCCGTACTGGCAGGCACAGCTACAGGACGCTGTGATGTGTGTTAGTGCTGTAGGCTAAGTCGGGCGCTAGGTAGCAGCCATACACCTTCTGCGAACAGACATTCAATAGGGTAGGGGTTTCCAAGGACGACTTGCACTCACAACATACACACATAAGCAATTGTAAGAAAATACTAGCGCATGGCCGTGCGGTCATGCGCAGTTTATATAGCAGCAGCACAGGAAGTGGCCACAGCACTTTTGCCCTTCTAGGACCTGCCAAGAGGACCAATGGAATGTGCTGCAGAGACTGAGCACATGACCCTCGATCTCCAACGGGAGACCTTACGCTGGGCATGCTCAGTACATGCAGACAAGGACTTAGTCCCAGAGAAGTCCGCTCGCTGCTGACCAGCACTGACTTTAAAGGCAGAGACTGGAGAGGCAGCACTAACTCTCAGAACAGAGTGAGAATGAGCAAGACGCTGGGACCGACGTCCTTGCTGAGCAGGCTCCACTACGGCTGGACAAGAATGGGAGACCGCAGCGGAAGTGGCTCGAGATTCCCCCTGTGCAGAAGCGGGAACTCGACCCCTAACATTACCCCCCCTCCTAGGGCCCCCCCCTCCTTGGGCCTCGCTACGTTCGAAGGCAGCAATGAGCTGCGGAGCCCGAATGTGCTCAACAGGCTCCCAGGACCTGTCCTCGGGGCCATAACCCTTCCAGTCCACCAAATAAAATTTTTTACCACGCACCACCTTGCACCCCAAAATAGCGTTCACCTCATAATCGTCCGTAGACGAACCCGATGTCCCAGCAGATGACTCGGAAAAGCGGGACATATACACGGGTTTCAAGAGGGACACATGAAAGGTGTCGGTGATACCCAGGCGTGGCGGAAGGGCCAAACGATAGACCACAGGATTAACCTGCTCGAGGACCTTGAATGGACCCAAGTAGCGAGGAGCAAATTTAGTGGACTCAACTCGCAGCCTGATGTTACGGGCGGAGAGCCACACCAAGTCGCCAGGAGCAAAGGTCGGGGCGGGGCGCCGATGAGCATCAGCGGAGGACCTCATTCTCTCCTTAGAGGCCCGAATGGCATCCTGAGTGCGGTCCCAAATATCCCGTGCCTCCACAGCCCAGTCTGCCACCCTGGAGTCGGCGGAAGACACGGGCATAGGCACAGGTACCCGTGGATGCTGACCATAGTTGAGGAGGAATGGGGTTTGTCCAGTGGAGTCGGCAACGGCGTTGTTCAGTGCAAACTCTGCCCATGATAGCAAGGATGCCCAGTCATCCTGCCTGGCTGAAACAAAATGTCGCAGGTATGTGACCAAGGTCTGGTTGGCCCTCTCTACCAACCCATTCGTCTCGGGATGATAAGCGGAAGAGAGATTCAACTCAATACTGAGAAGACGACAGAGCTCTCTCCAGAACCGAGACGCAAACTGGGGACCCCGGTCACTGACAATTTTGTCTGGCATACCATGAAGGCGGAAGATATGTCTGATGAACAACGCTGCCAAGGCCCGTGCAGAAGGTAACCGCGGCAGCGGCACCAAATGCACCATTTTTGAGAAATGATCGGTGATGACCCAAATGATGGTACAGCCGCGAGACTTGGGCAAACCCACAACAAAGTCCATCCCGACCATCTCCCAGGGCCTATCTGCCACCGGCAAGGGATAGAGCAAACCAGCTGGCCTTTGACGCGGAGATTTATTTTTGGCGCAGGAGACACACGCCAGAACATAATCCCTGACATCCCGGACCATATGCGGCCACCAGTACGTCCTCGCCAGTAGCTCAGATGTCCTCTTTGTCCCAAAGTGTCCACCCACCCTGGACAAATGAGCCCAAGAGAGAACCTCCGGTCGCAAATTAATGGGCACAAAAGTCTTGCCCGGAGGCACAGACTCTAGCGAAACCGGCGCCACGGTTCTCAGGCTCTCGGAAGGGACAATAAGCCGAGGCTCCTCTTCCTCCTCCTCAGTTGACATAAGGGAGCGAGAGAGAGCGTCAGCACGGATATTCTTCTCCCCGGCGAGATAATGAAGGGAAAAGTGGAACCGGGAGAAGAACAGGGACCATCTGGCCTGGCGAGAATTTAGCCGCTGGGCTGTCTGCAAATAGACCAAATTTTTGTGGTCCGTGTAAACTTGGAAGGGAAACCGCGCACCTTCCAGAAGATGTCTCCACTCCGAAAAGGCCAACTTCATTGCTAGCAACTCCCTGTCCCTGATGGAGTAGTTCCTCTCCGCTGGCGTGAAGGTCTTGGAGAAGAAGAAGCATGGATGCTTCCGACCTTGAGCATCCTTTTGGTAGAGGACTGCTCCAGCACCAACGGACGAGGCATCCACCTCCAGTAGGAATGGCTTATCCACATCGGGACGATGTAAGATGGGAGCGCTAGCAAAGTGGGACTTAATAGAAGTGAAGGCCTTGGAGACCTCTTCCAACCACAATTTGGGATTCGCTCCCTTCTTGGTGAGGGCTACCAAGGGAGTTACCAGAGTTGAGAAGTGGGGAATGAACTGGCGGTAATAGTTTATGAACCCCATAAAGCGCTGCACCGCTTTAAGAGAATGGGGCTCTTGCCAGTCCATCACAGCCTGTAGTTTGGCAGGATCCAAAGCCAATCCCTGGGCGGAGATGATATAGCCCAGGAAAGGTAAGGACTCCTGCTCAAACACACACTTCTCCAACTTTGCGTAAAGAGAGTTTGCCCGTAGGAGGTCGAAGACTCTGCCAACATCTCTCCGGTGGGAGTCAATATCTGGAGAAAAGATGAGAATATCATCCAGATAGACTACAACCGAGGTGGAAAGCATATCCCGGAAGATGTCATTGACAAAGTCTTGAAAAACGGCAGGTGCATTACAGAGCCCGAAGGGCATCACCAGATACTCATAGTGCCCATCTCTGGTGTTAAATGCCGTTTTCCACTCGTCCCCCTCACGGATGCGAATCAGGTTGTAAGCACCCCGCAGATCTAGTTTCGTAAACACTCTAGCTCCCCGAAGCCTATCGAAAAGCTCAGAAATCAACGGCAAAGGGTACTTGTTCTTAACTGTGATAGCATTAAGACCCCTGTAGTCTATGCATGGACGTAGTTCTCCATTCTTCTTCTGCACGAAGAAGAACCCTGCCCCAGCAGGTGACACTGACTTCCTAATGAACCCTCTTGCCAGATTCTCTTGTATGTACTGAGACATTGCCTCCGTTTCCGGGAGAGATAATGGATAGACTCGACCCCGGGGAGGCTCAGCACCAGGCAAGAGATCGATAGGACAGTCATAGGGGCGATGGGGCGGAAGGGTCTCCGCCGCCTTCTTGGAGAATACGTCTGCATAAGACCAATATTGCTTGGGGAGAGAGGATAGATCTGCGGGTACCTCAGTAGTAGCAACCTGAACGCACTCTCGGTGACACCTACCCCCACATGATCCACCCCATCCCAGAATTCTGCCTGAGGACCACTCGATGTGAGGAGAGTGGTACCGTAGCCAAGGTATCCCCAACAGGACCTCATCAATACCCTCAGGAATGACGAGCAGAGAAATAATCTCCTGATGGGATGGCGACAGGGACAGAGTAATAGGGATGGTCTGATGTGTTATCTGTGCGGGGAGTGTCGACCCATTCACCACTCGTACCGTTACTGGTTGGGATAGCATAACCAGGGGTATTGCGTGACGTTGGGCGAAGGCAGAAGACATAAAATTGCCCTCCGCCCCAGAATCCACGCAGAGGTCTACCGAGTGGGAGGATGAGCCAAAGGTAATTGTCCCCTTAAAGGACAATTTGGAGGCAAACGTCGCAGTGTCTAGTGCACCTCCACCTACTACCACTAGACGCTGACGTTTCCTCGACCGCTGATGACATCTGTTGGCAAGATGTCCTGACTGTTGGCAAACCTGGCAACCCTGGAGTGCACGAGCAGTCTGGGACTTAGATCCCGCTCGTGACACCACCTTAGGTTCCTGGAACTCAGGAGCCTGAACTGGAGATTCCAAAGGTTTGGCGAAGGTGGGAGCCAGCCGAAACCTCTGCCTACACTGGGCTCGCTCTAACCTCCGCTCGTGAAAACGGAGGTCAATGCGAGTAGATACTGCTATTAACTCCTCCAGTGTGGCGGGAATCTCCCTAGTGGCCAGAGCGTCCTTAACGTGGTCAGCCAGCCCCCTCCAAAATATAGGGATAAGGGCTTTATCCGTCCACTCCAGCTCAGATGCCAGAGTGCGGAAATGGACGGCAAAAAGGCTGACCAAGGACAAGCCCTGAGTCAGTGCCAACAGTTGGAGCGCCGTGTCATGGGTGACACGAGGTCCTAGAAAGACCTGTTTCAGAGTGCTCAGGAATAACGGAGCACTCTGCACCACATGATCGCCACGCTCCCACAGCGGCGTAGCCCACTGCAACGCCCTGTCCGACAATAAGGAAATTATAAAGCCCACCTTAGCCCGCTCTGTAGGGAAACGAGAGGCCAGAAGCTCGAGATGTATTGAGCACTGACTCACGAAACCCCTACAGGACTTACTGTCACCAGAAAATTTCTCTGGTAGCGGGAGGCGAGATAGCGTCGGTACAGGAGCGGCAGTGGACAAGGTAGCTGCAGCCACACTTGCAGCCTGAACAGCGACAGCAGTAACATCCACAGCTGAGGTTGAACGCTCAAAAGCCGCCAACCTTCCCTCCAGCTGCTGGATGTACCACTGTAAACGCTGATCGTCCGCCATTTTACTAGCCAGACCCTGGCGCTAGTATTATGTTAGGACTGGCGGAACGCACCAAGACAGATGATAAAGGTGCGTTCGCAGTCCGGGGTCCACCGTGTCGGTGAGAACCTGCTGCTAGCAATTAGCAGACAATATGGCGGTATACACGCGTGGGTTAAACCTCACCCAGCGTGAAGAAAGCGATCCTGTTAATTCACAGGACCGCAGTACCGCACTAGTGCGCGAGCAAGTGGTCAGCGGACTTAACCCCAGAAGGGATTGGAGCCCGATTAGACCCTTGCTGGCGTAACACCGCAACTGGGTGTGTAGAGAACCTTAAGCAATCTATGTGCACAAGAGTGCGAGCGATGCCGCACTAACGGACGCCACTAACCACCCAGACTCGGGTATGGAAAGCGCAAGGCAGGCGCACGGCGCCGTACTGGCAGGCACAGCTACAGGACGCTGTGATGTGTGTTAGTGCTGTAGGCTAAGTCGGGCGCTAGGTAGCAGTCATACACCTTCCACGAACAGACATTCAATAGGGTAGGGGTTTCCAAGGACGACTTGCACTCACAACATACACACATAAGCAATTGTAAGAAAATACTAGCGCATGGCCGTGCGGTCATGCGCAGTTTATATAGCAGCAGCACAGGAAGTGGCCACAGCACTTTTGCCCTTCTAGGACCTGCCAAGAGGACCAATGGAATGTGCTGCAGAGACTGAGCACATGACCCTCGATCTCCAACGGGAGACCTTACGCTGGGCATGCTCAGTACATGCAGACAAGGACTTAGTCCCAGAGAAGTCCGCTCGCTGCTGACCAGCACTGACTTTAAAGGCAGAGACTGGAGAGGCAGCACTAACTCTCAGAACAGAGTGAGAATGAGCAAGATGCTGGGACCGACGTCCTTGCTGAGCAGGCTCCACTACGGCTGGACAAGAATGGGAGACCGCAGCGGAAGTGGCTCGAGATTCCCCCTGTGCAGAAGCGGGAACTCGACCCCTAACAAAGGGTTAATAAATTTTTGAATGTGGTTTTGAGCACCTTGATGGGTGCAGTTTTTAGAATGGTGTCACATTTGAGTATTTTCAGCCATATAGACCCCTCAAAATGATTTCAAAATGTAAATTTTGTTGTAAAAATTAGAAATCGCTGGTCAAATTTTAACCCTTATAACTTCCTAGCAAAAACAAATTTTGTTTCCAAAATTGTGCTAATGTAAAGTAGACATGTGGAAAATGATATTTATTAACTATTTTGTGTCACATAACTCTCTGGTTTAACAGAATCAAAATTAAAAATTTGAAAATTGGGAAATTTTAAAATTTTAGCCAAATTTCCATTTTTTTCACAAATAAACGCAAAAATTATCGACCTAAATTTACCACTAGCATGAAGCCCAATATGTCATGAAACCTCAGAACTGCTAGGATCCGTTGAAGCGTTCCTGGGTTATTACCTCATAAAGGGACAGTGGTCCCTTTAGAATTGCAAAAAATGGCCAGGTCATTAAGGTCAAAATAGGCTGGGTCATGAAGGGGTTAAATGGAATCTGTCACCACTATATAAACTATCAATATGTTCATACCGGATATATACTGCTGAAAAAATCCTGCCTGCATGTGTCATATCAGATGCCTTGTTGTTGAGAAATCATCATTTATCCCTTTACGTACATGACCTCTTCCAGGCTATGGGAAGGATGCTGCCTGAAAGATAACTCTGACTCCAAAGCTTATTTTAGATGAAGGGGGAGTTACTAATAGTGTTGAGCGATACCGTCCGATACTTGAAAGTATCGGTATCGGATAGTATCGGCCGATACCCGAAAAGTACCGGATATCGCCGATACCGATACCAATACAAGTCAATGGGACACCAAGTATCGGAAGGTATCCTGATGGTTCCCAGGGTCTGAAGGAGAGGAAACTCTCCTTCAGGCCCTGGGATCCATATTAATGTGTAAAATAAAGAATTAAAATAAAAAATATTGATATACTTACCTCTCCGGAGGCCCCTGGACATCACCGCTGGTAACCGGCAGCCTTCTTTGCTTAAAATGAGCGCGTTTAGAGCCTTCCATGACGTCACGGCTTCTGATTGGTCACGTGCCGCTCATGTGACCGCCACGCGACCAATCACAAGCCGCGACGTCATTCTCCGGTCCTAAATTCCTAGAATGAGGAGTTTAGGGCCTGAGAATGACGTCGCGGCTTGTGATTGGTCGCGTGGCGGTCACATGAGCGGCACGCGACCAATCTGAAGCTGTGACGTCATGGAAGGCTCTAAACGCGCTCATTTTAAGCAAAGAAGGCTGCCGGTTACCAGCGGTGATGTCCAGGGGCCTCCGGAGAGGTAAGTATATCAATATTTTTTATTTTAATTCTTTATTTTACAAATTAATATGGATCCGATACCGATTCCTGATGCCACAAAAGTATCGGAACTCGGTATCGGAATTCCGATACCGCAAGTATCGGCCAATACCGCAAGTATCGGCCGATACCCGATACTTGCGGTATCGGAATGCTCAACACTAGTTACTAATGTGATGTGTCATTGATACCAGTGTTATCAGTGAACTGCATATTGGCCGCTGTCTGCTCTCCTGATCTCACTAGGGAGCTGTATGTGATTCTAATGGCCACATCTGCAGGTTCCTCTCAGCTCTGGCTTCAAGCGCATAAATAAAAAGTACAAAACAGCTGAGCTCAGAGAGAAGCATAAAATGTATTTGCTAGAACACAAAGTTAATTTCTTCTGTGCAGTGTTAGTTACTTGTAGAGCGTCAGCTAGGACCCTGGGATACTCCGGCAGGTGGTCATTAAAGGGGTAGTCACAGTGGCAGTGACAAGGTCCGTGGCACTGGGCATCCAAGTTAAAGGGAAAGTTTTTAAAGGGGTTGTTTTGAATAAAGAATGTTCATGACGCCACCTGTGGTTTTTGTTCAGGGATGACCAATGATGTTAAAAGGGGTCCACTGGGATGATGGTACTGCAGCATGAATGGTATGGCTTCCCACAGGTGAAACTTGATCCCCAGGGCTCCAGGTATAGTGGGTAAAGATGACAGATGGTGTAGTGCCGGAAAGAATTGGAGAACACAAAGTTGCAGTCTCTTTACCTTTTACTGATGGCATACACTCACAGTCCAGGGTGCGGATCACAGGTGATGGCGGGGTCCGGGCAGCATGGAAGCGATTAAGAGTCCCTTTAACCAGGCTGGGTTTAAAGCCTTCCTTACTGCACTGTACTGTGCATTCCTTGCTCCCTGAATCTTCTCACAAGGTACTCTCTCTCTCTTTGTCCTGGGACAGTACCGCATGGCAGGCAACGCGAGCCTTTTCACAGGTGTCTCTGCTGCAGCGACTCTGGGCTCTATATCTTGCTGTGCCTTCAGTGTAGTTGTGGACAGGCAACTTTAAATCTCCTGCCCTCTGGTCTCTGCTGTGTGGCATAGTCCCTCACAGCCTCGGACTCCTGATATCCGGTTCCTGTGCTTCAGCGTGGCGGGAGCTCCGTCGCAGCTCCCCTCCAGCTCCTCACTTCTCCTGCATAACATATATAGGAAAGAACATATATAGGGAAGTTCCCCTGAAATCGTGTCTAGAGTTCCCCCTTCTGGCCTGGAGTGAGAACATGTTGCATGTATGTGTTACCTGTTAAAGGGATCCTCCTCGCTTCCAGGCATGGCATCACCCTCCCTGAAAGGAAGGTAATTGATAGTGACCTGACCAGAATCACTATGCTTGCTACCACTGGTGTAGTGCACTCTCTTATTGCTATGCTACTGGTGATTCTACGTAGCACAAATATACCTGATTTTCTACAAGTATTTCTACTCACTGTGTTCATGACAGATTCATCGATAGCAGGGGGTGGGTTCTCTTGCTCCACTGCTGGTGTGACATCTGCTGCTTGAGCCCGCTGGTGTAGTGTCTTTTCTACTTCAGGTTGATTTTGAGTCATATTTCTTTATGGTACTTCCAACTGGGTAAAGGTCAAAACAAGCACTACTAAGGTTTGATTTACTTGAGTTCATGACTAGCGAAAGTCTCCAAGAACGGTATGGATTTTCTTTTCCACCTCTTCTGTGGTTTGAGGGCTATCTTGGTCTTTCTCTTTGTCTCGCAGTTAGTCAGGGCATACCTTCAGATGATCTCTTGATACCGTTGTTGAGGTTTCTCCTCCATCTTTGCTTATGAGGCACACATTGGTGTTATCAAAGTTTGACAGTAAGACGGTGTAAGGTCCAGCTTCCAACTGGTCATCAAGTTTATGGATTATTTTTTTTCTTTTTAGAACTTGTTCTCCAGGTGACAAGGAAACTGCAGGGGCATGCTGATTGTAGTTTCTCTCCTGCCTCTGTCTTGAATGGGACAAACTACTTTCTATGCATTCTTCAGTAAGTCAATTACCACCTGGTTCATCTTCTCACACATACCATTTGTCTCTGGGTGGTACGGTGTTGTCCTGATCTTCTGGCATCCATACAGGTTACAGAATTCCTGGAACACTTCTGCTTCTAAGGCTTGGCTTTGGTCAGTGAGTACCTTTTCAAAGTAACCATGTGGTCGACAAAAGTGTTGTTGGAATACCTTGGCTGCCGTCTATGCTGTTTTGTCCTTGAAAGACACAATTACAAGGAACCTTGAGTAATGGTCCACTATGGTCAGGGTGTAGATATAGAATGAATGAATTGGGGTTAGCTTCACATGAACCAAAGCTACCAGTTCAAATGGCTGTTTTGTGACTAAGGGCAGTAGGGGAGCCCTCTGGCTGTTGCAATCTTTCCTGCACAGTTTGCAGGGGCCACATTCTCGGCACCACGTCTCAATGGCTTTTCTCATGCCAATCCAGTAGAATCTTTCACGAAGAAGAACCTCTAATTTCTTCCATCCGAAGTTTCCTGCTCCATCTTGTTACGCTTCCAAGACTATTGGTGCATCCTTCCTCGGGACTACCACCTTCCAAACCAGCTCGTGAGTGCATGGGTTGATATTTCTCTGACACCACTTACCCTCATAGATAAACAGTTTGCCCATCTCCTTCCACAACTGTTGTGTCTCTGGTGGAGCATCTGGACCAGTGCGTGATTCAGCTTGTGTCAACAGCTCTTTTACCAGGTGGACCGCTGGATCACTATCCTGTCTTTCTGCCCATCCATGGTGGGGCAATGGGTTCAGCATAGCCTCTTGCTTTTCATTGTGCTTGTTCTTGACATAATGAGAGCACTGGTTCACCTCGGGGCAGTGGGAGGCTAGTAACTCAATCTTTTCGAGTGCTTCTGGTGCTTCTCCCTCTAATGGTAAATTGAGCATTCTGGACAGCACATCGACATTTGCATTCTTGTGCCCTGCACTGTACTTAATGGTAAGCTCATAGTTGGACAATGGGCCATCCAACGCTGTTCCAATGCCATTTCTAGGTGAGTCAGCGGATTGTTGTCCATGAAAACAGTGAACTTTGCGGAAGCCAGGTAGTGCTTGAATCGCTCTGTTACCACCCAGACTATGGCGAGGAACTCCAGCTTAAAGGAAATATAGTTGTTGGTGTTCCTTTTGGTGAGACAAAACTTCCTGCTGGTGTAGGCAATCACTTTTTTCTGTCTTTCTGCACCTGGGACAGCAGGGCTCCCAATCCCATGTTGCTGGCATCTGTGTAGAGTGCAAACGGTTGGTCATAGTCAGGGTAGGCCAGTACTTCATCTCCCATGAGAGCCAATTTCAACTGAGTGAAGGATCCTTCCAGCCTGTCGTTCCACTCGAATGGAGTATTCTTACTCTTTGCCTTCTTGAATTGGCCCACTAACAGGTCTTGCAGGGGTGTGGCTATCTTAGTGGGGTCCTTGATGAATCTTCGGTAGTAGCCTACCAACCCAAGGAACTGCCGTACTTCATGAATGGTGATAGGTTTCGGCCTGTCCCTGATCACGTTGACTTTGTCAGGGTCTGGTGCCACACCTTCGGTGCTTACCACATGACCAAGGTACTGCACTTTGGGCTTCAACAGGTGGCACTTAGATGGCTTCACTTTTAGGCCATAATTGGACATGGCTTCAAACACCTCAACCAGGTGCTTCAAGTGGTCTTCATAGGTCTTGGAGAAGATGATGACATCATCCAGGTACAACAGAACGATTTCAAAGTTCTTGTGCCCAAGACAGCACTCCCTCATCCTCTGGAAAATCCCTGGTGCATTGCAAAGTCCGAATGGCATGTAGTTGTATTTGGAGAGGACCATTGATGTCATGAAGGCAGTCTTCTCTTTATCTGCCTCTGCCACGGGAACCAGCCAATACCCACTAGTGAGATCTAAGGTGGAGAAATAGTTAGCAGATTTTAAGGCAGCTAATGACTGTTCAATTCTGGGTAACAGGTAGGCATCCTTATGTGAAATGTGGTTAATCTGCCTGTAGCCAACACACATCCTCATTTCACCATCTTTCTTTCTAACGAGGACTAATGGCGCTACCCAGGGCCTACAACTGTCTCTGATCACCCCAGCCTCCTTCATCTCCCGTCACATACTTTTGGCACATGGGTAATGAGCTGAAGATACAGGCCGGTACCTCTCTTTAATGGGTGGATGATCTCCAGTGGGGATATGATGTTGAACCCCTTTTACCTGCTCAAAACCTTGTGGGTGTTTGCTGAATACCCGCTTGTATTCCTGGACCACCCGGTAAGCCCAATGCTTTTGGTGTAAAGGGGTAGAATCAGTGCCTACGTACAACTTCTAAAACCAATCGTCCAACTGTCCTGCAGAGCCATTGTCCTCCGTCTGGTCAGATGAGACCAAGGGTTCTGCTGCTTTAATTGCATTGTCACGAACAGTGAACAGTTTAGCAAGGGTGATATATCTGGGTAAATGGACCTCTTTCTCTCCACAATTAAGGATGCATACTGGTACCCTCCCCTTGTGGACATCAACCACCCCTCTGGCTGTCTGGATGGTGGGCCTACTATCCTAATTGATGTGGTACGCCATGGAGCCTTATTTTGTTGGTGTGGCTGCTCCTATGCTCTATTAGCTTTTGGCATAATTATTCAATTGGATCCGTATGCATGTGGAGTTATCAGCTCACCTATTTTGGTTATCTATAGACATATATGTACCCTTTGTACGGCTTGCCTGACCATTTTGCTTGTGCATGGCACTAGTGTTGCCTTTCTTTTTTCTTTATCTGTTTTATTGTTGTCTGTATTGTTGTATTTATATACTCTTTTAGATTTCTGTCTTCAATAAAATTGTTCATTGTAGCTCATGTGTCTATTCTTTATTGGTTTTCTCATTGCTAATGAAGATGGCATGACCTACAGTGCTCAGTGATTGGCTATAGGGTTGATTTACTCTGCAGTTGTACTGTCATAGCCAGTAAACAGAATATGGCAGGAAAGGGGTGAGAAATCACTGGACCCAGGAATAGCGATTAACATGTGATTTCATTAATTTAATCCAGTATTGGAAAATACAGGCTGCGAAAAACTCATTAAGGTTGTCAGCACGGTGGCTCAGTAGTTAGCACTGCAGCCTTGCAGTGCTGAGGTCCTTTGCTCAAATCCCACCAAGGACAACATCTGCAAGGAGTTTGTATGTTCTCCCCGTGTTTGCGTGAGTGTTTCTTCTGGGTTCTCTGGTTTCCTCCCACATTCCAAAGACATACTGATAGGGAATTTAGATTGTGAGCCCCATCAGGGACATCGATGATAATGTGTGCAAACTGTAAAGTGCTGTGGAATATGTTAGCGCTATATAAAAAATAAAGATTATTATTATTGTACTATATATTATTCACACTTTGAATGAAAATCAAGTATGCATAAAATCAGTATATGTTAAAAGATTAGCAAGATTTTTAATATTTAGATATATATAATTGGTAAGTTTTCATGTTTGGTCAAAGTTGGAAAATCAAAGTCATTGTCTTGGTTTTCCAGCTCTGCTGTACTTGGTGTTGATAAAGTAGTATGATATATCTTAACATTTACATGTAAATATATAATTCACATACTGTATGCATATTTCACATTCAATGCATTAATCCCTAAATTGTTAAAATATCAGTATAGGATTTTTTATTTATTTGTCATGTGCCTTATTTCAATGGTTTCCATTTTTCTGGCAACTTAATTTACTGATGTTTTTGCCTTTTACCAGAATTCATCAGATTAAGTGTATGTATCCAGGTTTGTAGCTGTGCAATATTTAGCACAATTCATTAGCTAAGTGGTTTTCTACATTAGACCATATCTTCACGTAACTCAAGCAGAATTGGGTTGTACTCAGTTATGGCTCTCAGAATACATACCAGTCAATTTAGGTCAAGAGCTTGATTGGATTGTTCTGTGCTTTTGTTAAATGGACATAGGACTGATTTACACCTAATCATGCTGGGAAAGAAGGCTCTCAAAAAAAAATATTCAGTGCAGAGCAATTGTGTAAAATATTAACAGCTTCAATTCCCAGTCATTTGCATGTGTCATCTTAAATTGCAAATGATTTCAAATTGGACTATCAGGTATTATATACGGTACTTGATAATAACATTTATGCAACAGTTCAATAAAAATTGTCAGCACCCAATGATATGCTTTAGTTTTACATTTGTATTTAGGTGGAAGCTTTTACTCATACATATAGAAAATCATTTTATGGGGATAAACATTCACAATTACTATTCTTGTCATTCATGGTACCTGAAAATATTGTTGCACATTTTTCCTGGAAAGCAATTTTGTCTTCCCTTTTGGTAATAACTTTGGTTCTTAACATGCATTTTAGTCATTTTCTGTTATCATAATGAAGTCATATAGATGGGGTATATTACATTGTCATCCTTCTTAAAAGGAGTCGGTCAGCAGGTTTTTGCTACCTCATCTGACAGCTAGCTGATGTAGGAAAAAAGATCCTGAATTCAACAAGGAACAACTTAATTTACTGGGTGCAACCATACTGACGGAGTCACAGTTTTTAGATTTAGGGATGGCTTTGGGACATCAATGCAATGCAATGATTAGCAATGCAGCAGAGCTGAGAAAGCTAATCCTGCCCCATCAGGCTCTCTATTTACCTAGCATAGACAGTGAGATGGTGAGCTTCTAATTACACAAGAGGGCAGAGTTGTAGGATTACTCGCAAGTAGTGTTGAGTGATACCGTCCGATACTTGAAAGTATCAGTATCGTATAGTATCGGCCGATACCCGAAAAGTATCGGATATCGCCGATACCGATACCCGATACCAATACAAGTCAATGGGACACCAAGTATCGGAAGGTATCCTGATGGTTCCCAGGGTCTGAAGGAGAGGAAACTCTCCTTCAGGCCCTGGGATCCATATTAATGTGTAAAATAAAGAATTAAAATAAAAAATAATGACATACTTACCTCTCCGGAGGCCCCTGGACATCACCGCTGGTAACCGGCAGCCTTCTGTGCTTAAAATGCGCGCATTTAGGGACTTCCATGATGTCATGGCTTCTGATTGGTCGTGTGCCGCTCATGTGACCGACAAGCGACCAATCACAAGCCGCGACGTCATTCTCAGGTCCTAAATTCCTAGAATGAGGAGTTTAGGGCCTGAGAATGACATCGCGGCTTGTGATTGGTCGCGTGGCGGTCACATGAGTGGCACGCGACCAATCAGAAGCCGTGACATCATGGAAGTCCCCAAACGCGCGCATTTTAAGCACAGAAGGCTGCCGGTTACCAGCGGTGATGTCCAGGGGCCTCCGGAGAGGTGAGTATGTTAATATTTTTTATTTTAATTCTTTATTTTACACATTAATATGGATCCGATACCGATTCCCGATACCACAAAAGTATCGGAACTCGGTATTGGAATTCCGATACCGCAAGTATCGGCCGATACCCGATACTTGCGGTATCGGAATGCTCAACACTACTCGCAAGCCTGATAGTCACAGCAATGATAACCACCAGGTGATTAAACTTTCTGTCTAAATAAACAACACATATGGTCTGATATATTTCACTAAATTCAGTGTTTTAACCCTTACCTCATGTGGTCCTCAGATTAGAATGTAAAAACCTGCTGATAGATTCCCTTTCAATTGATCAATGACGGCTTGTTATGTCAGTGTATGTGTAAACTTTTTCACTGATTTCAATTGGATTCTTCTCATGCTTAGGCAGTTTAACATAAATGATTCTTCTGGCTATGCTCATTTTTGCATTGGTATGTGAGTGCGGCCAGTGACCTCAACTGATACATGCCAGATTGATCTGCAATTGATCATACTGTAGAATTGAGTGAATATATTACTAAGTACAGTAATTGTTATTCGATTAAAAACAAAAATTCTGCTTTTGTCAAAATTCCGATTTTTTGTAAATTGCTTGCTAATTGGCTGGTGCATAAAAATCAATCAATAGGTTAAAAATACCCTTGTGATCACTTTACCACTCACATCTTGGGTCTCTCTGCTCAGTATTGTCACCAGTCCGGCCCTTGTTCCATTTTCCGATCGCCACCAAGATTGCTAAATCCCCGTGCCTCTCATTGTTTGTGATGATTCTGCATATGCATGAGCAAAGTCCAGTGCATGTTCTGTGTACTTGCAATGAACTGTCCCAGACTAGCATGACAGCCACTGTATTCAGCAGTCATGGTGACAATAAGAAGTTGTGATGAGAAACTAGATACATGACAGTGAGGGACGTAAGAGGTGAATGCTATGGCAATCAAGATTCGTTTGTTTTGCTTTCCCATTTTTTACTATTGGGTCTAAAACATCTCAGAGCATAAGTGACATTCAATTTATGGATAAAAACTTATCTGTGAATAAAATGTTCCAAGAAAATCTGCATGAAATAGTGAATTTTAATTTTTCCTGATCTGCTCATTTCTGACAAGCACATATCCATATATATGATATCTGTGGCGCCACTCATCTGCAAAAGAAAAATTAAGTAGAATTTTGGTTTAAATATGATGGAACCTTTAAGTCAATGGTAATGTTTAGGATTCAGAATTTTTAAGTTATTCTATAGGATCATTGAGGATCTGTTATTGAGTAGAACCAAAGCTATAGAATACATCAGCAATAATTTTTTATCCTAACTCACTGGTGGGAATGAAAAATGTTGAGTAGAGATGAGTGAATTAATTTGATGCAAATCAAATTCATGACCAACTTTTGTTAATTTGTTAATTTGCTGGACCTAGCAAATTAAAAAAAACTTTTGTGATTCAATTCCTGAAAATTTCCAAAAATACTCATCACTATTTTACACAATGCAGAAGATTTTATCAGCTGCGAGGACTATAGTGACCTCATGCACAAATGGATGAGCTGTCACATCACATAGTATAGATGCACCGCACGTTCCCTTTTGATTTGGCTACAACAGCTGGAGGAATAGCCAGCTTAAGTCCAAGGCGCCAACAAATTGGATCTTGTCCATCATGCTTCTATTGCATGGACCCGCAGCATTCCTGGCAGACACGTCCATTGATTCTGTGAATCAAGAGGTCTGCCGGGCTATCGAATGCAGCAAGACGAACATTGTGGCTCAAGGGCAGTCTGGGAGATCTGCAGTCATGAACAAGTTAAGTTCCATACCATGTGATGGCCAGTTTTTGCTTGGGAAAAAGCTGGATGACATCCTGGAAGGGCTTTCCAGGCTTCTCAGGGGTGCCTGGAAGGTCTTCGTTTCCAAAGAAAAATATTAATAGGGGACGACATCCGGGAGAGAGAAGGAAGTGGGAAGGTAGAAGTAAAATAGAGTACAGATTCATATTTGGCATTTCTTCCTCCACTTCCAAGAAGTCCTCATAGTGACACCAGATCAGCAGTAGAGGGAGGCTTTCACTTTTTATTCAGGAGAATAGCAGTCTGCATAGAGATCACTGAAAGGGCTTTCAGAAACTCCCTCATACGGTGGACAGACAGGGCAAATTTAACATCAGAGGTCCCATGAGTGAGGCCAGTAAATGACATAATCATGACAGATGCAAGCATCTCAGGTTAGGTTAGGCACACTTGAGGAGTCAGTCAATTCAGGCATCTTGGACACCTCCCAAGCAGTGAAGGTCATCAAATCTAAAGGAATTGTGGGAGGTGGAAAGGGCTCTAGAAAACTTTTTTCTTCATCTCCTGGGTTGCCACATCCATATTATGTTGGAACACTGTGCCACAGCGGCGTATATCAACCACCAGTGGGAACAATGTCCCACTCCCTAATGGAAGCGGCAAACAGCATCCTCCAGATAGCAGAACAGCATCTTTTGTCACTTTCAGAACTATACAAAAGGGAGCGGAAAATGTTGAGGCATACTTTCTAAGCCACAGCAGACTGAAACAGGGGGAATGGGTCCTGAACCCCTAAATCTTCCAGCAGATAATCCATCTCTTGGGATTGCCAGAGAAAAATTTGTTTTCTGACAGACACAGCAGAAAGTTAAAAAGGTTCTGTTCTCTGAACTCCAGGGAAAACCTATTTACAGTAGCCTTTCCTCCAATAGCAATGGTTACAGTGATCATGAAAAAATCAGGGAGGATCAGGCGAGAGTAATTATGATTGTGCCCTTCTGGCCAAAAAGACCATGGTTTCCCCTGCTAAGGACAATGTCACTGTCTGATCCATGGATCCTGCCAGAGATCTCAGACCTTCTTATGCAGGGGCCAATATTCTACACTCACGTAAAGACTTCCATCTAGCAGCATGGAATTTGAAAGGCTAGTACTGAGTAACTGGGGGTTTTCACAAGGTTTAGTTTCCATCTTGCTAAAAAGTAGAAAACTCATAACAACGAGAATCTGCAGGTCAAAAGCCTTCAATAAGTCCTATCCTAGAGTTCCTTCAGACGGAATTTGAGCTCGGGTTGGCCACTAGTACCCTTAAGATTCAGGTGTCTGCTTTGGGCGCATTGTAAAGTTGTAACCTGGTGGCTAATACTTGGATAGCAAGGTTCATAAAATCCGGTGATAGATCTAGACCAGTTCCAATCCTTAGGGTTCCCCCTCAGGATCTGAGCTTGGTACTAGAGGCTTTGACCAAAGAGCCATTTGAATTGGTACAGGAATTATGTTATCCTCAAAATAATCATATTAGTGGCTCTGACATCAGCCTGTAGGGTGAGTGATTTACAGGCCATTTCTATAAATCATCAAAAGTCAAGAGATTGTCCTACTCTCCTTCTGAAATATTCCTAAGAATTTGTGAGAGAGTAAGTTTCATAATCTTGATGTTTGAAGGGGACTGTTACAGTATTTATCTGTGACTAGCCAGTGGATGAATGCCCAGTCCCTGTTTGTAACCTTCAAGGGTAGTAGAAAGGGTTATGGGATAACAAAAGGTACCATTGCCAGATGGATTAGGGAAGCCATTAGTTTAGCTTACACTGCTAGTGGTGCTCTCATCACTAACAGCATCAAGGCTCATTCCACCAGAGCCATGGCGACCTCCTGGGCAGAGAAAGCGAAGGTATCAATTGGAAGAAAAGGAAATGTGTTGGCACATTCACCTAGGATGTACTGTAAGTAAAATCTTTCTTTATTGAAAAATAGAATAAAACATGGTAAAATGAAACCTCAGCAAACCTGATGCATTTCTGGCGTATACAATACTCTTATTCATAGTTCACCTATGAATAATTGATATCTAAATATACATATTCTCCAACATAAATTTTTAGTTTTAGCCTCAACTATTTTTTTTTTCATTTTTGCAAGAATAGCAGGAAAAATGGAACTCAAAATTTGTTGCGCATTTTCCCTGAGTACACTGATACGCCATATGTATTAGGGTGCCATGACACATTGGAAGAGCTCATGAGGTGCCAGAACAGTAGAAAGCCCCAATAAGTGATCTCATTTTACAAAGTACACCCCAAATAAATTCATCTAGGGTTGCAGTGAGCATGTTGACAACACATGTGCCTCACAGATATTTAAACCATTGGGTGGAGAAGAAAGAATAATGATGCTTTTGAAACTAAAATGTTGTTTTATCCTCTATTTTTTAGCTTCTTGAGCAATAACAGGAAAATAGGGACCTCAGTTTATTTTGCAATATCTCCTGAGTGCGCCAATACCCTACTTGTAATCGGGAAATACTTTTCAGGCACAGTGCAAAGCTCAGAAGAAAAGGAGCATCATATGACAGTGCAGATTTCCCTGTCATAGTTTGTGAGTGCCATGACTTGCTGGTGTGTCAAAAAAGCAGAACCCCCATAAGTAACCCCATTTTACAAGTCACACCTCTCAATGAATTCATTTAAGGGTGCAGTGATCATATTGAAACTATGGGTGTGTCACAGAATTCTATACCATTGAGCAGTGAAGAAAAAAGAATTACCTTTTTACAATAAAAATTTTGTTTTAGCCCCAAATTTCACATTTTCACAAGGGGAAAAGGGGAAAAATGGCATGAAAAATTGTACAGTACTGCTTAGCCACACAGCGAGACTTGGGAAGGACAGAGCGCTATTTGTTGAGCGGAGCACAGATTTTTCTAAAATAGTTTGTGGACACCATAAACAGAGTTCCTGAGCCCCTTTATTTTGGAAATTGTACACCTTTGGAACTTTATCTACAGGTGTAGTGATATTGACTTCATGAGTGTTTTACTGAAACAAGCAGCAGTGGATTCTGCTTTGCGAAAATTGCAAATTTAATGCCCAATATGTTGTAGTGCCAGTACATTATACCCAGCTCATGCTTCTAGAGATACACACCTGTAAATTAGGAAAGCTTTCATCGCTACAGAAATGCCTTATTTGTGGATGCTAAATGTGGTTTAGGCACACTGCGAGGCTCCGAATGGAGATGGAAATTTGGATTTAGGAATGTAGAATTTGAATAATTTCTGTTGGGGTTGAGGAGCCATTTCGCCTTTCCAAAGCCTTTGTACACCAGTAATGTGTAAGTCCCTTACATTTCTTTTGACAAATAACCGATGTGGGTGAGGGAATTGCTGTTTTTGTGGATTGATTTGAAGCTTTTGCTGGAAACGTTTTATATAACATTTTGGATCACATTTATCCTGAACACTACACTGAGCACTTACTTTGGCGTTTCCATCTAAATCTCCACGTGATGTGATTCAAGTGAAACCATCAAGGGATTCATTCACTATAATGAGGCAGCAGATTTACTCTGGACTCCATCTGGCCTCTTTTCAGCATTGTCCTTCTTTCTGGAAGTACACAAAACTGTACACCTAAAATGATGGACACCGCCGGATCATAGACCAGACGGCCTCCACATTGACCCCATCTGTCTCATTATAGGGAATTTTTCACAAGGGTTCAGTCTGAATCATGTATTTTAGAGATAGACATAGAGACGCCAGTGTAGACACTCAGCGTTTACCACTCGATAAATGTGAGTCAAGCCTTACTGCAAGCTTTGGAAGGCAGAATGAACAAATCAACAGCAGGTGAAGAATCCTTTTATATAATTTCAAAACACTCTTTTTTTTGGTGATTACTTTGTATCTCCGTTCTTACTGCACCCCCCCACACACAAATGATACACCATTTGAAAGGTAAACTTGCCCCCCTTCAGCAAGAAAATAGCATGATGTGATCACAAAATACACTTTAAACATTAATTTTCATAAACCTGTACTAAGGAAAATGACCTGCAGGTGGCACCACACTACCCCAAAGCATACTAATACAAAGCTGAAACAAATCCTAACCTTTGCCTTGGGGGCTTTCCAGATTGACAAACTCATTGCCCAGTCAATTTCAAGCAGGTACATATAAAATATTTGCTACATACCTGGAAGTAGAATAAAGTAAAACTTTAACTGTTTAAGACTTCTGCTTTAAAACTGAAGATATAAATGAATGCAGACTGAAAGGGACCAGACACGTTCGGAACCATCAGATTTTCCATATTATTGGACAGTCATTGAAAAGTCTATTTCCTTCTAAGGTTGCAGCTTATTGGTGACCAGGAGTCACCTCTGGTTCCAAGTGCAGAAATGTTCCCTGAACAGTAACCTGTATGTCATCCGTGTGCAGTGCGAGGATGCGATTTTCTCCCATGTAAGCATCCGTGTGACATCCGTATGGTGAGATTTTCTCGCCAGCTTGTAAAATGGACATATAATGGATCCATTGGCTCAAATATTCGTGAAAGCAAATATATAGTCTAAATACATATATATATATATATATATATACACATATATATATATATATACATACTATATATATATATATATATATATATGTCAGTGAGATTCATACCTCTTTGTGTTCATCATCTCATTAAATACATTTACATTTGACCAGCTTAACTTTCCTGAAATTGCCAGCGCCCCTGACAACCAATGTGCGAAAATTTTGCATGGCCCAACTAGTTGACTTTTTATATTTATGCCTTTTCTTCAGTGATATAAGTGAGTAGACCATTTTATTCTTCGGGTCGGTGTGATTACCTCGATACCAGATTTTTTTTTTCTGTTTTGCTACTGTCACACTAAAAGAAATTTTTTATGGCAAAAACTAGCATCTCCAGCTCTAATTTTCCTATATTTCTGCTAACAGAGTCATGTGACTTCTTATTTTTTTGCAGCACGAGTATTGGTACCATTTTTGGTAACAATTTTTTTTTATCACTTTCTATTCTGATTTTTGGGAGGCAGAATGAGCAGAAAACAGGAATTCAGTAATTGTTTTTTTCAATACCATTCTGCTTGCTGGAAAAGTGATCTGGCAGCTTTATTCAGTACAATCACAGCGATACCATATTGATATCTCTTTTATGTTTTGGTACTTTTACACAATGAAAACTATTTTATAAAAATATCGTATTTTTAATATCACTTTATTCTGAGAGCTATAACCTTTTTATTTTTCCTCTCATGCAGCTTTGTGGCAGTTTTCTTTTTTGTAGGACAAGATGTCGATTTTATAGATACCTTTTTTTATATTTGTCATCTTCATCGCGTTTTCTTCTTTACGTTTGATGGAAAAAGCATATTTTGCCTTTTTTATAACAATGTTTACTGTAGGGGTTAACTAGTGTGACAGTTTTATAGGGCGGGTCGTTGCGGACGCAGCGATACCAAAAGTGTATTTTTTTTGTTCCTTTTTTAAACATAAAAATACAATTATTGGGGTATAATGTATCATTTTTTATTATTTTGCGATTTTATTAAAAAAAGAAAAATATTTTTACTTTATTTTCACCTTTTTACTCCATGGCACTTTCACTTCCACAATTCTGATCGCTGTTATAAAGCATTGCAATATACGAGCAAAGTATTGCCTTTTAATTTGTCAGTGCTGCATTGATGCAAGCTCTTTAGACAATGCTTTGCACATGGTCTTAAGAGTTTGCCATAGCCTGGTCATTCGGATGTCATCCTGACGACCTCTGGTCACCATGGTAATAATCTGGCCCTCGTGATGGCTTCGTAGGGACAGTGATCGGAAAGGAGAGAGAGTCTCCCCTTTCTCCCTGCCTTATAAATACTGCTATAGTAGCACTTAGGAGGTGAGGCTAGGTTCACATTGCGTCAGTGGGTGTCCGCTAACGGACTCCGTTACATGGCGCAATTAACGCTATGTAACGGATCCGTTAGCGCACCCATTGACTGCAATGTGCTAACGGATCCTTAACGCATCGCAAACGTATGCCATTTTTGGCATGCGTCTGCGATGTGCCGTTAGTTTTGGACAGACCTCGGACGCTGCTTGCAGCGTTCAGGGTCCGTTCCTCGCTAGCGCAGATTGGGCATCTGGCTAGCGGGATTGCCGAACGCAATCCCTTTTTGGACATTGCGTTAGCGCAATCCGTTAGTGTATCCGCTAAACGGATTGCACTAACGCAATGTGAACTTAGCCTAAGACTGCGGGGAAGGGTGCGGACACCACTCTTGGCAGTGAGAGCTGGGTGTCAGCTATGATGTTAGCTGAACACCTGGTGGCGATCCTGTGACTGTGTGATCGCCATGACATATGTCCAAGGTCGGAAAGGGGTTAAGTTGAATTTATAGAACTATGATAAAAATCATCTGACCAGTCAGATTATAAAAGCAGTCATAAATGAGAATTTCCCAGTGGAAGAAGTTTTAGCTCATTGGACATTTTAGATGTAAACTTTTCCAAATGAAAGGTTTATATAATGTACCTTAATATATTGCTACAAGGATCACATAGTCACAGAAAATATTCTGTACAGAGATGGTAAGGGTAACATAAACTATCTTGTGGGAATGAATTGCTAGCAAATGGTAGTCACACTGCTACCAAAACCTGAATAACATTACATTTTTTTTATTATCTATAAAATCTGTGCATTGCAGACTCCATATGTACAAAATGTAAGATTATACAGTACATATTACATTTTGCTTCAAATATTCTGAAGACTGTATAATAACCGCTTTTGTCTCCTAGAAGAGTGTCTTGTCATAATAATGAAGACCTGTCACATCGTGTGTACATGTGGCAGTTATCAGTTAAGAATCTGGAATAAAAGTGAAATGTTTGCAGATATCCAGACTGACACCAGCATATAATGTTTATAGCTGCATGACTTTTTTACACGTATTATTAAATGCAAGATGATAGCTCTGCTTCTTATATGCCTCAGGAACTTAAACTATCATATACAAATGTGACAAAAATACATATTTTCTTTTGTCTCATATTTAGGTTTTTCTTTCCCTCAAAAATATTCCCATGTATTGTTTGTTTCTATAAATCTCGAGCGCTGCTGTTAATTAGCATTATTTACCTACTAATTCTACTAATTAAGTGTATAATAGATGAAATCCAGGAACCTGATATGGTATTAATATAATATTTCACATTCGCTTTACTGTTTGGTCCTAAAAGCTGGTAATGGAAAACAGATAAATATTAAGAGACTAGATATTTAACCTTAGTTTAATGGGTAATAATTGTAAGGATTATGCATGTGTGGGCAGACTGTCAATGTGGTCAATTTGGCCAAATATATTGTCTGTTTAATTGCACCACACTTCACTTTTAACTAGCATTCGTAATCAAGATTGCCAACCTGATGTTTTATTTTTTATTGGCATTTTTTACAGACACATTGAAATATCATAATGAACCATAAAGATTATAAATCAAAAGATATAGGCAAAATAATTTGCTGTAAGTCAAAATCAATTAGAATTTTTGGAAATTCGCCAGATCCCAAATGACTGTGAACAATTTATGATTTACAGAAATCAACAAAAATGTTTTTGATACAATGCAAGAGAAGAAAGAAGGCTGAGATGACCTTGAGTGCAGCTGGACAGGCTTCCCCGTAATGCCTTATAGTTTTCACATCACATGGTTTAGCACAGCCAATCAGGATAGACTATCATAGTCTATAAAAGTAGAGTATGTACCATCCATCTAGATAGAGAGAGGAATTCACAGTTCAAAGCTTAGCATCTATAATATAACGCTGGGAGCGTCACTCAAAGCCTTTATAGACTGCGCAGGCGCAAGCGCCGGCGCAGTCTGGGCCTCACAGAGTGACGCTCCCGGGAGATCGCGTTATGCGTTCACACTGAACGCACACCGCGATCTCCAACAGAGAAGCAGGGACCGCCAGGAGGGTGAGTATCGGCCATATTCACCTGTCCCGTTCCACCGCTGAGCGCCGCCATCTTCCTGGTCTTCGGCCTGTGACCTTCAGTTCAGAGGGCGCGATGACGCACTTAATGCGCGCCGGCGCCGCCCTCTGACTGACCAGTCACAGCCAGGAGACCGGGAAGATGGCAGCGCACAGCGGTGGAACGGAGGACAGGTGAATATAGTAAGTGCTGGGGGGCCTGAGCTGGCGGTGATACCGGCACCTGACCCCCACAGCGCGCCGGTGTCCCTGCCTGCTCAGGCCCCCGGATGGGAGCAGCACATGACAGGATGGGGATGCAGGATGGGTGCAGCACATACCAGGATGGGGACGCAGGATGGTTGCAGCACATGACAGGATGGGGATGCAGGATGGGGACGCAGGATTGGTGCAGCACATGACAGGATGGGGACGCAGGATGGATGCAGCACATGACAGGATGGGGACGCAGGATGGTTGCAGCACATGACAGGATGGGGATGCAGGATGGGGACGCAGGATGGGTGCAACACATACCAGGATGGGGACGCAGGATGGATGCAGCAAATGACAGGATGGGGACAGCACATACCAGGATGGGGACGCAAGATGGGTGCAGCACATGACAGGATGGGGACGCAGGATGGGTGCAGCACATGACAGGATGGGGACGCAGGATGGGAGCAGCACATGACAGGATGGGGACGCAGGATGGGAGCAGCACATGACTGGATGGGGATGCAGGATGGAGCAGCACATACCAGGATGGAGACCATATACCAATATAAATGCTCGCCACCCGGGCGTAGAACGGGTTCAATAGCTAGTCTAATATATAAAGCTGAATGTGTGTGTGTATGTCCGGGATTGGCATCTGCACCGTCGCAGCTTCAGCCACAAAATTTTGCACAGTCACACATCTGGACCCCGAGAGCAATATCAAAAAATTACGGCACACTTGAAGCTGATATGATGCAAATCTAAAACAAGTTTATTGTGTTCACATAACAGGTTGCCACTAAAAGGAAACAAAAAGTGCAGATAGAAACCCATCGTTTCGACCCTCCCGGGCCGTATTCATGGGGTTACTTGATGCACGCTAGGATACATATGTAGGTGGCAGGCATAGGGTAGGAGGGCAAGTTCCTTGGTATGTAATCCGTCGCTTAACCTTGAACAGGCAGGGAATGTGCTGTTTTGTAGTGCAAGGCGATAGTGGCACACAAAGGCTGTGACATTCGTAGTGGGCCTGTGTATAGCTGAATGACCCATGCGGGCAGCGCTCCAAAGGCTTGTAGTGACGTAAATGGAGGGTGCTGGATGAGCAGCGCTCCTGCATCCTGCTGCTGCAGCAGGAGCGCCGCTCATTCAGCACCCTCCTTTTACATCACTACAAGCCTCAGGAACGCTGCCCGCACGGGTCATCCAGCTATAAACAGGCCCACTACGTATGTCACAGCCTCTGTGTGCCACTATCGCCTTGCACTACAAAACAGCACATTCCCTGCCTGTTCAAGGTTAAGCGACAGTTTACATACCAAGGGACTTGCCCTCCTACCCAATGCCTGCGTTGGGTTTCTATCTGCACTTTTTGTTTCCTTTTCGTGGCAACCTGTTATGTGAACACAATAAACTTGTTATAGATTTGCATCATATCAGCTACAAGTGTGCCATAATTTTTTGATATTGGACTATTTTGAACCACACGGTCTGTTTTACAGCACCTACTTGCCTCTGACCTGAGTGCACACCATAGTTTCTCTTTGGACCCCGAGAGCGTCATAGGCTATGTTGTGAGGTGAAATTTTAACCCCGCGTGTCCCAATTCACCTAACAATTTTGCCCCTATCTACATAATGGGGAAAAAGTGAAAGGAAAAGTGTTAGAGGCAAATTGACAGCTGCCAGATGTGAACAAGGGGGACTTAAAGAGTGAGAGCGATGGCGCCAAAGAGTATATACCATACAGTTGCTAAGGTGGGGCCCCGACATGGGATACTCACCACATACGGGGATATAAACACACACACAAAATACGCCACACACTATCACATGCTTGAACACATATACCACCCTCAGCACACATTTCACCACACATACACCAACCTCACCACATAAAAGTCGAAACACAAAAGTCGCCGCTCAAAACTCGCCACGTGCAAAACTCACCACATGCAAAACTAGGTTCACGCAAAACTCGCCACTAGGGTTGAGCGAAACGGATTGTTCATTTTCATAAGTCGCCGACTTTTGGCAAAGTCAGGTTTCATGAAACCTGACCCGATCCCTGTGTGGGGTCGGCCAAGCGGTACGCGACTTTCGTGCCAAAATCGCATTTCAATGACGCGAAAAGCGCCATTTCTCAGCCAATGAAGGTAGACGCAGAGTGTGGGCAGCGTGATGACATAGGTCTCAGTCCCCACCATCTTAGAGAAGGGCATTACAGTGATTGGCTTGCTTTCTGCGGCGTCACAGGGGCTATAAAGGGGCGTTCCCGCCGACCGCCATCTTACTGCTGCTGATCTGAGCATAGGGAGAGGTTGCTGCCGCTATTATTATATACAGAGGAGATGACATACAGGTTTATACTATATAAAGGAGGAGATGACACATAGGTATATACAATATACAGGAGGAGATGACATATAGCAGGTATATACTATTTACAGGGGAGATGACATACAGGTATATATATATACAGGAGATGACATACAGGTGTATATTATATATAAAGGAGATGACAAACGTGTATACTGAGGGGAAAATGAGAGGTGTGAGGTGAAAATGAGGGGTTTGAGGTGAAAATGAAAAGGTATGAGTGCAAAATCAGAGGCGTGAGGGAAAATAGTGGAGTGATTGGAAAATGACCGATGTGAGGTCGAACTGACAAGTGTTAGGGAGAATGAGGGGGAAAATAAGAGGAGTGAGGGGGAAAATGAGAGGTGTAAGGGAGAAAATGAGAGATGTGAGGGGGAAAATGAGAGGCGTGATGGGAAAATAAGAGAAGTGAGGTGCTATAACTAACCACAGATATTTACTCTGCCCAGGCAACGCCAGGCTCTTCAGCTAGTTAGAGATAAAAATTAAGCAATAAAGAAAATACTACAAATAGTTTGAATTTGTTGTACAACTGCAGAATTGAAGATTAGTGTAGCAGCCTGAGGATAAATCAGAGATTCAATTGGTAGAGAGTGCAAGGCATCTTTTGTGGTGAGATTTGCTTTGCAGTTCCAAAGTATCTGGATACGGTATCTCTGAGTGTGTATGTGTGATTTGAGGGTTTGCTGCTTACTCCTATGTAGATCACAAGTGGTTTGAAGGCATGGGGAGCTTGAAAAGACATGACAAATCAGTGAGACCAGAATCCCTTGTATATGTAGTGACCAGAAAAACCATTACTAATGTATGTTATATGTCATATGGTAAGTGTGTTCTCTATTCTTTACATGATTACACTTGTGACACCGGCTCCCCATCTTGCCTTGGGAGGAGGTAAATTATTTAGTACTATGCTGCCCTCTCCTGCCTTTTTTGAAAAAAGTGGCAGTCGGAAGTGGTGCATGGGGGATGAAAAAGGGCACATTATGGGTGGTTTTGGTGAGGAGAGGAGGTAGAAAATTGGGGCTCCTGGACTGGAAAAAGAGGGGAGTATAAATAGCACGCTATTCAGAGTGCCTGCGTTTACAGCAACAGAGTGATGAGACAAGATAAGGAACTGCGCTGCAGATTCCCCGGATACTCTGATCTGATTAAGGTCGGCTAATCCTCCCCCTTCACGCAGCACAGTTAGTTAAATGGAAAATTACCGCCATCCACCCAAGGCCGGGACCGAAAAAAGGCTTTGACTGTCGCAATGTGTAAGAAAAAGTTTATTGGCTACCCATGACTGTTATATTGAAAACATATAAATATATATAATAAAAAATATATAACAATATAAGAATTGTTACCAGTCTTCAGTAAAGTTCATCTTTCAAGGATGTATGTTTCTTTCGTCCGCGGCCTCATCCCTTGCGGGCATCAACATAACTCTCAGTCCCATATACCCATTGTCTCCCCTTTATAATTGCCACCAAACCTAGTGATTATTGGAGCCATCGGAGTCACCATAACTGAACCATCCTCAGAGATATTAGGCCCTGCATCTTACAAGGCGGTGCGTCATAAACAGATACTAGCTTCTTTACTGGAATTCTCAAAGTAAAGCTGAAAAATATTTAGAATTGAGAGTCCTCAGTGGTTGATACCTTTTAATGGCTAACTGAAAAGATGGTAACAAATTGCAAGCTTTCGAGACTACACAGGTCTCTTCATCAGGCAAAGACTAAAACGTTCAGTCTTTGCCTGATGAAGAGACCTGTGTAGTCTAGAAAGCTTGCAATTTGTTACCATCTTTTCAGTTAGCCATTAAAAGGTATCAACCACTGAGGACTCTCAATTCTAAATATTTTTCTTTCTACTGGCTAACACGGTACCAAGATCTATATCTTTCCCGTATCGAAGCAAAGCTGTAACAAATGATAGACTTTGCACATTGACATTTCTTCTGTGTCACACAGAAGTTCTCTTCTTACATGTAACACAAACAGCATTTCAACATTTTTGCTTATCTGAGTCACTTTCCAACTTCTCCTGTTCTAGCCTTTACATTCACTATCCACCAGAGCAATAGCACCATGTGTCCCCTCTTGGTCAGAATAGGAATTCTCTAAACCTTCAGAACTGGTCAACACGGTGCTTTCTTGAAACTCGCTCCTTCTTGATGCTGAGGGAATTTGTGACTCTCTCAGCTCAGTTATGCTTCTGGACGTATTCACTGCCGGTGAGTGATCTTATTATTCTTTTGAAATCTCTGCACTCTAGATGTGTAAAAAATCAGTTGCTATAGAACTTGCTGCTGAACTTGATATCCTTTGGTCTTTTGTGATTGAACACACTCTTCATCTGTAGCCTACATTCTAGACAACAATAAATAACACTTATTTCTCCTTCAGTAGCTTCTTTCTAACCAACCAATACCAGGAAAGGACTTCTCTAGATACACTGTAACACCACCCTCTATATATGCTGGCCAAATTTTAACCCGCTCACTTCTAAATAACCAGGATGCTGCAACCCACAAAGGAATCAGACACATAGAAAATTGGTCAAAGCATTATATTAATACAGGTTTTTCAGAAGGGGTGTCAACAGCACGTAAGCCATTATAATTCTTAAAGAACAAAAATGATATAAGCTTTTTGTCTGATAAAGTGTGTATGTCACAAACTATGCATGTAGTTCACTTTTTTAATGGGTTTCCAGTCTAAATCAACAAGTCTGTAGTCACTCTGTGTGACTGCTGACATATGAATCCCCCCAGCACATACACTATGCACTCAGATGATTTTCTGGAATGTATTAAGTATTTCATGTAGAAAGTTCTAAAAACTATTTTTTTTTAAGTTGGTGACTTATTTATTTTTGTGGCCACCTTTTATCTAATGAAGGACTTGTTGTCAATTCATATACAAAATTCATATACCCATTATATAGTTTATCACTGAGAAGGACAAAGGAGTGGCATCCTCATAAATGATGGTGTGGCTGTAGGGCATGTTGCAGTAACTGTACCCACTTTCACCAATATGAGGACACTTGTAATAGTCTAATAATTTTTAGAATGGGATTTCCAAGCAGCAATATAAATGTTTTTAAAAGACATTTTCAGAAAAATGGTGATTTGCTTAAACTGGTTTTCATTTACTTTGTTACTATGACTGGTAAATCTAGTTTTTTCTTTCTTTTTATACTGGTTTATCTAGTAAACTATTTTAGAGCATTATATAAACGGCTAGTGTTCAAAAATATTCATCTTCAACTGAGAAATAAAGCGAACTGAAAACCAAAAAAAAATAAAATGCTATCAACAAGATTACAATGCTTTCATCACCTACCATTCTACTGAAAATATGTGATATGTATGAATTTCCACAGGGACCAGTAGTTATTAGTACAGGTAGATTGAAGAGAGCATCACCAAATAGAATTTTATTTTCTCCTCTAAATCCCAGAATGAATGTTGTCATGGTTTGCAGCAGTTTCAAATTCTACCCTCTGATTGCATTTATTTGCTTCATTTAAGATGTGCCGAGTATTATTGGTACTTATGATTAAAACTCAGATGTGACAATAGAGCATAAATTGCCTTTTTATTACCTACAATGTTTAATTGAAGACCTATTAATTGCAGTGTTACAGAATTGTGATTATACAGTAAGTAAAGTGCCATGTCTAATTATCCTTTTCAAAACCCAGGATGTTTTGCAAACTATAAGCATATTTCCTAAATAAATGAAGAAGACTTATATTAACATTGCTATCAAAATGATTTTAGATTTTTATGTTTCAGATGACTGTGTGAAGCCAAATTGCATTTAAAAATGTTTTAGTCGGGCCGCCAGCAATTCCATATATTTACTGTATATATTTCCATATCTTTGTGCACTATATGTAATAAAGAACTAGCGCACTCTAAAGCCCATGCAAAAAGGTTATAGAAAAAAAAATCACAGATATTAGGTCACTGCATCATGGTTACTTAAAATATTTATCCAAGATAAATGAATAAAGTGAAAATTCATTTTTTAATTTCATTGCTTGACCCCAAATAATTAGCTGTGAATTCTTTCGGAATTTACAGCAATAAAAATAAAAGGGGTTGTTAAACTTTAAAAAAACTGGCAAAAAAGCAATGAATTGGATAAAAGTAAGGAAATAATGCATTTTATCATACTACAAACTTGGCAATTTGATACTATTATTTTGTTGTGCTCTGTGCTACTCTTACGGAAATTGCCTCTTCAGCATTGAAGAGGACTATAGCTCCAGTGCCACCAATTGGAAGTAGCAATCCAAGTGTAACATCCCTGCTGGCATCATTGCATGGCTTCCAATCTCCCATCAGGCTGACACACCGACTTACTCACCACCCCGGGCTATGCTGTCAGTTCTGCCTTTCGCCTGCTCCATGTTGTCCTCTGCTTTGTGCGTGCATACTTCCTGGCTGTATGCTTAGGGCATCAGTTCTGGCACTTCCTAAGTCTTAAAGTGACAGTATGCACATTCCTAATGGCTCCCAGCCTATTGCCAACCAGTACTGGGTACTTAAGGCACCGTCACCAATAGGAAGATGCCTGAGCAACATTCTCTCCCAGTCTGTGTTCTGCTACTGAGTTGCCAGGTCCTGTCCCTGCACTTGTTTTTATCACTCTGTATACCCAAGTCAGTTCTTGTTTCCTGTTTGTCTTGTTTTTGTCACCTTGGGGGCTGTATTCCCAGGCCTGAATCCTTCATCCTGAACTTATTCCAGTGCCTCACCTTGTCTGAACTAAGTCCTTTGCCTCAGCGGCTCTGCTCTGCTCCCTCTTTGCCTCAGTGGCTCCGCTCTGCTCCCTCTTTGCCTCAGTGGCTCTGCTCCTGTCCTGCATCCTGTGGCTCTGCTCTGCTCCCATCCCGCATCCTGTGGCTCTGCTCCCATCCCACATCCTGCGGCTCTGCTCTGCTCCCATCCCGCATCCTGTGGCTCTGCTCTGCTCGCATCCCGCAACCTATAGCTCTGCTCTGCTCCCGTCCCACATCTGGTGGCTCTTTGTTAGTCCAATATGAACTGGTTCCTACCTCCTCTCTTATCCCACTCTTACCTACCAGTGTTCCTGTCCTCCCTGAAAAAGTTCCTGTCCCTCCAGTCTGAACTGGTTCCTACCTATTCCCATAGGCCACACATACCTGCCAGTGTTCTTGTCCTTCCCAAAACAGTTCCTGTTCCTCCAGTCAGTACCCCGCCTGCCTTCCAGAGTGCCAGCCATGCCCACCTGCCTGCTAGAGTGCCAGCCGTGCCTGCCTGCCTGCCAGAGTGCCAGCTGTGACCACTTGCCTGCCAGTTCTTGCCAGTGTAAACTTCAGCCAGTTTCAGTATTTGTCTGCACCTGTTGTTAGTGTCCTGTCCCCTTGTGGGATCAGCTGCTACTGCCAGATGCCACCCTGGAGAGGTACCTGGCAGCTACCTGCTGCACAAGCCTGACCACACTACTAGAGGCTCCAGTGAACACCAAGGTAGCTGCTTAGTCATGCCCCTCCAGGGTTAGTCTGGTTCGTGAAACAGTGGGGCCACAATCCTCGCTACTCATGAGCGTTACACCAAGTAATTTCCCAAGCATGCCATTAATTTTCAGCCCCCTCACACTGGCATGTTACACTCTCACAATGTTAGCCCTCAGACTCCTGTGCTATTCTTGACACTACTTGGGACCCTGACTATGTCTGCATTCTTGATTCCCACTCATTTGAACTTAGAATGACTGACATTGTTTTTGACTGACCTTTTGGTATATGGACTGGACTATTCCATTAACTACAGTATTGCCATCTGACCCCATCCCTGGTTAAGACTTTTCTGGTACTTGGGAAGCTTAATTTTTTGCCATAATCAGGCTTCTCTGGCTACTAGCAGATACCCTGTGGGCACACTTCACGGAGCAAGTAATTCAAGATGTATGAAACGGTGTAGTTTGGGGATCTGCTAGATGGAAACACAAGGACCACATTTGTCAGTGGCAGCAACTTTAAACTGATGGCTTCAGATAAACTTTACAATTAGGCAGTAATAGACAGCACGGAGATATAACCAGGATGACCTCTGAGTGCTAACAATTTTTACACTGATTCCTGTTGTGAATTTTGCTCTTGGGTTCCCTCCAGTGGTTGTTGGTGGGAATGCAGTTGTCTCTGACTCGCAGTCCTGGCCAGGTGTATCGGATAATTACAATTCTGACTGGGATATTTAGGTGTGCAGGATCCTTTAGCCCTTGCCAGTTGTCAATGTTTCTCTGGAAGTGTTGGATCTCTGCCTGGCCTCTCCTGCTTATCTGCCACTTCAGCAAAGATAAGTGTCTGTGGCACACATGCAGTGTGCTTATTTTCAGTACTCTTCGTTTGTTTTTCTTTTGTCCAGATTAGACTGTGTCTGTGTTTTCTCAGTCTGGTTGGTTTCACTGGAGTTGCAGAAATACGCTCCTACATCTTTAGTTAGATGTAGGAAGTTTTTGTATATTCTGCTGTGGATTTTTTGAAGGGTTTTAATACTGACCGCACAGAATTCTGTCCTATCCTGTCCTATCTAACTAGAGTGGCCTCCTGTGCTAAATCCTGTTTTTTCTGCCTGTGTATGTTTTTTCCTCTCCGACTCACCGCCAATATTTGTGGGGGGCTGTCTATCCTTTGGGTATTTTCTCTGAGGCAAGACAGTATTCCGATTTCCATCTTTAGGGGTATTTAGTCCTCCAGCTGTGATGAGGTGTCTAGGTGTGTTAGGTGCACTCCACGGCTATTTCTAGTTGCGGTGTTAAGTTCAGGTTTGCGGTCAGTATAGTGGCCACTTTCTCCAGTGAAAGTTCTCATGCAGCTCCAAGGTCACCGGATCATAAAAGATTCCTTTACTTGAATAGGTTTTTTTGATACATAAATAATATCGAAGATGAATGACTCAATTTTTCTGCAGACTTTTGCTCCAAAAATAAAAACAAAGATGTGATTATGCCCATAGACTATAATAAACACCTATCCCATCAGTAAAAACAATAAGATATAGTAAGTACACAAAGCACAGATATTATTGGGGCCTATTTTGGACTCTGTAGGGACTAATGTTATGGGTATGCTGTGGCGGGCACTATTAGAATTTTACATTGCTGCAATAAATGTATGTTATGTGCATACGACATTTCATAAAAAATGCTTTTTATATATTTTAAATCATTTAAAAAGATATTCTAGGAATCCTCACACTAATGAAGAAATTGGCTTTATGGTGAATAATTTACTTTATTGGTAAGATAACTGGAAATATCTGCGCTGTCTTAACATTTTAGGGATGATTTTATAAATTTTTGTAAAACTGTAGCAACTCCGATATCTACCCATTGTTCACCTCCAGGTTTATTTCCACCATGTCTTTATTAACAGCATGATGTGCTCTTCTTCTAGATCTTACATGCGGCTCCCAGCATTTCTTTGATAAATATTAATGTGAACTCCTTTTCTTTGATCATTTCACAAGCTTTGATAAATCTTTCCCTTACCCTCAAAAGATGTTCACATGAGACCCTTTCACTGTATCGTAAATTGAATGGTCATTAAGGGATAGTTATAGGTCTTGCTAAATCCATAAATCAGCTATTTTTGTGAATGTTCCCTCAGTCCTAAGTTAATCAGGTAATTAGCATGTTTAACTCCATAGCTTTTTGGCATATTATCACATTTTAAAAATACCACTCTTTTTCAGCTAAAGTTAAAAACAAATAGAAATTTACATAAAAATATAATATTTTACATAACTGAAACATTAAAAAAATCAAAGGGTATGTGCACACGTTGTGGATTTGCTGCGGATCCGCAGCGTTTTTTGCAGTGCAGAATTGCTGCAGATCCGCAATTGATTTACAGTACAATGTAAATCAATGAGACAAAAAAAACGCTGTGCACATGGTGCGGAAAAGTCAGTGCGGAAATGCTGCGGATTAAAAGAAGTAGCATGTCACTTCATTTTTGCGGATCTGCAGCGTTTTTGTACCCATTCCATTATAGAAATCCGCAGTGGTAAAAATGCTGAAAATACGCAAACAATACGCAGCAAAAACGCACAAAAATGCTGCGGATCTGCACAAAAAAATGCGACATATCCGCAGCTGCATTTTTTGCCAAGAGATGCAGAATCCGCACCAGAAATTCCTAAGCCTAATCCGCAACGTGTGCACATAGCCAAAAATTGTACTGCAGTAACTGGAAATTATAGGCCAGTAAGTCTAACCTCTATTGTTGGTAAAATATTTGAAGGGTTTCTGAAGGATGTTATTCTGGATTATCTCAATGAGAATAACTGTTTAACTCCATATCAGCATGGGCTTATGAGAAATCGCTCCTGTCAAACCAATCTAATCAGTTTTTATGAAGAGGTAAGCTATAGGCTGGACCACGGTGAGTCATTGGACGTGGTATATCTCGATTTTTCCAAAGCGTTTGATACTGTGCCGCACAAGAGGTTGGTACACAAAATGAGAATGGTTGGTCTGGGGGAAAATGTGTGTAAATGGGTTAGTAACTGGCTTAGTGATAGAGACTATACCATTTATAACCAGCCTCTGCTTTCTAACTGGGTCGCTGTTACCAGCGGGGTACCACAGAGGTCAATATTGGGACCTGTTCTCTTCAACATATTCATTAATGATCTGGTAGAAGGTTTACACAGTAAAATATCGATATTTGCAGATGATACAAAACTATGTAAAGCAGTTAATACAAGAGAAGATAGTATTCTGCTACAGATGGATCTGGATAAGTTGGAAACTTGGGCTGAAAGGTGGCAGATGAGGTTTAACAATGATAAATGTAAGGTTATACACATGGGAAGAAGGAATCAATATCACCATTACACACTGAACGGGAAACCACTGGGTAAATCTGACAGGGAGAAGGACTTGGGGATCCTAGTTAATGATAAACTTACCTGGGGCAGCCAGTGCCAGGCAGCAGCTGCCAAGGCAAACAGGATCATGGGGTGCATTAAAAGAGGTCTGGATACACATGATGAGAGCATTATACTGCCTCTGTACAAATCCCTATTTAGACCGCACATGGAGTACTGTGTCCAGTTTTGGGCACCGGTGCTCAGGAAGGATATAATGGAACTAGAGAGAGTACAAAGGAGGGCAACAAAATTAATAAAGGGGATGGGAGAACTACAATACCCAGATAGATTAGCGAAATTAGTATTATTTAGTCTAGAAAAAAGACGACTGAGGGGCGATCTAATAACCATGTATAAGTATATAAGGGGACAATACAAATATCTCGCTGAGGATCTGTTTATACCAAGGAAGGTGACGGGCACAAGGGGGCATTCTTTGCGTCTGGAGGATAGAAGGTTTTTCCACCAACATAGAAGAGGATTCTTTACTGTTAGGGCGGTAAGAATCTGTAATTGCTTGCCTGAGGAGGTGGTGATGGCGAACTCAGTCGAGGGGTTCAAGAGAGGCCTGGATGTCTTCCTGGAGCAGAACAATATTGTATCATACAATTATTAGGTTCTGTAGAAGGGCGTAGATCTGGGGATTTATTATGATGGAATATAGGCTGAACTGGATGGACAAATGTCTTTTTTCGGCCTTACTAACTATGTTACTATGTTACTATGTTACTTTAGTAATTTTTCAAAATTTGGTAAATTTAACTTTGATTCCTATTACTATTATCGAAAGCCTTTTAGTTGAATAAATAAAGAAGGCCTGTGGAAATTGGTTCAAATTGTATGAATTCATTGGTTTTGATAGGAATTAGACATTAGCCCTTTGGCAGCTTTCACACAGACAATGAAGTTTTGATCGAACCACATGCAATTTTTATTCTTTTTCACAGTTTGCACTGCACCAAAACAACAAAATGATAAAAATTAATGGCTAGCCTTGTCCAGGTGCTAACTAAACAGTATAGACACTAACAAATTGTTATCGTCCATAGGAACCACTGATACTTGCATTATTGTACACCCGGCCTGTGCATTATCTTCTGAAAGAGATTTTGGCTTGCTTCTCTCATCAATTTCCAGACAAAATCAGTCTGCTCAACCTCTCAAAGCAGACTGCCTTACACATAACCCTCACCTACCTGGCATTGATGCATACCCCTCCTCTACCCAAAGCCAAGGGTTGTGCACCATCTAACAACTCCCCCAGTGCCTACAGGGGGCCACTTTATAAAAAATTATTTTGTGAGGAGGCATGGCCAGTTTAATATTGCTTTTTTGAGACTACTTCCCGGTGGGCCTCATCGATTGTATTGGGCATTAAAGTGACCAAGGTGGGAAGCTCTTGTTTGATGACACTTAACATGAAGACCATGCCCCTATTTTTGGCTACCAATTTCTGGTCATATTGTTTTTGAAAAGATAACAAATTTCCTGATAGTTTGACATCTGGAATGTTGGCTTCCAACTTGGCTAAAAAGCAAGAGGTTTCTAGGAGTTCCCTATTCTTTTAGTTTTTTAGCAGATTGCCATAATATATGGGAAAGAAGTTCCATTTCAGTGGTCAGTAGTGTTGACCATTCCGATACTGCAAATATCGGGTATCAGCCGATATTCGCTGTATCAGAACTCCAATACCGGGTTCCGATACTTTTGCAATATCGGATACCGGAATCGGAAGTTCCTATAGTGCAATGATGCACTATAATGGAGTATGGGCGGTGCGTGGGCAGAGACTGTGTGTTTGTGTGAGCGGGGTCTGTGAGTGACCATAGGGGGGGTCTGTGTTATGACCTGGTGGTCAGGACTATAATAGACCTGGTGGTTAAGAGCACACGGAATGACCTGATAGTTACTGATAATAAAGGACGAGCTCTGGGACGTGCGAACTCTGCTGACCGCAATCCCTAATCCTATCAAACACACTAGAAATAGCCGTGGATTGCGCCTAACGCTCCCTATGCAACTCGGCACAGCCTAAGGAACTAGCTAGCCCTGAAGATAGAAAAATAAAGCCTACCTTGCCTCAGAGAAATTCCCCAAAGGAAAAGGCAGCCCCCCACATATAATGACTGTGAGTAAAGATGAAAATACAAACACAGAGATGAAATAGATTTAGCAAAGTGAGGCCCGACTTACTGAACAGACCGAGGATAGGAAAGGTTACTTTGCGGTCAGCACAAAAACCTACAAAAAGACCACGCAGAGGGCGCAAAAAGACCCTCCGCACCGACTCACGGTGCGGAGGCGCTCCCTCTGCGTCCCAGAGCTTCCAGCAAGCAAGACAACAATAAAAATAGCAAGCTAGACAGAAAATAGCAAACCAAAGAAATACAAGCTGGAACTTAGCTTCTGCTGGGAATACAGGTCACAAGAATGATCCAGGAGTGAACTAGATCAATACTGGAACATTGACAGGTGGCATGGAGCAAAGATCTAAGTGGAGTTAAATAGAGCAGCCTGCTAACGAATTAACCTCGTCACCTGTGGAAGGAAACTCAGAAACACCCACCAGAGGAAGTCCATGGACAGAACCAGCCGAAGTACCATTCATGACCACAGGAGGGAGCCCGACAACAGAATTCACAACAGGTCTGTGCATGCCTGCTGGGGGTCTGTGCCTGTGTGCTGGGGCTCTGTGCGTGTGTGCTGGGGCTCTGTGCGTGTGTGTCGGGGCTCTGTGCGTGTGTGTTGGGGCTCTGTGTGGGCCTGCCGAGGCTCTGTGTGGCGTGCCAGGGCTCTGTGCGGCGTGCGGGGCTCTGTGCATGTGTGTCGTGGTTCTGTGCGGCATGCCGGGGCTCTGTGCGGTGTGCGGTGCTCTGTGCGTGTGTGCCAGGGCTCTGTGCGGCGTCCCGGGGCTCTGTGCTGCGTGTGGGGCTCTGTGCGGCGTGTCGGGGCTCTGTGCGTGTGTGCAGCACTTAGCCCCTCTCTTCTCAGTCCCGTGTAGCGGTGGGATATGGGGTAATAAGGGGTTATTGTCACCTTGCTATTGTAAGGTGATATTTAGCCGGGTTAATAACAGAGAGGCATCAATAAGATGCCTATCCATAAATAATCCAATAGTAATAAAGGGTTAATAAAACACACACACATTAGGAAAAAAGTATTTTAATATTCTTCATTTAACCATACTTACTATACTTCAGCGCCTGCAAAAAACATAAAATAATAAACCGTATACTATCTGTCGCTGTAGTCCAATTAATTACGAGTGTCCCACGACGATCTCCCCTATAGAACAGTGACATCGGGTGATGTCACTGCTCTATAGGACCCTCAGTGACTCACTGACAGGAAACAATGGCCCATGCAGTGCATCACTGAGAGGTTACCTTAGGACAAAGTCTCACTTTATGGCAATTGCTGCGTGGGAAAATTTCTCATACATCAATGCCAAAAGTGAGACTAGGGACTATTTTTTTACCGCAGTGAAGGAATACAGTGCGTAAGGATACCTTCCTCCCGTCATTATGTTCCTGGAGCCCCTAAAGAGCGGTCGCATCAGCTGTGCTGCCGTCCTCTATGGGAGATCGTCGTGGGACACTCGCTGAATTCTGCGGACAGGGAGTATATTGGTTGTTTGCTATTTTCATATTTTTTTACAGATGACACTGGCTTCGGGGAACAAAGTGACAAGTAATGGTGAGTATGAACTCTATGTTTAATGTACTGTATGTCTGTATGTATTGTATGTAATGTATGAATGTACTGTATGCAGTATGTATGTAATATGTATGTATGTAGCATGTATGTAGCATGTTTGTAGTATGTATGTTTTTTTTTTTCATTCAACACATTAGCGGGATGATGGGACTACTACTGTCCCATCATTGGCTAATGTGTCAATCACTGTCACTGTAGTAGGCATCATCCGATGGGACTTGTAGTCCCATCGGACGAAGCCTGCACACAGGCACAGAGGCCTGACATGCCGCACAGAGCCCTGACATGCCGCTCAGAGCCCCGGCAAGCCGCACAGAGCCCCGCACGCCGCACAGAGCCCTGCACACCTCACAGAGCCCCGGCACAACACACAGAGTCTAGGCACACATGCAAAGAGCCTTGCATGCCGCACAGAGCCCCGGCACACCGCACAGAGCCCCAGCACACACACACAGAGCACCGCACGCCGCACAGAGCCCCGCATGCCGCACAGATCCCTGGCACGCTTTACAGAGCCCCAGCACACCGCACAGAGCCACGGCACACACGCACAGAGCCCCGCACTCCGCAAAGAGCTCCGCAAGCTGCACAGAGCCCCGGCACGCCGCACAGAACACCGCACGACGCACAGAGCCCCGCACACTGCACACAGCCCCCGCAGGCCCGCACAGACCCGCCCACACACACAGACATGCACAGTGTCTGCCCACGCACCGCCCACACTCTTCCCCTCTCCGGAACAGGATGTAGAAGGACAGAAAGGGCTTATTTACATTCCGACATTTGAGTCCCACTGACTTGCATTGGCATTGGGTATCGGTAATGGCGATATCCGATATTTTTTGGATATCGGCCGATCCAATCCGATACCGATACTTCTGGATATCAGAAGGTATCGCTCAACACTAGTGGTCAGTGTACTTTTTAGTTTACCTCCCCCAACTATCCTGCCCTATATCTAGTTTTCCTCTCCCACCTTTTCTACCACCTTCTAGGGCACTTGCCACTTATTAAGGAACATGTTCTCCCCTGTGGGCACTAATAGAAGTGCCCAATCCCCAGGCTAAAATTGTCTCACTTAAGCCAACTGATTATACCCCCTGAATTTTTCCTCTTGGACCTTGAAAGCAAGTTTCTTTTTACCTGTCTCTTTACTTTGGTCCCACAACACCATACATCAGTAAGCCTGGTCCTTTGTAGAAACAGACTATTGGCTCACGTCTCCTGGGAAACCCCATTTACATTTTCCATAGTATTCTGTTAGATCTCTGAACTGTAAATATAGGGATGAATGACCTTGGGGAGATGAAGACATCCAACACTGTGGAGACACCATCACGTGTTTCTCAACGCAGTGATCCAGAACACTGCCCCCATCCCTTATGGGAAATATACAAATGCATGTAGAAAAGCTGCAGAGACACCATCACATGTTTCTCAACGCAAGCAATAAATAGCCAGGTCTTTCACCGGTAAGGAACAACCACGGGAAGGGCAGCATCCAAAAGGAAAACCACCTATTTGTGTCCCATTGACTTGCATTGGTATTGGGTATCGGTATCGGCAATATCCGATATTTTTTGGATATTGGCCGATCCAATCCGATACCGATACTTCTGGATATCAGAAGGTATCGCTCAACACTAGTGGTCAGTGTACTTTTTAGATTACCTCCCCTAACTATTCTGCCCTATATCTAGTTTTTCTCTTCCACCTTTTCTACCACCTTATAGGGCACTTGCCACTTATTAAGGAACATGTTCTCCCTTGTGGGCACTAATAGAAGTGCCCAATCCCCAGGCTAAAATTGTCTCACTTAAGCCAAGTGATTATACCCCCTGGATTTCTCCTCTTGGGCCTTGAAAGCAAGTTTCTTTTTATCTGTCTCTTTACTTTGGTCCCACAACACCATACATCAGTAAGCCTGGTCCTTTGTGGAAACAGACTATTGGCTCACGTCTCCTGGGAAACTCCATTTACATTTTCCATAGTATCCTGTTAGATCTCTGAACTGGGCAGTCCCGTAGATGTCCTGGGACTCCTCCAGGTCAGAGATATTGGCTTCAGGGGATGCTTCCTTCTCATTATGTCTAGTCTGCAGAGTGAAAGACAATTCACAGTTTACAACATGTGACATTGTTACCTTAGTCGATTCCTGGCAACATACTGGACTACTGGGAGCTACAGCTTTAATCCATAAGTCCCAGAACAAAGGAAAATCTTGACCAATAACAATAGCATGCAGCAAATCATTGGCCACTCCCACATAGTGGAACACATAACCACAGTTTGGGAAAAAATATATCTGATTTCAGCCTACCACTGTGACGACCTTTTGAGATGCTTCAGCATGGATGTAGTCCAGTCCAGGCTAAGCACAGCTGAAACCAAGCAAGAAAGTGTTTCCAGCGAGTGTTTCAAGTTACAACTTGAAAAAGGCATCTGCCAAAATGCGTAGTTTTAGGGAGGGGGGGGGGTGAGGGGTGATTTTTTTTGTCTATTTATGTAACGTTTTTTGGATTCATTAAATATTGAGGATTCTTTTGAAAAAAAAAGTCTACTACTGTTCCTTCAGCGCTCGCTGGAAACACTATTCTTGCTTGGATAACCACAGTTTGTGTGTATGTCGATTTAGGCCATGTGATAGTTTTTGGCATCTCCATAGGTGCACATTGTCTCCACCCCCTTCTCATGGACAAGCACTTGCGAAAGTGGGGCCTTTGCCAGGATCATCAAACTCACTAAGTCCAGATGACCCATCACTTGGACACTGTTCACTGTCACCTGGCATTTAGGAGGCCCCTCGCCAGGATGAAGAACAGCACTGCAGACAGGATAGGCAGACTAGGAGTAGTGCTGGCACACTGCTGTCTATTGGCTTAAAGTTCAAGGAACAAAAAGCTGATATACATTGGAGGAAAAAGTATTTGATACACTGCAGATTTTGCAATTTTTTCCACCCATGGAGAGGTCTGTAGTTTTTATCTTAGGTTCACTTCAACTGTGAGAGACAGAATCTTAAAATAAAATCCAGAAAATCACATTCCATGATGTTTACATAATTAGTTTTCATTTTATTGCATGTAAAAAGTAATTGCTACAATAGAAAAACTGAGCTTAACCCATTCACGAAATTCACCGTACATGTACTGCTCATGTCGTGTCCCTCCATTTGATGTGGGCTCCTGTGCTGAGCCCACATCTTTTCCTGCATGTTACGGCTGCGAACACAGACACGGCCGAGCCGACACCTCCACGTCACCTGACCATGACGACGTGGGCGAGCGTCCCAAAAAGAAATGCAATGTGGACCCACTGGACCACAGAGTAACCTGGACCTACCCAGACTAGGGAAGGGCAGCGAGCAGGGTCTGTGGCAGGTGAGCATGTGAACAAGATGTTGATATGCAGAACTAGACTACACCGCACAACTTCAGGTATGAAGAAACAAAGTTTACTTAAATGAAAGCAAAGTACATAACAAAACATAATGTTGTCAGGATCCCGATTCCAAACGTCTAGGAAGGGTACACGTCTCAGACGTCAGACGATGGCAGGAGTCTTCACGGGTTGATGCAGTCCAGGGTCATCTGGCACGGGCTTACTAGAACGGCCTCTCTCTCAGGCCTCAGGCACAGCACAGGCTCAGCAGGAGAACATCAGACACCAATCCCGGAAGGATATCGTCACAGGGTGGACCTCAGGACACCTTTGACATCAGGACACAGGACATCAGGACACAGGCAAGACACCTTGGACAGACATCAGACGATGGCAGGAGTCATCACAGGTTGATGCAGTCCAGGGACATCTGGCACGGGCTTACTATAACGGCCTCTCTCTCAGGCCTCAGGCACAGCACAGGCTCAGCAGGAGAACCTCAGATACCAATCCTAGAAGGACGTCGTCACAGGGTGGACCTCAGGACATCAGGACACAGGCAGGACATGTGAGAAACTGGCGTGGCAGCCCAGGTCATCGGCTGGGACACTGTCGTGGCAGCCCAGGGCTTCAGGTGAAAAGCAGGACATCAGGTCATAGGACACAGGATAGACATCTGGGACACTGGCGTGTCAGCCCAGGTCATCGGCTGGGTCATCCAGCATCAGGAAATCAGACACAGGAAGGACATCAGGATGAAGGCAGGACATCAGGTCATAGGCAGGACATCAGGAACATAACACAAAGGACACAGTTCAAATAGGATCATGTACTGGATATGCAGCCTCCAGCATAGGCGGATCTGGGTACTCTGCCCCAGAGCAGGCGGGATCTGGGTACTCTGCCCCCAGAACAGGCGGACAAAGCAAGATACTAACAGATCTGGGTATTCTGCCCCCAGAGCAGGCGGTAGACAGGTATCAGCTCTCCCAGAACAGACTGCAGACAGAATGGGAGCTGCATAACTAACTCACTAGGCAAGACACAGAAACAGAATGCAATGCTCTGGCCATGCCCAGCAGCAAAGAGGAAGTGTATATAGGAGCTGCTCCTCAGCAATAAGCTGTGTAAGCAACACAAGTGCACACTCAAACCCTGATAAAAGCAGGGTAGGTGTGGCCGCGCACACCCTAAGCACAAACAGAAACCATTACAGCACAGATAGCACAGGAACTGTTGCTTAGGGCACCTGGCAGTGACTGCTAGCCTGGACACACGTGGAAAGTCATGCATCAGCTACAGAGGACCTTGCAAGCCGACGCTAGCTTCCAAGCGGCAGCCAGGGACCGCACATGCAAGTGGCCATGCAGCAGAGCAAAGACATCACAGCACATGTACAGCTATGCAGCGGTGGCAGGGAACTGAGCAGCGTCCATACAGGTAACAGACAACAGTATCCCTGCACATTAGGGGGAGAGGAGCAAGGGTTAAAGCAGAGACATGCAAAAGTAACACCAAAGAAACAAGGTATTAACCTAGCGGCGTTACGCTGCACATGTCAGCTATTTTGAACAAAAGTAGTTTTAGACAACATATGGGTATTGGCGCACTCAGGAGATATTTCACAACAAATTTTGGAGTCCATTTTCTCCTGCTATCCTTTTAAAAATAAAAAATGGGGCTAAAATAACATTTTTTGTTGGAAAATTTAGATTTTTTTATTTTCACGGCTCAATGTTCTAAATCTCTGTGAAACAGCTGTGAGTTCAAAGAGCTCACCACACATCTATATAAGTTCCTTCAGAGGTCTAGTTTCCAAAATGTTGTCACTTGTGAGGGTTTCCTCTGTTTAGGCACATCAGAGGATCCCAAAGTGTGACATGACATCTGTTAATTATTCCAGCGAATTTTGCATTCAAAAAGTCAAATGACAATCCTTCCATTCTAAGCCCAGTAGTTTTCCTTCACATATACATTATCATCGTGCTTGGGAGAAATTGCACAACAAATTGTATGGTATAAGTTCTCCTGTTACCCGTTGTGAAAGTGCAAAATACGGGGCTAACAAACATTTTTGTTGGGAAAATGTGATTTTTTTTTTAAATTTTCCCGGCTCAAGGTTATAAACATCTGTGAAGCACCTTAGGGATTCAAGGTGCTCCCTGCACATCTAGATAAGTTCACTGAGGGGTCTAGTTTCCAAAATGGTGTCACTTGGGTGCAGTTTTTACTATTTAGGCACTTCAAGGGCTCTCCAAATGCAACATGGCGTCCAATAATCATTCCAGCAAATTTTACATTCAATAAGTCAAATGTCGCACCTTCACTTCCGAGTCGTGCCGCCTGCCCAAAAATACCACAAATATGGGGTATTGGGCATGCTCAGGAGAAATGTTAATAATAATAATTTTATTTTTATATAGTGCTAACATATTCCACAGCGCTTTACAGTTTTGCACACATTATCATTTCAGAACAAATTTTGGGGTACATCTTTTCCTGTTACCATTATGAAAATAAAAAATATTGGGGACTAAATTAAATTTTTGTGACAAAAAGTTAAACATTCATTTTTCTCTTCTATATTCCTAAATTCCTGTGAAGCATCTGAAGGGTTAATAAACTTCTTGAATGTGGTTTGCGCACCTTGAGCAGTTGTTAGAATAGTGTCACTTTGGGTATTTTCTGAGAAATTATTGGTCAATTTTTAGCCCTTATAACTTCTTAACAAAAGAAAAGTTTTTCATTTATCATTTTGCCATTTTTTCAATTAAAGTACTTTATTGTTGGTGTGTGTGTTTTTATACAATATGACTATGGGGTCATTAATGGAGGCACCTTATTGACGCCTCTCCATTACTAACCTCAGACTTGATATCACCTGACAATACAAAGGTGACATCAATCCCCCACAACTATCACCCCACTTGCCATCCTGCAGGACAAGTGGGAAGATCGAGGCTAAGTGCCAAAATTGGGGCATCTTAGAGATGCACCTTTTCTGGGGCAGCTGAGAGCTGATGTTTTTAGCCTGGGGGGTGGTATCCATGGCCTCTTCCTAGGCTATTAATATCAGCCCACAGCTGTCTGCATAGTATTTGCTGGATGTTAATTATAGGGAGTCCCTACGTCATATTTTAGGGTCCCCCATTTTAATAGCCAATAAAGGCTAATTATACAGCTGTGAGCTGATAATAGCCTGGGAAGCTTTGCGTGTATTAACCTCTTCTCAGGCTATAAACATTAGCCCCCAGCCATCGGCTTACCCTCTGCTGGTTACGAAACATTTTTTAATTAATTTATTACATGTACAGTCAGCTGCAAACATACTGTAATAATTGTATTTGTCACTGACATCTATATATCTACCTAGTTTATGTGTATTTACTGAATGTAATCCATCTCTTCTACCCTGTCGGCTTCTGCTGTGATTTTACACTACCGCGGCTGCTGAATTGCCAGCTTTTCCATATGTAATATATATATATATATATATATATATATGTGTATCACTATATATAAGAACAAAATAGGAAGCAGCACTCAAAAAATTTCAAAAGTGATGGTGGACTTTTATTAGGTCCACATGGCTTGGCGACGTTTCGGCTTATCAAAGCCTTTCTCAAGCAGTGATGCAACATATGTTCAGAGTATATGTAGATACAAATTAACAAGCTACAATCAATACAATTATCAAATACTATACTTTTAAATATAATATTTCAAAATTCTTATAAAATATGTGCCAGTAGTGATGAGCAAAAGTGCTTGACACTACTCGTTACTCGCCCGAGTATCACTGTACTCGGTGAGCACCGAGGATTTCTGGTATTACTCGGTGGGAACTCAGATCTCCACCCTGCATTTTTGGCGGTCTTAAGAGACCCAATCAACATGCAAGGAATGTATGCCAGGCACTGTAATGCCACAGCCTTCTTTGTTGTGGTCTTGCTGTGATTGGCTGGTCACACAGCATCATCTGGGGTATAAGAGACTGGACGCTGCCCTGCTCGGCGCATTCAGCTCCGGAATCACACAGTGTAAGGAGAGCTGCTGCTGAGATACGGTCAGATTTGGGGATTTCTCAGTCAGTGTGGGGTCTACCATTCTAAACTACTAAAATACAGCTAAACCAACAGTCCTTTTAAGGACTAATTCCGGTGTATATAGGTTGCAGTGTTAGGTAGACAGGGAAGTGTACGTCGCTCTATACATATCAGTGCAAGATCTGCAGGCACTGTATGTGTATATATAGATATCATTGAATGCATCAAGAGGGTCCATTCCATTAGTGTCTGCTGTTGCTACCTATAGCATATCTTGACCGTATATAATGTAGCTAGCCCCAGGTAAAATTGGCTAGGAAAAAAATGATTGCCAGGTTAATAGAGATTATTTTATTGCAAAGCTATCCAGAGCCCTTTATTTTAATCTCCATTTGCTTCTTGACACTGCACAATACATCCAGATCCTTTCCTAGCACAGCGTGAAAATCCAGCAATCTTAAAGGAATTACAAAAATCACTTATAAGTGCGCAGAAAAATCTTTCTTTTTTTGTGGTACGGTAGAGTAGAATTTTTTTGAGTGTCTTACACAATTTCTGGACACCGTTTTGCTGAACCCCCCCCAAAAATACAGGCCACATACTGTATTTTACAGTGTGGTATATCTGTGACAGGCCTCATACATCCGTGTGCTAAAAATTGGGGCATTTTAGGCCGGCATTCCATTTTTTGCTGCCTGTAACTCTACTTATATACAGCACTGTTTGGCATTTAAAAAAAAATAAAAGATACAGGCCACATATTTGTCAGTGTGGTATTTCCGTGACAGGCCTCATATATCTGCGTGCTCCAAGTTTGGGCATTTTAGGCTGGTATTCCAGTGTTTTTCCTGTCTGTTACTCTACTTATGTACAGCACTATTGTGCATTTAAAAAAATAAAAAATACAGGCCATATATTTGTCAGTGTGGTATTTCCGTGACAGGCCTCTTATATCTGCGTGCTCCAAGTTTGGGCATTTTAGGCCGTTATTCCAGTTTTTTTCCTGTCTGTCTACTTATATACAGCACTATTTTGCATTTAAAAATATACAAGCCACATATTAGGCAGTGTGGTATTTGCGTGACAGGCCTCATCTATCTGTGTTAAAAATTTGGCCATTTTAGACCTACAAATTCCAGTGTTTTTGCTGTCTGTTACCCTACTTATTGACACCAATTTGATTACCAAAAAAACATTTTTAACTACAGGCCAGATAGTTTAAAGTGTAGTTTTCCCACACACGTATCACATGCAAGTTCGCTCCCAATTCAGCCATTTGTAGTGAATGTGTACAATATTCTAATCCATTTACAATGGGCAAGGCGTGTGGCAAGGGACGGGAAGTGAACAAGATGGTGATGGCGCATGCCGAGGCCGTGGGTAAACTGAAATTTGGCCACCAAAAACACCCACATCTTCTCACTGGACCTTAGTGTCTGAAATCCTAGGGGATCACAGCAAGACAACACTTTTGAACCCAGAGCAGTGCAAAAAGGTTGTCGGCTGGATAGCGGATAATACTTCCAGTTACTTAGCCACTACCACGAGCACCCTGTCTTCCACACGGTCAAGTCTGATTAGCCGTGAATCTGGACCGCATATTACTCACCCTGATCCTCTTTCCTCCCACCATGCTGAGTGCCCTGAGACAACTGATCCCGCACTAAGACACTCCGAAGAGCTGTTCACGTTAACATTTATAGATTTGGACCTCTTGCCAGGTCCACTTGAAGCAGGACAAGATGAGATTCCATGTAGCGATGACCAAATATTTGAGCAGCCACGGTCACAAGAGAAAATGAATCACAATTGCAAGAAGTCAGGAGGAGGACCAGGGTGCGGAAGTGGAAGATGAGGCGGTGGATTACATAGTAACAGACCCAACCTGGCAGGAAGACATGCAGAGAGGGGACAGCAGTACACAGGGGGAGGGAGGAGTAGCACCCCTTCAGGCAGGAAGAAGCAGTGTGGTGGCGGTAGACAGAAGTTGGGCAACCGTTCCCCGTAACACCAACATGACAGAAGTTGCCAGTCCAACTGTTAGTTCTTCCCAAGTATGGTTATTTTTAAGGAATCTGCCAATAAAACCCCAAACAGGCCATTTTCAACACCTGTCATGCCTGCATCAGCAAGGGTAGCAAAACTACTAGCCTTACCACCACTAGCATGATCAGGCACATGGCAGCAAAGCCCCCACTTTGTGGGCCCAACCCCAGGCTTCAGGAACAGTGTCTGCGAGTGACACCACTGCTTCTTCCACTATTTTGCGTGCAAGCCAATCACCTGTCCATGATGAATGTGAAGGTGCCTCCTGCTCTGCACCTGCTGTTGCCCACACTCAAATTGCACCATCATCAAGCACGTCCACATCCTTGTCCCAGGTCAGCATTCAGTTGTTCATACCCCAGTCATTGGAAGACGAATGGAAATACACAGCCAACGCCCCACAGGCCACAGTACTAAATTCACACATTTCTCATAAGCTTGCTCTGGAAATGCTGCCTTTTAGGCTCGTGGAGAGGGAAGCTTTCCACAACCTGATGGTGGCAACCATCCCAAGGTACTTAGTCCCCAGCTGCCACTATTTCTCCCTGTGTGCTGTTCTGGCATTACACAAGCATGTGTCCCACAGCATTACCTGTGCCCTCAACAATGCAGTTACTGGGAAAGTACACCAAACCACAGACACGTGGACAAGTGTTTGTGGCCAAGGATGGTACATCTTGCTGACGGCACAATGGGTTAACATAGTGGAAGCTGGGACCCTGTCAGACCTTGGGATGGAATACGTCCTTCTGACATCAATGATTGCAGGCCCTACGTCAATCAGGGTTGCCCTTACAGTCTACAGCTACTGCACCTCCTCCTCTTCGGCCTCCATCTCTGAAATGAGCGCATCAGTCCCAAGCTTGAAGCACTGCAGCACTGCCAAATCCAAGCAGCAACAGGCTGTGCTGAAGCTAATATGCTTAGGCCACAAACTGCACAATGCTGAAGAGTTGTGGACAGTTCTGAAAGAGCAGACAGATCTGTGACTGACACCGCTGAACCTCCAGCCAGGCATGGTTGTGTGTGACAATGGCAGGAACCGGGGGCAGTTCTGAGGCAAGGCGACCAGACACACTTACCATGGCTGTCCCATGTGCTTAACCTCATTGTTAAACGGTTTCTAAAAGCTACGCAGAGCTGCCGGATCTGCTTGTGAAAGTACACCGCCTGTGTGCCCATTTTAGAAAGTCAGCTGCAGCTTCAGCCACCCTTGCCGTGCTTTAGCAGCAATTGCAGCTTCCAGCTCATGACTGGTGCATGATGTTCCTACACGTTGGAAATATACACTGCAGATGTTAGAAAGGATTTGTGAGCAGAATAGGGCAGTTATTGAATACCAGCATCAACAAGCCCGTTGTTATTCAGTTTAGACTCCACACGTAAGACCTCAGGAGTGGACATGGATGTCAGACATATGTAACATACTCCAAAACTTTGAGGAGTTCACCAAGATGGTGAGCGGTGATTACACCATAATTAATGTCACCATCCCGCTTCTCTGCATTCTGACAAGCTCTCTACTCACATTGAAAGATAATGCATTGCAGGAGGACATGGAGCAAAGAACCATACAGTGTGATTACACACAGCCCAGCCTCATGTCATCCCAACATGGATTGATTGACAATGAGGAGGAGGATGAGGAAGTACAAGAGCTGTAGATGGTACTACAAGCACAACTGGCATACCGTCTGTTCTGCGTGGATGGCTTGAGGACAGTGAGGAAGAGGAGGAGGAGGATACCTTGGTCAGTCGTCCTGTTGGTGAGGACACAGAAGGCATGCCTGTTACCAGTCTGGCATGCAAGGCTGACTTGATGTTGCGCTGCCTTTGCCGTGACCTTTGTATTGTAAATATTTTGGGTGATAGTCTTTACTGGGTAGTGACACTTTTAGACCCATGCTGCAAGGAGAACTTTCAATCTCTTCTTCTAGAGGCAGAGAGGTGTTCTAAAATGGTGCATTACCAGAGGGCTATTGTTGCAGAATTAGAAAAAAAAAATCCTATCTCAAAACGCTGGTGGCAGACATAATAGTTTGTTGGACAACCAAGGAGCACAGATGAGCGAGACACAACTCCAATACAGCAGAGGCAGTGGAACACTGGCAAAGTTCTGGGACAGTTTTCTCAGACCCACCCATTGCTCTGGCCCTGAGGTGCGGGGTAATGTCACAAGAAATGGAATGTTTTCTAAGATGCTGAGGAAGTATCTTGCTGACCGTACCAACGTCCTCCGTGATTCCTCTGTGCCTTTTTATTATTGGATATCCAAGCTGGACATGTGGCATGAACTGTCTCTATGCCTTGGAGGTCCTGGCCTGTTCTGCCGCTAGCGTTTTGTCAGAGTGGGTTTTTAGTGCCGCTGGTGGAATTATCACAGATAAGCCCATTCGCCTGTCAACTGAAAACACAGACTGACTGACTCTTATAAAAATTAACAAGGGTTGGATTGGGCCAGACTTCTCTACACCACCAAATGACAGCGAAACATAACCTCCAATACAGTGTCTTTTTGAGAGGTGTACAAAAATGGATAGAGAGAACCACTCCAAAAGAGAGCACACCGCTTTATAATTATATGTACAGAGACAAAACTTTTATTGATACAAATATATAAAAACACTTAAAAAATACATGTATACAACAACATCCCCAGTGCTACTGCCAAAATACAAAAGGTCATGATATACTGTATATAGTAAAGATACAAAGATAATATGCATAGTCATAATGAAAAAACGAGCTAGAATATAGAAAATACCATAAACACACACCCCGGAAAGGTATAGAACCAATGGGCAATAACCACCGATAAAACCAACCATGAAGCAACACTCCCTGAGGCAAATATACCAGAAATACCTGTATGCAGACGCAAGATTACACTGTCAGTGGTCACAAGACAGCAGCATAGAGGACAGCAAAGAGAGGTAAGTATTGCAACAGAGACCGCAAGGCATGAGAAACAGGGAGTTCTGGATGAAAAACTGTGCCTAAATCCACTACCGCAGCCTCGGATAAATAAGAATCAGCGGAACCCACATATAACACAGCTGAAATAGAGGTGCTGCAGCCGGGGGAAGGTAAGGTCAGGCACAGAGCAGCGGCGTGGGGAGGAGCCCAACGCGTGTCGCCGTTGCAAGGACTGCTTCGTCAGGGGAAGATGTAGATGAAATGATCAATAGCAGTTTATATACCTTTAGGTATGATCAGGTGCAGGAGCGGGGCAAGCCAGGGCCCGGAAGAGGAAGTTTTTGAGAGGTGTATTCCCCTGCACCTCTTCACACCCACACATGGGTATACGCGTCCTGATTTTGGCCATTTGGTTTACTCCTCCTCCTTGTCCTCATCCTCATCATTCACCACCACTAGAATACCAGGGTGAACGTGTTCTATGCTGCTACAGCCATTCAATTTTTTTGGTAAGGGTGTCTGTGATCTCCATAAAAATAAAAATTAAATGTACCCCCATCAGGAAATATTTGTCAGCCCATGCACTTAGTGCACCAAGTATAGGAGGAATAAAAGGTATTTTTTATGGACATCACTTCTGCTTTTTCTATAGGAGACCTGCTCCTTTAAATTGGGCCTATTTTTTCATGAGGCCTTCCTCCATGTTTCATCATCCACCACCACTAGATCACCAGGGTTAACATGTTCTGTGCTGCTATAGCCACTCTAGTTTTTTGCAAGGGTGTTTTTGATGCTCGTAAACAATTTAAAAAGAAAAATTTACCCCCATGGGGAAATGTTTGTCAGTCCATACATATACTTAGTGTATGGTCATTACAAGTCTAGACCTGCTCCTTTAAATTGAGCCTATTTTTAATGAGGCCTTCTTCCATGTCTCAACATGCACCACCACTAGATCACTAGGGATAACGTGTTCCGTGCTGCTGCAGTCACTATAGTATTTTGCAAGGGTGTTTTTGATGCCCTTAATGAAAATATTTACACAGTATGTTGATGTGTACCCCCCAGGAGAAAATGTTTGTCAGCCCATACACTTAGTGCATGGGCATTACAAGTCTAAGAAAGCCGCTCCTTTGTAATGGGACAGTTTTTTTTTAAGAGGCCCTCCTCCATGTTTCTTCCAAGGGGTTATTGGGGTATGTGCAAATTTGGGTCAAGGCGGCTCTTGCATTCAATGCATAAGGGAACAATATGGTTGTACCAACTGAAGAATGTGAAGTGAGTTTTCCTGTGGCCATCCACTACCAGGTTCAAAGGCTTCTTGGGGTGCATATGACTTGGTAGCAGGTCAGGCCTTGCAGTCAATACATAAGAAAAAAGTATGGGAGTACAAAATGAATAATGTAAAGTGGATTTTCCTGTGGCCATCCAGTATGTGGTTTCCAAGGCTTATTGGGGTGCATACGACTTGGTAGCAGGGCAGGCCTTGCAGTCAATGCATAAGAAAACAGTATGGGAGTACAAGATGAATAATGTGAAGTGGGTTTTCCTGTGGCCATCCAGTACCTGGATTCAAAGGATTATTGGGGTGCATATGACTTGGTAGCAGGGCAGGCCTTGCAGTCAAAGCATAAGAAAACAGTATGGGAGTACAAAATGAATAGTGTGAAGTGGATTTTCCTGTGGCCATTCAGGATGTGGTTTCAAAGGCTTATTGGGGTGCATAGGACATTGTAGCAGGGCAGACCTTACAGTCAATGCATAAGAAAACAGTATGGGAGTACAAAATGAATAATGTGAATTGGATTTACCTGTGGCCATCCAGTACCTGGGTTTAAAGGTTTATTGGGGTGCATATGACTTGATATCAGGGCTGGCCTTGCATTCAATGCAACATTTTTTCAGGAAGCCCTCATGTATCTCTCCTCTTGTGAAAGGGGTATTGGGCTGCGTCATAATTCTTGGCAGCCCAGCCACTCACTGCATAGGCAATACCAGCATAGGGGACCCACTGTTTAATAATGGACCTTAAAGAATATTAATCCACCTGATGGCCCTCTAAAAATAGGTTTGTGACTTTGAGTCCCTCCTTCATAAATGAAACAAGATGTGTCTGCTTATGTGTCACACACCACATGGCCAGCTAGGATTGTTAAATGTTACAATGACATTTCCCAGTGAATGCATTTGTATTGGTTGAAAGCAATATTAAAGTTGAAAAACGCATCAAAAGCATGTGTGAACATAGCCCAAGTGGTGGAGTAACATTTTGGTCTGGGGTTAATTATTTTTCCTTATATACAAGTCATAACCCTGGAAAGGATGTACCTTAACATATTTCCTAGCAAAATCCCTTTTTGTTTTTGTTTTTGTATGTTTTTTGGTGCACCTGTAAAAATGGCATGAAACTCTGACAACATTGTTTACAGCAGTGACCTAGGAGTCAGGAATGCTTCCAGGGGCAATCCTTATGATGTTCCTGTGTCATTTGAGCAGTGTTTCCATCATTTTCAGACTTTTATAGACCTTAAAAGGATCCCCGGGGGGGATTGTGGCAAAAATGCTCGGGTCTCCCATAATCTTACATTGGGCTCGTTGTTCTGTCCGAGTACCCGAGTATTCCAATTTGCTTTACCAGAGCAACAAGCACCCGAGCATTTTAGTGCTTTCTCATCAAATTTCACCTTTTCTTTTGAAATTTTTGGAGTGATGCTTCCTATTTTGTTCTTTAATGTCTGGCAAGCAAATGGATTGTTGCTGGCAGATATTGAACCCATTTAAATAGTTGTGCTGTTCCATTTTTCTTGTTTCTCCAGCGACCAGTCCAATGGTAGAGTAAAATATACCTTTATTTATCCATTAAAAGGTTCCAGGTTTCTTCAGTAACAATATTGCATACATTTAATTCCTTATGAACGGCATGTTTCGACACCACATGTGTCTTCCTACAGGTCCAGATGACTCTTTTGGACCTGGAGAAAGGCACATGTGGTGTCGAAACATGTCGTCTATAAGGGATTGAATGTATGCAATATTGTTACTGAAGAAATCTGGAACTTTTTAATGGATAAATAAAGGTACAGTATATTTTACTCTACCATTGGACTGATCGCTGGAGAAACAAAAAGTTTTTTCTTTACATGTGTGGATTTATCCCAATCCGTTTTCCATGCGAACTGTAACCAAAGGTTGTATGTATTCCTGTTTCTTCAAAGCGGTGAGCTGACTTTGTCAACAACTTTATATATACGTGTATATATACAGTGGGGCAAAAAAGTATTTAGTCAGTCAGCAATAGTGCAAGTTCCACCACTTAAAAAGATGAGAGGCGTCTGTAATTTACATCATAGGTAGACCTTAACTATGGGAGACAAACTGAGAAAAAAAAATCCAGAAAATCACATTGTCTGTTTTTTAACAATTTATTTGCATATTATGGTGGAAAATAAGTATTTGGTCAGAAACAAACAATCAAGATTTCTGGCTCTCACAAACCTGTAACTTCTTCTTTAAGAGTCTCCTCTTTCCTCCACTCATTACCTGTAGTAATGGCACCTGTTTAAACTTGTTATCAGTACAAAAAGACACCTGTGCACACCCTCAAACAGTCTGACTCCAAACTCCACTATGGTGAAGACCAAAGAGCTGTCAAAGGACGCCAGAAACAAAATTGTAGCCCTGCACCAGGCTGGGAAGACTGAATCTGCAATAGCCAACCAGCTTGGAGTGAAGAAATCAACAGTGGGAGCAATAATTAGAAAATGGAAGACATACAAGACCACTGATAATCTCCCTCGATCTGGGGCTCCATGCAAAATTCCACCCCGTGGGGTCAGAATGATCACAAGAACGGTGAGCAAAAATCCCAGAACCACGCGGGGGGACCTAGTGAATGAACTGCAGAGAGCTAGGACCAATGTAACAAGGCCTACCATAAGTAACACACTATGCCACCATGGACTCAGATCCTGCAGTGCCAGACGTGTCCCACTGCTTAAGCCAGTACATGTCCGGGCCCGACTGAAGTTTGCTAGAGAGCATTTGGATGATCCAGAGGAGTTTTGGGAGAATGTCCTATGGTCTGATGAAACCAAACTGGAACTGTTTGGTAGAAACACAACTTGTCGTGTTTGGAGGAAAAAGAATACTGAGTTGCATCCATCAAACACCATACCTACTGTAAAGCATGGTGGTGGAAACATCATGCTTTGGGGCTGTTTCTCTGCAAAGGGGCCAGGACGACTGATCCAGGTACATTAAAGAATGAATGGGGCCATGTATCGTGAGATTTTGAGTGCAAACCTCCTTCCATCAGCAAGGGCATTGAAGATGAAACGTGGCTGGGTTTTTCAACATGACAATGATCCAAAGCACACCGCCAGGGCAACGAAGGAGTGGCTTCGTAAGAAGCATTTCAAGGTCCTGGAGTGGCCTAGCCAGTCTCCAGATCTCAACCCTATAGAAAACCTTTGGAGGGAGTTGAAAGTCCATGTTGCCAAGCGAAAAGCCAAAAACATCACTGCTCTAGAGGAGATCTGCATGGAGGAATGGGCCAACATACCAACAACAGTGTGTGGCAACCTTGTGAAGACTTACAGAAAACGTTTGACCTCTGTCATTGCCAACAAAGGATATATTACAAATTATGGAGATGAAATTTTGTTTCTGACCAAATACTTATTTTCCACCATAATATGCAAATAAATTGTTAAAAAAACAGACAATGTGATTTTCTGGATTTTTTTTTCTCAGTTTGTCTCCCATAGTTAAGGTCTACCTATGATGTAAATTACAGACGCCTCTCATCTTTTTAAGTGGTGGAACTTGCACTATTGCTGACTGACTAAATACTTTTTTGCCCCACTGTATATATACATATATATATAAATTGCAGGAAGTAGTGTTCTAGGCAATTAATCTCCGGACATTAGCTCCGGACAAAGCCACGGAAGTTGGCACAAATTGCAGGAAGTAGTATTCTAGCCAATTATATATTAGATATATATATATATATTCTATGTGTATATATCGTTTATCATCTATTCTGTTCTAACCTGTCACGCTGATTTTACTGAACGCCTCACATGAATTACTGGCTTTTATTCTATCTTTTACCTGAATGTACCATATTCGTGCCGAATTTATGTTTGGAGATCGTTTCCTGAATGTATTTGCTCATCTCTCCTCATGAGGGCATGGGAAACAAATTCCAAGTTGGGTAAAGTTGCAAAAAAAAGTCCAATTCCACAATAGTTTTTTGTTTTGCTTTTTTACTATGTTCACTAGATGCTAAAACTGACCAGCCATTGTGATTCTCCAGGTCATTACGAGTTCATAGAAATGAAACATGTCTAGGTTCTTTTTTATCTCAGATGTGAAAAATTTGTTACAAAAAAAGAAAAAAAATGGTGCCATTTTCCAATACCCATAGGGTCTCCATTTTTCATGATCTCGGGATTTGTGAGAGCTTATTTGTGCGTGCCGAGCAGACATTTTTAAAGATACCATTTTGGTTCAGGTACAATCTTTTGATCACCCGTTATTGCATTTTAATGCAATGTTGTGGCGATCAAAAAAATGTAATTCTGTCCTTTTGACTTTTTTTCTCATTACGCCATTTAGAGATTGGGTTAGTTCTTTTCTTATATTGATAGATCGGGAGATTCTGAATGCAGCGAAACCAAATATGTGTACAGTGGGTACGGAAAGTATTCATACTGTACCTCTTTAAATTTTTCACTCTTGGTTTCATTGCAGTCATTTGGTTAATTCAAAAGAGTTCATTTTTTTCTCATTAATGTACATTCGGCACCCAATCTTGACTGAAAAGAACAGAAATGTAGTAATTTTTGCTCATTACCTGCCCAATTCAATACCAGGATTGAAACAAGTATTATGTTATGGGATGTTTTTCAGCTGGAGTGACAGGGCGATTGTTATTGAAGGAAACATAAATGCAGCCAAGTACAGAGATATCCCGGATGAAAACTTCTCTCAGAGTGCTCTGGACCTCAGACTTGGCAAAAGGTTTGCCTTCCAACAGGAAAATGACCCTAAGCACACAGCTAAAATAACAAAGGAGTGGCTTCAGAAAAACTATATGACCATTCTTAACTGGCCCAACCAGAACCCTGACCTAAACCCAATTGAGCATCTCTGGAGAGTCCTGAAAATGGCTGTCCTCCAACGTTCATCATCCAACCTGAATGGAACTGGAGAGGATCTGCAACGAAGAATGGCAAAGGATCCCCTGATGCAGGTGTCAAAAATTGTTCCATCATTTCCAAGAAGACTCATGGCTGTATGAGCTCAAAAGGGTCCTTCTACTCAATACTGAGCAAAGGGTCTTAATACTTATGACCATGTGATATTTCAGTTTTTCTTTTTAAATACATTTGAGAACATTTCTACATTTCTGTTTTTTTCAGTCAAGATGGGGTACAGAGTGTACATTAATAGGAAAGAAATGAACTTTTCTGAATTTACCAAATTGCTTCAATGACATAGAGTGATAAATTTAAAGGGGTCTGAATACTTTCCGTACCCCCACTGTATGTTTGATTTTTTTTTATTGTTTTATTTTCAATGGGGCAAAAGGGGGGTGATTTGAACTTTTATATTTTTAGAATATTTTTTAAAACTTTTTTTTAACCTTTGGAATGCTGCAATAGTCTCCATGGGAGACTAGAAGTTACAATAACCAGTTCGGCTCTGTTACATACAGGCGATGATCAGTTTGCCTGTATGTAGCAGAATTTCTGACTTGTTGTGAATACAAACCACCAGGCAGTGAGAAGCATAGAAGTCTGCTGGAGACCTCTGGTTGTCATGCCAACCCATCGGCGACCCACGTTCATGTGATACGGGCTCCGATGGGTGGGATTTCCATCACGCTTGTCAGAAGCAAGTGTAAAATGCTGCTGTCAGAGTTTGACAGTGGCATTTATTGATTTTTCAGCAGCGAGTGGATTGCAATTCCTCCCGCATCTGTTAGCGGCACATTTCAGCTCTTCAAAGCAGCTGACGTGCTGGATATGATGTGGGCTCACCACCAGAGCCCATATCAAAGGGAGGGTGTCCGACATCGGCATACTATTATGCCTAATGTCAGAAAGGGGTTAAAGCATGCAAAAGATGCTTCAAAATAGGAAACATATGTACAGCAAGACGTTTTGCTATTGCTGTACATATGTTCAGTTTTGGCTTTTTTTTTTTAGCACTCAGTCTCTGAATTAGACTTTGTGTGCTCATAACTAACTTTGCAAAGGAAACTTGGTAGGAATTGCATGATTAAACAGACCACTTTACTTTTCATACAGTGGTATTCCAGAGGTCAGATCCCCCCACCTGTCATTGCAAAATTACATTTCTTAAATATATACCATCACTTTGTAAGATGGAAATATCAGTGTTAAGGATAAGGACTAAACGTCTCTCAAGTTTCTGGCTATTTACTACATAAACGGTAATAATTCCCCAAGCTTAATTTTATTATATTTAACTTATATATTTTCTAAACATTTTATTTGATCTATAGACAAGTTCAATATTTCCCAATATAATAGATTTATATTTAAAAAATATATGAATAAATCTTATAAAGGATTTTTTTCTCTCCCCTAAAATATTGTAGCCGAGTTAAGTTCCAGGATTCTGCATATACATGTATTGTGATTTCACACTCCCATGAATATCTGCCTGTAAGCTTTTATTCTGAAACCTATCTTGTGCCACAGGAGGTTAGAGTACATTGTAAAACATAATGTTTTATCATTTTGCAAAAATAATTCTTGTTTTACAAGTTCCGATTTAGCATTGCCTCTCATAAGTTTAATTATGTTCTAGTCAAAGATCCTATCATTTTATAAAGCAGAGTGAAATTGCTGCTTGGTGAGACAGAGCAAAATCTGAAAATCTACCAACCTACACATTAATGGTCAACATTAAAAAAGTAAGAGTGTCTACTTTGTATAAGTTGCAAGTAACATAGTAACATAGTAGCATAGTTAGTAAGGCCGAAAAAAGACATTTGTACATCCAGTTCAGCCTATATTCCATCATAATAAATCCCCAGATCTACGTCCTTCTACAGAACCTAATAATTGTATGATACAATATTGTTCTGCCCCAGGAAGGCATCCAGGCCTCTCTTGAACCCCTCGACTGAGTTCGCCATCACCACCTCCTCAGGCAAGAAATTCCAGATTCTCACTGCCCTAACAGTAAAAAATCCTCTTCTATGTTGGTGGAAAAACCTTCTCTCCTCCAGACGCAAAGAATGCCCCCTTGTGCCCGTCACCATCCTTGGTATAAACAGATCCTCAGTGAGATATTTGTATTGTCCCCTTATATACTTATACATGGTTATTAGATCGCCCCTCAGTCGTCTTTTTTCTAGTGATTTGACCGACTATACTACATACAAATCAACGAAAATGACATGAAAAAAAAACAGATAAAAAAGGCCTTACCTACAATACTGATGTAATCCTGGATGCAGCAGACCTCCATAAAAAATGATGAGCATTGTATGCGTCTATCTATAATATCAAGCATCACCCCTCTTCCCGTGCTTGGTAAATGTGTGAGTAGTTATTTTTTTGCACCTCTAATCAGTGGCATATATAGTTCACATGGGACCCAGTAACAAAGATTGGGCCCCATTCCCATTAGCATGCACACACAGTAAGATGGCCCCTACAGACCTCCTAGCTACACTGATAGACCCCCACAGTCCCCTTTACATATAATGATGACCCAACAAGAACCACAGGTAGTATGAGAGTGTCCAAAGTCAGTATGAGATCTTCCACTGGCCACTGGCAGTATCATGGCCCGGACATACAGTGTGATGGTTCCCACAGCCCTCACAAGCAGAATAAGGGCCCCAGATAACACACACAAAATAATGTCCCCCAGGGCTGCTCAAATGTTTAAGGCCCCAGAGCTCTAGACACAGTATAAGGAACCCAGCACACAGTCTGTTGTCCAAAAGGTGCCCCACACAGAATTAGTCCCCCACACACGAAATGGTGTCCCCTAGTACACCCACAGGCATTTTGAGGGCCTCCTCAGCCCCCACACAGTATGAGGTGCTCTTTACACAATTTTATTTTCCTAGCAGACAGTCCCCTACTCAATGGAAGGGAACCCACTGCCCTCAACACAATATGTGGACTTCCACACACAGTTTGATGGCACTATGGTCTCCACACTACACACAGAGTATGATGCCCCTACAAGTACTGTCAATAAAACTAAATGCAAACTACTCACCTTCTGTTTTACCCCCAGAATCTGCATCTGTCAGTGCATTACACATACTAAGGCTACATCTACATAGGAGGCTACATAGGGGGCAAGATCTAATAACTAGAGAGGAGTGAATATTTCAATATTCGGTTCAGCTCACGTTCGCCGTTTTTGCAATATTGGCCAATCATCGATTTAGTCTCTGAATATAGCCGAACATACACAGCAACAAAATCTGGTGTTTCCCACACTGGGAAGTCGTATTGCTTCTGATCGCTGGTGAAATCATCCCCACCAGTCAGAGAGCTGCAGTTCCCATGCTGTCAGAAGACATCGTAAGTGCTCCGCTGTGATCGGAGGTATAAAGTTCCTCCTGTCACTGGTGTCAGCTGATGGGACTGCAGCTCCAATCAATCAACACCTGCTGCTAATAACAGTGTGAGCAAGAACGGCGGATGGGAGAATTCATCAGCTGCTCCTGCGCTGTATAAAAATAATTAAAACAAAACTCAGCATGGGTTCCACTGTTATTTTGATAACCAACCCTCAGCTATCAGCTTCAGCAAGGTTGATTATCAAGAATAAAGGGGTCCCCACACCTCATTTTTAATTAAAAAGACTGCGTGGGGTCCCCCCGCCATTTTTGACAACCTGCCTTGCTACTTTGCTAAAATTCACTGCTGGAGGCTGGTATTCTCAGACTTGTAAGAGGCCATGGATATTGTCCACCCCAGCCTAAAAATAGCAGCCCACAGCTGCCCAGAAAAGGTACATCTATCCATCTTCCCACTTGCCCTGTAGTGGTGGCAAGTGGAGTTCATATTTGTGGGGTTGATGTCACCTTTGTATTGTCAGGTGACAGCAAGCCCACGGCTTAGTAATGGAGAAGGGTCTATCCATTACTAATACTATAGTTGTATTTTTAAGAAAGATGCAGTCAGAACAAAGTCTTTTATTAGAAATAAGACTAAACACAGTTTTCCATTTTAATTAAAAATAACTAACACAGTTATACTCACCTAATGTTGTGAATTCTGCTCTTGGGCTCCTTCCGGTGGTTGTTGATGGTAATTGTTATGATAAGGTAATTCAGTACCACAATGGACATAGAGGTCAGAGCACATACAGTGACCTGACAATAACCCAAAAACATAGAACGAGCTCTGAGACGTGGGAACTCTGATGACCGCAATCCCTAATCCTCTCCAACCACACTAGAGGCAGCCGTGGATTGCGCCTAACGCTCCCTATGCAACTCGGCACAGCCTGAGAAACTAGCTAGCCTGAAGATAGAAAATAAGCCTACCTTGCCTCAGAGAAATACCCCAAAGGCAAAGGCAGCCCCCACATGTAATGACTGTGAGTTAAGATGAAAAGACAAACGTAGAGATGAAATAGATTTAGCAAAGTGAGGCCCGACTTTCTGAACAGAGCGAGGATAGGAAAGGTAACTTTGCGGTCAACACAAAACCCTACAAAAACCACGCAAAGGGGGCAAAAAGACCCTCCGTACCGAACTAACGGCACGGAGGTACACCCTCTGCGTCCCAGAGCTTCCAGCAAGCAGAAAAAAACAAATAGACAAGCTGGACAGAAAAAAACAGCAAACAAAATAGCAAAGCGGAACTTAGCTATGCAGAGCAGCAGGCCACAGGAACGATCCAGGAGGAAACAGGTCCAATACTAGAACATTGACTGGAGGCCAGGATCAAGGCACTAGGTGGAGTTAAATAGAGCAGCACCTAACGACTTCACCACATCACCTGAGGAAGGAAACTCAGAAGTCGCAGTACCACTTTCCTCCACCAACGGAAGCTCACAGAGAGAATCAGCCGAAGTACCACTTGTGACCACAGGAGGGAGCTCTGCCACAGAATTCACAACAGGTAATGCAGTTATTCCTGAGCAGCAGTCTTGGACAGGTGTTTCTGCTAATTGCAATTCTGACTGGGGCATTTAGCTGTGCAGGACTCATTAGTCCTTGCCAGTAGTCAATGTTCCTTTGGAAGTGTTGGTCCTCTGCCTGGCCTCTCCTGCCTGCTGCCAATTCAGCTAAGATATGTAAGTGTTTGCTTCATTTTTTTAGACACACTGCTGTGTGTTTATTTTCTGTGCTTGTCTTGTTTCTATTTTTGTTCCTGCTAGACTGTGCCTAATGTTTTTCTCAGTCTAGTTGGACTCGCTGGAGTCGCAGATATACTCTCCACATCTTTAGTTTGGTGGTGGAGTTTTTGTATTTTTCTGCTGTGGATATTTTGTAGTGTTTTATGCTGACCGCATACTATCATGTACTTTCCTTTCCTATCTAGGTAGAAGTGGCCTCCTTTGCTTATCCCTTTTTTCTGTCTGCGTGTGTCTTTTCCTCTCCTACTCACAGTCATTATTTGTGGGGGGCTACCTATCCTTTGGGGATCTACTCTGAGGCAAGAGAGTTTTCCTATTTCCATCTTTAGGAATATTTAGTCCTTAGGCTGTGTCGAGGTGTCTAGGTCTGGTTAGGCACACCCCACGGCTACTTCTAGTGGCGGTGATAGGATCAGGGTTTGCGGTCAGTAAAGTTACCACTGCTCCAGCGAAGGTCATTTCATGCTGCTCCAAGGCCACCTGATCATAACACCTAACACCTAATTCCACTAAAGCCCTTCGATCTCCTGTAATAAAACTAAAATAAAAAACCAATATTCCTAACCTGTAGGTCATTCTGTCCCATGCTGTAAACCATGTTTGGAAGATTAATAGTTTTCAACCTGGAGGGTGCCAAGTTGCGACCATCCAGGCTGAGAACTACTGGTGAATGAGATGATGCGAACGCAGCTTCAGTAACGTCACTGTGGTGACCTCAGAACCGTGGGAAAATGCCAGTGATGAGCTCACCGCTGTTCACTTCATCTGGGAATGCAGCCTCAGTGACATCACCCCCGGTCAATGAGGCTGAGCTCACAGCATCTCATTCACCAGTGATTCTCAGTCTGGGCTGTTGCATCTTGTCACCATTCATGGTGAAAACTATTAATCCCTGAAACATGGATTATGGAGTGAGACAGAATGACGGACAGGTGTGGGAAATTGTTGTTTTCTTTTTTTAGTTTTATACAGGAGATCGAGTGATTCAGTGGATATAGGCATTAGGTGAGTATAACTGTGGTTCTTTTTTTTAAATACAGTGCCTTGCAAAAGTATTCGGCTCCCTGGAACTTTTCAACCTTTCCCCACATATCATGCTTCAAACATAAAGATACTAAATGTAAATTTTTGGTGAAGAATCAACAACAAGTGGAACACAATTGTGAAGTTGAATGAAATTTATTGGCTATTTTAAATTTTTGTGGAAATTCAAAACTGAAAAGTGGGGCGTGTAATATTATTCCGCCCCTTTAAGTTGGAAAATTGCAAAATTTTCAAAATTTTCATCAAATTACCATTTTTTTCATAAACAAACGCAAGTCATATCTAAGAAATGAAGTACAATATGTTACGAGAAAACAATGTCAGAATCACCGGGATCCATGCAAGCGTTCCAGATTTATTACCTCATAAAGGGACAGTGGTCAGAATTGTAAAAATTGGCCTGGTCATTAACATGCAAACCACCCTTGGGGGTTAAGGGGTTAATGAGAAAGCAAATGAACTTTTTTGAATTCACCAAATGGCTGCAATGAACTAAAGAGTTAAAAATTTAAGGGAGTCTAAATGATTTCCATGCCCACTGTATGTATACATATTTGCTGTGTGTATATATATATATATATATATATATATATATACTGTATATATATTATTATTATTTGTTGTTATAGCGCCATTTATTCCATGGCGCTTTACATGTGAGGAGGGGTATACATAATAAAAACAAGTACAGTAATCTTAAACAAAACAAGTCATAACTGGTACAGGAGGTGTGAGGACCCTGCCCGCGAAGGCTTACAATCTACAAGGGATGGGTGAGAATACAGTAGGTGAGGATAGAGCTGGTCATGCAGCGGTTTGGTCGATCAGTGGTTACTGTAGGTTGTAGGCTTGTCGGAAGAGGTGGGTCTTCAGATTCTTTTTGAAGGTTTCGATGGTAGGCGAGAGTCTGATGTGTTGTGGTAGAGGGTTCCAGAGTGGGGGTGATACGCGAGAGAAATCTTGTATACAATTGTGGGAAGAGGAGATAAGAGGGGAGTAGAGAAGGAGATCTTGTGAGGATCGGAGGTTGCGTGTGGGTAACTAACGGGAGACGAGGTCACAGATGTATGGAGGAGACAGGTTGTGGATGGCTTTGTACATCATGGTTAGGGTTTTGTAGTGAAGTCTCTGGGCAATTGGGAGCCAGTGAAGGGATTGACAGAAGGGAGAGGCCGGGGAATAGCGGGGGGGCAGGTGGATTAGTTGGGCAGCAGAGTTTAGAATAATTTGGAGAGGTGCGAGAGTGTTAGAGGGGAGGCCACAGAGCAGGAGGTTGCAGTAGTCAAGGCGAGAGATGATGAGGGCATGGACTATAGTTTTTGGAGATTCTTGGTTGAGGAATGTATGGATTCGTGAAATATTTTTGAGTTGAAGTCGGCAGGAAGTGGAAAGGGCTTGGATATGTGGTTTGAAGGAGAGATCAGCGTCAAGTATTACCTCGAGGCAGCGAGCTTGTGGGACTGGGGAGAGTGGGCAACCATGCACTGTAATGGATAGGTTCGTTGGGGGGGTCGCGTGAGATGGGGGAAAGATGATGAATTCTGTTTTGTCCATGTTAAGTTTCAGAAATCTAGCGGAGAAGAAGGATGAAATAGTGGACAGACATTCAGGGATTCTGGTTAGTAGGGAGGTGATATCTGGTCCAGAAATGTAGATCTGTGTGTCATCAGCATAATAATAATAATCTTTATTTTTATATAGCGCTAACTAGAGTTGAGCGACCTTGACCTTTTTAGAGTCGAGCCGGGTTTCGCGAAACCCGACTATCTCAAAAGTCGGGTCGAGTGAAATCGGCCGATTATGACGTAAAGTCAGGATCGACCGAAACACGAAACCCAATGCAAGTCAATGGGGCAGCATAGTCGGCAGTGAGTGGGGGCCAGGAAAACACCTAGAGTGCCCATTTTAATGTCAAAACCATCCATTCTTCTTAATGAAGCTTGTCAAGCGTAATTTACCTTATAATAATTGGAAGGCATTTGAAATTGGGGTTCATTTGGCTAAAGTTGTGGTGGGTAGGGCTGGTTCAAGTAATTAGTGGGCCCAGGAAATCTGGACCACATCACGGCAGTGGAGCAGGGAGAGGTAAGTATTTCAACTTTGCAAGTGCTGTGAACCTGAGCAAGCAGGGGGGGCCCACTCGTTGGCATTGGCACTGGCACAGGGCCCCTCAAAGTACAGCGGTGTTTGCACGGCGGGGGCGCCTCCCACCGGCAGCAACACTTTTGCGTACTATGAGAGGCCCTGTGCCAGTGACGTCGCCAACTAGTATTCCTCCCCCCACCTGATGAAGGAACCTGCACTTTCATCTGCACCTTCCTGTTTGTCCCCGTGTAAGGTGGTATGGTATGCGGGAAGGGGGACCTGACTTTCAGCAGGGTCACAATCTTGCAGTGTAGCGTGCACGGGAAATGTTGCGTTATGGGTCAATGTACCAGCAGACTCATCTATCACTGGCTGGGCAATGGGCAGGATGAGGAGGAAACACAGATATAGGCCCAAAGAATAAAGTGGGCTAAATGCAGTTCAAAATTGGTAACACAGGACTAACCAGGGGGCATTGCAGTGGAGGACAACTGGAATGAGAGGCTGACACAGAGAGTAGGCCCAAATCAGTAAGTAGTCGAAATGCAGTTCAAAATTGGCAACAGTAGTAAACAGGCGGCACAGCTTTGTTCAGTGGAGGAGAACAGCAAGGAGTGGCAGACACCGATAGTAGGCCCCAACCCAACTAGTAGGCCAAATGCAGTCTAACATTAACAACTACTTAACGAGCGCCTGAAAACGGAATTTCAGGACAGGAAACCAGGAGAACAGCAAGGAGCGGCAGACACCGATAGTAGGCCCCAAACCAACTAGTACGCAAAATGCAGTTGTTCCGTTTAACCACAATTTAATGAGAGCCTGAAGATAGAAGTTCAGGAAAGGCAACCTGGAGAACACCTTGGAGTGGAACACACCATCTCTCTACACCCCATACCCAATTTGTAGGCCTAATGCAGCGTAGTTTCCAACAACTACTAAACGAGAGCATGATGATCGAAGCATTGGCGAGGAAACCTGGGGAACACCTTGGAGTGGAACACACCATCTCTCTACAGTGGAACACACCATCTCTCTACACCCCATACCCAATTTGTAGGCCTAATGCAGCGTAGTTTCCAACAACTACTAAACGAGAGCCGGAAGATCGAAGCTCAGGAAAGGCAACCTGGAGAACACCTTGGAGTAGAACACACCATCTCTCTACACCCCATACCCAATTTGTAGGCCTAATGCAGCGTAGTTTCCAACAACTACTAAACGAGAGCTGGAAGATCGAAGCTCAGGAAAGGCAACCTGGGGAACACCTTGGAGTGGAACACACCATCTCTCTACACCCCATACCCAATTTGTAGGCCCAATGCAGCGTAGTTTCCAACAACTACTAAACGAGAGCATGATGATCGAAGCATTGGCGAGGAAACCTGGGGAACACCTTGGAGTGGAACACACCATCTCTCTGCACCCCATACCCAATTTGTAGGCCTAATGCAGCGTAGTTTCCAACAACTACTAAACGAGAGCATGATGATCGAAGCATTGGCGAGGAAACCTGGGGAACACCTTGGAGTGGAACACACCATCTCTCTGCAACCCATACCCAATTTGTAGGCCTAATGCAGCGTAGTTTCCAACAACTACTAAACGAGAGCATGATGATCGAAGCATTGGCGAGGAAACCTGGGGAACACCTTGGAGTGGAACACACCGTCTCTCTACACCCCATACCCAATTTGTAGGCCTAATGCAGCGTAGTTTCCAACAACTACTAAACGAGAGCCGGAAGTTCGAAGCTCAGGAAAGGCAACCTGGGGAACACCTTGGAGTGTAACAAACCCTCTCTCTACACCACGGAAGGGCTAATTCTTAGGAAGGAAGGCTGTCGGAAAGAAGCAGGGCGCGTCCGAGGGTGATTATATTCTTATTAGGTATATACTCACCCTCGGACGCGCCCTGCTTCTTTATTTGTAATGAATGTTTATTTGCAATGTGGTTTTGACTTACTCTATTTTTTTGGTAAATAATGATTTTATTATTTTCATTGTTTTGCATCTTCTTGGCAATAATATAAAGAAGACGCGACAGGACAACACTCGGTGGATGCCATATCTGTGTTTAAAATTGAAAAAACCTTTCAGTTAACTACTTGCAGGAGAAAGTTATTGTAGCTGGTGGCCATTTTTAGTACTGTACCAGATTTTTGTTGTATGTGTTTGTTTTTAATGTTAAAATGTCTGCATTTGATATCTCTCCAGTATTTTCTTTTTTATAAGCAAAATACTTATTTTTATATTTTCTGATGTTGGTTCCAGGGGTACACGGGCAGCAGTGGTGTGGTCAGTGGAGGACTAGTGGAAGGAGTGACCGCAGAAAGGCATCGAAGGCCTAAAATAATAACACATGGCTGTAGGCAATTTTAAATTGGTTCCAGGGGTACACGGGCAGCAGTGGTGTGGTCAGTGGAGGCCTAGTGGAAGGAGTGACCGCAGACAGGCATCGAAGGCCTAAAATAATAACACATGGCTGTAGGCAATTTTAAATTGGTTCCAGGGGTACACGGGCAGCAGTGGTGTGGTCAGTGGAGGCCTAGTGGAAGGAGTGACCGCAGACAGGCATCGAAGGCCTAAAATAATAACACATGGCTGTAGGCAATTTTAAATTGGTTCCAGGGGTACACGGGCAGCAGTGGTGTGGTCAGTGGAGGCCTAGTGGAAGGAGTGACCACAGACAGGCATCGAAGGCCTAAAATAATAACACATGGCTGTAGGCAATTTTAAATTGGTTCCAGGGGTACACGGGCAGCAGTGGTGTGGTCAGTGGAGGCCTAGTGGAAGGAGTGACCGCAGACAGGCATCGAAGGCCTAAAATAATAACACATGGCTGTAGGCAATTTTAAATTGGTTCCAGGGGTACACGGGCAGCAGTGGTGTGGTCAGTGGAGGCCTAGTGGAAGGAGTGACCGCAGACAGGCATCGAAGGCCTAAAATAATAACACATGGCTGTAGGCAATTTTAAATTGGTTCCAGGGGTACACGGGCAGCAGTGGTGTGGTCAGTGGAGGCCTAGTGGAAGGAGTGACCGCAGACAGGCATCGAAGGCCTAAAATAATAACACATGGCTGTAGGCAATTTTAAATTGGTTCCAGGGGTACACGGGCAGCAGTGGTGTGGTCAGTGGAGGCCTAGTGGAAGGAGTGACCACAGACAGGCATCGAAGGCCTAACATAACAAAAATGTCAATACAATGGTATTGTCAGTGGCAGGCATTGAAGGATGTCAGCGCATAGACTAAACATTGGTGGAGCTGTGAGATAATTTTGCAAGTGGTAGAGCACTGTTTGAGCTGGGGGGGGAAACTGTCTTGTGGCCGGCGGTACAGGCCCCGGGCCCCTCATATTACAACTGTGTGTCTGACGTTGGGTGCGCACCACCACCGCCAGAGACACTTTATTGTACTAGGAGGGACCCAGTGGCAGTGCCGTCGACCAAAAGCGGGCTCACCCACCTCTTCAGACAAACTGCACTCTCACGGGTGCTGTCGCCAAGTGTCGATACCACGGCCCCGTGTGGGGAGTTTGGCCATTTAGTGAGGTGTAAACATGTCGTATGCTGGACAATCAGGTGCAGAAAATTACGAGATTGGAAAAGGCATTCAGAATAGTTCACAGGCAAGACCTTTTCATAGGAAAGCTAGGTGTCAGCCGGGCAAGGTGGGGCAAAAGATTTCGAAATCCAGTTGTGGTTCATTTTAATGAAGGTTAGATCATCTACATTTTGGGTAGCCAGACGAGTCCTTTTTTCTGTTAGTATTGAACCTGCAGCACTGAATACTCTTTCTGATAGGACACTAGCTGCCGGGCAAGCAAGCTCCTGCAATGCATATTCTGCCAATTCTGGCCAGGTGTCTAATTTTGATGCCCAGTAATCAAATGGGAATGACGGTTGAGGGAGAACATCGATAAGGGATGAAAAATAGTTTGTAACCATACTGGACAAATGTTGTCTCCTGTCACTTTGAATTGATGCTGCACTACCTGTCCTGTCTGCGGTCATAGCAAAATCACTCCACAACCTGGTCAGAAAACCCCTCTGGCCAACACCACTTCTGATTTCTGCCCCTCTAACTCCTCTGGTCTGCTGGCCCCTGCAGCTCGTGTGAGAACGATCACGGGCGCTGTGTGCAGGGAATGCCAGAAGCAAACGGTCAACAAGAGTTGATTGTTTGGTTGCTAATATTCGTTCCAAGTTCTCATGTGGCATTATATTTTGCAATTTGCCTTTATAGCGAGGATCAAGGAGGCAGGCCAACCAGTAATCGTCATCATTCATCATTTTAGTTATGCGTGTGTCCCTTTTGAGGATACGTAAGGCATAATCCGCCATGTGGGCCAAAGTTCCAGTTCTCAAATCTGCGGTTGTGCTTGGTTGAGGGGCAGTTTCAGGCAAATCCACGTCACTTGTGTCCCTCAAAAAACCAGAACCCGGCCTTGCCGCGCCACCAATTTCCAGTGGCCCCGGAAAAGCTTCCTCATTAAAAATATAATCATCCCCATCATCCTCCTCGTCCTCCTCCTCCTCTTCGCCCGCTACCTTGTCCTGTACACTGCCCTGGCCAGACAATGGCTGACTGTCATCAAGGCTTTCCTCTTCCTCAGCTGCAGACGCCTGATCCTTTATGTGCGTCAAACTTTGCATCAGCAAACGCATTAGGGGGATGCTCATGCTTATTATGGCGTTGTCTGCACTAACCAGCCGTGTGTATTCCTCAAAACACTGAAGGACTTGACACATGTCTTGAATCTTCGACCACTGCACACCTGACAACTCCATGTCTGCCATCCTACTGCCTGCCCGTGTATGTGTATCCTCCCACAAAAACATAACAGCCCGCCTCTGTTCACACAGTCTCTGAAGCATGTGCAGTGTTGAGTTCCACCTTGTTGCAACGTCTATGATTAGGCGATGCTGGGGAAGGTTCAAAGAACGCTGATAGGTCTGCATACGGCTGGAGTGTACGGGCGAACGGTGGATATGTGAGCAAAGTCCACGCACTTTGAGGAGCAGGTCGGATAACCCCGGATAACTTTTCAGGAAGCACTGCACCACCAGGTTTAAGGTGTGAGCCAGGCAAGGAATGTGTTTCAGTTGGGAAAGGGAGATGGCAGCCATGAAATTCCTTCCGTTATCACTCACTACCTTGCCTGCCTCAAGATCTACAGTGCCCAGCCACGACTGCGTTTCTTTCTGCAAGAACTCGGACAGAACTTCCGCGGTGTGTCTGTTGTCGCCCAAACACTTCATAGCCAATACAGCCTGCTGACGTTTGCCAGTAGCTGCCCCATAATGGGAGACCTGGTGTGCAACAGTGGCAGCTGTGGATGGAGTGGTTGTGCGACTGCGGTCTGTGGACGGGCTCTCGCTTCTGCAGGAGGACGAAGAGGAGGAGGAGGGGGTGCGAACGGCTACAGCCAATTGTTTCCTAGACCGTGGGCTAGGCAGAACTGTCCCAAACTTGCTGTCCCCTGTGGACCCTGCATCCACCACATTTACCCAGTGTGCCGTGATGGACACGTAACGTCCCTGGCCATGCCTACTGGTCCATGCATCTGTTGTCAGGTGCACCTTTGTGCTCACAGATTGCCTGAGTGCATGGACGATGCGCTCTTTAACATGCTGGTGGAGGGCTGGGATGGCTTTTCTGGAAAAAAAGTGGCGACTGGGTAGCTCGTAGCGTGGTACAGCGAAGTCCATCAAGGCTTTGAAAGCTTCGCTTTCAACTAACCGGTAGGGCATCATCTCTAACGAGATTAGTCTAGCTATGTGTGCGTTCAAACCCTGTGTACGCGGATGCGAGGCTAAGTACTTCCTTTTTCTAACCATAGTCTCATGTATTGTGAGCTGGACTGGAGAGCTGGAGATCGTGGATCTAGCGGGGGTGCCGGTGGACATGGCAGACTGAGAGACGGTGGGAGATGGTATTGTTGCCACCGGTGCCCTAGATGCAGTGTTTCCTACTACGAAACTGGTGATTCCCTGACCCTGACTGCTTTGGCCTGGCAAAGAAACCTGCACAGATACTGCAGGTGGTGCGGAAAATGGTGGCCCTACACTGCCGGAAGGGCTGTTGCGTTGCTGACTAGCTTCATTGGCCGAGGGTGCTACAACCTTAAGGGACGTTTGGTAGTTAGTCCAGGCTTGCAAATGCATGGTGGTTAAATGTCTATGCATGCAACTTGTATTGAGACTTTTCAGATTCTGTCCTCTGCTTAAGGTAGTTGAACATTTTTGACAGATGACTTTGCGCTGATCAATTGGATGTTGTTTAAAAAAATGCCAGACTGCACTCTTTCTAGCATCGGATACCTTTTCAGGCATTGCAGACTGAGCTTTAACCGGATGGCCACGCTGTCCTCCAACAGGTTTTGCCTTTGCCACGCGTTTTGGGCAAGATACGGGCCCGGCAGATGGAACCTGTTGCGATGTTGATGCCTGCTGCGGCCCCTCCTCCTCCGCTTCAGAACTGCTGCCGCCTGCACCCTGTTCCCCCAATGGCTGCCAATCGGGGTCAAGAACTGGGTCATCTATTACCTCTTCTTGTAGCTCGTGTGCAACTTCGTCTGTGTCACCGTGTCGGTCGGTGGTATAGCGTTCGTGATGGGGCAACATAGTCTCATCAGGGTCTCATTCTTGATCATTACCCTGCGAGGGCAATGTTGTGGTCTGAGTCAAAGGACCAGCATAGTAGTCTGGCTGTGGCTGTGCATCAGTGCACTCCATGTCAGATTCAACTTGTAATGGGCATGGACTGTTAACTGCTTCACTTTCTAAGCCAGGGACGGTATGTGTAAAGAGCTCCATGGAGTAACCCGTTGTGTCGCCTGCTGCATTCTTCTCTGTTGTTGTTTTTGCTGAAGAGGACAAGGAAGCGACTTGTCCCTGACCGTGAACATCCACTAACGACGTGCTGCTTTGACATTTACCAGTTTCACGAGAGGAGGCAAAAGAGCTAGAGGCTGAGTCAGCAAGATAAGCCAAAACTTGCTCTTGCTGCTCCGGCTTTAAAAGCGGTTTTCCTACTCCCAGAAAAGGGAGCGTTCGAGGCCTTGTGTAGCCAGACGACGAACCTGGCTCCACAGCTCCAGACTTAGGTGCAATATTTTTTTTCCCACGACCAGCTGATGCTCCACCACTACCACTACCCTCATTACCAGCTGACAATGAACGCCCCCGGCCACGACCTCTTCCACCATACTTCCTCATTGTTTTAAAAACGTAAACAAACTAACGGTATTTGTTGCTGTCACACAAATTACACGGTGAGCTATAACTTCAGTATGAAAATCAGGCACAATGTTACACACTCTGTTGTTGGTGGCAACAAATGAGAGAGATGCCACACACGCAGGACTGTCACTGAAGTACAAATGTAAATATTAATCTCCCACTGATTTGATTTTTTTTTTTTTTTAAGGGAGACTTTAGGAAAAAAAAAAAATAGAATAAAATGATTTTTTCAGGAAGAATTTAGAAACCAAATAAAATAAAATGATTTTTTCAGGGAGAATTTAGAAAACAAATAAAACAAAAAAAGGCTTTCTATGGCCCACTGAGTGAGAGATGACGCACACAGGAGTCAGGAGTGGCACACAAGCCCAGAGGCCAATATTCATCTCCCACTGATTGATGTAGTGATTTTTTCAGGTAGATTTTGGAACCCAAATCAAGCTAAAAAAATAATAGGCTTTCTATGGCCCACAATTGGAGAGAGAGAGAGAGAGATGGCACACCCAGGAGTCAAGACTGGCACACAAGCAGAAAGGGCAATATTAATCTCCCACTGATTTGTTTTGTTTTTGTTTTTTTTCAGGGAGACTTTAGGGAAAAAAAATAATAGAATAAAATGATTTTTTCAGGAAGAATTTAGAAACCAAATAAAATAAAATGATTTTTTCAGGGAGAATTTAGAAAACAAATAAAACAAAAAAAGGCTTTCTATGGCTCACTGAGTGAGAGATGACGCACACAGGAGTCAGGAGTGGCACACAAGCCCAGAGGCCAATATTTATCTCCCACTTTTTTTTTTTGTTCCAGGGAAAATTTATAAACCCAATAAAAAAAATAATAAATAGGCTTTCTATGGCCCACTATCTGAGAGACAGAGAGAGATGGCACGCTTAGGACTGGCACACAAGCCCAAAGGCCAATATTAATCTCCCTTTTTTTTTTAAGGGAGAATTTATAAAACCAAAAAAAAATAAATAAATAGGCTTTCTATACATAGTTACATAGTTATTAAGGTTGAAGGAAGACTATATGTCCATCTAGTTCAACCCATAGCCTAACCTAACATGCCCTAACATGTTGATCCAGAGGAAGGCAAAAAAAACCAATGTGCAAAGAGTAAGCTCCACATTGGGGAAAAAAATTCCTTCCCGACTCCACATCCGGCAATCAGACTAGTTCCCTGGATCAACGCCCTATCAAGGAATCTAGTGTATATACCCTGTAACATTATACTTTTCCAGAAAGGTATCCAGTCCCCTCTTAAATTTAAGTAATGAATCACTCATTACAACATCACACGGCAGAGAGTTCCATAGTCTCACTGCTCTTACAGTAAAGAATCCGCGTCTGTTATTATGCTTAAACCTTTTTTCCTCCAACCGCAGAGGATGCCCCCTTGTCCCTGTTTCAGGTCTATGATTTAAAAAGATCATCAGAAAGGTCTTTGTACTGTCCCCTCATATATTTATACATTAAAATAAGATCACCCCTTAGTCTTCGTTTTTCCAAACTAAATAGCCCCTAGTGTAATAACCTATCTTGGTATTGCAGACCCCCCAGTCCTCTAATAACCTTGGTCGCTCTTCTCTGCACCCGCTCCAGTTCAGCTATGTCTTTCTTATACACCGGAGACCAGAACTGTGCACAGTATTCTAAGTGTGGTCGAACTAGTGACTTGTATAGAGGTAAAATTATATTCTCCTCATGAGCATCTATGCCTCTTTTAATGCATCCCATTATTTTATTTGCCTTTGTAGCAGCTGCCTGACACTGGCCACTGAATTTAAGTTTGTCATCCACCCATACACCCAGGTCTTTTTCATTGACGGTTTTGCCCAGAGTTTTAGAATTAAGCACATAATTATACATCTTACTACTTCTACCCAAGTGCATGACCTTACATATATCCCCATTAAAGCTCATTTGCCATTTATCAGCCCAAGCTTCTAGTTTACATAAATCATCCTGTAATATAAAATTGTCCTCCTCTGTATTGATTACCCTGCAGAGTTTAGTGTCATCTGCAAATATTGAAATTCTACTCTGAATGCCCCCTACAAGGTCATTAATAAATATGTTAAAAAGAAGAGGGCCCAATACTGACCCCTGTGGTACCCCACTGCTAACCGCTACCCAGTCCGAGTGTGCTCCATTAATAACCACCCTTTGTTTCCTATCCCTGAGCCAGCTCTCAACCCACTTGCACATATTTTCCCCTATCCCCATTATTCTCATTTTATGTATCAACCTTTTGTGTGGCACCGTATCAAAAGCTTTTGAAAAGTCCATATACACTACATCCACTGGGTTCCCTTGGTCCAATCCGGAACTTACCTCTTCATAGAAACTGATCAAATTAGTCTGACATGAACGGTCCCTAGTAAACCCGTGCTGATACTGGGTCATGAGGTTATTCCTCTTCAGATACTCCAGTATAGCGTCCCTTAGAATGCCCTCCAGGATTTTACCCACAGTAGAGGTTAAGCTTACTGGCCTATAGTTTCCGAGTTCAGTTTTTGTTCACTTTTTGAATATTGGCACCACATTTGCTATACGCCAGTCCTGTGGCACAGACCCTATTATTATGGAGTCTTTAAAGATTAAAAATAATGGTCTATCAATGACTGTACTTAATTCCTGCAGTACTCGAGGGTGTATCCCATCCGGGCCCGGAGATTTGTCAATTTTAGTGATTTTTAGACGCCGCCGCACTTCCTGCTGGGTTAAGCAGGTGACATTTAATTGGGAATTTTTATCACTAGACATTTTGTCTGCCATGGGATTTTCTTGTGTAAATACTGATGAAAAAAAGTCATTTAGCATATTGGCTTTTTCCTCATCCTCATCCACCATCTCACCCAGACTATTTTTAAGGGGGCCAACACTATCATTTTTTAGTTTCTTACTATTTATGTAGTTAAAGAATATTTTAGGATTATTTTTACTCTCTCTGGCAATGAGTCTCTCTGTCTCAATCTTTGCTGCCTTGATTTGCTTTTTACAGAATTTATTTAATTTTCTGTATTTATTTAATGCCTCCTCACTACCTACTTCCTTTAATTCTCTAAATGCTTTCTTTTTGTCCCTTATTGCGCCCCTTACAGCTCTATTTAGCCATATTGGTTTCCTCCTATTTCTAATATGTTTATTCCCATACGGTATATACTGTGCACAGGTCCTATCCAGGATGCTAATAAACGTCTCCCATTTTCTCTGTGTATTTTTGTGTCTCAGGATATCGTCCCAGTTAATTGCACCAAGATCCTCTCTCATCCGTTGGAAATTTGCCCTCCTGAAGTTTAGTGTCCTTGTAACCCCTCTACTACACATCTTTTTAAAGGATACATGAAAACTTATTATTTTGTGATCGCTATTTCCCAAGTAACCCCCAACCCTTATATTTGATATGCGGTCTGGCCTGTTGGTTAATATTAGGTCTAGCAGTGCCCCCCTTCTTGTTGGGTCCTGAACCAGTTGTGAAAGGTAATTGTCTCTCATAATTGTCAAAAACCGATTACCTTTGCTGGAACTGCAGGTTTCTGTTCCCCAATCTATTTCAGGGTAGTTGAAGTCCCCCATAATAATGACTTCTCCTTGAGTCGCAGCTTCATCTATTTGCTTTACGAGGATATTCTCCATTGCTTCCATTATTTTTGGAGATTTATAACAAACCCCTATCAGTAATTTATTATTTTTTCCCCCTCCCCTTATCTTCACCCACAGGGATTCTACATTTTCATTAAATTCACCTATATTATCGCGCAGGATGGGTTTTAAGGATGATTTTACATATAGACACACCCCTCCCCCTCGCTTATCTGTACGGTCATTTCTGAACAGGCTATAGCCCTGCAAGTTAACAGCCCAGTCATGGCTCTCATCCAGCCACGTTTCAGATATCCCCACCATGTCATAATTATGCTCCAACAACATTAGTTCTAATTCGTCCATTTTGTTGGCGAGGCTTCTGGCATTAGGATACATGCACTTTATGTTCCTCTCTGTACTTCTATTTCTTAAATTATTAACTGTTCTGACCCCACCCCCCATGCCACCGCCACCCCCAACTTCCTTATTTGTGCCCAGGACTCTGTCTGCACTATCTTCCCCTCCTATAAAATGAATACCCTCCCCCCAATTCCTAGTTTAAACACTCCTCCAACCATCTAGCCATTCTCTCCCCCAGCACAGCTGCACCCTCCCCATTGAGGTGCAGCCCGTCCCTAGCGTAGAGCCTGTAGCCAACTGAGAAGTCGGCCCAGTTCTGCAGGAACCCAAACCCCTCTTTCCTACACCAATTCTTGAGCCACTTATTAACCTCCCTAATCTCCCGTTGCCTCTCTGGCGTGGCACGTGGTACCGGCAGTATTTCGGAAAATACCACGTTGGAGGTCCTTGCTTTCAGCTTGCAGCCTAATTCCCTGAAATCATCTTTAAGGACCTTCCACCTACCTCTAACTTTGTCATTAGTGCCAATGTGCACCATGACCGCTGGGTCCTCACCAGCCCCTCCCAATAATCTGTCCACCCGATCAGCGATGTGTCGGACTCGAGCGTCAGGTAGGCAGCACACCGTTCGACGATCCCTGTCTTTGTGACAGATTACCCTATCTGTTCCCCTAATAATTGAGTCGCCCACTACCAGCACCTGTCTGGCCTGCCCTGCTCTCCTATTTCCCTCCTTACTGGAGCAGTCACTCCTCCGGCTTTCAGAGGACATGCCTGGCTGCAGCAGTGCTACCCCTGTACTGGCACCCCCCTCATCTGCCAACTTAGCAAACTTATTGGGGTGTTCCAGATCAGGACTAGCCTCCCTGGCACTCTTCCCTCTACCCCGCTTCCTAACTGTCACCCAGCTTGCTACTTCATTGTCCTGCAGCTCCATCCCACCATCACCCCCCTCATCTGTCCCATTGAGCGTCTGCTCTGTGAGCAGAAGACTCCTCTCCATATTGTCTATGGATCTCAGTGTTGCCAGCTGCACATTTAGAGTCAGAATCTGGGTTTCCAAATGCACAACGTGCTCACATCTCGCACAGCAGTATGCACCCTCGATCGGCTGCTCAAGGACTGCATACATGTGGCAAGATGTGCACTGGATGGCATTAACAATCGTGGAGCACATTTCCTAATGGGGATTGCACCAGACAGAACAGTTCAATAAAAAAAAATATAAATAAATACAAAGTATTAATAAAAATCAGACAGCAATTCAGTAATTCCTCCCCTGAAAACTCCCTGACTCCAAAGTCACTGAATCACAAGTCACACTTACCGCCGTCCACACTTACACTCAGGCCACACTCAGCTCGCTCACACTCGCTCTGCTGAAGATTTATAGAGATTTTTTTTTTTTCCTAGTTCCCCTCAACAGCAATCAATCTTGCTGTTCAAATGCACTTCCAAAAAGGACTTGAGCCCCAAACAGCTGCCCCTTATAAACCCTTAACTATGAGCCCCCACCCTAAGTTAACCCTTATGAATATAGCTACCCCCAATTCAGCAACTCACACCAATTCACACAGGTATTTGTTAAAGGCTTTCCAAATACCTCTTCACTGAATCACAAGTCACACTTACCGCCGTCCACACTTACGCTCTGGTCACACTCAGCTCGCTCACACTCGCTCTGCTGAAGATTTATAGAGATTTTTTTTTTTTCCTAGTTCCCCTCAACAGCAATCAACCTTGCTGTTCAAATGCACTTCCAAAAAGGACTTGAGCCCCAAACAGCTGCCCCTTATAAACCCTTAACTATGAGCCCCCACCCTAAGTTAACCCTTATGAATATAGCTACCCCCAATTCAGCAACTCACACCAATTCACACAGGTATTTGTTAAAGGCTTTCCAAATACCTCTTCACTGAATCACAAGTCACACTTACCGCCGTCCACACTTACGCTCTGGTCACACTCAGCTCGCTCACACTCGCTCTGCTGAAGATTTATAGAGATTTTTTTTTTTCTAGTTCTCCTCAACAGCAATCAACCTTGCTGTTCAAATGCACTTCCAAAAAGGACTTGAGCCCCAAACAGCTGCCCCTTATAAACCCTTAACTATGAGCCCCCACCCTAAGTTAACCCTTATGAATATAGCTACCCCCAATTCAGCAACTCACACCAATTCACACAGGTATTTGTTAAAGGCTTTCCAAATACCTCTTCACTGAATCACAAGTCACACTTACCGCCGTCCACACTTACGCTCTGGTCACACTCAGCTCGCTCACACTCGCTCTGCTGAAGATTTATAGAGATTTTTTTTTTTCCTAGTTCCCCTCAACAGCAATCAACCTTGCTGTTCAAATGCACTTCCAAAAAGGACTTGAGCCCCAAACAGCTGCCCCTTATAAACCCTTAACTATGAGCCCCCACCCTAAGTTAACCCTTATGAATATAGCTACCCCCAATTCAGCAACTCACACCAATTCACACAGGTATTTGTTAAAGGCTTTCCAAATACCTCTTCACTGAATCACAAGTCACACTTACCGCCGTCCACACTTACGCTCTGGTCACACTCAGCTCGCTCACACTCGCTCTGCTGAAGATTTATAGAGATTTTTTTTTTTTTTTCCTAGTTCCCCTCAACAGCAATCAACCTTGCTGTTCAAATGCTCTTCCAAAAAGGACTTGAGCCCCAAACAGCTGCCCCTTATAAACCCATAACTATGAGCCCCCACCCTAAGTTAACCCTTATGAATATAGCTACCCCCAATTCAGCAACTCACACCAATTCACACAGGTATTTGTTAAAGGCTTTCCAAATACCTCTTCACTGAATCACAAGTCACACTTACCGCCGTCCACACTTACGCTCTGGTCACACTCAGCTCGCTCACACTCGCTCTGCTGAAGATTTATAGAGATTTTTTTTTTTTTTCCTAGTTCCCCTCAACAGCAATCAACCTTGCTGTTCAAATGCACTTCCAAAAAGGACTTGAGCCCCAAACAGCTGCCCCTTATAAACCCTTAACTATGAGCCCCCACCCTAAGTTAACCCTTATGAATATAGCTACCCCCAATTCAGCAACTCACACCAATTCACACAGGTATTTGTTAAAGGCTTTCCAAATACCTCTTCACTGAATCACAAGTCACACTTACCGCCGTCCACACTTACGCTCTGGTCACGCTCTGGTCACACTCAGCTCGCTCACACTCGCTCTGCTGAAGATTTATAGAGATTTTTTTTTTTTTCCTAGTTCCCCTCAACAGCAATCAACCTTGCTGTTCAAATGCACTTCCAAAAAGGACTTGAGCCCCAAACAGCTGCCCCTTATAAACCCTTAACTATGAGCCCCCACCCTAAGTTAACCCTTATGAATATAGCTACCCCCAATTCAGCAACTCACACCAATTCACACAGGTATTTGTTAAAGGCTTTCCAAATACCTCTTCACTGAATCACAAGTCACACTTACCGCCGTCCACACTTACGCTCTGGTCACACTCAGCTCGCTCACACTCGCTCTGCTGAAGATTTATAGAGATTTTTTTTTTTTTTTCCTAGTTCCCCTCAACAGCAATCAACCTTGCTGTTCAAATGCACTTCCAAAAGTGGCCCACTATTTGTGAGAGAGATGGCACGCTCAGGACTGGCACACAAGCCCAGAGGCCAATATTAATCTCCCACTTTTTTTTTTTTTTTTCAGGGAAAATTTATAAACCCAATAAAAAAATAAATAAATAAATAGGCTTTCTATGGCCCACTATCTGAGAGAGAGAGATGGCACGCTTAGGACTGGCACACAAGCCCAAAGGCCAATATTAATCTCCCACTGATTGATTTATTGATTTTTTCAGGTAGAATTTAGAACCCAAATAAAGCAAAAAAAAAAAAATGGGCTTTCTATGGCCCACTGAGTGAGTGATGATGCACACAGGAGTCAGGAGTGGCACACAAGCCCTGAGGCCAATATTTTTCTCCCACTGATTGATGTAGTGATTTTTTCAGGTAGATTTTAGAACCAAAATCAAGCAAAAAAATAAATAGGCTTTCTATGGCCCACTGAGTGAGTGATGATGCACACAGGAGTCAAGAGTGGCACACAAGCCCTGAGGCCAATATTTTTCTCCCACTGATTGATGTAGTGATTTTTTCAGGTAGATTTTATAACCCAAATCAAGCAAAAAAGTAATAGGCTTTCTATGGCCCACTGAGTGAGAGATGACACAGACAGGGATGGCACTCTAGCAGAAATGTCAATCTTAATCTCCCACAAAAAAAAAAAAAAAAAAACAGGGAGTGTCCTTCAATTACTATCTCCCTGCAGTAATCTCAGCCAGGTATGGCAGGCAGCAATAAGGAGTGGATTGATGCACAAATTAAATAAAAAGTGTGGACAAACAAAAAAGATAGCTGTGCAGAAAGGAAGGAACAAGAGGATTTGTGCTTTGAAAAAAGCAGTTGGTTTGCACAGCGGCGTACACACAGCAATGCAGCTATCAGGGAGCCTTCTAGGGCAGCCCAATGAGCTACAGCGCTGAGGGAAAAAAAAAAATGTAGCTTCCACTGTCCCTGCACACCGAAGGTGGTGTTGGGCAGTGGAAATCGCTACAGCACAAGCGGTTTGGTGGTTAATGGACCCTGCCTAACGCTATCCCTGCTTCTGACGAAGCGGCAGCAACCTCTCCCTAAGCTCAGATGAGCAGCAGTAACATGGCGGTCGGCGGGAACTCCCCTTTATAGCCCCTGTGACGCCGCAGACAGCAAGCCAATCACTGCAATGCCCTTCTCTAAGATGGTGGGGACCAGGACCTATGTCATCACGCTGCCCACACTCTGCGTTTACCTTCATTGGCTGAGAAATGGCGCTTTTCGTGTCATTGAAACGCGACTTTGGCGCGAAAGTCGCGTACCGCATGGCCGACCCTGCACAGGGGTCGGATCGGGTTTCATGAAACCCGACTTTGCCAAAAGTCGGCGACTTTTGAAAATGAACGACCCGTTTCGCTCAACCCTAGCGCTAACATATTCCGCAGCGCTTTACAGTTTGGCACACATTATCATCACTGTCCCTGATGGGGCTCACAATCTAGAATCCCTATCAGTATGTCTTTGGAATGTGGGAGGAAACCGGAGTGCCCGGAGGAAACCCACGCAAACACGGAGAGAACATACAAACTCTTTGCAGATGTTGTCCTGGGTGGGATTAGAACCCAGGACCCCAGCGCTGCAAGGCTGCTGTGCTAACCACTGCGCCACCGTGCTGCCCATAGAGGTGATACTGAAAGCCATGAGATTCTATGAGCTTTTACTCCTCCACCTCTTTTCTTTTTGCATGACTATATGTAGTTGTGACTTTTCCATGTGTTTGTTGTGTCTTCTGAGCAGTTCGTCAGCTTTTGGACACCTGTTAAGGTGTTTTCTATGTGTTTGTATGTGTTTGTGTTTGCCTGCCATTGGTTTCAATGGGGTTCGATGGTGTTCGTCGATCGTTCGACGAACACTCATCCAACATGCCCCAGTTCGATGAACTGAACCAAACTCGAACACTAGGGGGGTGGCTCAACACTAGTGGGGACATTACCCCTATTTTAGTGACAGCAGCAGATCCCCTTTATAACAGTGCATCATGACCACATTGTTTACTTGTTTTATTTTCCCGCCTCTAAAACTTAGGTGTGTCTTATGGTATTAAAAATAAGGTGTGTGTGTATGTATATATATATATATATATATATATATATATATATATATATATATATATATAATAGAATTGGATCCAGCTCACTCACAGGGATCATTTAAAAATCAGCAAACTTTTATTGGGCTATCCTTTAAAAATTGAAGATTATATACGAACATCTCAGATGGCACAGCAATGTGTGTATATACTGTGTATATAATAATAATAATAATAACTTTTATTTATATAGCGCCAACAAATTCCGCAGCACTTTACAATTAAGCGGGGACATGTACAGACAATAAATTCAGTACAAGTTAAGACAATTTAAACAGTGACATTAGGGGTGAGGTCCCTGCTCGCAAGCTTACAATCTACAAGGAAATGGGGGACACAATAGGTGAAAAGTGCTTGTTATTTCAGGTCTGGCAATTATAATAAATAGGGATTTTCATATAAAGCTGCGTGATCTGGTCATCAGCCCGTGTGTTTAAGTGCAATAGTCAACTATCAAGTGCAGTTATCATGTGCATGGAGGGTGTGGAGACAGATGAATAGTAGGGTGCAGATTCACATGCAGATATTTGGAAGGAGGGAACAGGACAAAGTTAGTTTACTGAGTAGTTGATTTGGTAGGCTTGTTTGAAGAGATGGGTTTTTAAAGCGCGCTTGAATAGGTCAGGGCTAGGTATCAGTCTGATTGTCTGGGGAAGTGCATTCCAGAGAGCTGGTGCAGCACGAGAGAAGTCTTGAAGACGGAGGTGCGAGGTTCGGATTACGGGGGATGTTAGTCTTAGGTCATTTGTAGAACGGAGGGCACGTGTAGGGCGATAGACATAGATGAGAGAGGAGGTATAAGGCGGTGCAGAACTGTGGAGAGCTTTGTGGGGGAGAGAGATGAGTTTATACTGGATCCTGTAGCGAATGGGCAGCCAGTGTAATGACTGGCACAAGATGGAGGCATCAGTGAAGCGGCTGGACAGAAATATGACCCTGGCTGCCGCATTTAAGATGGATTGGAGAGGAGAAAGTTTGGAAAGAGGGAGACCGATCAGAAGAGAGTTGCAGTAGTCCAGACGGGAATGAATGAGAGTGACAGTAAGAGTCTTAGCAGTTTCAAAGGTGAGAAAAGGTCGTATTCTGGAGATGTTTTTAAGATGCAGGTGACATGAGCGAGTGAGTGATCGGATATAGGGAGTAAAGGAAAGTTCGGTGTCGAATATCACCCCAAGACAGCGGGCATGCTGCTTGGGAGTTATGGTTGAACCCTCCAGGGTAATTTCGATATTGGGTAAAGTGAGGTTAGTAGAAGGGAGAAACACAAGTAGTTCAGTTTTGGAGAGATTTAGTTTCAGATAGAGGGAGGACATGATGTTAGAGACAGCAGACAGACAATCCTTGGTATTTTGAATTAGGGTAGGGGTGATGTCGGGGGAAGAAGTGTATAATTGGGTGTCGTCAGCATAGAGATGGTACTGGAACCCAAATCTGCTGATTGTTTGTCCAATAGGGGCAGTGTATAGAGAGAAGAGGAGGGGGCCTAGGACTGAGCCATGCAGAACCCCGATAGTAAGGGGACGAGGAGAGGAAGAGGAGCCAGCAAAAGATACAGTGAAGGAGCGGTCAGAGAGGTAGGAGGAGAACCAGGAGAGGGCTGTGTCCTTGAGGCCTATGGAGCGGAGCATGGTGAGAAGGAGCTGATGATCCACAGTGTCAAATGCAGCAGAGAGATCCAGGAGAATCAGCAGGGAGCAATGACCTTTGGATTTAGCTGTTATTAGATCATTAGAGACTTTAGTGAGGGCAGTTTCAGTGGAGTGTATATATATATATATATATATATATACAGTGGGGCAAAAAAGTATTTAGTCAGTCAGCAATAGTGCAAGTTCCACCACTTAAAAAGATGAGAGGCGTCTGTAATTTACATCATAGGTAGACCTCAACTATGGGAGACAAACTGAGCAAAAAAAATCCAGAAAATCACATTGTCTGTTTTTTTAACAATTTATTTGCATATTATGGTGGAAAATAAGTATTTGGTCAGAAACAAAATTTCATCTCAATACTTTGTAATATATCCTTTGTTGGCAATGACAGAGGTCAAACGTTTTCTGTAAGTCTTCACAAGGTTGTCACACACTGTTGTTGGTATGTAGGCCCATTCTTCCATGCAGATCTCCTCTAGAGCAGTGATGTTTTTGGCTTTTCGCTTGGCAACACGGACTTTCAACTCCCTCCAAAGGTTTTCTATAGGGTTGAGATCTGGAGACTGGCTAGGCCACTCCAGGACCTTGAAATGCTTCTTACGAAGCCACTCCTTCGTTGCCCTGGCGGTGTGCTTTGGATCATTGTCATGTTGAAAGACCCAGCAACGTTTCATCTTCAATGCCCTTGCTGATGGAAGGAGGTTTGCACTCAAAATCTCACGATACATGGCCCCATTCATTCTTTCATGTACCCGGATCAGTCGTCCTGGCCCCTTTGCAGAGAAACAGCCCCAAAGCATGATGTTTCCACCACCATGCTTTACAGTAGGTATGGTGTTTGATGGATGCAACTCAGTATTCTTTTTCCTCCAAACATGACAAGTTGTGTTTCTACCAAACAGTTCCAGTTTGGTTTCATCAGACCATAGGACATTCTCCCAAAACTCCTCTGGATCATCCAAATGCTCTCTAGCAAACTTCAGACGGGCCCGGACATGTACTGGCTTAAGCAGTGGGACACGTCTGGCACTGCAGGATCTGAGTCCATGGTGGCGTAGTGTGTTACTTATGGTAGGCCTTGTTACATTGGTCCCAGCTCTCTGCAGTTCATTCACTAGGTCCCCCCGCGTGGTTCTGGGATTTTTGCTCACCGTTCTTGTGATCATTCTGACCCCACGGGGTGGGATTTTGCGTGGAGCCCCAGATCGAGGGAGATTATCAGTGGTCTTGTATGTCTTCCATTTTCTAATTATTGCTCCCACTGTTGATTTCTTCACTCCAAGCTGGTTGGCTATTGCAGATTCAGTCTTCCCAGCCTGGTGCAGGGCTACAATTTTGTTTCTGGTGTCCTTTGACAGCTCTTTGGTCTTCACCATAGTGGAGTTTGGAGTCAGACTGTTTGAGGGTGTGCACAGGTGTCTTTTTATACTGATAACAAGTTTAAACAGGTGCCATTACTACAGGTAATGAGTGGAGGAAAGAGGAGACTCTTAAAGAAGAAGTTACAGGTCTGTGAGAGCCAGAAATCTTGATTGTTTGTTTCTGACCAAATACTTATTTTCCACCATAATATGCAAATAAATTGTTAAAAAAACAGACAATGTGATTTTCTGGATTTTTTTTTCTCAGTTTGTCTCCCATAGTTGAGGTCTACCTATGATGTAAATTACAGACGCCTCTCATCTTTTTAAGTGGTGGAACTTGCACTATTGCTGACTGACTAAATACTTTTTTGCCCCACTGTATATATATATATACATATAATGCTCAAAAAAATAAATCGAACACTGAAATACCACATTGAAGATATCACTGAATTAAATATTCTGTTTGCAAACCTCTATTTTTTACAAAGTGGAATGAGTTGAGAACAATAAAACATAAAAATTGTCATTGTAAATCTATTTCAGTGGAAATGCCTCAAGACAAGGAAATGATGCTCAGTATTGTGTGTGGCCTCCTTGTGCCTATATGACCTCCCTACAATGCCTTGGCATGCTCCTGATGATGTGGCACATCTTCTCCTGAAGGATCTACTCCCTGACCTGGATTAATCAGTCAACTCCTGGACTGTCTGTGGTGCAACATGGCATTTTTGAATGGAACTTGACATCATGTCCCAGATGTGCTCAATTGGATTCAGGTCTGGGGAAAGGGCAGGCGAGTCCATAGCCTTCATCACGCAGGAACTGCTGACTAGTGTTGAGCATTCTGATACTGCAAGTATCGGGTATCGGCCGATATTTGCTGTATTGGAATTCCGATACCGAGTTCCAATATTTTTGTGATATCGGAAATCGGAATCGGAAGTGTTCCCAGTCATCTTCGGCGTGTGCGGTGCGTATGGTTCCCAGGGTCTGGAGGAGAGGAGACTCTCCTTCAGGCCCTGGGATCCATATTCATGTAAAAAATAAAGAATAAAAATAAAAAATATGGATATACTTACCCCTCCGACGAACCCTGGCTGTCACCGCTGCAAGCGTCTGCCTCCGTTCCTGAGAATGCAGAGAGTGAAGGACCTTCGATGACGTCGTGGTCACATGAGCGGTCAGGTGACCGGTCACCTGACCGCGACATCATCGAAGGTCCTTCACTCTCTGCATTCTTATGAATGGAGGCAGGCGCTTGCAGCGGTGACAGGCAGGGTTCGTCAGAGGGGTTAGTATATCCATATTTTTTTATTTTTATTCTTTATTTTTTATATTAATATGGATCCCAGGGCCTGAAGGAGAGTTTCCTCTCCTTCAGACCCTGGGAACCATCCAGGATACATTCTGATATTTGTGTCCCATTGACTTGCATTGGTTTCGGGTATCGGTATCGGCGATATCCGATATTTTTTGGATATCGGCCGATACCATCCGATACTGATACTTTCAAATATCGGAAGGTATCACTCAACACTACTGCTGACACATTTCAGCGACATGAGGCCTTGCATTGTCATGCATCAGTTGGAAAACAGGGTCCACGGCACCTGCATATGGTCTCACATTTGGTCTAAGGATCTCATCCCGGTACTTGATGGTAGTCATGGTCCCTTTGGCAAACATATGGAGGGCTGTGCAGCTCTCCAAAGAAATGCCACCTCACACCATTACTGACTTCTGGCCAAACCGGTCATGCTGAAGGATGTCGCAGGCATCAAAACGTTTGCCACTGTGTCTCAAGAGAATTTCTGTCACATGTGCTCAGTGTGAACCTGCTCTCATGCATGAAAAATACAGGGCGCCAATGTCAAATCTGCCAATCTGATGTTCTCTGTCAAATGGAAATCTCTCTGCATGGTGTTGGGCTGTAAGTGCAACACTCATTTGTGGATGTCGGGCCCTCATACCACCCTTAAGGAGTCTGTTTCTAATAGGTTGAGCAGACACATGGATGTTAGTAGCCTGCTGGAGATTATTTTTCAGGGCTCTGGCAGTGCTCCTCCTTTTACTCCTTGCCCTCCTAAGGCCCCCACAACATCTCCTGGTGTACTGGCCTGTCTTATGGTGTCTGCTTCATGCTCTTGACACTGTGCTGACAGACACAGCTACTCTTCTTGCCACAGCTTGCATTGGAAGAGCTGCACTACCTGAGTAACTTTTGTAGGTTGCAATGTAGACACTGCCTCATGCTACTGTACCTCTAGGGGTGAGAGCAATCACAAAATGAAAAAGTGAAAAAAACAACACCCAAAAATGATGAGAACAGAGAAATAGTCTGTGGTCACCACCTGCAGAACCACTCCTTTATCGGGGCTGTCTTGCTTAAAATCTAATATATAATTGCCTAGAATACTACTTCCTGCAATTTGTGCCAACTTCCTGTCCGGAGATAATGTCCGGAGCTAATGTCCGGAGATAAGTGACGTCAACAGTGTCCAGTGTCTGATTGGTTGCCGCCTGCTGCGAGCGACCAATCAGAAACGTGCCGTACTGTGACACACTCCGCCCGCCATTTTGGTGTGATTTTTGAATTTTTACCTCACAGCAAGTTTCTACTGCGTGGAGGCGGGCCCAGTGACGTTGCTCTTCAAGCTCCTGCCGAATTTCGTCAAAAAAATGATAATTATTATTTTATTATTATTATTATTATACATTTTTATAGCGCCATTTATTCCATGGCGCTTTACATGTGAATACGGGGCAAATATAGACAAATACATTAAACATGAGCAGATAACAAGGCACACGAGTACATAAGGAGGGAGGACCCTGCCCGCGAGGGCTCACAGTCTGCAGGGGGTGGGTGAGGATACACTAGGAGAGGGAAGAGCTGGCTGTGCAGCGGTTCAGTAGGTTGAGGATCACTGCAGGCTGTAGGCTTGTCGGAAGAGATGAGTCTTCAGGTTCTTTTTGAAGGTTTCTATGGTAGGCGCAAGTCTGATGTGTTGGGGTAGAGAGTTCCAGAGTATGGGGGAAGCACGGGAGAAGTCTTGGATGCGGTTATGGGAAGAAGAGATGAGAGGGGAGTAGAGAAGGAGGTCTTGGGAGGACCGGAGGTCGCGTGTAGGTAGGTACCGGGAGACCATGTCACAGATGTATGGAGGAGACAGGTTGTGGATGGCTTTGTATGTCAGTGTGAGGGTTTTGAACTGGAGTCTCTGGGCGATAGGAAGCCAGTGAAGGGCTTGACACAGGGGAGAGGCTGGGGAATAGCGGGGGGACAGGTGGATTAGTCGGGCAGCAGAGTGTAGGATGGATTGGAGTGGTGCCAGAGTGCTAGAGGGGAGTCCAGAGAGTAGGAGGTTGCAGTAGTCGAGGCGGGAGATGATAAGGGCATGCACTAGCGTTTTTGCAGTGTTGCGGTCAAGGAAAGCACGGATCCGGGAAATATTTTTGAGTTTGAGACGACAGGAGGAGGCAAGGGCTTGGATATGTGGCTTGAAAGAGAGGGCAGAGTCGAGGATCACCCCGAGGCACCGGGCGTGTGGGACTGGGGATAGTGAGCAGCCATTGACATTGATGGATAGGTCTGGTGGAGGGGTAGAGTGAGATGGGGGAAAGATGATGAATTCTGTTTTGTCCATGTTCAGTTGTAGAAAGCGAGCAGAAAAGAAGGCTGAAATGGCAGACAGACAGTGCGGGATTTTGGTAAGCAAGGAGGAGAGGTCAGGTCCGGAGAGGTAGATCTGCGTGTCGTCAGCGTAGAGATGGTACTGCATACCGTGGGATTCTATGAGCTGTCCCAGGCCGAAAGTGTAGATGGAGAAGAGTAGGGGTCCTAGAACAGAGCCTTGAGGAACACCGACTGACAAGGGGCGAAGTGAGGAGGTGGTGTGGGGGAGGGAGACACTGAATGTTCGGTCTGTCAGATATGACGAGATCCAGGAAAGGGCCAAGTCTGTGATGCCAAGGGATGAGAGGATTTGTAGCAAAAGGGAGTGGTCTACAGTGTCAAAGGCAGAAGACAAGTCCAGGAGAAGGAGGACAGAGTAGTGTCGCTTGCTCCTGGCAGTTAGTAGGTCATTGGTGACTTTTTTTAGGGCAGTTTCAGTTGAGTGATGGGATAATACCATTTACCAAAACTTATTAGTTAGTGAAGTGGTTCAGTGACATTTTCACACCAATTTTGAAATTTTGTTTGGTGTTTTCTCCATACACTGCCTATTATTCACTGACTGTTATACTGAGAGACTGCCGTTTATTAACCTCTTCTTTGCCACATTGGGTATATTGCTCTATTATTTGCCACATAAGGACATTGTCCATTATTGCCCAGCAATTTCTCTGCAATATAAACTGCCTATTTATTAATATCTGCATTCCTGCAAAGAACTATTGCCTATTATTAACTGGCTATTTTCCTACTACCTGACACTGCCTCTTATTAACCTGTTGTTTGCCACCACCACGCTTAAAGCTGTTTAGCTTAGCCAACATGAGCTCTAATAGTAAGGATACTAATGACACAGAGCCCAAAGCTGCTGATGGCGCACGTAAGATTAGGTCTGATAGAAAGTATACTAATAATGCAGAGCAAAAAGACGCCGATGCCGCACGTAAGCGCAAACAGCGTGCTAACAAGAGTACAGAGGATAGATGCAAGCGCATGGACACTGTTAAGTATACTAATGACACAGAGTCCAAAGCTTATGATGGCGCACGTAAGATCAGGTCTGATATAAAGTATGGTAATGATGCAGAGCGAAAAGCCGCCGATGCCGGACGTAAGCGCAAACAGCGTGTTAACAAGAGTACAGAGGAGAGATGCAAGTGCCTGGATACTGTTAAGTATACTAATGACACAGAGCCCAAAGCTGCTGATGGCGCACGTAAGATCAGGTCTGATATAAAGTATGGTAATGATGCAGAACGAAAAGCCACCGATGCCGCACGTAAGCGCCAACAGCGTGCTAAGTCTGATGTCTTTCATCCCTCCCCTCATAAGCATGTTCATGGATCCTGTGTAACTGTACCTTAAATAACAAGAATTGTCAAGAGCTGGTGAGTGCAGCCATTTTTTGTTCTTTCTTACTATTATTTATTAATTGTATTATTTTTACATTTGAATAAATAAAGTATATATGGATTCTAGACTCCCGATTCTTTAGAATCGGGCTGCCATCTAGTAATTAATAAGAAAGTTCATATTTGATTTTGCTGAATTCGTTCGTAATGTATGAATATGTTTAAATAAGTTAATCCATTTAATCCATTTGATGAATGGTGTATGGAGAAAAAAACCAAAAACCCTTGGAATTGCGTTTTTTCTGCCACCGCAACAACAACAAAAATTATAAAAGATGATTAAAACATTTTATCCATCTAATTTTATATTTAGAAAATCCCATCAGCTTTTATTGCAGAAAAAAAAATCCCCCATGCAGCTCCATATCCTGAAAATTGAAAACGTTACAGCTCTCAGAACATTGCGTCATATATAAATTATTATTACTATTATTACTAGATGGAACGCGGTAATGCTACAATGGAGGCAAGCTTTCTCATTTGCCCATTATTGTCTTCGACGTTGTGCCTTTGCTACTTTACTTTCATTATCATTGGTGTACTTTTTAAGAGGAGCCACATTGGCGTTGATATTTGCTTTTTAAAGGGGTCTTCCCAAGAACGAAAGTTCTTTTTAAAAATTGTCTGTTTCTGACCATGTAAAGAACATAACACAGCTCCTGGGCAGGGGAGGAAGCAAAAGACAATACTGCCATTACAGCAGGAGATCACATTAAAACTGCGCATGCGCTCCTCCTGTACAAAGATGGTGGCGGTCTGTGAATCATTCAGACGATCCCAGTGGCAGCTTGTTCGTGATGGTGTTCTGCTGGTGGTACCACGCAAGAGGCTGCATGCGGCATATACAGTGTGTGTGGTGTATACAGTGTCTGTGTGGTGCGCACGGCATACACAGTGTGTGTGGTGTGTACGGCGTATACAGTGTGTGTGTGTGGTGCATACGGCATATACAGTATGTATGTCTGTCGTGCGTACGGCATATATAGTGTGTGTGGGTGCGGTGCGATGATGTTCCGCTTGTGGTACCATGCAAAAGGCTGGTACCACCAGCAGTTTCCATATTGGGACATCCATCACTTCGGTGTCCCAATATGGTGGACGGTGAACTTCCGCCACTTGGAATTCTGGGATCCGGACACATCTGGATGGAAGAGGATGTGAAGACATTACAAGGTAAGTATATATTTAGATTTTCATTTACAAAAATGTGAATATTTATTCATCACTTAAAATGCATGTTTGGCATCTCAACAATTGTATACACTCTACTTTTGTAAAACACTTCCTCCTTTTTGAGCATGGATGCATGCTAGTATCTTGCATCCACAATTTCCTTGAATCTGTCATGCTTTGTTATTTTTTGTTTCTTTCACATAGTCTTTGTCCCTGGAAACCTGCATTCCATTTTTTAAATAAATATTTATTGGTTCTTTGAACATTCTTTAAATCTGTCATATTAACTTCGCAATACTTGAGGTAAAATGATCCACTCTAATAAAGCCCATTCTTTTTGTTATATTTACTGTCATTTTGAAAATATGGTTGAAATAATTTTATCTAATTAAGGGCTAAAGTAATATGAAGCTGTGATATTAAGACTTATCTACAAGATAATAAATAAAGTAGTTTCAGTTGGTCATCCTAATTGGCTTCAATGAATGACATATTCCTTTGAAATCATTAAAGTTGTTCCATCTTTGAAAAAAAACTTAATGATAGAACTGTTTGATTTTCCAAACGAATCATTTTGAAAATTACACCCACTGGGCCATTACTGTGAATAAGTGATGTCTTTCCCAGTGCATGAGAAGCAATGATTCATTTAGAAATGGACAATTTTTAAGCTCTTCATATTTTTGTGTATTTGCCATGAGATTGGTTTCAACAGTTTGAGATTTGAACATAGAAACAGAAATTTGACAGCAAAAAAATACCACATCATCCATCTGGTTTGCTTTAACAATTGTCTTACCATCTCAGAATAGATTCATGTTTATCAAAGGCATGGTTAACCCATTAAAGACACAGCAAGATTTGATCTCATCGTTACCATTTTGGTAAATACAATTTTTTTAATTACTTTTTTCTCTGTTTAGAGATGTGATGACAGTGAACTTGTATATACAAAACTTAACTTTTATTATGCTATATTCTACTTACAGGAAGCCTAACAAGCTTGAATCCTTTGGCAGACATGGGGCCTTTCTTAGACGCCTGCCTACCAGCAGCCCATGATCAGATTATGGGACAAGCTAAGAAAAAAGGCTTCCTCATTTTTTTAAACTTATTAAATATTCAGATTATGATTGAATAGGACATCTACGAGATTAAATGTCTTCTCGTCATTGTAGTAAAGTCTCAGCCTTTGCCATCCCATCACCATACTATACTTCTCATTTATGTAGGAAATACTATCCAACACTTGAAGGGTACACGCTTTTAGTTTCTCTTTAAAGAAAAAAACTTTTCATTCTGTACATTTAAAGTGTACCTACATTTTCTAAAGTTTTTCTTTTTATGCTGCAGCGGTAAAAACAGCATAAATATTAGTATTGGTCTATGAGCAGATAGCCCCACCAATACTATTCAAACACACTCAGCTGCTGCATGAAGGCAAGCACAGAGTGAACTCATTGACCATGCACCACCCTTAGTGATTGACTCCAAAACAAGATACATGGAGATTTTTCTCTTTCAAAGGTCTGCGTCACACCTAACATATGGAAAATCGGATCGGGTCTCCCCGCCAAGAGTTGCAAAAGTGTTCGTTCTCTGCATGGTCATCCATGTGCAATGCGTTTGCAATACCATGATGTGGTTTTCTCGCACCTATGTTTCCTCATGACATCTGTATAAAATACGTGTGGCTTTACATTTAACACTGATTTTCTCTATTGAATTTAATGGCTCAATGGGCTGAAATGAGAAAATGTGTGCATATTTCTCGCAAGTCACAGAGATGGTCCGTGTGGTGTCCGATTTTTTTTTCTCACACCCATAGACTTGCATTGGTGAGATTCAGATGATATATGGCTAAAATCGCATCATGCTGTGATTTTTCAAGCACATAGAATATGCCTGAGAAAAAATACGATCTAAGTAGTATGACACGTCACTCCTTCATGAAACAGGTGCTCAGAGAAGGGATGCCAACCCCTATATAATTAAGTAAATTGAAATCCGACACTCAAAAAAATTATGAAAATGTATTCATTTATTTTTGTTCCCAAATTCATTTATAACATTTCGGTCTTTTTAACCTTCATCAGACTAGGATGCAGAAAGAAAAACATAAAGACATAAATCAAAAATCCACATTGAACATCAACATAAGTCTGTAATAATTAAAAAAATATTCATAATCCTTTGACAATTAGTTTATATAAGGCTACGTAATTTATCAACATTTCACAAAATTACAAATATCTCCAACATGGCCAAATGCAGCATTATTTTGAACTATAATAATTTCATTTTACAACATAGTTCCAATGTACCTCGCAAAAACAATAATTTATAAACTGAGCGTAACTCATGATGGAGTAATTCATATAACATAATTCACCAAAAAAGAGCCTAACATATTTCATAATGTATATATCATATTCCATAACTTCATAATTAAATAGTGTCCCATGATGTCCCACATATAGTTTATAATATTAATATGAGTCCTACTTCATAATTTCATAGTGTCCCATAATATCCCATATAGCAAGAAGATGAGGGGAAGGAAACGTGACGCTTACCAATAGATGCAATGATAGAAAAAAATGACCTATAGTAATTATATGACTCCTACAGGAGTTCTGCAAAAGAAATAAGAGGAAAACATTTTGTAAAAAAAGGTACAATAAAGTAACCACCCGTATTACCGTTAAGGTCTAAAGATGCCAGCGGGCAGTGAGGGCTTACCGCATGTGTATCCGGTGGTCCCAATATAGCTAACCGCAAGCAGCGGTGTCTGATAGTCTGCATGACATGCCGACATCGTGTCCGCCCTAAATAGCCCCTAACCCAGAAGTGACGTCAAAGTAAGTGACTGGAATGCTAGGTGGAACTCAAAGGAGAGCCGGCGCAACCGGAAATACGTCACCGCAGTGTCTAAAGGTCAGATTTCTCCTGTGGAACGCTGTCATGGAATGTAGAAGTGAGTGGTGAGCCTCACAGCGAGAAACGGAGATCCACATCAGCGCTGGATCGAGCAGATCAGGTGAGTGACACTATTTAATTATGAAGTTATGGATTATGATATATACATTATGAAATATGTTAGGCTCTTTTTTTTGGTGAATTATGTTATATGAATTACTCCATCATGAGTTACGCTCAGTTTATATATTATTGTTTTTGTGAGGTATATTGGAACTATGTTGTAAAATGAAATTATTATAGTTCAAAATAATGCTGCATTTGGCCATGTTGGAGATATTTGTAAATTTGTGAAATGTTGATAAATTACGTAGCCTTATATAAACTAATTGTCACAGGATTATGAATATTTTTCAATTACTACAGACTTATCATGTTGGATCCATTGCACTTTGAGTTTTTCGTATGTTCAATGTGGATTTTCATGTCTTTATGTTTTTCTTTCTGTATCCTAGTCTGATGAAGGTCAAAAAGACCGAAACGTTATAAATGAATTTGGGAACAAAAATAAATGAATAAATTTTCATAATTTTTTTGAGTGCCGGATTTCAATTTACTTCATGAGAAAAAATACGGTGATGAGAGCTGCCCCAGAGATCAACAGTGGTCCGAGTGCAATGTTTTCTCGCATAGCACTCGTCCGTATTCTACGCTAGTGTGACCTCGGCCCAATGATTATACTTTTAACTTCACAAAAAAAATTAAAACTGTACACCTTTAATATTTAAGCAATATACACATGCGCACATCCACCTTTCTCACACACCCTGCCCCAGCAGCAAGCATGGCGGAGGAATTGGTTTTCTCCTGTCAGATAACTGCTCCTTCACCCCAATCCCATTGCCACCCTCTGTTACCCTCCTTTTTTTTGAGGTGCACTCTGTGCGCATCTACTCCCCCTCCAACCTACAACTGGCTGTCAGGGCCAGCTACCACCTTCTTTGACCACTTTACCTTCTGGCAACTTTATTTCCTTTCTGCGGATATCCCCGCTATCATCATGGGCAACTTCAATATCACCATTTACACTTCCCTCTCAGCTGCCACTAAACGTCTATCTCTCACTTCCTCCTTTGGCCTCACTCAATGGTCTTCTGCAGCCACTCACAAAGATGGTCACACACTGGACCTCATCTTCACCCGCCTCTGCTCCCTATCTAACCTCTCTAACTCATCTCTTCCTCTTTTTGACCACAATCTACTTACATTCTCTTTCCTCTCCACTCCTTGTCTACAATCCCCACCCCACAAACTTGCAAACCCTTGCAGAAATCTTAAACACCTTGATCTACACTCACTCTCTGAATCCCTCTTCCCTCTCACAGACATGACTTCCCTACACAATGCGGATGATGCTGCCACTCTATATAACACCACAATAGCTGTAGCTTTGGAATCTCTTGACCGTCTCACACATACCAAAGCTCGCAAAATCAACAGACAGCCCTGGCACACCAGCCTGACCAAAGAACTGAGGCGAACTTCCAGGGCTGCTGAGCGGAGATGGAAAAGATCCCACTCCAACAAGCACTTCATCGAATTCAAACAGTCCCTCAGTACTTTCAAGACCACACTCGCCACAGCTAAACAAACCTACTTCTCATCTCTCATATCCTCCCTGTCTCACAATCCTAAACAGTTATTCAAAACCTTCAATTCTCTCCTCCGTCCCCCAGCAACTCCTCCCTCCCCACTCATCTCAGCTGAAGACTTTGTTTCATTTTTCAAGCAGAAGATTGATAACATCATAATCTGTTTTAGTTGACAACCCCAGAGCCCTTCCTCCCAACTGCCCAGCCCTCTACCTCCAAAACCAACTTCTCCACCATTACAGAAGATCGACTCTCCACTCTACTCTCAAGATCACATCTCACACCAGTGCACATGACCCGATCCCATCCCACTTTATCCCAAACCTCGCCACAGTCTTCATCCCAACCCTAACCCATCTCTTCAACCTATCACCAACAACTGTTGTTTTCCTCTCAAGCTTTAACCCCTTATTGACAGCCAATACGTCTTTTTACTGACCTGAGATATAAGAGAATAGCCTCCGCATACAGATGACAATCCACCAGCTGTCGGCTGTACACTACAGCTGACAACTTGCTGTATCAGCCACAATCAGTGTTTGCACCATCCAAATCTGTTTAACCCCTTAGATGCTGCTGTCAATAGTGACTACATCATATAAATGGTTAATAGAGTGTGAGGGCTTCCTCTTTATCCCAATTGGTGCCCTCAGATCACAATTTTGTGGTCCTGGTGCTTGTGATGGCAATTCATGACCAAATAGCAGCCTTAGAGTCTGACGGCTGTAGTAATGTGTTCAGAAGCTAGCGGCATTTAGGTGGTAAAAATACACATTTTCATTTCTGTCATACCACTTTGCATTAATTCCTGAAATGCATTTGAAGGGTTAATAAACTACCTGACTGCAGTTTTCAATATGTCAGGGGGTGCTGTTTTTATAATGGTATCACTTTGAGGGGTTTCCCAATATATAGGACCCCCAAAGGCACTTCAAACATGGATAGGTCCTTAAAAAAAAAAATTTTGTAAATTTCCTAGAAAAAATGAAAAATTCCTGCTACGTTTTTAAACCTCCTAAAATGCTAATAAAATAAAATAACATTTTAGAAATGGTGCTGATGTAAACCCACATGTGGGAAATGTTATTTCTTAATGTTTTGCTGTGGCATGATTATCTGGATTAAAGGGATAATCATTCAAAGTTTGAAAATTGCTATTTTTTTTTAAATTTTTCTCAAATTTCTGATATTTTTTATAAACCAAACACAAAACATATCGACCTAAATTTACCATTATCATAAAGTATAATGTGTCTTGAAAAAAAAATCTCAAAATCACTGGGATTTGTTGAAGCGTTCCAGAGTTATTACCACATATAGGGACACTGGTCAGATTTCAAAAATTTGGCTCTGTCTCTAAGGGGTTAAACATGCGTCAATCACATCTATCCTCAGAAAGCCCTCTCTTGACCAATCCTCTGTATCTAGCTATCACCCTATATCCCTTCTTCACTATGCCTCAAAACTACTGGAACAACACGTCAATCTTGAACTGTCCTCCCATCTCTCTTCCTGCTCCCTCTTTGGCCACTAACAATCTGGCTTCCGGTCACACCACTCCACTAAAACTGCCCTAACTAAGGTCACCAAAGACCTATTGACCGCCAAGAGCAAGGGACACTACTCTGTCCTCGTCCTCCTGTACCTGCCTTCTGCCTTTGACACAGTGAACTATTCCCCATTACTACAGACCCTCTCATCCTTTGGCATCACAGACTTGGCCCTAACTTGGATCTCATCATACCTAACAGACCGGACATTCAGCATTTCCCACTCACACACCACCTCCTCACCTCACCCCCTATCTGTCAAAGTCCTGCAAGGTTCAGTTCTAGGGCCCCTGTTCTTCTCCATTTACACCTTTGGCCTGGGATAGCTCACAGAATCTCATGGTTTCCAGCATCATCTCTATGCTGACAACACGCAGATCTCCATCTCTGGACTAGATATCACCACCCTACTAACCAGAATCCCTCAATGTCTGTCCGTTATTTCATCCTTCTTCTCCACTAGATTTTTAAAACTTAACATGAACAAAACAGAATTTATCGTCTTTCCACCATCTCACGCAACCCCCCAACAAACCTATCCATTACAGTAAATGGCTGCCCACTCTCCCCAGTCCCACAAGCTCGCTGTCTCGGGGTAATCCTTGACTGATCTCTCCTTCAATCCACATATCCAAGTCCTTTCCATTTCCTGCTGCCTTTAACTCAAAAATATTTCACGGATCCGTACATTCCTAAACCAAGAATCTGCAAAAATCCTAGTCCATGCCCTCATCATATTCCGCCTCGACTACTGTAACCTCCTGCTCTGTGGCCTCCCCTCTAACACTCTCGCACCCCTCCAATCTGTTCTAAATTCTGCTGCCCGACTAATCCACCTGTCCCCCCCGCTATTCACCGGCCTCTCCCCTCTGTTAATCCCTTCACTGGCTCCCCATTACCCAGAGACTCCAGTACAAAACCCTAACCATGACATACAAAGCCATCCACAACCTGTCTCCTCCATACATCTGTGACCTCGTCTCCCGGTACTTTCCTGCATGCAACCTCCAATCCTCACAGGATCTCCTTCTCTACTCCTCTCTTATCTCCTCTTCCCACAATCGCATACAAGATTTCGCTCGCGCATCACCCCTACTCTGGAACTCTCTACCAAAACATATCAGATTCTCGCCTAACATCGAAACCTTTAAAAAGAACCTGAAGACCCACCTCTTTCAACAAGCGTACAACCTGCAGTAACCACCGATCGACCAAACCGCTACACAACCAGCTCTCCCTCCACCTACTGTATCCTCACCCATCCCTTGTAGATTATGAGCCCTCGTGGGCAAGGTCCTCTCTCCTCCTGTACCAGTTGTGACCTGTATAGTTTAAGATTATTGTACTTGTTTTTATTATGTATACCCCTCCTCATATGTAAAGCGCCGTGGAATAAATGGCGCTATAATAAGAGTAAATAATAATAATGAGCAAATATGCTATGTGGCCAACATACAAACATTTATGTACACCATATGTCAGCACACTCAGGCTAATGAATACATGAACTTCACTATTGCTGTATATATTAAAAACATAATGTTCTTAGTTAGCATTTTTGACCAAAGATCTCAAAAGCCATCCATCCATGTTAAGATGTACTTAAATATTGATAGTCCTTATCAGTAATATTCTACCGCTCCATGTGCGAAACCAGGCCTCATCTGAATGGGGACATGAAAGAAAACCAGACATACCTTGCAACTGAAACCTTGTCTGGGAAGGATGTGCAGATAAGGGTGCAGAGCCTTGGAAGAGGGCTGTTGTGAATTCTGTTGTCGGGCTCCCTCCTGTGGTCATGAATGGTACTTCAGCTGGTTCTGTCCATGGACTTCCTCTGGTGGGTGTTTCTGAGTTTCACAGGTGACGAGGTTAATTCGTTAGCTGCTGCTCTATTTAACTCCACTTAGATCTTTGCTCCAGGCCACCTGTCAATGTTCCAGTATTGGTCTAGTTCACTCCTGGATCGTTCTTGTGACCTGTCTTCCCATCAGAAGCTAAGTTCCAGCTTGTATTTCTTTGGTTTGCTATTTTTCTGTCCAGCTTGCTATTTAATTTGTTGTCTTGCTTGCTGGAAGCTCTGGGACGCAGAGGGAGCGCCTCCGCACCGTGAGTCGGTGCGGAGGGTCTTTTTGCGCCCTCTGCGTGGTCTTTTTGTAGGTTTTTGTGCTGACCGCAAAGTAACCTTTCCTATCCTCGGTCTGTTCAGTAAGTCGGGCCTCGCTTTGCTAAATCTATTTCATCTCTGTGTTTGTATTTTCATCTTTACTCACAGTCATTATATGCGGGGGGCTGCCTTTTCCTTTGGGGAATTTCTCTGAGGCAAGGTAGGCTTTATTTTTCTATCTTCAGGGCTAGCTAGTTTCTTAGGCTGTGCCGAGTTGCATAGGGAGCGTTAGGCACAATCCACGGCTATTTCTAGTGTGTTTGATAGGTTTAGGGATTGCGGTCAGCAGAGTTCCCACGTCCCAGAGCTCGTTCTTATTATCAGTAACTATCAGGTCATTCCGTGTGCTCTTAACCACCAGGTCCATTATTGTCCTGACCACCAGGTCATAACAGAGGGCCACACCACATAATACATACTATGAAATAAGGAGGGATGTTAGTGATAGGGACTTCCATATTTAGGTATACCTTGAAATGGTTGGTTGGCTTCTGTGCCCTTTGGTAAAAAAAAAAAACTAAGTACCTTAGGTGCTCTGACACGGTGTACAAATATATGTATGTATATATATATATATACATATATATATATATATATATATATGTATATATATATATATATATATATATATATAGGGATCATAGCGTATTTCTACACCTCTTCAATAATGTTATATTAAGTGTGTGTGGGCTCTATTTTTTTGTTTTTTTGTTTATTATACATTTGAGGGTGTATCTTTCCCACTCAAGGTTTTAATTGCAAGTTATACCCGATTTCCTTTTTACTTCCCATTCATGTAAGGCCCGGTTTGGCACATGGGGAGGAATGATATTTAGTAGTTAGGGATCATACATATTGAAAAGTACCATCAGACATTTAATGTTAAAAGCAATTTTGGAGTTCTTGTACTCATAAATTGCATTGTGCTGATACATTATTTATGTACAGTGTCTTGCAAAAGTATTCGGCTCCCTAGAACTTTTCAATTTTTTCCCACATATCATGCTTCAAACATAAAGATACCAAATGTTAATTTTTGGAGAAGAAGCAACAACAAGTGGAACAAAATTGTGAAGTTGAACGAAATTTATTGGTTATTTTAAATTTTTGTGGAAATTCAAAAACTGAAAAGTGGGGCGTGCAATATTATTCGGCCCCTTTACTTACAGTGCAGCAAACTCACTCCAGAAGTTCATTGTGGATCTCTGAATGATCCAATGTTGTCCTAAATGTATAATGATGATAAATATAATCAACCTGTGTGTAATCAAGTCTCCATATAAATGCACCTGCTATGTGATAGTCTCAGGGTTCTGTTTGAAGCACAGAGAGCATCATGAAGACCAAGGAAAACAACAGGCAGGTCCGTGATAGTGTTGTGGAGAAGTTTAAAGCCAGATTTGGATACAAACTGATTTCCAAAACTTTAAACATCCCAATGAGCACTGTGCAAGCGATCATATTGAAATGGAAGGAGTATCATACCTCTGCAAATCTACCAAGACCCAGCCGTCCCTCTAAACTTTCATCTCAAACAAGGAGAAGACTGATCAGAGATGCAGCCAAGAGGCCCATGATCACTCTGGATAAACTGCAGAGATCTACAGCTGAGGTGGGACAGTCTGTCCATAGGACAACAATCAGTTGAACACTACACAAATACGGCCTTTATGGAAGAGTGGCAAGAAGAAAGTCATTTCTCAAAGATATCCATAAAAAGTGTTGTTTAAAGTTTGCAACAAGCCACCTGGGGGAGACACCAAACATGTGGAAGAAGGTGCTTTGGTCAGATGAAACCAAAATCGAACTTTTTGGCAACGATGCCATATGATATGTTTGGCATAAAGGCAACACAACTCATCACCCTCAACACACCATCCCCACTGTCAACCATGGTGGTGGCAGCATCATGGTTTAGGCCTGCTTTTCTTCAGCAGGGACAGGGAAGTTGGTTAAAATTGATGGGAAGATGGATGGAGCCACATACAGGACCATTCTTGAAGAAAACCTGTTTGAGTCTTCAAAACACCTGAGACTGGGACAGAGATTTTTCTTCCAACAAGACAATGATCCCAAACATAAAGCAAAATCTACAATGGAATGGTTCACAAATAAACATATCCAGGTTTTAGAATGGCGAAGTCAAAGTCCAGACCTCAATCCAATCGACAATCTGTGGAAAGAGATTAAAACTGCTGTTCACAATCGATCTCCATCAAACCTCACTGAGCTCGAGCTGTTTGCCACGGAAGAATGGGCAAGAATTTGTCTCTCGCTGTACAAAACTGATAGAGATGTACCCCAAGCGAATTGCAGCTGTAATCACAGCAAAAGGTGAGGCAACAAAGTATTAATTTAAAGGGGCCGAATAATATTGCACACCCCACTTTTCAACTTTTGAATTTCCACAAAAATTTAAAATAACCAATAAATTTCATTCAACTTCACAATTGTGTTGCACTTGTTGTTGATTCTTCACCAAAAATTTACATTTAATATCTTTATGTTTCAAGCATGATATATGGGATAAGGTTGAAAAGATCCAGAGAGCTGAATATTTTCGCAAGGCACTGTACATGTTTATACATTTAACTTTGTCACCATGCATCCTTCTTTTTTGCTACTGTTACCTCTCCATATCGTTATCTAAATTTAAAGCTTCCATAGATCAGTGATAATAAATTTGATGGTCCTGAATAACATAAAATTGACAGAACCAAATGCATAAATTTACATTTGGGAAAATTGAACTGATGTTTCCATTGGTTTAAAAATACTCTATGATACACTATTTTATAATTAGCAAACAGGCAAAACAAAACAAATGTCAAACCTATTGCTACTGTATTTCTCTTTAAAACCTTTACAGTTAAGTACAGTTGTTAAGGTTGAAATAAGATACATATCCATCATGTTCAGATTATGATCTAAATATATTAATCTGGAGGATGGCAAAAAACATATGTGTGATAAGCCAACTCTGCCTTTTTAGGGGAACAATTCCTTGACAGATTCAATAATGGCAATCACATTAGTTTCCTGGATCAGCGTCCCATTGTAGATTCTGCTACCCATAACCTGTTTCTTGAATCAAAGAATCATTGCAGAGTGCACTACCCATAACCTATAAAATATTTTTTTTTCAAGAAAGAAAATCTGACACTCCTATAATTTGTTCTTCTGTAAAGATTCATTATCTGTGACATTAATGAAACCTTCTTTCTTCAAAACACAAAATGTAGATGATGCACTATAATAATAAGAGTAGGCTAAAAAGGAGGAATAAAATTCATTGGATACAAATAGCAAAAGTTATTCGTCAAAAAGAATGGTCTCTCAACAACAGCACTATCATACTATCCTTAATCACTGAAGAGTTTAGTGGATTTGTTATTGGCTTTAGTTCAATATTCTATAATTTATCTGTAAGTCACTTACTGCATTAAAGGCTTTGCTGAGATCAAGATAAGTAATGTCCATGGCCTCACCTAAAACCAACAGTTTTATGACAGTGTAAATAAAAATCAATAAGATTATTTTTACATGCTCTCTCATGAGTAAAGCTAAGCTAATTTGGGTCCAACAAATTAATAGTTGCTGGTTGGTGTACTTTCCTTTTTCAGAAGAGTTTTCAGTATTTAAAAAAACAGATATTAAGCAATGTGGACTAATGTTATCAGCTTCTCTCTCAATAGACATCTTATGAGCAGGAACAACATTGACCCTTTACTAAGCTTCAGGTGAATGTAATGTTACAGATTATCAAAATCTACCAAGATTTCGCAATGCCAAATTATATGGATTGGAATGAATAGCTGTCATTATCGCAGAAATCTTGTGAAGCGAATCCTGAAACCTCTGAATTTGAGAGTACGGATTTTTCTAAATTTAGAGTGGAATTACATTTCATCATAAGTTTGCATATTTCTAGTAGTAGTTAAACTGATTACTTTGATTCAACTGATGCAAAGTAAACTAGAATGAGATTTTTGCATAATCATTTGATTAGCACCAGAGCAGATCCCATGCCAAACCTGCAGGTACAAGAACATATCATACTTATTTATAGGGGTTGTCCACTACTAGGACAACCCCTTCTTGATCAAAATGCTTGGCCCCAATAAAATAAAAAAGCTTATTGACACCTCTGTGCTGACGCTGTTAAAACAGTGTTGGCAGTCATGGTCCTGGGGCTCTCGTGTGGTTGCTGTGACACGTTACCCAATCAGCATTGGCATCACTATTGCTGCCTTTTGAATCAAACATGAAGAAGAAGTCAGATCGAAGGAGGGGACAGTAACTCGAGCGCTAATTGGACACTGGACTCACTTGTCACAACAGCCACACAGGAGCCCTGGGGGGAGAGCGAGTGCCGATACCATGGAAACAGTGAGGTGTGTATAAGCTTTATTTTATCTGAGCCAAGCAAGTATGACAAAGTATCCCAAGCAGGTATGACAAGGAGTTGTTCAAGTAGTGGACACTGTCTTTAAGGACATGTGACTAGACAGGACATCAAAAGTTATGAACTTACCAGATGAGAATAATTGATTTATAACAAGCAATCCTTAACTCTCCCACTTTTACTTTACATGGAAGATTAACACCTTCACCCTATAGCCTGTTTTCACCTTCCTGACCAGGCCAAATTATAAGTAAAATTTGTTTGATATGACTTGCATTAATTTGTGAAAACATTAGAAATTTGACAAAAAATTAGGAAAATGGATCAATTTTCAAATGTTTAACTTGTATGCCCCTAAATCAGAGAGTTATGTAACACAGAATAATTAATAAATAACATTTCCCACATGTCTTCTTTACATCAGCATGATTTTTGAGACTTTTTTTTTGTTAGGAAGCTATGAGGGTTAAAATTTTACCAATTTCTCAACTTTCTGACAAAATTTACAAAATAATTTTTTTAGAGACCACATTGCATTTGAAGTGACTTTGAGGGGCCATTATGAAAGAAAATACCCATAAGTGACACCATTCTATAAACTTTGCCACTTGAGGCATTCAAAATCACATTCAAGAACTTTATTAACCCTTCAGGTGCTTAACAAGAATTAATGGAATATGGAAGGAAAAATGAATATTTAACCTTTTTTCACAAAAAATTATCTTTAGACCCAAATTTTTATTTTCACAAGGGAAACAGGAAAAAATTTACGCCAAAATGAGGTGCTGAGCATACTGATAGCCCATATTTAAGGGAAAACTTCTGTTTAGGGGCACAACAGAGCTCAGAAGCGAAGTAGCTCCATTTGATTTTTTTATGTAATATTTGCTGTAATTATTTGTGGATGCCATGTTACGATTGGAGAGCCCTGATGTACCTAAACAGTCAAAACTGCTCACAAGACACACCATTTTGGAAACTGGGCCCCACAGGAAACTTACCTAAATCTGTAATGAGCAGCTTATAACGTTGAGCCGTGAACATTAAAAAAAATCTAAATTTTCCCACAAAAATGTTTTTGCCCAATGTTTTTATTTTCACAAGAGTAATGGGACAAAATGCACTACACAATTTGTTGTGCAAATTCTCTTGAGTACACCAATACCTCATATGTGGTTCAAAACTACTAATGAGTCACAGTGCAAAGCGCAGAAGGGAATAAAAGCCATAGTGGCGTTCAGAATTTGCTGGACTAGCATGAGGGTGCAATGTCGCATTAGCAGACCCTCTGATGAGCAGAAACCCCATAAGAATCCCCAGTTTACAAACTACACCTTTCAGTTAATTCATCTAGAGGTGCAGTGATTATATTGACACAACAGGTACATAACAGAATTTTGTACCATTGGGCAGTGAAGAAAAAATAATTCAATTTTTACCACCAAAATGTAGTTTTAGCCCCAGATTTTTCATTTTCATATTGGAAATGGGTAAAAGTGAAAACAGATGCCAAATTTTACTGATCAGGTTCGCTCATCTCTAATTCTGAATTTCAAGGATCAGATTAATAGTGACTAGAGATGAGCGAATATTTCAATGTTCGGTTCAGATTACAATCACCAAATTTGCAATATTAGCAGATTTGTTAGTCGAACATTAACCGAACGACATTCAAGTCAATGGTAGGCAAAAACAAATGCATGCACAACACCTTCTAACAGCCCCCAAAGCTGCCAAAACACATCAAATGAAGGACAGACACTAGGAAAGTGGCCTCAATTCACCCACCTACAAACTGTAGGATGGCATGGCAGCAATCAGCCATGCATGAGGTATCGTTGTCTGAGCCAGCATTTACAGCTTTCAATTGAATGTCAAAGTAAGACAAGGTCGGTGAGGGATTGGTGTAAGTCTGCTGTGCTGGAAGACCTGAAATACCACATGCAACAGCACAACCTACTTTCATGCTCAGCCACACTCAGGTATCACAAATATCTGTTTCATAGACTGCTATTGCCAGAAAAATATTAGTAACATGTGTAGTTGACTCCAAGGAAATGGAGGCCTTAAGGTCTCAGAGGCCAACTGCTGCAGGCAACATGTATGAAGGAGACTCAACTAAGAGTCTACACATTTACAAAAATTAGAGGCAGACACCAACAAAGCTGCATTAATTGAAATAGATTAGAAGTAGTATAGCGGGGACTGACACCTCTCCCACTATTGCCAACCCAGCTGATGTAGACTGTAACAGGCAAGGTGGTGGAAACACTGTGCTGCATCCCTCTGAAAGACTGAAGGGGCATAACTAGTTGACCTACCAAATCCCAACTTGGATAAGTGTCAACAGGTGAAAACTGCTACCCAAGGAGAGACAATTGTGCAGCAATTTTACAACTTCTGTAATTTCTATTACTGGATAAGTAACTCCCTTTCTTTGGCAGCCATATAGCAGTACTCTTTGTAAATGAGGGCCAAAAAGAACATGTGCTTCAGTAAATGGCAAGAGTTGCATCAAGTGGCCTTTGCTCCTCTTCATCCACCTTACATGACACACAGTACAGTCCTCAGTGGTGGCACTCGAATTACCGTTATTTTCCCCCACATCGCAACGCTCCAACCACCCAAATGACTGTTGGGACTTAGATGGCTTAGTCTGCAGATCTGTTCACATATTGTATGTCATGTGCATCGGAATTGTACACCAAAGATTCAAAACTCAAGAGGAGGAAATTATTTGCACCAATAGCCAAATTTTTTTCTCAGTTTGATCCATGGACAGAAGAAGTTGGGTTCGAGCATAATCCAAACTCTCGTCAACAGACGTTAACCCCATTGGGTGAAGGTGATAAACTCGTGACGAGACTCAGATACTTAAGGCTCCCACTGACTCTATTTTGCTGTCATGGCAGGAAGAGGAGGGTAACTCTCAGGGTGAGAAGTGGGAGAACAGAGAGGATGACGATGAGGTAGTAGATCACACTTGGTATAAAACCCAGAGGCATGCAGATGAGCAGCTCAGCAGAGGAGAAGGAGGAGGAAGATGAGGAGGTCACGTAGACACATAGTTATGCAAACACGACAACTAATACATCCTGAGCCCCAACTCTTAAAGTGTACAGCAGCGTTCACGGTTCTGCAGTTGCTTTTTTTTCAGATCAGCAAAAATCTATAAAATCACGTTATGTCAACTTTTTTAAAAACTACATTGTAGAATATAAATACATGAAATAATTTCAATACAACAGTTGTGCTCAAAAGTTTACATACCCCACAGAATTTTTGCTTTCTTGGCCTTTTTTCAGAGAATATGAAAGATAACACCAAAACTTTGCCTTCACTCATGGTTAGTGGTTGGGTGAAGCCATTTATTGTCAAACTACTATGTTTTCTCTTAATAACTCTCTCTCATAACTACAACCAAAAACATCCAAATGACCCTGATCAAAAGTTCACATAGCATGGTGATTTTGGCCTGATGACATTCAAAGAAGTTGAGACAAATATGTTTGAATGGCTACTAAATGTAGCATCCTCACCTGTTACCTGTTTGCTTGTAATCAGAGTGTGTGCATAAAAGCAGAGTGAGCTTCAGGGATCCTGATAGATTTTTGCATCTTTCATCCAGCCACTGATGTTTCTGGGATGTGAGTCATGGGCAAGGCAAAAGAATTGTCAACAGATCTACAGGAAAAAATAGTTGAACTTTGTACCACAGAAAAGGGATGCACAAAATATCCAAGGAATTGATAATGCAAGTTAGCAGTGTTCAAACTGTGAACAACAAATGGAAAATCTAGGGCTCTGTAAAAACAAAGCCAATGTCAGGTAGACCAACAAAAATGTCTTACACAACTGCCAAGAAAATTGTTCGGGATGCAAAGTAAAGCCCACAGATAACATAAGCTGAAGTACAGGACTTTTTGAAAACTAGTCGCATGGCTGTTTCAAGATGCACAATAAGGAGGTGCTTGAAGAAAAATTGGCTGCATGGTTGAGTTGCCTGAAGAAATCCATTACTGCTCAAATACCACAAAGTATTTCACCTACAAAGCGCAAAACAGCACAGAAACAAGCCTCAAAACCTCTGGAACAAGGTAATTTAGAGTGATGAGATCAAAATTTAACTTTTTGGCCACAACCATAAACATTAGTTTTGGAGAGAGGTCAACAAGGCCTATGATGAAAGGAACACCATTCCTACTGTAAAGCACAGAGGTGGATCGCTGATGGTTTGGGGATGCGTGGGCTACAAAGGCACAGAAAACTGAGTTGAAGGAAAGATGAATGCAGCACGTTATCAGCAAGTACTGGAGTCAAATTTGCAATCATCAGCCTGGAAGCTGCGCATGGGACATATTTGGACTTTCATGACAACGATCAAAAACACAAAGGCCAAGTTGACCTGTAATTGAGTACAGCAGAACAAAGTGAAGGTTTCTGGAGTGGCCATCTCAGTCTCCTGACCTCAATAACATTGAGCCACTCTGTGGAGATCTCAAGTGTGCAGTTCATGCTAGACAGCCCAGGAATTTGCAGGAACTGGAGGCTTTTTGACAAGAATAGTGGGCAGATTTACCTTCTAAGAAAATATTCCACCAGTACCACAAAAGACTCCAAGCTGTCATTAATGTTAGAGGGGGCAATACACAGTTTAAATATATGGTTTCTATGAACTTTTGATCATGGCCATTTGGATGTTTTGGGTTGTAATTTTGATTTAAAAAGAGAAAACACAGTAGTTTGACAATAAATGGCTTCACCCAACCACTAACCATGAGTGGAAAAAAGTTTTGGTGTTATTCATGTTCTCAGAAAAAAGGCCAAGAAAGCAAAAATTTTGTTGGGGTATGTAAACTTTTCAGCACAACTATACATGCATGAACTGGCACATGGGCGATCAAAATGAGATAATCTGGGAATGTCACTATCCTAAAATGCACCCCGTCAACTGCATCTTCTGAGTCTTCCTCCTCCCTTACGGTGTCACACAGGTGTCCAGCCGCAGAATCTTCACTTGTTTACCCCCTACAGTTGGGGTGACTGAGAGCCTGTCAGCTGATATGGAAGTGGTTATGCCTGCTGTTTTTGACTGATCTTACATACCAAACACATCCTAGCTTTCTTAATCCACTGTAACATCTCCGTCTGCACCTCTCTCACAGTTAAGCAGCTTGTTGAGTTCACCCTACTTATCCGTGTGTCAGCGCAGCAGCGAGCCATAATTTGTGCAGTTGTGCTCACGTCAAAAGATTCTTTTCTCCTACACATGGAAAGCAAACAGCTTGATGCTCATCATCTTCAATCTACTAATAATAAAAACCTTTATTTATATATCTCAAACATGTTCCCCATAGCTTTGCAAGTCAGCAGTTCATGTGAAACAATCAAGAGTTGACAAGTTTAAGATAATCAAACAATTAAAGAAAAAATAATGCCGACTCTGCTCTTCAGAGTTTACAATCTACAGTGAGGTGCGGATGACACAAATAACAGTTGCTTATGTACAAATATGGTACAACCATCTTGAGGACATGGGGGGGGGGGTAAATATAGGCTGCTTGAGGCTTTTGGGTATGGTTGAGTTTGGCAAACCATGTTCAGAGAAAGAGAGAATAAGCTATATAAATAAAAAGGACTTTGATTAGGTAACATGATAGGCCGCCCTAAACCGATGTGTTTTTAGGGAGCATCAAAGTTGTGGTTATACTCCTAATTTCATGGGGGACAAAGGGTAAGAGGTGAGTTATATAGGTAGGAGATTGAACTGAGCAGGACAAAGTTCAGATCAGGGTTGTGTCTCAGAGTTTGAAAGTTGTGAGAGGGCATGAAAAGCAGCTAGAGATAGAAGATGGAAAGCAGTCGGGGAGGTGGGGCTGTTAAAGTCTCCCAGGGTAAGAGGTGGCAATTCTGAGGGCATAAAGTGTGGCAAGAATGCATAAAAGTGGTCAAGGAAGTGGGTGGGTGAGCCTGGGGGCTGGTATATGACTGCTATTCTGCCTAAATCCCTGGCTCTGTGCTGCAAGAGACTGCTCCTCTCCAATAGATCCGGTTTAGCCCTTCCAGCAAACCTTCTCCAGCTCTCAGCAGCAAGCTGTGTGTGAGTTCCGCTGCATCTGTCTCCACCCGCCTGCTTTGGACACGTAAGTTTGTCCTGCTTCAGCTAAAGTAGTCGGTATGCAGCGGCAGTATTTGTGACTGCTCTGGACTTCCTAAGAGGTTCACAGCTCTGCACTGTTTTCAGGACTCTTACTCTGAGACAGCCAGCCTTGTTTTGAGCCTTGTTGTGAGCTGTGTCCTCTGAAAGGCTTTCCCTATTGTGTGCCTTGCCCAAGAGACCTTGCGTGCATCAGCGCTGCATATGAACTACTTCAGTATCTCCCTGTTGCTGTGTTTTCCTTGAACTGTTGCTCACTTGCTTCACCTACGTTTATTTGTGTAAATACAGACTTGCTACTGTACTCCTGAGTGTTACACTATAATTGATACAAAACCACTACACACTGTAAGATAGAGAACTAAACTAATAGACAACATGGGTTGGAGAACTTAACTACTAAACAGCTTGAGTTGGAGAACTAAACTAGTACACACCAAGGGATGGAGAACTAAATCAGTAGATACCAAGGTGTCACTAGATACCAAGTCATGGAATCCCCAGGGCTTGCAGAACCAACCTCTGTATGTAACAGTTCCTCCAGTGCTTCTGCCTCCTCCACCTTCTGAAGGCTAAGATTTTGGATCTAAATGAGTGGCTTGCAATACTGAGACCTATTGACAATATGTAAAGGAGTTTGAAGCTTAGTGATCTGGCACTTACCGGGGTAGGAATGAAGGAGTATGGCAACAAGAAAGTGCCAGTACAGTAAGGCAAAAAGGTGGCTTACCTACTGTATTTCATTAGTAACAGAAATTTTTTGGGGGGCCTGTCAATAAAGGCCTGTATAACATTGAATAGATGCTAAAAACAATTACTAAGTGAGATGTCCCCTACCGTAACATAAAAAAATATTTTTAGTGTGGATGAGTCCTGTATAATCTAGATGATTGTCCGTGGCATTGTAGCGCCCTCTTTCCTACAGTTGCTGATGGTAAGGTGCAGGTTTGCTGGAGAAATATGGCCGACGTGTCATTAGATGAACTGATCTGGAAAAGGGTCATGATGACGGTTGGAATGAAAATGTACAACAGGATCAATAACAGGGCAACTATGGGATCTATGAGATTCATGATCCAGCCTACGATGATTAGCCAACACCGATTGCTAGAGAGCAATGGATGCTCGTCAGAAGATAGGTGTAACAGATTCCATAATAAACAAGATATTATAAACATGCCTCTTGCCATAGTGCTTGAACCACACTGCTCAGTACTGGGGTACTGTGAATTGTAGTTCAAGCACAATGGCATAAGGTTTGTTAAGTCACTAACCTTATCTGAACTTTCTATTTTATATATGGTTGTTCATTATAAATAGGGGGTAATATGACTTCATAAGGCATGTTTATAGTATCTGCTTATTATGGCAAAGTTATGACCTCAAGGACTTCAACCTCCTATGAGGCCCTTGATATTTCTTCATATGTGCATTGAAAAGTTACGCATCATACATTATGAGGCTCATTCGCAGTGCCTGGTGTGAGGATGCCAGGGGTGTCAGCTTTTGGTGGTGTTAAGAAAAAGTAACGAGGACCATACGAGGGCAGCAGATGTGAGGTGAATATTAATTGTAGTTTTTTCTTTTTTCCCACATCTTAAAAGTTATTATGCTCTGAGGTCTCCTCAGAGCCCAGAGCGTAATAGGAGACAAGGCGAAAAATTTGCTGCAAATTACATTTCCAGGTAAATTTTATACATTTTGGAGAATTTCATTCTTGTCAGATCTGCTCATCTCCACACAACATAGATCTAACTTTTGCCCATGCAGGTCAACTCCCTCTCCACTTTATCTTGCACACCTTGCATACTAGCCTTAATTGCCGCTAGAGTAATGACCTAAGATTTACTTACATTCTGAAGGTCTCTGTTCTATTACAATACCAAAATTTTAGTTGAAACCCAGTACAGGATGCCACAGGTAAATGTAAAAGTCAGAAATTAAACTGTGTGTTATTTTGAGATGAACTGTGACTTCTTGAATTCAAGCAGTTTTTCTCAGCTTTACAAGTTCTTCAATGCTCTTGAAGCTGGAATCCAGACTCCTATATGGCTATTGGTATCCAGGAGAAATCTCATGTGTTCTTGACTGCTGAGTCAACATTCTGCAAGGATGCATAAGATAGCTTCTTGACAAGGAAAGGGTTAATATAGCAATACAAAAGATAAATCGTGTAACCCAAAATAAGCGCTAGAAAGCTTTGAAGACTGACATACACACACGGAATGAACCTAGAAAAACAAAGATGACTTTATAATCTGTCAATTTAAAATAAAAGTTGTAGTGAAAGGGCTTTTAAAATTCCAACTCTTAAATGCATCTCCAGATTTGCACATAACTGAGAGCAAAGCACCCGATCAACTCCTTAATAGTGAACCTGGGCTATCTAGAACATTAGGTTTGAACATGCAATAAGGTAAAAAATAAAAGAATAAATGTTTAAGAGAAAGCTGCTTAACATCCTTATCTTAACATATACTTAACTTGTAATGTCTTCACATCCTGTTCCATCCAGATGTGTCCCGATCTCAGAATTCCAAGCGGCGGACGTTCACCGACCGCCATATTTGGACATCCAAGTGATGCCATACGCACCATACACACAGACACACACTGTATATGCTGTACACACCACACACACTCACACACACTGCATACACCATACACACCACACACACACACTGTATACGCTATACGCAGCCTCTTGAGTAGTACCACCAGCGGAACACCGTTGCAAACACGAAACTGCTGGGATCAGCCTAATTATTCACTAACCACCGTCATCTTTGTACAGGAGGAGCGCATGTGCAGTTTTAATGTGACTGCCGCTATCTCTTTGCATAAAGATGGCGGCAGTCTGATTTACAGCACCTGCACAAATTCTGTGCAGGCGCAGTGAATTATTCAGCTGATTCCAGCTGCAGATGCACAATGTGTCTAAAGGCAGAGGAAGCCTGTCACATTAAAAGGGTTTTCCCACCAACAAAAGTTCATTTTAAAAATTGTTTGTGTCTGACCGTGTACAGAGCATACCACATCTCCTGGGCAGGGGAGGAAGCAAAAGACAATACTGACATAACAGCAGGGGATCACAGAGGATTCATTTTGTCAGGTAAAATATTTCACTGACTGTTTTTAAAAAATATTTTACCTCACAAAATGTATCCTCTGCAATCTTCTGCCGTAATATCAGTATTGTCTTTTGCTTCCTCCCCTGCCCAGGAGCTGTGTTATGTTCGGTACACGGTCTGACTCAGACAATTTTTAAAATGAACTTTTGTTTATGGAAAGCCTCTTTAAAAAGCAAATATAAATGCCAACATGGCTCCTCCTAAAGAGTATGCCAATGACGATGTAAGGAAAGGAGCAAAGTCACAATGTCGAAGACAACAACGGGCAAATGAGACTCTTGAAGAGAAACAGCATTGCTGAGACAAAAACGATGCATATAGCACATGGGGTAGACAGGTCAAAGAAGAGAGCACAGACTGAGGAAGTCAGCACATGAGGAAAGAGAGAATGGATAGGTGAGTGAGCACATGGGGGAGAGATTCTCAATGCTGCAAAGCCTGCCCCCATCGTGACATTACCGCCCTCCCGATTCGATACCATCGGGTCTCCATCTACTATTATACATATATTTCTTAAAACATAAATATAAATTATTTAATTATATATTAAGTATATATTTATTTTTTTATGATTGTTTGAAGCCCAAACAATTATTTGGCAGGTAACACGTTATGTTGAAAAACAATTTTCTCATAAAGGTAGATCATTTCTTTTCCTTCTGGGAATTTAAAACAATTTGAATTTTTTTAATGTGCATATCTTCTATTTAGATGGAAACTCTTGGGAAATGAAACCAAATGTGACATCATTGTTGGTGCAGCCTGTAACTATAACACTTCTAAGAAGATTATTTGCTTGGACAGAGATGACAAAGTCAGATCATTGTCTTCCCATTAAAGTCTCAGAAACAGGTAATACCTAATATGTGTACAATTTTATGTAGGCTGATGAGGCAAAACATGTGCTACTTTGTACTGCAGGAAAATTTATATATGCCAATCTGGAAGCAAAGCATTGCAGTGATCTTAAACACTTAAAGGGGTTGTCCAGACTTCCTGTATAAATTGTTTGTGTACCTAGTCTATAGAATGCTGAAAGTTTGCAACTCTTTCAGTATTCTGCTCTCCTGCCTAGATACTAACTTATCCTATGACCACCCTCGCAACTGATTCTGCAGGAACTGGTGAAAATCCAACTAGAGTTTTCCTGTCTGAAGTCTGGTCGTACACGTCACAACTGGACTTTACGCCCAGTCTCCAGTAGGGCCGCCTCTGTCCACTGCTTCCATTTGTCATGATCCAGTCTGGAGTTTTTCTGCTATCATCCTTCTGGACTGGTCATGCGGGGGTTAACCCCCTCTGCCTCATTTTGGAGGTGGCTGAGCTTTTTCAGTCCTCTGCAGTCATGCTTCTAGGCTAGAGCAGCTGACCCGTATACCCTGGTGATCTTTCTGCCTCTGACTTCCCGTTTTTGTGTGAGACCTGTTCCCTATCCTCCCGGACTTAGTGTTCGTCTGGTGATTTTCCTTACAGTGTATGACTCGGCCTGATCTCTGAAACCTGCATCTTGCTTTTCCTCTCTGATACCTCGTTCCCTGACCGTCTTTGACTTCTGGCTTGTACCCCGACTTTGTCTTACGTCTCACGCTTTGGATACCGCATATGGCCCTGACTTCTGGCTTGTTTCTGACTACATGCATTGTTGTGACCTCTGGTACTTCTGCTCCTGACAGTTACTGTCTCTGCTCGTCTGACCACTCTTTTGTTCCCTGTGACACCTGTGCGGCTGCTCAGTGTTGCTATGCTGTGAGTGTGCAACCTTTCTTCCCCTGGTGGAGGTTGCGCTAAACTGCAGCCGAATCACACCATTCATGTAAAACGCTGATTGGACTGAGCTGCACCAATAAGCTGTAAAGAGGATGAATTTTCAAGCATATTCACAGCAAGCATTGTGAATGTACATAGACCTGCTGATTGAACAGCTCAGTCCAATCATCTTTGACAGCGCTGACAACCCCTTCAAAGGGTGTCAGCGCTGTGACAATGAACCAATACTTGCTTCTTCACTGTGACAGCGCTGTCACAGTGAGGGAGAGAGGATCAGACAATTTTCGCTGTGCTGGCACTCTGTTAAAGGGTTGTCAGCGCTGTCACAGCTAATTGGCTATATCCGTCCCTTTGCTTGTTTCTGTGTGTCCCAGAAAGAGACAAAGAAAGGGCAGAAAATTAAAGGAGAACTGCTGTCTTGATGCTGGCCAACTGACATCTTACTATTGGGGGAAGCAAGGAGCTGCTAAGATCCTTAACAGCAGAACAGCTGGAGCTTCTTCTGTAGTGTCAGTGAGAGGAAGTAGGGCCTGCCTTTGCCCAGAAGTTTCTGCACATAACCGATAACTACTCACCAATAGAGATGAGCAAATTTGATCAGGTCACTGCTTATTCGACAAGCTATAGCACTGTAGAGGGAACCCGGATACATGGATCACACCAGTTGATCAGTTGTTCACCTCCGTAGCTGCATGTGTTGCGGCTGTGTCACAGTAACAATTGAGAGGAAGTAATTAGTAGCTACTGACTCCCGGGATTTGGATGTTTCACCCCCAGCAGTTCGTCTCCAGCAGTTCGCCCCCGGGGACATTTTGCCCTTGGGTACCCTGTTTTGCCAGAATTTTGTGTTTGGATGTTTTGCCAGTTTGTTCTTGTGGTTCATGAATTCCTGTTCATTATCAATCCACAGGTCACAAAAGTACTGTACAGAGTGCTGCACTTTTGTGACATGTTAAATCAACTGTTTCCATCTGAGGTCATGGAGAACCTCTAGACTACACTCCGTGACCCAAGGACCTGCAGCTGTAACAGGTAAGTATCATCCTGGGGGCCAAATGCTGGGGATGAAATGTGCGTGGCTGAAATGTACCCAGGGCGAACTGCTGGGGACAAACTGCTGTGGGCGAACTGCTGGGGACGAAACACCTATAGCCCTGACTCCTGTCCCCCCACAACAACTCCTGGTAGCTCAGGGCTCAGGCTAATAGAAGATAAAACACTTGGGTCAAGTATATTGTGTCCAACAGTTAATTGCCCCCTCAGCTTCACCACATGTAAAGGCACACTATGCAAACACGCTTTCTTCAGCGTTGCTCAAGGTGTGCAAAGCGGCAGTGGAGAAAATCTCTCTTAGCAGAAGACTTCATCCACTATAAGTTCATAACATAAGTTAACTCTGCCCTTTATCTGGCCAAACAATCCTACTTCACCACCCTCATCACCTCACTATCCAACAACCCAAAATGACTTTTTGAAACCTTAAACTCCCTCCTGAAACCTAAAGTACAGGCCCCCATCACCAATCTCACTGGTGAGGATCTGGCCACTTATTTCCTAGAAAAAATCAACCACATCCATCAGGATATCTCAGCCCAATCTCCTCAGTGCCTGGATCCCCTTCCCTGCTGCACCTCAAGCTCATTAGACATCTTTGAGCCTGTTTCAGAAAAAGACGTTTCCAAGCTCCTCACTTTTGCTTGGCCTACAACCTGTAACAGTGACCCCATTCCTTCACATCTCCTGCAGTCTCTCTCACCAGTGGTCACCACTCACCTGACTAAAATATTTAACCTCTCTCTTTCTTCATGTATCTTTCCCTCCTCATTTAAACATGCCATCATAATCCCTTTACTTAAAAAGCCATCCCTGGACCAGAACTGCACTGCTAACTACAGACCTGTCTCTAACCTTTCCTTCATCTCTAAACTCCTGGAATGCTTGGCCCACTCCCGTCTAATCCGCTATCTCTCGGATAACTCTCACCCTTTACAATTTGGTTTCCGCTCTTTACAATCCACTGAAACTGCCCTCACTAAAGTCTCTAATGATCTAATAACAGCTAAATCCAAAGGTCATTGCTCTCTGCTGATTCTCCTGGATCTCTCTGCCGCATTTGACACTGTGGATCACCAGCTCCTTCTCACTATGCTCCGCTCCATAGGCCTCAAGGACACAGTCCTCTCCTTGTTCTCCTCCTACCTCTCTGACCGCTCCTTCACTGTATCTTTTGCCAGCTCCTCTTCCTCTCCTCGTCCCCTTACTATCGGGCTTCCACAGGGCTCAGCCTTAGGCCCCCTTCTCTTCTCTCTATACACGGCCCCTATTGGACAAACAATCAGCAGATTTGGGTTCCAGTATCATCTCTATGCTGACGACACCCAATTATACACTTCTTCCCCTGACATCATCCCTACTCTAATTCAAAATACCAAGGATTGTCTGTCTGCAGTCTCTATCATCATGTTCTCCCTCTATCTGAAACTAAATCTCTCCAAAACAGTACTTCTTGTGTTTCTCCCTTCTACTAACCTCACTGTACCCAACATCAAAACTGCCCTGGAGGGTTCAACCATAACTCCCAAGCAGCATGCCCGTTGTCTTGGGGTCATATTTGACACCGAAATTTCCTTTACTCCCTATATCCGATCCCTCATTTGCTCTTGTCACCTGCATCTTAAAAACATCTCCAGAATCCGACCATTTCTCACCTTTGAAACTGCTAAGACTCTTACTGTTGCTCTTATTTATTCTCGTCTGGACTACTGCAATTCTCTTCTGATCGATCTCCCTCTAACCAAACTTTCTCCTCTCCAATTTATCTTGAATGTGGCAGCCAGGGTCATATTTCTGTCCAGCCACTTCACCGATTCCTCCATCCTGTGCCAGTTATTACACTGGCTACCTGTTCGCTACACGGTCCAGTATAAACTTATTTCTATTACCCACAAAGCTCTCCACAGTTGTGCACCGCCTTATATCTCCTCTCTCATCTCTGTCTATCGACCTACACGTGCCCACCATTCTCCAAATGACCTAAGAATAACATCCCCCATAATCCGAACCTCGCACCTCCGTCTCCAAGACTTCCCTTGTGCTGCACCAGCTCTCTGGAATGCACTTCCCCAGACAATCAGACTGATACCTAGCCCCGACCTATTCAAGCGCACTTTGAAAACCCATCTCTTCAAACAAGCCTACCACATCAACTACTCAGTAAACTAAATTTGCCCTGTTCCCTCCTTCCAAATATTATTCTGAATCTGCACCCTACTATTCATCTTTATAAAATGAAAAAAAAACTACTCACCTTTACCCATTCCCACACTGCTCCAATCTCAGCAGAAGCAAACAATTGTCCTGGTTTGTCATGAAAGTCTTCTGTATCTCTATGTGATTGCAGACTTGTAAACACTGTGATGATTCTTCATTGTTGACAGTGAGAATGAGCATTCATGCGACCGCAAGTATGAAATATGCATATTCCACTCTCAGACTACATGTGCACGTCCTTGGTCAATACACCTCCAGGGTACCTTGCATCGTACAGTGTGCCTGATGTGACGATTCACAAGCCTGCCCTCAGAGAGACACACAGAGTGACTACAGACTTTTGTGATAAACCTGGAACACCAATTTTAATGAAATGTATATCTGCAAATATATTCTTATCTGCATATAAGCATAACTATATGACAGAAAAATAGATATATGCTTGTATATACAGTGGGTGCGGAAAGTATTCAGACCCCTTTAAATTTTTCACTCTTTGTTTCATTGCAGCCATTTGGTAAGTTCACTGCAGGTCAGGCTGTGATGGAGCACAGCTTCAGTGATGTCATGGCACGGCTAGTCACTGAACCTCTGCTCCCAGCATCTCCTCATTCACCGGTAGTTTTCAGCTGGGGCGGTTGCATCTTGGCACCTTCCTGGTTGAAAATTGTATATACCCCAGATATGGATTACGGCGTGGGACAAAACGACGGATAGGTATGGTATATTGCTGGTTTATTATTTTATTTCTTTTACAGGAGATTGAGAGTGTCGCATGGATTAGCTGCATAAGAAGTAAGGCAAACTGTGATTAGTGTTTTTTTTTTTCATTAAAATATTTTATTCTGGCTATGTCTTTATTTAACATGTAACAATAATAGGATTGGTAATGAATAGGTGTTTTATTGACACCTCTCCATTAATAAGCCGAGCTTGAGGTCACCTTACAATACAAACATTAACCCCCAAACTATTACCCCACTTGCCACCCCTACAGAGCAAGTGGGAAGAGAGAGAGGCTAAGTGACAGAAATGACACATCTTAGAAATGTGCCATTTCTGGGGCAGCTGAGAGTTTGTAGCTGGGGGGGCAATATCCATTGTCCCTTCCTAGGCTATGAATATCAGCCCACAGCTGTTTGCATAGCCTTTTCTGGTTATTAATTACAAGGGGACCCCGCATCTTTTTTGGAGGTCCCCCTATTTTAATAGCCAGTAAAGGCTAAATATACAGCTGCAGGCTCATATTCACAGCCTGTAGAAATCCATGGGTAATAACTCCTTCCCAGGCTATAAACATCGGCCACCAGTCGCTGGCTTTCCCTCTCTGGTTTGGAAAATTGTGCCGGAGCCTTCGCCATTTTTCCACCAAAAAGAAGCTTTTATTAATTACATATATGTCCCCTAATTTGCACACATGCAATACTAATTGGATTGGTCACTGGCATCTCTATATCTACCTATTCTGCATCTATTTACTATATGTAAACCATGTCTTACAGAAAACGAGAAATGAATTACCGGTTTCTCTTCTATCTATCTTTCTGTGTAATATAAATACATATATATGTATATATGTGTGTCACTGACATGTGCATATATATAAATATATATAAACAGTATATATATATATATATATATATATATATATATATATATATATATATATATATATATATATATATATATATATATATATATTCTGTGTGTATACATGTATTCTATCTTTTCTTTTATAACATACAGGTGCATCTCACAAAATTAGAATATCACCAAAAAGTTAATTTATTTCAGTTCTCGAATACAAAAAGTGAAACTCATATATTATATAGAGTCATTAGAAAGATATGTATTTAAAGTGTTTATTTCTGTTACTGTTGATGACTATGGCTTACAGTAAATTAATACTCTAACGTCATTATCTCAATAAATTAAAATACTTTATAACAGCAGCTTGAAAAAATTATGTTAAAATCCAAAATGTGATCCTACTGAAATGTATATTCATTAAAGGGAACCTGTCACCCCGTTTTTTGAGATTGAGCTATAAATACTGTTAAATAGGGCCTGCGCTGTGTGTTCCTATAGTGTATGTAGTGTACCCCGATTCCCTATGTATGCTGAGAAATAACTTACCAAAGTCGCCGTTTTCGCCTGTCAATCAGGCTGGTCAGGTCGGGAGGGCGTGGTGACATCGCTGGTTCTTCCTCAGCTTTACGTTGGTGGCGTAGTGGCGTAGTGGTGAAGACACAGCGCGCGATCTGCGCTGTCATCCCTTTCGTCGGTGGGGGCGGCCATCTTCCTGGGGCCGCGCGTGCGCAGATCGAGTGCTCTGCTGCACGGGGCTTCAGGAAAATGGCCGCGGGATGCCGCGCGTGCGCATTAGAGATCGCGGCGGCCATTTTCCCAAAGCCGAGTTTGCATCTCGGCTTTGGGAAAATGGCCGCCGCGATCTCTAATGCGCACGCGCGGCATCCCGCGGCCATTTTCCTGAAGCCCCGTGCAGCAGAGCACTCGATCTGCGCACGCGCGGCCCCAGGAAGATGGCCGCCCCCACCGATGCAAGGGATTACAGCGCAGATCGCGCGCTGCTTGTTCACCACTACGCCACTACGCCACCAACGTAAAGCTGAGGAAGAACCACCGATGTCACCACGCCCTCCCGACCTGACCAGCCTGATTGACAGGCGAAAACGGCGACTTTGGTAAGTTATTTCTCAGCATACATGGGGAATCGGGGTACACTACATACACTATAGGAACACACAGCGCAGGCCCTATTTAACAGTATTTATAGCTCAATCTCAAAAAACGGGGTGACAGGTTCCCTTTAAATGCACTCAATACTTGGTAATCCATTGGCATCAATTACTTCATCAATGTAGCGTGGCATGGAGTCGATCAGCCTCTGGCACTGCTGAGGTGTTATGGCAGCCCAGGTTGCTTTGATAGCAGCATTCAGCTCATGTGCATTGTTGGATCTGGTGTCTCTCATCTTCCTCTTTACAATACCGCATAGATTATCTATGGGGCTAATATCAAATGAGTTTGCTGGCCAATAAAGCAGTGATACTGTTGTTTTTAAACCAGGTTTGGTACTTTTGGCAGTGTGGACAGGTGCCAAGTCTTTGGAATGTGGGAGGAAACCGGATTATCCGGAGGAAACCCACGCAAACACAGGGAGAACGGAGGATGGGATTTGAATCCTGAACTCCAGCGCTGCAAGGCTGCAGTACTAACCACTGAGTTATTGTGCTGCCCTATTTCTGATTTTAAAATAATTTTTTCAAGTTGGTGTTATAAAGTATTCTAATTTACTGAGATAATTACTTTTGGGTTTTCATTGGCTGTAAGCCATAATCATCAACATTAACAGAAATAAACACTTGAAATAGAGCACTCTGTAATGACTCTATATAATATACGAGTTTCAGTTTTTGTATTGAAGAGCTGAAATATATTACCTTTATGATTATATTCTAATTTTGTGAGATGCACCTGTATCTGTGTGATTTTACTGTAGCCGGATATGAATTGCTGGCTTTTCAAAAGACACCTGTGTGTAAAAATTGCACAGTACTCGAATGGTACGATTGCTGTGTAAGTGCTGAGCGATTTGTTTTCTCGCACACATTGACATCTATTGCAGGATGCGATCCGATTTTTGATGACAATTGCAGCATGCTGCAATTTTTTTCTAGTCCGGCCGTGATCCATTCCAAGCTGGAAAAAAAATGCAGATGAACACACCATCATAGATTAACATTGGTCCGAATTCAATACGATTTTTTTTCAGATTGAATTTGTCTGATTTCATCGCAAGTGGTCATGAGCCCTAGAACTGATGTCTGAATTTCTGGGTAGATGTGAATACTTCTCTTCAAAGCCTGAATTTATGGGTTGGTAGGATCCTGTTGCAATTAAAAACCATCACATGCTGGAGGGTGCAGTGCTCGGTCAGAGAGCTAATATACAATTGAAAAAAGACTGACTGGTACTTCCAAGCTAGTGTGAACAGGTGCATACTAAGAGCAGCCATCTCCATATACAATAAGCAACAGAGTTGCACTCTGTAGTGATAACGCAAGTCAATGTGAAATATGTGAAGTATGAATAACAATACTACTTCTGAATAATGGGAAAAACTGAGATGCTTAGAACATAATTTGGCCAATCCATGCATGCCCACCAGCCAACGACAAGGCAGTCTCAGAACTGCTGAGAATCTACATGTCTAGTGTGAATATCACTCTAAGACTGAAGTCTGAATTTCTGGGTAGATGTGAACACTGAGATTAAAAGATGTAAAAAAAAACCACACACAAATCACTAAAATCTGTTTTACCACTCAAAATGCAGCGTTTCTTATAAAATAATAAACAAACATACGTACACATAATTAGTATTGCCGCATCTGTAACAGCCTGCTCTTTAGAACTGGCATGTTATTTGTTTTTCAAACGTTTTTATTGGTATTTTCAATTTTAACCCCTTAGTGACAGAGCCAATTTGGTACTTAATGACCAGGCCAATTTTTGCAATTCTGACCACTGTCACTTTATGAGGTTATAACTCTGGAACGCTTCAACGGATCCCGCTGATTCTGAGATTGTTTTTTCGTGACATATTGTACTTCATGTTAGTGGTAACATTTCTTCGATATTACTTGCGATTATTTATGAAAAAAACGGAAATATGGCGAAAATTTTTAAAATTTTGCAATTTTCAAACTTTGTATTTTTATGCCCTTAAATCAGAGAGATATGTCATGAAAAATAGTTAATAAATAACATTTCCCACATGTCTACTTTACATCAGCACAATTTTGGAAACAAAATTTTTTTTTATTAGGGAGTTATAAGGGTTAAAAGTTGACCAGCAATTTCTCATTTTTACAACACCATTTTTTTTTAGGGACCACATCACATTTGAAGTCATTTTGAGGGGTCTATATGATAGAAAATAATGAAGCGTGACACCATTCTAAAAACTACACCCCTCAAGGTTCTCAAAACCACATTCAAGAAGTTTATTAACCCTTTACGTGCTTCACAGGAACTGAAACAATGTGGAAGGAAAAAATGAACATTTAACTTTTTTTTGCAAACATCTTAATTCAGAACCATTTTTTTTATTTTCACAAGTGTAAAAACAGAAATGTAACCATAAATTTTGTTATGCAATTTCTCCTGAATACGCCAATACCCCATATGTGGGGGTAAACCACTGTTAGGGCTCACCGCAGAACTTAGAAGTGAAGCAGCGCCGTTTGACTTTTTCAATGCAGAATTGGCTGGAATTGAGATCGGACACCATGTCACATTTAGAGAGCCCCTGATGTACCTAAACAGTGGAAACTCCCCACAAGTGACACCATTTTGGAAACTAGACCCCTTAAGGAACTTATCTAGATGTGTGGTGAGCACTTTGAACCCCCAAGTGCTTCACAGAAGTTTATAACGTAGAGCCGTGAAAATAAAAAATCGCTTTTGTTTACACAAAAATGATCTTTTCGCCCACAAATTCTTATTTTCACAAGGGTAACAGGAGAAATTAGACCACTAAAGTTGTTGTGCAATTTCTCCTGAGTACGCTGATACCCAATATGTGGGGGTAAACCACTGTTTGGGCGCACCGCAGAGCTTGGAAGAGAAAGAGTGCCGTTTTACTTTTTCAATGTAGAATTGGCTGGAAATGAGATCGGACGCCATGTCGCGTTTGGAGAGCCCCTGATGTGCCTAAACAGTAGAAACCCCCCACAAGTGACCCCATTTTGGAAACTAGACCCCCCATGGAACTTATCTAGATGTGTGGTGAGAACCTTGAATGCCCAAGTGCTTCACAGAAGTTTATAATGCAGAGCCGTGAAAATAAAAAATATTTTTTTTTTCCACAAAAAATATTTTTTAGCCACCAAATTTTTATTTTCACAAGGGTAACAAGAGAAATTGGACCACAAAAGTTGTTGTCCAATTTGTCCTGAGTATGCTGGTACCCCATATGTGGGGGTAAACCACTGTTTGGGCGCACGGCAGAGCTCGGAAGGAAGGAGCGCCGTTTTGGAATGCAGACTTTGATAGAATGGTCTGCGGGTATTATGTTGCGTTTGCAGAGCCCCTGATGTACCTAACCAGTAGAAACCCTCCACAAGTGACCCCATTTTGGAAACTAGACCCCCCAAGGAGCTTATCTAGATGTGTGGTGAGAACTTTGAATGCCCAAGTGCTTCACAGAAGTTTAGAATGCAGAGTCGTGAAAATAAAAAATTTTTTTTTTTCCACAAAAAAGATTTTGTAGCCCCCAAGTTTTTATTTTCACAAGGGTAACAAGAGAAATTGGACCCCAGAAGTTGTTGTCCAATTTATCCCGAGTATGCTGATGCCCCATATGTGGGGGTAACCCACTGTTTGGGCGCACGGCAGAGCTCAGAAGGGAGGGAGCACCATTTGACTTTTTGAGCGCAAAATTGGCTGTCGTGTTTGGAGACCCCCTGATGTACCTAAACAGTGGAAACCCCCCAATTCTAGCTCCAACCCTAACCCCAACACACCCCTAACCCTAATCCCAACCTCATCCATAATCCTAATCACTAACCCTAACCATAATCACAACCCTTACCCCAAAACAACCCTAATGTCAACCCTAACCATAACCCTAATCAAAACCCTAAATCCAACACACCCCTAATCCTAATCTCAACCCTAACCTCAAACCTAACCCTAATCCTAATACACCCCTAATCACAACCCTAACCTTAACCCTAATCCCAAACCTAACCCTAATCCCAAGCGTAACCCTAATGCCAACCCTAACCCTAATACGAACCCTAATCCAAACCCTAACCCTAATCCCAGCTCTAACCCTAACTTTAGCCCCAACCCTAGCCCTAACTTTAGCCCCAACCCTAACCATAGCTCTAGGGCTACTTTCACACTTGCGTCGTTTGGCATTCCGTCGCAATCCGTCGTTTTGGACAAGAAACGGATCCTGCAAATGTGCCCGCAGGATGCGTTTTTTGCCCATAGACTTGTATTGCCGACGGATCGTGACGGATGGCCACACGTCGCGTCCGTCGTGCACTGGATCAGTTGTGTTTTGGCGGAGCGTCGGCACAAAAAAAGTTCAATGAAACGTTTTTTTGTACGTCGCATCCGCCATTTCTGACCGCGCATGCGTGGCCGTAACTCCGCCCCCTCCTCCCCAGGACATAGATTGGGCAGCGGATGTGTTGAAAAACTACAGCTGCTGCCCACGTTGTGCACAATTTTCACAACGTGCGTCGGTATGTCGGGCCGACGCATTGCGACGGCCCCGTACCGACGTAAGTGTGAAAGAAGCCTAACCCTAAGTTTAGCCCCAACCCTAACCCTAAATTTAGCCCCAACCCTAACCCTAAATTAAGCCCCAACCCTAGCCCTAACCCTAGCCCTACCCCTAACCTAACCCTACCCCTAACCCTACCCCTAACCCTAACCTAACCCTACCCCTAACCCTACCCCTAACCTAACCCTACCCCTAACCCTACCCCTAACCTAACCCTACCCCTAACCCTACCCCTAACCCTAACCCTACCCCTAACCCTAACCCTAACCCTACCCCTACCCCTAACCCTACCCCTAACCCTAACCCTACCCCTAACCCTAATTTTAGCCCCAACTGCTGTTCTCCTGCCGGCCGGCAGATGGAGACAGATGGCGGGCGCACTGGGCATGCGTCCGCCATGTTCTGCTGCCGGCGGCCAGGAGGAGCAGCAAGAGGATCCAGGGACCTAGGTGAGTATGCTAGGGTCCCCGAATCCCCCTATTTCTCTGTCCTCTGATGTGCGATCATATCAGAGGACAGAGAATTACACTTTACTTTTTTTTTTTTCTTTTTTTTTGCGGTCGCCGGTAAACAGTTAATTACCGGCGATCGCAAAACAGGGGTCGGTAATACCGACCCCGATCGTGCTCTTTGGGGTCTCGGCTACCCCCGGCAGCCGAGACCCCAAAGATTCTCCCGGTGCCGGCCGGCGGGCGCACTGCGCATGCGCCCGCCATTTTGAAGATGGCGGCGCCCACCGGGAGACACGAGGAGCATCGGGGGAGCTAGGTGAGTATTGGGGGGCCACCTGGGACCCCTTTTCTCTGTCCTCCGATGTGCGATCACATCGGAGGACAGAGAAATTAAAAAGAGATCGCTTTTTTTTTTTTTTTGCGATCGCCGGTAAACGGTTAATTACCGGCGATCGCAAATGCGGGGTGGGTTAAAAACCCCCGAATCATGTTCTCTGGGGTCTCGGCTACCCTCGGCAGCCGAGACCCCGGAGAAAATCGGCCTCTGGGGGGCACTATGGACTTTTTCCACAGCGCCGTTAATTAACGGCGCTGTGATTTAAGTACCCTTAGCGGCCGCCGTTAAAAGGCGTATCGGCGGTCGCTAAGGGGTTAAACAGGTAGAAATGAGAGAAAGGGGAAGGAAATAAACATAGGGTAGGGAAAAGGAAAGGAATCCCCAAGTGAAATGGGGAATGAAATATCAGGCATTAGAAAACAGACCATAAATTGGTAGCTTAAATATACTACATATATATGTCACTAACAAAGGGACGAAAATTAAATTAGTCTTGCGATGCAGTATAGTAAAAATAAGCATTAGCAGTAAAGAAAAATGTTGCTTAATAACTAGGCCCAAGAGAATAGATAAAAGTATACAAGTCAGAATTAAAGTAGCCTGTGCGATGAAGTAGAATAATAATAAGCATTTACAGTAAAGAAAAATGTTGCTTAATAGCTGGGCCTAAAAGAGAAAACAACCATATACATGTCGGATTCAAAGTAGCCTAAGTATAGAGATATACTGTATGAATATGATGCCTACTTATAAACACAATAAGTGGAATATCAGATAACGTCGCTGAAAAGTCAATATTATATGATGCTCAGTAATATTAGTATACACGTTTTTTGTGAGATAAAAGTAGATTAAAGGTCGCATAATGTGTGATATAATGCCTGCCCAAGTCCCAGAGTCCACATGGCACCCCTAAGACCTAGTGGAGGAAAGTTCGGTTTTGATCCAAGAAACAATCAAGTAACGAAAAAAATTTTTTTAAAGTGGAATTAAGTTGTTACAGCTAGTCAAATAACAGATCTTTGTAGATTGTTCAACCAGAACAGTTACCCTTCAAGTTGTTGGTAGGGAACTGGATGTGGCTTCAGAGGAGTTGATTCCAATGCGTTTTAAAAATTCAATACCCTCGTCCGGAGAGGCAACATGAAATAAACCTGATGGAAGTCTCACCCGGAGGGTTGATGATCTTGTCCAGGAGTAAGAGAGGCCTACACGCAGTAGTTCTCTTGTGGTATGCGAAAAAACTCTCCTGTTTTGGAGAGTGACTTTAGACAAATCCTTATAAAAAACCAGTTGCTTGTAAGGGGAAGAGAGAAATCTCGGATTTTTTGAGATACCTAAGAGCGCGTTCCTGACCCAATTTGGGTAAAAAGTAACAATGACGTCACATGATAAATCCCTGGGAAGCGTGGGTGGTCTGCGTATTCTGACAACCTTTTCTATCAGAGGGCCTTCGGTAGAGTTAGGAAATAAGTTAGAGATCATTGATGATACATAACTCTCCAACTGGGAAGCCTGAATTGAATCTGGTATACCCCTGATCTTAACGTTATTCTTCCTTCTAAAATCCTCAAAGTTGTTTAAATTGGCCTTTAGAAGATCCATTTTTTTCTGAATCCCCTCCAATAATTCTGAAGGCTTAGAGATTGCTTGAGATAAGTTTTGTTCATTTTTTTCAAGTTTGCTTTTATATGCAAATGATTCTTGAGCAAGTGAAGTTCCAGTAGCTATGCTAGGGGGGATTGACTCAGTGACAGAGTTTACAGATTTTATTATCTCTTGGAAAAGCTTTTTTATAAAAGCTTGGGAAGCCTTTGAATTAAATGATTGTTTAGGATCAGGGATGGCATCTTTACCACAAATATTCATAGTGGTCAAAAATGATTTGAGGAGATACACCATAAAACCCTCAGTTGGATAGTCATCAGATGCTGGGATCCCTTCCAATGTTAATAAAGCAGGGGAAGAGTTTTTAAAGCTGCGCTTTTTAGGCAATTTAGATGACTCACAGGGAGCCTCACTTGATGTAGAATATCCGGATTAATTATCCGTTTCATAGTCAGAGAAATTAAAGCCCTCACTATTCACAGATGACTCGTTTGATATTGAACGCTCTGATCCCTCTAAGGATCCATTACAGCTGTTAGATATATTAGTCATTACATCTTCTACTTCTTCCCCTTCCCCCTCCTTCTATTAAAGTAAGTAATTAGGGACTCATAAAACTCAGAATTAAACCCAAGATCATCCATTATAATTTTTTGACTCCTAGATATTTCCCCTAGTGGTGTTTCATTGGGATTCTCTCTCTGCAGCTCTAAGATGTTATGGCAGGGGGGGCTTACAACAGTAGGGCTGTGCTGTAATTGTACTTCAGTAGTGTCATGTTTCCCCTTAATGCTGGTAAACCCAGCTAAGCCCCCTGCGGTGCTATTGTAAGGAGATAACTGTTCATTTAAAATGGGGGAGTGCAGCACATTGCTTACCCACACAGAAGTCCCCTTGTTCCTCTCAATTCTCAAGTCTGTTTGTTTTATAATCCACTCCTGTAGTAGTAGTGCATTCTTCTTTATCCAGGTTCCCTTGGTTCAGCAACCTGTCGCTCCTTTCCATATGCAGCAGCGCTCCCTCTTGTAATTCCAGTGTGAAACTTCCCTGGGGCGATCCCGTTACTGCTTTCTCTGCATAGAGCGGCATTCCTTTCTGTGACCCCTGTTCAGTGGTCAGAGTCGCGGTCTCACTCCGGGTCCCGGCAGCTGTCAGTGTCTTCGGCACAAACTCCTGTGCCCTGTGGTTTAGGCTGCTCCTCCGTGCTTGGCTGGGCAGCTGCAGCTTGCTGGGCTCCTGTAAAGGATGAGTCATCTCTTTGTTCTCATCTGCTGCTTGCTTCATCCCTGCGCCCAGTTCCACCACAGCTCCTTGCTTCTTTCTGCTCCCACTCACCAGTGACAGCATAGCTGGAAGGGGAGCTTTCTTGCTGGTCTGCACCCCGGAGATCAGCTTTACTGCAGGAGTCCTTGGTTTAGCTGGGGTCTGACAGAGTGTCGGCTTCAGCTGTGCAGATCCTCCATGCTTTCCTCCTTGCAGGGACAGCACTCCTCCAGAGCCACGGCTATATTTCTGTCCTGGAGAAGGTTTTCTCTTCACAGGACTGGGTCCATTCTTCTTGGAGTCAGTTCCAGGCATGTTGATAGAGCTTTAGGACCCAAATAATCCACTTTTTGTAGCTTTTTAGTAGCTTGGATCTGGGAAATTACAGGAGCTCCTGTAAAGTAGGTCTGCTCCTGCTCCCGTGCAAACCACGCCCCCCGCCTGGCATGTTATGTGTTTCATTTGTCTATAGTCATAAAAAAAATGAAAAAACACGCCAAGAATGTTGCTTTTTCATCACAGTGACTCACAAAACCTGAATAAAAAGAGATCAAAAAGTCAGATGTAATAAAAGATACAAATTACAATGCCAAAACTTTATCATCACCAAATTTATTTTTTATGTGGCATAGGAAAAGTGTTTCCAAACCTTGATGTGTTTAAAAGGAATGACACCAGATGGATCATGTCCAGAGCAATGTCATTCTGACATTGCTGTGCCCTGTATTCATCTTATTTCATTTTCTCTAGTTAGATTCCAGGAGAAAATCTCATATCAGAAAGTGCACCTACCCTTACTCTGTCTACATGTATGCTTTCCTTTTATGTCCTTCCTTTTCTGTTTATAATACCACCAAAATTTACACACAGCTCAATCAGAATAACCAACATTAATGTTTGCCACATATGTTGGATATTCATATTGAGTTTACTAACTTGACTTTTGGATGTGAGACGGACCCCCATTTCATTTTAAAACAATCATAACTACAGTAAACCTAGACACTGGAATAAATGCATAAAACACATTATTTTGTTTGTCAAAATGACCACAGCTTTATTTAATTCACAGGATTAAAACAATCACCGTAGGAGTCAGGTGACATGATAGTACAGTGGGATTTACAAGTACTGTGATATTCCTAGCTGTCTAACATACAGCACCAGGACAGACAGCCATAAAGGGACGACACACACTCGCTTGTTATTCAAGCAGAGCGAGTAAACTTTCAGAGCACCAATTACACTATTATCGTCTCCTGTGATTAACCACCGTGCCCACCCTTGATTGATGTTACCATTACAACGTCCTTGAGGCTGGCCACCAAAGCCAAGCCTATTCACCACCATGAGGTTTTACATCCTCTATTAGTTCAAATGAGTCCACCTTAACTTGTCAGCAACTTCCACCTGACTCTTAAACCGCAAAGCCATAACGGGTTATAAATTCCAAGTCACGTGTGTCACTTTTAGCCATTTTTTTTATAAATCACTTTTGCAAACTTATAAACTAGAAGTCTCTGAAAAAGCGTTAAGGTGACTAAACTTGGCAAACCTATGACTCACAAAGAGTCATACTACAACAGTCAGGATAGGAAAAAACCCTGCAGAGGGAACCTCTAGGGAACCATGGGTGAGGGATTGCCCTTCACTTGGTCTTAGAGGTTAATGCTAATGTTAACTCTTTATAGCCATGATAAAATTGGACCTGGTACAAGATATACAGTGGGGCAAAAAAGTATTTAGTCAGTCAGCAATAGTGCAAGTTCCACCACTTAAAAAGATGAGAGGCGTCTGTAATTTACATCATAGGTAGACCTCAACTATGGGAAACAAACTGAGAAAAAAAAATCCAGAAAATCACATTGTCTGTTTTTTTATCATTTTTTTGCATATTATGGTGGAAAATAAGTATTTGGTCAGAAACAAACAATCAAGATTTCTGGCTCTCACAGACCTGTAACTTCTTCTTTAAGAGTCTCCTCTTTCCTCCGCTCATTACCTGTAGTAATGGCACCTGTTTAAACTTGTTATCAGTATAAAAAGACACCTGTGCACACCCTCAAACAGTCTGACTCCAAACTCCACTATGGTGAAGACCAAAGAGCTGTCAAAGGACACCAGAAACAAAATTGTAGCCCTACACCAGGCTGGAAAGACTGAATCTGCAATAGCCAACCAGCTTGGAGTGAAGAAATCAACAGTGGGAGCAATAATTAGAAAATGGAAGACATACAAGACCACTGATAATCTCCCTCGATCTGGGGCTCCACGCAAAATCCCACCCCGTGGGGTCAGAATGATCACAAGAACGGTGAGCAAAAATCCCAGAACCACGCGGGGGGACCTAGTGAATGAACTGCAGAGAGCTGGGACCAATGTAACAAGGCCTACCATAAGTAACACACTACGCCACCATGGACTCAGATCCTGCAGTGCCAGACGTGTCCCACTGCTTAAGCCAGTACATGTCCGGGCCCGTCTGAAGTTTTCTAGAGAGCATTTGGATGATCCAGAGGAGTTTTGGGAGAATGTCCTATGGTCTGATGAAACCAAACTGGAACTGTTTGGTAGAAACACAACTTGTCGTGTTTGGAGGAAAAAGAATACTGAGTTGCATCCATCAAACACCATACCTACTGAAAAGCATGGTGGTGGAAACATCATGCTTTGGGGCTGTTTCTCTGCAAAGGGGCCAGGACGACTGATCCGGGTACATGAAAGAATGAATGGGGCCATGTATCGTGAGATTTTGAGTGCAAACCTCCTTCCATCAGCAAGGGCATTGAAGATGAAACGTGGCTGGGTCTTTCAACATGACAATGATCCAAAGCAAACCGCCAGGGCAACGAAGGAGTGGCTTCGTAAGAAGCATTTCAAGGTCCTGGAGTGGCCTAGCCAGTCTCCAGATCTCAACCCTATAGAAAACCTTTGGAGGGAGTTGAAAGTCGGTGTTGCCAAGCGAAAAGCCAAAAACATCACTGCTCTAGAGGAGATCTGCATGGACGAATGGGCCAACATACCAACAACAGTGTGTGGCAACCTTGTGAAGACTTACAGAAAACGTTTGACCTCTGTCATTGCCAACAAAGGATATATTACAAAGTATTGAGATGAAATTTGGTTTCTGACCAAATACTTCTTTTCCACCATAATATGCAAATAAAATGTTAAAAAAACAGACAATGTGATTTTCTGGATTTTTTTTTCTCAGTTTGTCTCCCATAGTTGAGGTCTACCTATGATGTAAATTACAGACGCCTCTCATCTTTTTAAGTGGTGGAACTTGCACTATTGCTGACTGACTAAATACTTTTTTGCCCCACTGTACAATGGCTGATTAAACAAATACAATAAATCATTCACTATTATACAAGCAATAATTAAAGAAAATGTTTTAGGAGAGTGATTATAACAGGGCAGGAGGACGGGTGATGTTTCCTCCAGTTCATTCAGTGAGAGAAAGAGGGTGAGAGACAGTTACCTCCTCTATATAAGCTGCACCCTCCTCATAGTAGCACACCAGGCACAGACATACTGTGCTCCTTACTCTTAACCCTGCTGTTCTGTTGGTCAAAAATGACCAACTTTGAACTTCAATATTCTTTAAAATATTCAAGATGCGGCTCTGAAACCCGTGGCCGACCGACCCATCCTCATTTAAGTCAATCAACCACAAGTTTCAGAACCGCATCTTGAACACCCCAAAAAATACCAAAGTTCAAAATAGGTCTCCCCAGACCGAACAGAACAGCAGGGTTAAAGCAACATCAGTTTTGCTTAAGGTCTACACCGCTATACAAACAAAGCTGCAGGAATAAAGGTCCACCCCTCCCAAAGTCATGTCCTCCTCTGCTTAGTGCTCCAGTGGGTTCTATTTTTATTTTTTTTAGTTTTATTTTCAAGTAACTGTTAATTCCATGTTTTATTAAATTAGTCAACTCTAATATCTTATACAGGTAAGAAAGTGCTCCTTTGAACTGTTAAAAAAAATTTGTGATAGATACTAATAGCTAATTACTATTTGCATATTTAAACTAACAAACCTAAAGTTTTACTATCAGTTTTGGTGAGGCTTTTTCAAAAGTGACTCAAATTGCTGCATATTTGGTTGTCGCTTTTGTTCTCATGATTGTTGCATAACAAAACATTTGTACTAAAATTTGACTATTGTAAATTCCATTTGAAAAGTTTTACATTTAAGATAAACTTACAATTTAAGTAGACCAATAGTTGCATCAAATGCACTTGGTGTTATGCTTATTAGTTTCCATGTGGCACAATTGTAATGCCCTAAAATAAACTTATCTTATATACTCATGTATAAGTCGAACCAAGTATAAGCTGAGGCATCTAATTTTGCCTCGAAAAACTGGGAAAACTTATTGACTCAAGTATAAACTTATAAACTGGGTATGAAATTTCCCCTAATCCCTATTCTGTTGTGCATGGCTCTTCATTCCCATCCTCGTCTGCATGGCTCCTTATTCCCATCCTTGTATGCATGGCAGCTTATTCCCATCCTTGTATGCATGGCAGCTTATTTCCATTCTTGTATGCATGGCTCCTTATACCCATCCTAGTATGCATGAATCCTTATTCCCATTATTCCCATCCTTGAATGCATGGCTTGTTATTCCCATCCTTGACTGCATGGCTTCTTATTCCCATCCTTGACTGCATGGCTCCTTATTCCCATCCTTGTATGCATAGTTACATAGTTACATAGTTACATAGTTATTAAGGTTGAAGGAAGACTATATGTCCATCTAGTTCAACCCATAGCCTAACCTAACATGTTGATCCAGAGGAAGGCAAAAAAACCCCATGTGCAAAGAGTAAGCTCCACATTGGGGAAAAAAATTCCTTCCCGACTCCACATACGGCAATCAGACTAGTTCCCTGGATCAACGCCCTATCAAGGAATCTAGTGTATATACCCTGTAACATTATACTTTTCCAGAAAGGTATCCAGTCCCCTCTTAAATTTAAGTAATGAATCACTCATTACAACATCATACGGCAGAGAGTTCCATAGTCTCACTGCTCTTACAGTAAAGAATCCGCGTCTGTTATTATGCTTAAACCTTTTTTCCTCCAACCGCAGAGGATGCCCCCTTGTCCCTGTTTCAGGTCTATGATTAAAAAGATCATCAGAAAGGTCTTTGTACTGTCCCCTCATATATTTATACATTAAAATAAGATCACCCCTTAGTCTTCGTTTTTCCAAACTAAATAGCCCCAAGTGTAATAACCTATCTTGGTATTGCAGACCCCCCAGTCCTCTAATAACCTTGGTCGCTCTTCTCTGCACCCGCTCCAGTTCAGCTATGTCTTTCTTAAACACCGGAGACCAGAACTGTGCACAGTATTCTAAGTGTGGTCGAACTAGTGACTTGTATAGAGGTAAAATTATGTTCTCCTCATGAGCATCTATGCCTCTTTTAATGCATCCCATTATTTTATTTGCCTTTGTAGCAGCTGCCTGACACTGGCCACTGAATTTAAATGGCTCCTTATTCCCATCCTTGTATGCATGGCTACCTTTTCCCATCCTTGTAAGCATGGCTTCTTATTTCCATCCTTGTCTGCATAGATCTTTAACCCCATCCTAGTATGCATGGCTCCTTATCCCAACCTTGTCTGTATGGTTCCTCATCCCCATCTTTGTATATATGGCCTCAATGAAAAAGCATAAAAACAGAAAAAACATCCTACTTACCTTCCCTGCGCGCCCTCACAACATCTCGTTCCAGCTCATTTCTCTTATAGCACGCTCACAGTTGCAGCTGCCAGCTTCCAGCAGCTGCTGGGCGATCACGTGTCCTCTCTCTTTAAGGTAAAGAATATTCACCTCTCTCCAGCCTATGGGAGTGGAGAGAAGTTAATATTTATTACCTTAATGAGTAGGCACGCATGAGAGCTCGGCAGCTGCTGGAAGCCGGTGGCTGCGGTTGTAACTTTGCGCGCACTAGAAGAGAAATTAATATTCATTGCCAGTGCAGTGAATATTCATTTCTCTTTAGCAGCGGTCACAGGTCGCTCCCACTCCCCCACCATAACTGGTACAATGACTTGTTTATAAGCCGAGGGGGACATTTTCAGCCCAAAAAAATGTACAGCGAAACTTGGCTTATACATGAGTATACACGGTATTTGCATTTATAGTCCAGTAATCACTATGTGCCCGAGGAAAGGGCTTATTAACATTGCTGGACAACCAAGACAATGATTCAATCATTTCAGCTGGAATTACTAGAATTAAAGCCCTGGGCTCTCCCTGCTAATGCCTCCAGCATGCATTTATTTCTTTCTCTCTACAGAGATCTATCTTTATGTACTCTTTAATTTGATCTCAGCTTTCTACTAGTAAAACATCTGTATTGTTTCTAGGTCTGTGCCTTAGGGCACTCATTCTCTAGATGAAAAAGAGGTTGATTTTTGTGAGAAAGACAAAGCAACAAAATAATGATATAAATAGAGAAGAATCAGAATGAAAGATTTTAAATTAAGTATAATAAATGGGTGTCAGATTTTTGGTGAGAATACTAGCCAATACATTATGCAATAATGGTAACAGAAATATGTGCTTGCCTATATAACTACATTTGGGTTTATTGACTGTAAACTAGCTGTGGCATTATTTTGGTCAATCTACAGTGATTACTTGCCATGCAGCAATATGAACAAACATCAGCTAGGAACCAGGAAACTATCAGTAAGGTGGCAAGTGAAAACTTGCTTGAAATATGAGTTTTAATTTATTTTAACCCATAATCAGTTTATTCAATTAACAAGCCCCATTTCTTTGCTCTAATTGGGAATGCGTAGATTGTAGATGTTGGTTCACATTTATAAACCTTCAGAAAGCCTTTCTACCATTGCATCCTTATAATCAAGTTGTCATCTAGAAAAATGTGCCAGTTCTTTGAATAGTTTGGGTAAATGCTGTCTAAGACTATGGCCACAATTATTCAAGCTGGTCTTTTTGCACTCCATTCTTGCTAAACTGTGTGCTAGAGTAAATTGTGCTAAATTTATTAAGAGGTGCGTACCTCTAAATCAATTTCATGCCTCCTTCAAATGCTGAGTGCCACTGCAAGAAAAGTATTCTAGTCAGTGATACATGTATATATATATATATATATATATATTTCTGTAATAATTGTTATATATTATTATTTTAAATATTGTGCCATTTTTGCTTTGCAAATTTTAATGAATTTCTTGAATATGCTTGACTCCTCCCAGCTAAGCTCTATTCACTTTTCTAAATGTCAAAAGTCACAATTTTTTTTACTTGGATATGGATTGCACAAAATGTTCTTGCATTTCAAGAACTTTTAAGCTGGAAAATAGTTGGAAACTTCTTTATGAATTGGGCTTTCTATGATTTGCTATTAATCTAGTTTGCCTTTAATGATCCAGCGATGTATGTATGTATACACAGAAAGTTCAAGCAGACTTTATTAGCAGCATACCTTTTCTAAATAGAAATAGGAATAGAAAGTATTTCTATTACAGAACTTAATTTAATTGAGAAGTTAATTGGTAGTTACATGGTTTTGTTTATATATCATCTTACAAGCAAGCAAGGATTTTGAGCAACCTCGAGGTTCTCCAGTACAATTAATATTAACTTGTGGCTTTGGTGAAATCACTGTTATTAAAAGCCTCTTGTAGTCAACCCCTCTGTCTCTTGTAAAACTTTATGGAACCTTCTGGAGACAAAGTAGCATAGAGTTTTCTTATCTTTGTTGCCACTTGATTTTTATAACAGTCAGATTTAATTTTAAAATATAGCCAGATAGAAAGACAGAATCATTATGATACTAAACACTTCAGGTTCATTTTTAAATATACTTTGTGTTTTCCAATCTATAATGGATACACCATTCAATCTAAGATCAAAAAGATCATATTCCTCACCAACCGTAACATTAATTCATCTACCTTTTGCCGGTCATTGCACTGGCTATCTATTCACTACAGAGTTCCATATAAACTTATCACTTTCACCCACAAAGTGCTCCACTGTTCAGCACCACCCTACATCTCCTCCCTTGTCTCAGTATATCGCTCTTCCCGTGCCCTCCTTTCTGCTATTGACCTAAAATCAACATCTTCAATAATCAGAACCTCCCACTTCCATCTCTAGTACTTCTCACATGCTGCAACAATTATTTGGAATGCACTACCCAGGATAATTCGATTAATCCTCAATACCAACAGTTTTAAGCGTGCCCCCAAAATACCTTTTTTTCAGACTGGCCTACCACCTCAACATATTTATCTAATTATCCCTGTGTTGCCCATTCAAAATTTTCCTCATAACCAGGATCCTTGTGCCATGTTCTCACACTCTTTATGCATTAAATAGCCCTCAGTGTCTGCACTTTTACATATACTGGTTGGTTATTGGTTCATGCAGCATTGCATGAGCATCCAATTTATTAAATTATGGATAGTTCATTCAATGAAATCCACCTATCATGCCCCCCCTATTTCCTCATAGATTGTAAGCATGCAAGCAGGGTCCTCACTCCTCTTGATATTATTATTATTATTATTTATTGTTATAGCGCCATTTATTCCATGGCGCTTTACATGTGAGGAGGGGTATACATAATAAAAACAAGTACAATAATCTTAAACAATACAAGTCATAACTGGTACAGGAGGAATGAGGACCCTGCCCTCTGTTGATTTATGTACTATTGTTAATATGTAATGTCTTTTATTGTCTGTTCAAGTCCCCTCTAAATGTAAAGTGTTGCGGAATATGTTTGCGCTATAAAAAGAAAATTATTATTATTATTTAGATAAAATGAATACTTATTTTTGCTTAAAAGTTTTCCTATAGGCAAACATGGAACAGAAAAGTAACAAAACGAAAAAAAAAGAATAGTTTACACAATATTGAGACTTTTGCTGTGCTGTCACCATATCTCATAGAATGAAGTAGTTTATCAAACTTAAGTAATACATGCATTTAATTTGCTACATAGCAGTTTTCATAAACAATATAAAAGCATTGTTCAGCAATTTACATGTCATGCTAGTTTCTATATTTTGTTGAGAGATTTGTTTCTGTGTTTTTGAGCTCCAGACAAGAAAAGAAATAACTGAAACTTACCATACATTGTTTCTGTCTTGTAGCGGGTTTTCTTTTAGTTGGCATCATTTATAAACTTATTGCCATTAGCAACTGCTTCTGTTTTCTGAGTTTGATGCATTTTCCCAATGTATTGTAAAGAGTTGCGCAACACATTTTACTTCAGCATGAAATTTTAATGCACATTTTTTATCTCATCTAAATACAAGAGAAGCCGTAGGAATTACATACTGCACATTCTATATGGTCTTTCACAATTTACAGTGTCTAGGGTTGAGCGAAACGGATCGGACAAATAAAAAAATCGCCGACTTTCGGCAAAGTCGGGTTTCATGAAACCCGACCCGATCCTAGTATGGGATCGGCCATGAGGTCGTCGATCTGCGCGTAAAAGTCACGTTTGCATGACGCTTTCAGCACCATTTTTCAGCCAATGGAGGAGGACACATAGTGTGGGCAGCGTGATGACATCGGTCTCGGTCCGCACCATCTTAGAGAAGGGCATGACAGTGATTGGCTTGCTTTCTGCAGCGTCACAGAGGCTATAAAGGGGCGTGCACACCGGCCGCCATCTTACTTCTGCCGATCTTAGCATAGGGAGAGGTTGCTGCAGCTTCATCAGAAGAAGGGATATAGGTAGAGAGGGAAGATTAACCCCCAAACTGCTTGTGCTGTAGCGATTTCCACTGTCCAACACCACCATTTTTTTGCAGGGACAGTAGAGGCTATATTTTTGTGTATCATCTCTGTAGCTTATTAGGCTGCTTTATAAGGCTCCCTTATAGCTGCATTGCTGTTTGCACGCTGCTGTGCAAACCAACTGCTTTTTTAAAAGCAAAAATCCTGTTGCTCCTTTCTGCACAGTTATCTTGTTTATTTGTCCACACTTTTGTGTGCAGCAGTCCTTTTTATTGCTGCCATACTTTTCCTGAGATCATTGTTGGGAGATTGAAATTGAACTACAGTCCTTGTATTTTTTCATATATCTTCCAGCCACTTTCTGCCACTTACATTGTGTTGTTTTATACACTGGGCCTGAGTTTTGGTTCAGTCTCCCCGCAAAAAAGTGAGATTCAAATTCTCACAAAATGGATATACTTCAGTCCTGTTAGTTTGTCCTATGTCAGCCAGCCACTTTCTGCCACTTACATTGTGTTGTTTTATGCACTGGGCCTGAGGTTTGGTTCAGTCTCCCCAATAAAAAGGGAGATTCAAATTCTCACAAAGTGGATATATTTCAGTCCTGTTTGTTTGTCGTATATCAGCCAGCCACTTTCTGCCACTTACATTGTGTTGTTTTATACACTGGGCCTGAGTTTTGGTTCAATCTCCCCCCAAAAAAGTGGGACTCAAATTCTCACAAAGTGGATGTACTTCAGTCCTGATAGTTTGTCGTATGTCAGCCAGCCACTTTTTGCCACTTAGATTGCATTGTTATATACACTGGGCCTGAGTTTTGGTTCAGTCTCCCCCAAAAAAGGGAGATTCAAATTCTCACAAAGTGGATATACTTCAGTCCTGATAGTTTGTCGTATGTCAGCCAGCCACTTTTTGCCACTTAGATTGCATTGTTATATACACTGGGCCTGAGTTTTGGTTCAGTCTCCCCCCAAAAGAAGGGAGATTTAAATTCTCAACAAGTTTCTATACACCTTCTACCTTGTTTTACAGTACCATATAATGGTTGTTATTTTGGTTAGATTTTCCAAAAAATGAGGAAGTCTGGTGGAAGAGCCCGTGGGCGGTGGTTGCCAGCTGGTACTGATGGTGGTGGTGTTGGCGGTGCATCTAGTGGTAGTGGCAAAAGCACAATAGCACCTAAGGCTGGAGGTGTTAAGCCAGGGTCATCGTCTGGCTACACAAGGCCTTGAAGGCTCCCTTATCTGGGAGTAGGAAAACAGCTTTTAAAGCCGGAGCAGCAGGAAAAAGTTTTGGCTTTCCTTGCTGACTCAGCCTCTAGCTCTTTCGCCTCCTCTTCAGAAAGTTCCAAATATGAAAGCAGCGAGTCATCAGTGGATGCTCCCGGTCAGGAACAAGACGTTTCCTTGTGCCCTTCACCCAAACCAAAAGTGAAGGATGCGTCAGGCGACACTACAGGTTACTCCATGGAGCTCTTTAGACATACCGTGCCTGGGTTAGAAAGGGAAATTGTTAACTGCCCATTACAAAATGAATCGGACATGGAGTGCACTGATGCACAGCCATAACTAGATTATAATGCTGTTCCTTTTACTCAGATTACTACATTGCCCTCGTAGTGTTCTGAGCCAGAATCTGACCCTGATGAGACTGTGGTGCCCCATCCCGAATGCTATACCACCTTACACTTTGACACAGAGGAAGGTGCACATGACATTGAAGAGGAGGTGATAGATGACCCAGTTGTTGACCCAGATTGGCAGGCATTGGGGGAAGAGGGTGCCGCTGCCAGTAGCTCAGAAGCGGAGGAGGATGATCCACAGCAGCCATCTACATCGCAACAGCTGTCATCTGGCAGGCCCATATCAGGCCCAAAACGTTTGTCAAAAACAAAATCAGTTTTAGGACAGCGTGGCCATCCGGTGAAAGTAGCACAGCGTGTAATGCCTGAAAAGGTATTCCATAGTAGGAAGAGTGTAGTGTGGCAATTTTTTAACCAAGATCCGAATGATCAGTCAAAAGTTAGCTGTAAGAAATGCTCAAAGACCTTTAGCAGAGGGAAGAATCTTCAAAATGTAAATACAACGTGCATGCTTAGACATTTAACCAGCATGTACTTGCAAGCCTGGATTAACTACCAAACGTCCTGTATTGTTGGTGCACCTGCTCAGAATGAAGGTAGTCAGCAACGCTACATTGCTTCCCTCACTGTAAGCCCACCGGTTAGGACACCACCAGCAGCAAATGTGGAGGTATCGTCGCAAGGCCAAAGCAGTCAGGGAATCACAAGGTTATTGGTAGGAAACATTGTATGTAGGCCAACATCAAGAATACCATCACCAACCCTCTCTCAATCCGCCATGTCCACCACCACCAACGCTAGTTCGACCATGTGCAGCTCTCCAGTCCAGCTCACCATACAAGAGACTCTCGTTAGGAAAAGAAAGTACTCATCCTCTCATCCGCGTACACAGGGTTTGAACGCCCACATTGCTAGACTAATCTTGTTAGAGATGATGCCCTACCGGTTGGTTGAAAGCGAAGCTTTCAAAGACCTGATGGCCTACGCAGTACCACACTATGACCTACCCAGTCAGCACTTCTTTGCGAGAAAAGCCATCCCAGCCCTCCACCAGCATGTCAAAGACCGTCTTGTCCATGCACTGAGGCAATCAGTCAGTAGAAAGGTGCACCTCACAACAGATGCATGGACCAGTAGGCATGGCCAGGGATGTTACGTGTCCGTCATGTCGCACTGGGTTAATGTGGTGGATGCAGGGTCCACAGGGAACAGCCATAGTGGGACAGTTCTGCCTAGCCCACGGTGTAGAAAACAGTTGGCTGTAGGCATTCGCCACCCCTCCTCCTCCTCCTCCAGAAGCGAAAGCTCATTCACAGAGCGCAGTCACACGCCCACTTCATCCGCAGCTGCCAGTGTTGCCCACGAGGTGTCCCATTATCGAACAGCTAGTGGTAAGCATCAGCAGGCTGTGTTACAAATGAAGTGTTTGGGCAACAACAGACAAAAGCGGAAGTACTGGCCGAGTACTTGCAGCAACAAACTCAGTCATGGCTGGGCAGTTTACATCTTGAGGCAGGCAAGGTAGTCTGTGATAACGGAAGAAATTTTATGGCTGCCATAGCCCTTTCAGAACTTAAACACATACCTTGCCTGGCTTACACCGTGAACCTGGTGGTGCAGTGCATCCTCAAAAATTATCCGGAGTTACCAGCCTTGCTCCTGAAGGTGCAAAGACTTTGCTCGCACATCCGCCGGTCGCCTGCACACTCCAGCCATATGCTGAAACATCATCGATCCCTGAATCTTCCCCAGCACCGCCTAATAATAGACGTTGCAACAAGGTGGAAGTCCACACTGCACATGGTTCAGAGGCTGTGCAAACAGAGGCGTGCTGTAATTAATTTGTGGGAGGATACACATACATGGGCAGGCATTTGGGTGGCAGAAATGGAGTTGTCAGGTGTGCAGTGGTCAAAGCTACAAGACCTTTGTCAAGTCCTTCAGTGTTTTGAGGAATGCACACGGCTGGTAAGTGCAGATGACACCATCATAAGCATGAGCATCCCACTAATGCGTGTGCTGATGCAAAGTTTGACGCACATTAAGGAGCTGGCATCTGCAGCCGTGGAGGAGGGAAGCCTTGATGATAGTCAGCCATTGTCTGCTCAGGGAACTCTCCTGGACGAGGTTGCGGATGAAGAGGAGAAAGAGGATGATGGTGATGAATATTTAAAGGAGGAGGATGCTTCTCAGGGGGCAATACAAACTGGTGGCGTTGCAAGGTCAGGTACAGGGTTTTTGCAGGACACAGGTGATGTTGATTTGCAAGAAAGTGCTCCTCAACCCAGCAAAAGCAGTGAATTGACACAGTTAGTAGGCCCAAATAATAAAGTAGGCTAAATGCAGTTCAAAATTGGTAACAGAACTAAACAGGCGACATTGCTTTGTTCAGTGGAGGAAAACTGTAATGAGTGGCAGACACAGTTAGTAGGCCCAAATAATAAAGTGGGCTAAATGTCTGCCAAAAACTGGTTCGTAAATAAACACGTGGCATAGCTAGGTACAGGGGTGGGCTCCTCTGCTGAGTAGCAGACAGTGGTAGTAGGCGCAAAGTATTAACTGGTCTAAATGGAGGCCATGGCCCCTGTATATTTTAACTATCATCAATCATTTCAAAAAATTTGTATTGGCAGTGCCATTGAAGGATTTAACAGTACAGACTACACAGTGGTGGAGCAGGGAGAGGTAAGTATTGCAAGTGGTAGAGCACTGTTCGAGCTGGGGGGGAACACTCTCGTGGGCGGCGGTACTGGCACAGAGCCCCTCATATTACGACGGTGTGTCTGATGTTGGTTGTGCACTACCACTGTCAGAGACACTTCATTGTACTATGAGGGACCCTGTGCCAGTGTCATCGCCCAAGAGTGGGCCCACCCACCTATCCAGGCAAATGGCACTCGCACGGGTGCTTGCACCAGGTGGTGACCACGGCCCTGTGGGGGGAGTCAGCCCATTTAGGGAGGTATAAAAATGGCCTATGGTGGACATTCAGCAGCTGCAAATGGAGGAATTGGAGAAGTCAGTAAGAGGAGGCCTAAAGCAAGACATTTTTCTGGCAAGCTACGTGTCAGCAGGGGAAGGTGGAGCAAAATAATTTGAAATCCATGATTGGTTCATTTTAATGAAGGTTAGATCATCAACATTCTGGGTAGCCAGACATGTCCTTTTTTCGGTCAGTATTGAACCAGCAGCACTGAAGACTCTTTCTGATAGCACACTAGCAGCAGGGCAGGGGAGCTCCTGTAATGCATATTCTGCCAATTCAGGCCAGGCGTCTATTTTAGATGCCCAGTAAACAAAGGGGAATGACCTGTGAGGGAGAACATCGATAAGGGAGGAAAAGTAGTTCGTAACCATACTGGACAAATGCTGTCTCCTGTCACTTTGAATCGATGCAGAAGTACCTATCGTGTCAGTGGTCATTGCGAAATCACTCCACAAACTGGACATAAAACCCCTCTGTCCAATGCCACTTCGGATTTGTGCACCTCTAACACCTCTGCCATGTTGCCTTCTGCAGCTCATGTGAGAACCATCACTGTCGCTGTGTGCTGGGAATGCCTGAACCAAATGGTCTACAAGAGTTGCTTGTTTGGTAGCCAATATTTGCTTCAGGTTCTCATGTGGCATGATATTTTGTAATTTTCCTTGTATCGTGGATCCAGGAGGCAGGCCAACCAGTAATCGTCATCGGTCATCATTTTCATAATGCGGGGGTCCCTTTTTAGGATAGGCAAGGCAGCATAGTCTACCATGTGGGCCAATGTTCCAGGTGTCAATTCACTGCTTGTGCTGGGTTGAGGAGCACTATCTTGCAAATCAACATCACTTGTGGCCCGCAAAAACCCTGTACCTGACCTTGCAATTCCACCTGTTTCTATTGCCCCCTGAGAAGCATCCTCCTCCCATAAATATTCATCCCCATCATCCTCCTCCTCTTTGTCCGCCACCTCATCCAGGAGAGTTCCCTGACCAGACAATGGCTGACTGTCATCAAGGCTTCCCTCCTCCTCAGCTGCAGATGCCTGCTCCTTGATGTGCGTCAAACTTTGCATCAGCAGATGCATTAGTGGGATGCTCATGCTTATGATGGCATCATCTGCACTTACCAGCTGTGTGCATTCCTCAAAACACTGAAGGACTTAACAGAGGTCTTGTAGCTTCGACCACTGCACACCAGACAACTCCATGTGTGCCATCCAACTGCCTGCCCGTGTATGTGTATCCTCCCACAAATAAATGACAGCACACTTCTAACGAGACTAGTATAGCAATGTGGGTGTTCAAACCCTGTGTACACGGATGAGAGGATGAGTACTTTCTTGTCCTAACGAGTGTCTCTTGTAGGGTGAGCTGGACTGGAGAGCTGCATATGGTGGAACTAGCAGTGGTGGTGGTAGACATGGCGGATTGAGAGAGGGTTGGGGATGGTATTCTTGATGTTGGCCTACATACAGTGTTTCCTACCAATAACCTTGTGATTCCCTGACTGCTTTGGCCTTGCGACGATACCTCCACATTTGTTGCTGGTGGTGTCCTAACCGGTGGGCTTACAGTGAGGGAAGCAATGTAGCGTTGCTGACTACCTTCATTCTGAGCAGGTGCACCAATGGTACAGGACGTTTGGCAGTTTGTCCAGGCTTGCAAGTGCATGCTGGTTAAATGTCTAAGAATGCACATTGTATTTAAATTTTGAAGATTCTTCCCTCTGCTATAGGTCTTTGAGCATTTCTTACAGATAACTTTTGACTGATCATTCGGATCTTCGTTAAAAAATTGCCACACTACACTCTTCCTACTATGGAATACCTTTTCAGGCATTGCACGCTGTGCTACTTTCACCGGATGGCCACGCTGTCCTAAAACTGATTTTGTTTTTGACAAACGTTTTGGGCCTGATATGGGCCTGCCAGATAACAGCTGTTGCGATGTAGATGGCTGCTGTGGATCATCCTCCTCCACTTCTGAGCTACTGGCAGTGGCACCCTCTTCCCCCAATGGCTGCCAATCTTGGTTAACAACTGAGTCATCTATCACCTCCTCTTCAATGTCATGTGCACCTTCCTCTGTGTCACCGTTTAAGGTGCTATAGCGTTCGTGATGGGGCACCATAGTCTCATCAGGGTCAGATTCTGGCTCAGTACACTGCGAGGGCAATGTAGTGATCTGAGTCAATGGAACAGCATAATAATCTAGCTGTGGCTGTGCTTCAGTGCACTCCATGTCCGATTCATCTTGTAATGGGCAGTTAACAATTTCCCTTTCTAACCCAGGCACGGTATGTGTAAAGAGCTCCGTGGAGTATCCAGTAGTGTTGCCTGACGCATCCTTCACTTTTGGTTTGGGTGAAGGACACAAGGAAATGTTTTGTTCCTGACCGGGAGCATCCACTGACGACTCGCTGCTTTTATATTTGGAACTTTCTGAAGAGGAGGCGAAAGTGCTAGAGGCTGAGTCAGCAAGGAAAGCCAAAACTTTTTCCTGCTGCTCCGGCTTTAAAAGCTGTTTTCCTGCTCTCAGATGAGGGAGCCTTCGAGGCCTTGTGTAACCAGACGATGACGCTGGCTCAACACCTCCAGCCTTAGGTGCTATTGTGCTTTTGCCACTACTACCAGATGCACCGCCACCACCACCACCATCAGTACCAGCTGGAAACTACCGCCCACGGGCTCTTCCACCAGACTTCCTCATTTTTTGGAAAATCTAACCAAAATAACAACCGTTATATGGTACTGTAAAACAAGGTAGAAGGTGTATACAAACTTCTTGAGAATTTAAATCTCCCTTTTTTGGGGGGGAGACTGAACCAAAACTCAGGCCCAGTGTATATAACAACGCAATCTAAGTGGCAGAAAGTGGATGGCTGATATACGACAAACTAACAGGACTGAAGTATATCCTTTTTGTGAGAATTAGAATCTCCCTTTTTTGGGGGGGGGAGACTGAACCAAAACTCAGGCCCAGTGTATATAACAACGCAATCAAAGTGGCTGGCTGACATACGACAAACTAACAGGACTAAAGTATGTCCACTTTTTGAGAATTTGAATCTCACTTTTTTGGGGGGAGACTGAACCAAAACTCAGGCCCAGTGTATATAACAACGCAATCAAAGTGGCTGGCTGACATACGACAAACTAACAGGACTAAAGTATCTCCACTTTTTGAGAATTTGAATCTCACTTTTTTTGGGGGGGAGACTGAACCAAAACTCAGGCCCTGTTCATAAAACAACACAAGGTAAGTGGCAGAAATTGGCTGGCTGATATGCGACAAACTAACAGGACTGAAGTATATCCACTTTGTGAGAATTTGAATCTCCCTTTTTTTTGGAAGACTGAACCAAAATTCAGGCCCAGTGTATATAACAACGTAATCTAAGTGGCAGAAATTGGCTGGCTGATATGCGACAAACTAACAGGACTGAAGTATATCCACTCTGTGAGAATTTGAATGACTTTTTTGGGGGGAGACTGAACCAAAACTCAGGCCCAGTGTGTAAAACAACACAATGTAAGTGGCAGAAAGTGGCTGGCTGACATACGACAAACTAACAGGACTGAAGTATATCCACTTTGTGAGAATTTGAATCTCACTTTTTATTGGGGAGACTGAACCAAACCTCAGGCCCAGTGCATAAAACAACACAATGTAAGTGGCAGAAAGTGGCTGGAAGATATATGAAAAAATACAAGGACTGTAGTACAATTTCAATCTCCCTACAATGATCTCAGGAAAAGTATGGCAGCAATAAAAAGGACTGCTGCACACAAAAGTGTGGACAAATAAACAAGATAACTGTGCAGAAAGGAGCAACAGGATTTTTGCTTTTAAAAAAGCAGTTGTTCTGCACAGCAGCGTGCAAACAGCAATGCAGCTATCAGGGCGCCTTATAAGGCAGCCTAATAAGCTACAGAGATTATGCACAAAAATATAGCCTCCGCTGTCCCTGCAAAAAAAATGGTGGCGTTGGACAGTGGAAATCGCTACAGCACAAGCAGTGTGGGGGTTAATCTTCCCTCCCTAACTATATCCCTTCTTCTGATGAAGCTGCAGCAACCTCTCCCTATGCTAAGATCGGCAGAAGTAAGATGGGCGCCGGCGTGCACGCCCCTTTATAGCCCCTGTGATGCCGCAGAAAGCAAGCCAATCAATGTCATGCCCTTCGCTAAGATGGTGGGGACCAAGACCTATGTCATCACGCTGCCCACACTCTGCGTCCTCCTTCATTGGCTGAAAAATAGCGCTGAAAGCGTCATACGAAATGCGACTTTTGTGCGCAGATCGCCGACCTCATGGCCGATCCCACACTAGGATCGGGTCGGGTTTCATGAAACCCGACTTTGCCTAAAATCAGTGATTTTTGAATTTCTCCGATCCGTTTCGCTCAACCCTAGTGAGGAGTGTACACAAAACAGAGGAGTTCTAGAAGTCTTTCCCTTGTAATTAATTTGTGTTTTGAATTAAATTAAAATAAGTTGAATCAAAAACTGATGATAAATTGAAGCCTTTATGCAATTCAAGAAGTTCAAACTATCAAGACAATCACTTTCATTACAATCATACTCTAGGTCAATGTCATAAAGTGTGGGACTGGCCTTACTGGTAATGAGCTAACTAGTTGTTGGTGAAATACAGCTGAGAGGCTATTTTTAAAAGATATGACTAAATGCCACTCAGTTGTCTCTAGGCTTGCACAAACCACTGGCTAAGTGACAGTAAACCGGGAAATCAGCAGAATACATCATTGTAACATCCTAAGTATAATCCTTTGCCTGAAAAAATTGGGACTTGGGTGATACCCATATGGAGACTCCTTATCTATATAAATAACAAAGACACCTGGAGTGAATGATCCAAGAAAGAAATGTACTTAAAAATATTTAACTTTATTAAATTACAGAAAGGCATATAATAGACAAAATTATATCATGACAAAAAACGTTTTACCAGAGAGGGATCAGTAACAAAAAATTGCGGGTCTCAAGAAATATATCTAATGAGGTGGGTACAGCATTGATTGCAACATATAAAGTGCTAGTGCTATGATAGATAGATAGATAGATAGATAGATAGATAGATAGATAGATAGATAGATATCTGATTACCATGGCTTAATATTCATTATGTGCAAATCCTTTAGCAAACAGGATATGTATAATGCCATATATCAGTATACCAAAAAATTGCTATCTATCTCAAAAGTGCAAGAGTGCTCTTACCCATTGTACCTTAATGAGACACTGCACATGTACCCCAACACGCGTTTCACGATGGCTTCTTCGGAGGGCCATCTAGAGTGACAGTGCAGGCAACTTTTTTGCTCATCTTCATGTTATATTGGGTTCCAGAGACTTTTTTTTTTAAGATGTATTTAGGTCATTTTTAAATCTTTGCCATGAACTATTGCCAATGGTAAAACACAATTACAAATGGGTCCCATCTAATGAGGATCTAGATGGTTGGGTACAAAGGGTGGCTGCTGGCTGGTGGAGAGGGCTGGCAGAGGATGGTCAGATACCAAGTCAGGAAGAGGAATAGAATTGTCAGAAAGAAGAATAGTTGCCTATGACCCAAATAACACTGTCCCCACTGTCAAGCATGGAGGTGGAAACATATTTTGGGGGTGTTTCTCTGCTTAGGACACAGTACTACTTCACCCCATTAATGGAGAATGGATGGAGCTATGTACAGTTAAATCCTGAGTGACATCCACCGTCCCTTCGCCAGGACTTTAAAAATGGGTCGAGGTTGGGTCTTTCGGCAAGACAATGACCAAAAACATACGGCCAAGGAAACAAGGGACTGGCTCAAAAAGAAGCACATTAAGGTCATGGAGTGGCCTAGCCAGTCTCCAGACCTTAATCCCATAGAAAACTTATGGAAAGGGTTAAAGGTCCAAATTGCCAAGAGAAAGCCTCAAAATTTTAATGATTTAGAGATGATCTGCAAAGAGGAATAGACCAAAATTCCTCCTGACATGTGCACAAACCTCATCATCAGCTACAAAAAATGTCTGACTGCTGTGTTTGTCAACAAGGGTTTTGCCACCAAGTATTAAGTCTTGTTTGCCCTAGGAATCAAATACTTACTTCTCACTGCAAAATGCAAATACATTTATATAATTTATACTATGAGATTTTCTGGATTTTAATTTGTGTTATTCTATCTCTCAATATTAAAATTAACCTTCCCTTAAAATTATAGACTATTCTTTTCTTTGCCAGTGGGCAAATTTACAAAATCAGCAAGGGATCAAATAATTATTTCCTTCGCTGTAAGCTATTGAATATTTGCCAGAAAAGTTTTTCTGTGATGGAAACTGCTCTGGCACACTGTGGAACAACAAGTGAGTTGCAGTTTGGTGAGCTGGTTGTAGCAAGTAAATTTAGAGAAGCTGCTCTGGCATCTCAATTATTTTCAGCTAGGTGTGCTTTTATGACACCGCAGGTAGGTTTAAGTCAAATAAACTGTGATTTCATGCGTGAGATTCAGTCCAGAAAGCAGCTTGCACCTCTGCTTCTGTCAGGTTCTATGCTGTGACATTTCAAGGAACTTCTGTCAGGTAATCAGACCACAAAATTAGGCTAATTATAAAATCCTCAGAGTTTATGTACTATATGTTGCATCAAATATCAAATTGACTGCAATAAATCTAGGTGTCAATGTACAATATTGAGTGATGTTCGTTTGCTCATGTGTCACAGGTCTTTGACTAAATAATTTCTATCTACTACAGTTCTTGTCCTAAAATTTCAGGAGACAAAAAATAATTAAAAACGTCATATGTTTCTAACATTGACAGTAGCTTATAAATGTTAAAATTGTCTTTTCTTAAAGTTGAAATTTTGCTTTGGCATTAGTGAGTTCTGCAATGGGAAGTAAGCAGCGTTTGTGACATTCCATCAACAGATGTCTTCCAAGATGCTTACCCATCTGTCAGGTATTGTGGACCTATCCAAAAGCAAAACAATAGCGTCACACACGTTTTGTCTAATTTAATTCTTGGTTAGTATATGCACAAGAGATGTTCAACAAAATCCAACTGCATAAAAAAGAAAATCTTCCAGAGAAGTATGTTTGCTGAAGTGTATCAACTTGGTGCAGACGCAGATAAAACATCTGCTACAACAAATATACTGTAGGTTTTACTGCTGCTTCTTCCACTACATACCGTATTTTTCGCTTTGTAAGATGCTCCGGATTATAAGACGCACTTCAAATTTTGAGGAGAAAAATAGGAAAAACTTTTTTTAATAAATTGGTGGGGCGTCTTATAATCCATGCGTCTTATTACTTACCAGGGGTTGTGGCTGTGGTGGATCAGGGTCCCAGGGTCGTTGCTGGAGGCAGGAGTGGAGCATTGCTGCAGGCTGGGATGAGGGGGTATGCAGGGGGACTTCTGTGCTGCAGGGGGCTCCTGCGCTGCAGGCTGGGATGACGGGGTCTGCAGGGGGGCTCCGGTGCTGCAGGAGGCTCCTGTGCTGCAGGCTAGGATGAGGGGGTCTGCAGGGGGCTCCTGTGCTGCAGGCTGGGATGAGGGGGTCTGCAAGGGGGCTCCGGTGCTGCAGGGCTGTCTCCGGTGCTGCGGGTGCTCTGGCGACATTTTGTGAAAGACCAGAGCCCCACGGCACTTCTTCCATGCGTTCCTGTATGACTGACTCCGGGAAAATGGCTGCCGGAATCTCGAGAGATGAGATCTCAGCGCTGAAATCTCATCTCCTGAGATTCCGGCGGCCATTTTCCTGGAGTCAGTCATACAGGAACGCAAGGAAGAAGTGCCGGGGGGCTCTGGTCTTTCACAAAATGTCGCCAGAGCCCCCCACAGCACCGGAGCCTCCAGCATGACCCGGGGCAGCAGCGGTGGCGGGCGAGGTGACAGCGGTGGCGGGAGGCAGCGATGGTGGGCGGCGTGCCGCAGCGGCGGCGGACACCCCCTCATCCCAGCCTGTAAGTTGCTATAGGAAAAAAAATGGAGACACAAAGCGCAAAATAGGGTCTTATCCTCTAGATAACCAAGAGAGCTTTCTTAGAATTGCTCACCAGATTTTGTTGAATGAAAAGCATGTAGCAGTTTTGGCTGATCAACGGCCGTATGACAATATAAACTGTGCAGGAGGTGTGGGTTAAATCCGCATTGCCTTAATTATGAAGTTCCAAGTTCCAAGATCAGTGCGACCTCTTCTTCAGGAAATTCCACATACAACATGTATGTGGAATTTCCTGAAGAAGAGGTTGCACTGACCTTGAAACGCATTGAATAAATCACCTTTTAAATTTATTACCCAGCCTGTAAGTGGTATATCTGCTTTGTAAGACGCACCCCCATTTCCCCCCCCAAATTTGGGGGAAATAAAGTGCATCTTACAAAGCGGAAAATACGGTATATGTTATGCCCTGGCTTTGTGGGGATCAGAGAAGTGTATGCTGGTTAGTCTTGCGATCAACAGATGTCCACTCGGCGAAAGCTTGGCCAAGCAAGAGAATACAGCATTACCTAATAATATACCAATATGGATTTCCTTTTATAAGACTTAAAAATGTTCCCAATTTTGCTTTTATAGCAAGAGTCTAAAAACATAGTTCACCAATACTTATCCCACAAGTATTCAATCATAGAGTTTGCTATCCTCAATAATATGGCTGAAGTACTCAGTTGATTTTCAATACCTCACTGCAAGTGTCGTCAGCATAGCCAATCTAAGCATTATCATAGTATTTTGCAATGTAACTATCAGTGTCATCTCCTGCCTGTGCCCACTCAATTTCTACTTCCAATCTACCTGCTTCTCCTCCTCTCTATCGCGCTCCACGCCCACTCTTTCCTCTTCTACAGATCCTGCTGTATATAACGTGGGCATTGGGGGTCCAAAAAAGTCACAGGATCTTGATGAACATATACAAGTTCCTTCATTCCATGCTGCTTTCTTGAGAGAGCAAAGTATGAGGGATTTAATATTGTTGATGCTGTGATTGTCCCCTCTGACAGATTTTCAGCCTCTTCAAAGGGCTTCAGTAAGAGAAAACCAATCTTTCTTTTGCTTTAGTCCATTACTGCTTTATATTGCTCAAACAAACTCTCCAAAATGTGCAGTAGAAAAAAAATTCCTGGAGGTTGCAACATCGCAAATCAAGCAAACCTTTCTGTTTTTTCAAGACCAGGAGGGAGTGTTTTACCATACAAGAACAGTTGAAAAGAGCAGACGAATTAAGTGCTATAGCCATTGTCTTCCACAAGCAGATATATTTCTTAAGGAAATATCACACACAATTCATTTCAGGACATGTACCATGGAGGGATTGTGAGGTACTCTGCCCTTCTGTAAAACAGCCAAATTATTTTGGTCATTGTCAGCTATGATTATTCACAGCATCAATTGATGAACAGAAAGTCAAAATGAGATTTGCTACTTGATGCATAGCACCAATTTGTCCACTTATGGCTTTTGTTACCAGTGCTTTCAAGCTGTAGAACCGCCACATTGTGCTTTGCCTTGCATTAATTGGGTGGTATTTGGAATTAGTGATGTGTCCTGTTGCTGATACGGAGATGGTCATGCTCATTAAATAAAATGCAAAGGATAAATAGATAACAGATAACCACTGAGTGATAAATATATGTACATCCCAATTGCAGCAGCATCACCACCTTTCCCCAGTGCAATGATGCCTTGATGGTTCTCAAAACATTCACCCAATGGGCCATGAAACTCCGGTTTTGTCCCTTCCCATAACTCTTGTTAACACACATTTAGAGATGAGCGAATATGTTCAGAAAATAATCGCCAAACATATATTTAGCACAAATATGGCACAATCGTGATCGGTAACACGACCATTTTTGTTAAAAATCAGAAAAAGTTGGTATCATTCGGTAAAAGTGCAGGAAAATTATTGTGTTTCAAATAAAGTATTTTAAAGTAGATGATAGATATAGATAGATAGATAGATAGAAGAAAAGCCGTCAGTTCAGCAGCCGTGTAACGTAAAATCACTTCAGGAGCCGACAGATAGAAGAGATGAATTGTATACAGTAAATAAAATAGAATAGGTATATATATATATATATACATACCCTAAGGTATATATATATATATATATATATATATATATATTACATAGATACTGTAGATAGATAGCAATTCAGCAGCCGCCAGTGTAAAATCACAGCAGGAACCGACAGGATAGAAGAGATGGATTACATATAGTAAATATCAATACAATAGGTAGATATCAAGATGTCAGTGACAAATACAATGAATGCAGTGTGTGTGCAGCTTAATGTACATGCATTTAATTAATAAAAATATTTTTCCGAAAAAAATGGCATGGACTCCCGTGTAATTTTCAGAACCAGCAGAGAGAAAGCAAACAGCTGGGGGCAGATGTTTATAGCCTGGGAAGTTTTACAATCCTGGGTTTTGATCAGGTCCCTTTTAAACATTCCCCTGGTCTTGTGATAGTGACTAAATTCAAAATTAATATCCAAGATATCTTAGTAATAAAGATAATAAAGAATGTTACCACATTTTAATCTTAATAAAATTTGTTTCTAAAATTTTTAAAAATGTAATTATTTATCAATGTATAATAAGGTGGTAACTAGTGTTGAGCGATACCGTCCGATACTTGAAAGTATCGGATAGTATCGGCCGATACCCGAAAAATATCGGATATCGCCGATACCGATATCCGATACCAATACAAGTCAATGGAACGCCAAGTATCGGAAGGTATCCTGATGGTTCCCAGGGTCTGAAGGAGAGGAAACTCTCCTTCAGGCCCTGGGATCCATATTAAGGTGTAAAATAAAGAATTAAAATAAAAAATATTGATATGCTCACCTCTCCGGCGGCCCCTGGACTTCACGCTGGTAACCGGCAGGCTTCTTTGTTTAAAATGAGCACCTTTAGGACCTGCGAATGACGTCGCGGGTTCTGATTGGTCGCGTGCCGCCCATGTGACCGCCACGCGACCAATCAGAAGCCGCGACGTCATTCGCAAGTCCTTAATTCCTAGAATTAGGAGTTTAGTGAATGAGAATGACGTCACGGCTTCTGATTGGTCGCGTGGCGGTCACATGAGCGGCACGCGACCAATCAGAACCCGCGACGTCATTCGCAGGTCCTAAAGGCGCTCATTTTAAACAAAGAAGCCTGCCGGTTACCAGCGTGATGTCCAGGGGCCGCCGGAGAGGTGAATATATCAATATTTTTTATTTTAATTCTTTATTTTACACATCCCTATGGATCCGATACCGATAGCCGATACCACAAAAGTATCGGATCTCGGTATCGGAATTCCGATACCGCAAGTATCGGCCGATACCCGATACTTGCGGTATCGGAATGCTCAACACTAGTGGTAACTATAAGATTTTCATTGGACTAAAAAATTGGTTATACTAGATATTTATGAAATGTATTTCATGTCTTTTCATATGTTATATTGCTAAAAAAAGTGCATATAATATTATATATTTATAATTGGGTGATTTTTTCTTTGTTTTAAAGATCAAGTAATAGTCACACTAAGTATTAATTCAGCCCAGGAGTACAAAGAAGTATCAAATTCTATTGGATTTCTCAGGGGATCACTGCTTCCTGGTAAATATATATTTTAATACAGAATAACATAATAGAAGCAGCATATAGTTCATTGTATATTGTGTAATGTCGAATTCAGTACAATTTTTTTTGCTTTACTTTGATACTTACTGGGTTGTTGACTCCATCCTCCAGTTTACAGTGCTCTGCAAATAATGTAGATATGTAGATTAAAACAATAGATTTAATAACATTTCAGCATTAATTACCTAAAATAATGTAGTAAAGTATGTGTTAAAAGTCCCAAATGCTAACATATTGCACAATCACACAGAAATATTTAAATTGCATTCACATTTGCAGAGATAAGATCAAGATGGGAGTGCTGAGCAGAATGAGTGGTGTTGGAGCTTGTAATGGGCTTGATTGTCGATCCACTGTGCCGAGACCCAAGAAAAGACTGGAGGGGCATAACTAGGAGCCTCATCCAATCTGACCACGGATGCACAGCAGCATACGATACCGTGATCTGAGGAGAGACAAAGGAGGTGAACCAGGTTCTACTCCAAGACTGACCTAGGGTAGATGGAAGCTGACCCCTAGAAACATCTAGCTTGGGGTGGCATGAAGAAAGGTCCAGTAGATGCAGGCGGGCGCTATAATAACATGCAAACCACAGGTGCAGACGGGAGTGGATGATTTAAAGCGTAGGCACTGGCAAATGTAGGCTGGATGGGCTGATTGACAGGCAGGCATGGTTGAGTTACAGGCAGGTGGGAACGGCTGATACAGTCAGTTGGGCACAGCTGATAGGCAAGTATACAGAGATATGAACACTGGGACCTGAGAACTAACAAGAGTGTTGAGGACAAACTTACAACGTTGCACAGGCACCTCCCACAAGGAGAAGGTGCCTTAAATTTTAAGAGGTCCTCAACCATTGGCTGGGGACACTTTAGGGTGGCATGTGCTGTCCATTCAAGATGCCGGGACTGCGTACATGCTCACATCCTAAGCACGGTCCTCAGGGATCTGCAAGCAGTGTGCAGACTCCAGGCAGCCGCAGGAGGATTAGAAAAGGCCACGTCAGGGGAGTTAAATCCGAAACGCGCGTCGGGGTGCGCTACACAAGGACTCGGCTGACCCCATTAATTAGAGGTATTGTGTGTTTATCCCTGGCCTATTTTGCACATTTGTATGGTGGGCTTCTCTTTTGCTGGATTGCTATCTGCAGCCACACTTGATATTTGTGTACTGATACCGGTGTGCAGGCTGTGGCCGGATTGATTATCTGTGTGCACATTATTATCAGGTGCATCCAGCTTACTTAGCAGGTTTACACACCTCGATTTATATAAGCACTTTGTAGAACCTTATGAGATGTGATCTCTATTATCTTAATGTGGGTTTTGCACATAGCACTTTTTTAATATATATATATATATATATATATATCACTCTTGTTCATTCAGCGATTTTTTTGCACACTTCCTCTTATATAAGCACCTTATGGAGTTTTATGAAAAGTGTTTTTTATTTTTTAGTTATTGATTTTGCACGTAGCACTTTTTTATATATATATATATATATATATATATATATATATATATATATATACATATATCTCCATAACATTGTACTTATTTTTCTTATGGAGTGGCATTAACTGAGTAGTTTCACGTTATTTGGTCATACGCTCTTTTTGTGTTTTTTTTCAACTTTTATTCATTTTTTTGGCCACCTTTTATTTTATATTTAAGAGGTCTTTATCATAAGCTGCTAGGGGTTACACCGACCTTATAATATAAGGATTCATTTGGGTCAGTCCTTTCCATCTTCCTTGTTTTTATATTTTTATATATTTTTTTATATTAAATAATAAATATGTATTTTTTTGTCCTGTTGTGCGCACATTGTCACTTTTATATAAACTGGATTATATGTATTTTGCCGTCTATATCAAATAAAGGTATTTTTTATCTACTTCTCCTCTGGTGTACTTTTCTGGTTCTCTTTATCTATATATCGGTTGTGGTTGCCCCTAAGCCGCAGGAGGATGAAGACAAGGTGTGGGACTGAAGCGGTGAGTATTTCAGCATCTTTTCTGGAGGAGAGAGGCAGAGAGCAGAGATACCAGATACATGACAGGGACAGAAGGAGAATGAGGGGAGGTGCATGGCTGCATCTGTGAAAGTGTCAACATCTCTGACGGGGAAGAGGGTGCAGAGACGCCAGAATTACAGGGCTGCAGATAGCCAAGCCAGAATCTCTTTGAGAGGAGACTGCACAGTTTATGTTAACCAAACTACAAGCATCACTGGTTTCTATGGACAATGTCCATTTTGTGTGAGTGAACAGGGACTTGCTTAATCGTGTCTGAGTGATCAGTGACCCACTGAACCTAAGGCAGGACCCGAATTGCCATCTGAGATAAGCCACGTTATTCCTTTCCCTTTATTGGAAAAGGCTTGTGATTTTGGTTTCATCTGAAGAACTGTGCAAATTTATGGAATTCAATAAACCTCAAACTGCTTTGACCCAAGAGTCTGGTGCTTGGGTGAACTCTACCAACTTCCTGGGAGTGTGAATCCTAACAATTCATGTTTGAGCACTGTCCCCAAGAACGCTGGCAATTTCTAGACATGAGCGACTAATAAATTGATCAGATGCTTGTTCCTCAACCGAGCAATTCCTAATACTTGGATGTTCATTTCAAGTAGCATGTATAATTGGAGTCAATAGGAAAACCGAGCATTTTTCCTGCAGATCCTACAAGGTGATATGGGAGGCAGTGAAAATGTTGAAATGGATAGAAAAAGTGCTCAATGGAATGAAAACAGCATGGGGAAGACCCTTGGTAGCATCTCTAACTTTCACTGCTGAGAACAATGGTGTCACACTTTTACTTTACTTTAAGGACTATCAATATAACATTAAAAATGAAAGAGAGCTGTTTACAGGAAAAAAATATATGAAACATTTTTCCCTTTATTATGACATGTATATTAGACAAAATTTAATAAGGTTTTGAAAAACTAGTAATTTAAGTAGACTATAACTGATTTTCTGAATTAAAATAAAATGAAAATTTCAGTGTAATTTATGAAGGAAGCAAGAAGTGCCCAAAATTAGGAGAGCAGAGGAGCTCAGATACACCCATGTGTTAGACATAAAGGAGGTCTTCATTCACATTCTGTTGAAATTGTCATGTAGTAGTACTCCAAGACTCCTAAAGGCTATGCACTTTGTGCAAATCCTAACAAAGCTTACAAGCAGGGCCATTCATATGCCCTTGCACTGGAGTGACTCATACAAATATTAAGAAAGTGTGGAGGTGGAACTTCTACATTCATAAAAGCTCTGAGAACAGTGCAAACTCTGCCAAAAATTACAAGCAGAGTAATCCATACACATTTAAAGGCACCAACTGAAGTGCCTCAGTCAAAAATTGTGAGCAAAGTGTACTTGTGGTACTTCTACAATCATAAAATCTCTGTACACAGTGCATAGACTACCAATAATTACAAGCAGGTTCATCCATAGACCTTTCAACTATACTACTTTTATCTATCCTTGCTGCTAGTAAAAAATCAAGGACTAGAGTAATGACATATGAGTGGCCAATAGATGGCACCGCAGAAGAGCAAGGCGCTGATTGTATACATGCAATATAATGTGCAGATGTAAATCCAAATGTAGATAAAGTGGGGAATGGGTGTGTGGCTACAAGGGAAAAATAATGCAAAACACTGATGTCAAAAGAATCATATAGCATATGGGCAGGTATAAGCTAGTGTCCCAGCAAACAGAATGTGCAAATGCACCATAAAAATTACCCCAATCCTCCAAAAGTATATATGTAGGTGTAGAACTGGGTTACCTTGGTCTAATACAGTTTTTCCATATGATACGTGCCACGCTCGGACACGAGTTAGTCTGGCGGACTACACAACATGCAACAACAATGGGATTGCATAGGGAGAGGGAGGCCCTAACACTAGGGAGTGAGAGATGGGGCACCTTCTGACTCCAACCTGTATCTGTCCCTAAACTCCCCTAATGACCTATGTGGGTCCTTTCCCCCACTGCCATCACGTGCCTGATCCCTGATTTTCACCTCATTATACCCTAGCTAGTCCAATGGCCGGCAAGGATGGTAGCCTCACCACTGGAGATGGTAACAACACTGGGAAAATAGAAAACATGAGACAGACAAAGATAAGGGAAACAATACCCAGTGACTTGCTCTGCTGCAAAGCTCCAAACAGCATAGGAAATAGCATAGGAATCAAAATTCTCCAGCAGTAGTTACACTACTGACACCAGAGAGCTCCTAACTCTAGGCTGATCTGCAAAGAATTACTCTAATAAAAACAAGCAGCTGATGCATCATGTGAGTTTTTAAAGGTGGGAGTGGTCACCACTGTATATCAGCTGACCAGTAAAAAAAGCAGCTGCCAGGAAGGATACGGACATTAACTCTTGCTTGCCCAAAAGGAAAAAGCAATATTTTTATTACTTTGCAACTTTGGTTCTTTGGTGCAATTTTTTTTTAAATGTTCCTTGCATTGTTCTCATTTCCATCATGTTTATTAATACACTAATTGAATCTATGTAGCGAACTTTACATATACTGCTAACTTTAGCCTCATATGGACTTACTTTTACATACAATTTGTATTGCTTATATAGGATTTAAAAGACACATATACACAGAACACATAAATACACATTAGGGATGAGCGAATAAATTCAAGTTGAATTGAATTCTACTTGAATTTTATAAAAATCCACATTTGCCAAAATTGAGACTTTTTGTAATTCACTTTTGCGTGGCTCAAGCAAAATTCATATGTTGGATTAAGCAAAAGCCGTAAATTGAATCGTAAAAGGTCATTCAAATGTCAAAAACAGAAAAAATACTTATACTCCACCACTATCCTCTGCAGCCACAATTCTTCTCTAGTTATCCCCCGTCTGGTTCTTGCTGCATCTTCAGATTGTCAACACTGAAGGTGAAAACCCCAGGCCCCTCACACTAGACCAGTGAGGGTTCTGTGCATGCTTTTACAAAGGTCACAAAGCCATGACACAAAATGGCACGGGATCATGACATCCCGGCATGCGCATGCGCTATGACCTTTGCAGACACATGCAAACAGCACTCCATGGCCTAATCAAATAGAGAATTCTAGTAGTGTTGAGCGATACCATTCCAAAAAATATCGGGTGTCGCCGATTCCGATACCGGAAACCAATGCAAGTCAATGGGACAAAAATATTGGAAGTAAAATAAACTCTTTCTTTCCTTGTACACCCAGTGAGTGGGCGGAGACTGTGCGCGTCTGTGTTTGCGGGCGGGGTCTGTACTGGCATCTCGCGGGTCTGTGTGGGCCTACCTGGGCCTGTACGGGCCTCTCGGGGTCTGTGCCGGCCTGCCGGGGGTCTGTGCAGGCAGGCCGGGGCCTGTACGGGCCTCTCGGGGATCTGTGCGGGCCTGCCAGGGCCTGTACGGGCCTCTCGGGGTCTGTGCGGGCTGCCGGGGGTCTGTGCGGGCCACCCGGAGGTCTTTGTGTCTGTGTGCAGGCATCGTCCGATGGGACTACAAGTCCCATCGGGCTATGCCTGCTACAATGACAGTGATTGACACATTAGCCAATGATGGGACAGTAGTAGTCCCATCATCCGACTAATGTGTTGAATGTAAAATAAAACCAATACTACATACTACATACATACAACATACATACTACATACATACAACATACATACAACATGTGACATACATACAACATACATACTACATAATACATACATACAACATACATACTACATACATTCAACATACTATATACTACATACATACATACAACATACATACATACATACAACATACATACTACATACTACATACATACATACAACATACATACTACATACATACATACATACAGCATACTACATACATACATTCTACATACATGCATACCACATACATACTGCATACATACATACAACATAATACAGACATACTGTACATACTACATATGTACATACAACATACTACATACACACAGCATACATACTACATACATACAACATGCTACATACAGTACATACACACTACATACATACAACATACATACATACTACGTACATACTACATACATACATACAACATACATACTACATACATACATTCTATATACATGCATACTACATACATACTGCATACATACATACAACATAATACAGACATACTGTACATACTACATACATACAACATACAGCATACATACTACATTCATACAACATGCTACATACAGTATATACACACTACATACATACTACATACATACTTCATACATACAACATGCATACATACTACAAACATACAGCATACTACATGCATTCTACATACATACTACATACATACATACATGCTACATACAACACATTCATACATTACATACAATACATTCATACATTACATACAATACATACATACAGACATACAGTACATATAACATAGAGTACATAATCACCATCACTTGTCACTTTGTTCCCTGAAGCCAGTGTCATCTGTAAAAAATATTAAAATAACAAGCAACCAATATACTCCCTGATCCGCAGAAATCCACGAGTGTCCCAAGATGATCTCCCGTGGAGAACAGCAGCATCAGCTGATGCAACAGCTCTCTAGGGGCTCCAGGAATACAATGATGGGAGGAAGGTATTCTTCCGCACTGTATTCCTCCGCCGCTGTAAAAAAATAGTCCCTAGTCTCACATTTGGCATTGCTGTGTGAGAAAGTTCCCATGCAGCTTTTGCCATAAAGTGAGACTCTGAACTATAGTAACCTCTCAGTGATGCACTGCAGGAGCCATTGTCTCCTGTCAGTGTGTCTCTGAGGGTCCTATAGAGCAGTGACATCACCAGATGTCACGGTTCTATAGGGGAGATCATCGTGGGACACTCGTTATTAATTGGACTACGGCGGACAGGTAGTATACGGTTTATTATTTTACGTATTTTGCAGGAGCTGAAGTATGGTAAGTATGGTTAAAGTAAGAAAAATAAATACTTTTTTCTGGCTGTGTCTTTTTTGTTTTAACTTTTTCACTACTCTAGGATTAATAATGGATAGGCGTCTTATTGACGCCTCTCCATTATTAACACGGCTTAATGTCACCTTACAATAGCAAGGTGACATTAACCCCTTATTACCCCATATCCCACCACTACACGGGAGTGGGAAGAGAGGGGCTAAGTGCCGGTTTTGGTGCATCTTACAGATGTGCCATTTCTGGGGCGGCTGCGGACTGGTATTTGTAGCCGGGGGGCCAATATCCATGGCCCCTCTCAAGGCTATGAATATTAGCCCGCAGATGTCTGTGTAGCCTTTCTGGCTATAAAATTATTATTAACTTCATTTAATTTGTCTTAAAGGAAAAAACACAAAAAGAATTGTCCTAAAGCCAAATTGGATATAATTCCACACCAAACATAAAAAAGAGGGTGGACAAAAGTATTGGCACTGTTTGAAAAATCATGTGATGCTTCTCAAATTTGTGTACTTAACAGCACCTGTAACTTACCTGCGGCACCTAACAGGTGTTGGCAATAACTAAATCACACTTGCAGCCAGTTGACATGGATTAAAGTTGACTCAACCTCTGTCCTGTGTCCTTGTGTGTACCACATTGAGCATGGAGAAAAGAAAGAAGACAAAAGAACTGTCTGAGGACTTGAGAAACCAAATTGTGAGGAAGGAAGAGCAATCTCAAGGCTACAAGTCCATCTCCAAAGACCTGAATGTTCCTGTGTCTACCGTGCGCAGTGTCATCAAGAAGTGTAAAGCCCATGGCACTGTGGCTAACCTCCCTAGATGTGGAAGGAAAAGAAACATTGACAAGAGATTTCAACGCAAGATTGTGTGGATTTTGGATAAAGAACCTCGACTAACATCCAAACAAGTATAAGCTGCCCTGCAGTCCGAGGGTGCAACAGTGTCAACCCGTACTATCCATCGGCATCTGAATGAAAAGGGACTGTATGGTAGGAGACCCAGGAAGACCTTACCCCGAGACATAAAAAAGCAAGGCTGGAGTATGCCAAAACTTACCTGCAAAAGGCCTAAAATGTTTTAGAAGAATGTTCTCTGGTCAGATGAGACAAAAGTAGAGCTTTTTGGGCAAAGGCATCATAGAGTTTACAGGAGAAAAAAACAGGCATTCAAAGAAAAGAACACGGTCCCTACAGTCAAACATGGTGGAGGTTCCCTGATGTTTTGGGGTTGATTTGCTGCTGCCTCTGGCACTGGACTGCTTGACTGTGTGCATGGCATTATGAAGTCTGAAGACTACAACAAATTTTGCAGCATAATGTAGGGCCCAGTGTGAGAAAGCTGGGTCTCTCTCTGAGGTCTTGGGTCTTCCAGCAGGACAATGACCCAAAATACACTTCAAAAAGCACTAAAAAATGGTTTGAGAGAAAGCACTGGAGACATCTAAGGTGGCCAGCAATAAGTCTAGACCTCAATCCCATAGAACACCTGTGGAGAGTTCTAAAAATGGCAGTTTGGAGAAGGCACCTTTCAAATAACAGGGACCTGGAGCAGTTTGTCAAAGAAGAATGGTCTAAAATTCCAGCAGAGCATTGTAAGAAACTCCTTGATGGTTACCGGAAGCGGTTGGTCGCAGTTATTTTGGCTAAAGGTTGTGCAACTAAGTATTAGGCTGAGGGTGCCGATACTTTTGTCTGGCCCATTTTTGGAGTTTTGTGTGAAAATGATCAATGTTTTGCTTTTTGCTTCATTCTCTTTTGTGTTTTTTATTTAAGACAAATGAAATGAAGCTAATAATACCAAAGAATTTGTGATTGCAATTATTTTCAGGAAGAAACTGAGTATTATCTGACAGAATTGCAGGGGTATCAATACTTTTGGCCACAACTGTATGTAGTATGTATGTAGCATGTTGTATGTATGAAGTATGTATGTAGCATGTATGTAGTATGTTGTATGTATGTATGTATGTTGTATGTATGTAGTATGTATGTCATATGTATGCATGTAGTATGTTGTATGTATGTAGTATGTGTGTATGTAGTATGCTGTATGTAGTATGTATAAAGTATCTTGTATGTACAGTGGGGCAAAAAAGTATTTAGTCAGTCAGCAATAGTGCAAGTTCCACCACTTAAAAAGATGAGAGGCGTCTGTAATTTACATCATAGTTAGACCTCAACTATGGGAGACAAACTGAGAAAAAAAAATCCAGAAAATCACATTGTCTGTTTTTTTAACAATTTATTTGCATATTATGGTGGAAAATAAGTATTTGGTCAGAAACAAAATTTCATCTCAATACTTTGTAATATATCCTTTGTTGGCAATGACAGAGGTCAAACGTTTTCTGTAAGTCTTCACAAGGTTGCCACACACTGTTGTTGGTATGTTGGCCCATTCCTCCATGCAGATCTCCTCTAGAGCAGTGATGTTTTTGGCTTTTCGCTTGGCAACATGGACTTTCAACTCCCTCCAAAGGTTTTCTATAGGGTTGAGATCTGGAGACTGGCTAGGCCACTCCAGGACCTTGAAATGCTTCTTACGAAGCCACTCCTTCATTGTCCTGGCGGTGTGCTTTGGATCATTGTCATGTTGAAAGGCCCAGCCACGTTTCATCTTCAATGCCCTTGCTGATGGAAGGAGGTTTGCACTCAAAATCTAACGATACATGGCCCCATTCATTCTTTCATGTACCCGGATCAGTCGTCCTGGCCCCTTTGCAGAGAAACAGCCCCAAAGCATGATGTTTCCACCACCATGCTTTACAGTAGGTATGGTGTTTGATGGATGCAACTCAGTATTCTTTTTCCTCCAAACACGACAAGTTGTGTTTCTACCAAACAGTTCCAGTTTGGTTTCATCAGACCATAGGACAGTCTTCCAAAACTCCTCTGGATCATCCAAATGCTCTCTAGCAAACTTCAGACGGGCCCGGATATGTACTGGCTTAAGCAGTGGGACACGTCTGGCACTGCAGGATCTGAGTCCATGATGGCATAGTGTGTTACTTATGGTAGGCCTTGTTACATTGGTCCCAGCTCTCTGCAGTTCATTCACTAGGTCCCCCCGCGTGGTTCTGGGATTTTTGCTCACCGTTCTTGTGATCATTCTGACCCCACGGGATGGGATTTTGCGTGGAGCCCCAGATCGAGTGAGATTATCAGTGGTCTTGTACGTCTTCCATTTTCTAATTATTGCTCCCACTGTTGATTTCTTCACTCCAAGCTGGTTGGCTATTGCAGATTCAGTCTTCCCAGCCTGGTGTAGGGCTACAATTTTGTTTCTGGTGTCCTTTGACAGCTCTTTGGTCTTCACCATAGTGGAGTTTGGAGTCAGACTGTTTGAGGGTGTGTACAGGTGTCTTTTTATACTGATAACAAGTTTAAACAGGTGCCATTACTACAGTTCATGAGTGGAGGAAAGAGGAGACGCTTAAAGAAGAAGTTACAGGTCTGTGAGAGCCAGAAATCTTGATTGTTAGTTTCTGACCAAATACTTATTTTCCACCATAATATGCAAATAAATTGTTAAAAAAACAGACAATGTGATTTTCTGGATTTTTTTTTCTCAGTTTGTCTCCCATAGTTGAGGTCTACCTATGATGTAAATTACAGACGCCTCTCATCTTTTTAAGTGGTGGAACTTGCACTATTGCTGACTGACTAAATACTTTTTTGCCCCACTGTATGTAGTATGTACGTATGTAGTATGTATGTAGTATGTATGTAGTATGTTGTATGTATGTAGTATGTATGTAATATGTTGTGTGTATGTAGTATGTATGTAGTATGCTTGTAGCATGTAGGTAGTATGTTGTATGTATGTTGTCTGTATGTCATATGTATGTAGTATGTATGTAGTATGTATGTAGTATGTATGTAGTATGTTGTATGTATGTTGTATGTATGTCATATGTATGTATGTAGTATGTATGTAGTATGTATGTAGTATGTTGTATGTATGTAGTATGTATGTTGTATGTATGTAGTATGTATGTACGTAGTATGTTGAATGTATATATGTAGTATGTAGTATGTACAGTATGTTGAATGTATGTTGTATGTATGCATGCAGTATGTATTTTGTATGTGTGTAGTATGTGTGTAGTATGTATGTTGTATGTCTGTAGTATATATGTAGTATGCATGTTGTATGTAGTATGCATGTTGTATGTAGTATGTATGTTGTATGTATGTAGTATGTATGTTTGTGGGTTTTTTTTTACATTCAACATATTAGCCGGATGATGGGACTACTACTTTCCTATCATTGGCTAATGTGTCAATCACTGTCATTGTAGCAGGCATAGCCCGATGGGACATGTAGTCACATCGGACGATGCCTGCACACACACACAACCCCCGAGAAGCCCACACATACCCCCGGCAGGCCCCCACAGACCACGGCAGGCCCACACAGACCCCCGGCAGCCCGCACAGACCCACGGCGGCCCACACAGACCCCCTGCAGCCCACACAGACCCCCCGAAGGCCCGTACAGACCCCCGGCAGCCCGCACAGACCCCCGGCAGGCCCTCACAGACCCCCAGCATGCCCGCACAGACCCCCGACAGCCTGCACAGATCCCCAGCAGGCCCATACAGACCCCGGGCAGGCCCACACAGACCTCCATGGTCACGCACAGACCCCCCTTGCACACACATACACGCAGCCTCCGCCCATGCACCGCCCACACTCCATTATAGCGCATCATCATGACATCATTTGAGAAGCCAATCACAGCCATGCCATTAGTTAACATGGCTAACATGCCTAACAGGATGTGTCCACACTTCTTAGGATCCTCATTGGCTGAATAGAATAAAACTGGCTTATTTCATTATGTGAACTTCCGATTCCGGTATCCGATATTGTAAAATTATCGGAACTCCGATACAGTGAATATCGGCCGATACCCGATATTTGCAGTATTGGAATGCTCAACACTAAATTCTAGGCCTAACATGAGCGTTGGAAATCTGAAGGTGCCATGAGGACCGGACAGGTGATGGTGGGAAGCAGAAAGGCCAAAGAATAAAGAGGTAAATGTAAAGATTTTTTTTCCCACATATAATTTTCATTATGCTCTGGGTACTGGAGCGAACCATACAGACATATATGAACACACACAGGACATACAAACACATGTATACAAAGAGCACATATATACAGACATATGTACACAGTGCACATTCACACACATAGGTAAACCTGAGCACATATATACACATGTCCTTTGACATACACTAAAGAGGACTTCTCATTCTGTCTCCTCTTCTTTAGTTCTTCTAGACTTCAACATCTTAATTATGCAATTATGCAATTTATAACTATGAGATTTGCAGCAAATGCTTAGATGAAAATTCAGCAAATCTGGCAAATTTGAATTTCAATAGATCTGGTGATCTGAGAGATAAAACTTTTTTTTTTTCTTTTGACAGATGACTTGCCATAATTTCAAATGTTTTAAATATGTGCCTATGTTTTCCCGGTCCCACTGGTTTTCACTGATTGATCAGATCACCTACCTTTCTGTGAGCTTTTTTATCTGGTCATAAACAAATTAGACTACAATATCTAACCACTTTTCAGCAAGATATTTTCTTAACAAAGTGGATTTGTCAAGTAGGAGAAAAATGAAGTTGATAGTTACAAACACATAGACTAATGTTACAAAACTGTGACTTTGTGGTGATTTTGTCCCTGACTGTAAGATGTGTTTTGTTGTTCACATAGACCTACGGGGTAACATTTCTCATTGTGGATTATGACATGCCTGACATGCCAGTTTAAGGAGGCTTATACACTATGCATTGTTCCTCTGTGAAATTAAATATGCTAATTCCCTCTTCAGAGAGGAAGAGGACTTGAACACTATAGTATCGAATATAGCGAACAGAATAGAACTAGAGTGGACCCTCTGGACCGTGGGAAGACCTACCCCTGGGCGAGCGGACCTAGGGTGGAACCGACCCCTATACAGGGACCGTAAGGAGCAGGCCCAGAGGTCACTTACCCACGGTGTAGATAACAAGAGGGACGGCTCCAGGAAGGAAGGGAAGCGAAGATACTGCAGATGCTGGAGAGTGGATACTAGCGGGTGGAACGGGTATACAGAGAGCTGTCAGGAGGGCTGGAAGACCGGAACGGAGTAATGCTGAGGGAAGAAACAAAAGGTAAAAGTTAGCAACGGGAACTGGGAAACCAGAAGAACTGGAAAGGAAGGCAAGAGACGGATAGGACGGGAAAACGGAGCGAAGACGCTAACGGAGGGAGTACACTGTACAGGGAACAGGAGGACCGGACACAATAGCAAAGGCTAAAACAATCAGGCACCAAGAAGCAGAAGAGCCCACCTCTTATAGTAGAGGCAGGGAAGGGATTGGTTACCTGAAAGACTGACCTAGATGATCCCAGGAAGAGGTAACAGGGAAGGTACGCCTGCACCCCTTGGGGAACCCAGAGCACCTTCCCAAACACCGCATACCTGCAGAGGAGCAGGACATCGGAAGTGCTGGAGAAGCACAGACGTGCCCGGACCCGGAAGTGGATAGCCGGGAACGCGCAGCAGCAGGGGAAGAGCCGGCGCTCTCAGGCCCAGAGGCAGGATGGTCGGAGAGCGCAAGACCGGAAGCAGAGCCCGGGTCAGAGATGAGAGGACAGCGGAACCCGGGTACAGCAGCGGTGGAGCAGCGACGTGGAGCAGAGGAACGATAGCACGGGGCAGCGGCGACGGAACGACATGTGGGGCAGCGGCGATGGTAACATTGAATTGGAAGTACCAATCCTAAAAGTCAATATTGACAATTCAACGAGCGCTTCGCCATATGATTGAATTAAATCTGGGATGATTTCCTGGGTGATGGTAGGATACAGAAACTTAAAATGTTATGATAGAGGTTTGAATACAGAATTAAATTTTGTAGGCTACATCTTTGTTATGGGTTTGCATCCTAGCAGCTTTATGCTGTTTAAATAAAGCAAAAGATATATGCTGATTCTGTTTATATCATCCAATTTCTTAATGATTCTTTTACCTTTTATGTGTACAACAAATTGGTTGAGATATACTTTCTCTACATCAACAATAAGCTGCAAAAAACTGTCCTCTATAATATTATCAATGATTTAAATGGATGTCAGTGAAGCTCATATCACTTTTACCCAAAAGAAGGCAATGATAAACAACTAAATATAGTTGTTGTGAAAGCGTGACTTTCGTTTCTACCCAGCTAAGTCTTCAATATCTTATAATGGTGTAAAGACTGTAGAAGTACCCTACTTTAGCATACAGTACTGTGTTTGAGAAATGAAAATCTAGGGATACCATAATCGTATACATTGGATTATTTCAAAGATATAAAGGGTATATGTTCTTTATTCTATTATAAATAAAATACTGTATGACTATAAGAGATTTCTACACTATTGAAGACTTGTTTTCTGTACGCATTACAAAGCATCCAACCTTTTTAGTAATTGGAGTTGAATTTTAAAAATTACTTTTCTCTATATACTTCCTCAATGGTTTAAAAATGGCCAACATTAAGCTTTACTTTATACTCTTGAATAAAATCCATATTGAGCCACTGCTTTCAATTAAACTTTACATCTTCAATCAGTCTTGACAGTAACCTTTCACTTTTGTACTTAAAATGTTGTATTCATCAGTGTATTTATTCATAATAACACACTTCTCTGTATGATTTGTTACTGAAGAGTGCAAAGAGCTTCCCGTTGAAAGGATAATCTGGCAACTAATTTGATTTCACAGATATAAATCAGTTATTTTTCAGTGATAAAAGTGACTGTGATTTGGAAGACTTGGAATGCTCCACTAAAACTGCAATCTATATCATCTAAAACTCATTTGAATAGTTTGTGCTGCAACGCTAATCTTTATTTAGAATCTGAGTGCAAAATAAGTGACAGGGCTATATCTGCCCCATTTACTGCTTGAACTTGCCAATCATACATTCCTGAAGGGATTAATGATATGAAAAGAATGCAGAAATGTTTCCATTAATAAAAATAATAGGTGATTGTCTTGTTATTTTTTACATTTTGCCTCCTGACATTGTCATTGTTTTTCAGATTTGCTGCTGTAGCATATCCCATTACTATATGACAGTACATCGTTGACTAATATTATGTGAATATGTAACTAGTGATAAGCGATTACATTCGGAAGTATTTATATAATGTGCTATTAGGGCTATTCGTTACTTGGCGAGTAATTTGCTTTTCGCCTTGGTATATTCGAATGATGTGCCCAGCATGTTTGACGATTTATTTGCAGCCAATGAACATGCTAGGTTTGCTTGCCAATCATGGTAATGCTGGTGCCAGCTTTGGTGTGGTATTACTGTGATTGGCTGGCCTTACAGGGTCATAGGGGATAATTAATCCTTGCTGGTGCCATCTTTCGCACATTGCAGCTAGAAACAGCCTAGTGAGAGCATAGTGTGAGGGTAGGAGAGTGATCAGTTCTTTGTTAGGTGGAGATAGTATAGGGGCAAGGGAGAGTGAAAGGCAGGCACCTGCGTGTTATCAATCATCATTGCAAGTACATGCTGAAGTTTGCATTGTGTTTTACAGTTTAGGAACAGACTGTGGAATTAGGGAGAGATAGACAGGGTTTCAGCCATTACCATAATATACAAATCAGCTATTTTTAGAGCAAAATAATGTTAGTACCAGTATATACTAAACACATTTTTTGGGAGCTACATAATATTCCTGCTTACCAGCATATACTTTTTTTTTCACAGCTAAATAATATTCAACATCCTTTTTAACAGCTGATTGCTAAATAATATTTGTTACCTATATCTAAAATAGCTGATATTTATCTAGCAGTTGTGTTACTGGCACAAAACCTGCTGTGCTATGCAAACGTCACTATTTACCAGTAATTTCCTTGAGTCTGCTGTTTTCATGTCTCATAAAGGTGATATAAAAAATTCTATTGGATAAATAATTAGCATAATCATAATAATAATTATCTAGCAGAGGTGTGACTTCTGCAAAGCCTTCAAAGATACGCAAATGTTACAATTTACCACTAGCAACAATTTTCCCTAATCTGCTGTTGGCATGTGTTGTAAGGGCGATATACAAAAATTATAGTTTTCTATTGGTTAAGTAAACTTGGCCTTTGCTGCTCACACATCCCCAAAATATCAGTGATCCACCTCCATACTTTACAGTAGGAATGGAGCTCCTTTTATCATAGGCCTTGTTGACCTCTCTCCAAATTTAACATTTATGGTTGGGGCCAAAAAGTTCAATTTTAGTCTCATTACTCCAAATTACCTTGTTCCAGAAGTTTTGATTCTTGTTTCTGTGCTGTTTTGCGTATTGTAGGCGAGATACTTTGTGGCATTTGCGCAGTAATGGCTTCCTTCTGGTGACTCGACCATGCAGACCATTTTTCTTCAAGTGCCTCCTTATTGTGCATCTTGAAACACGTACACAACTAGTTTTCAGAGAGTCCAGTATTTCAGCTGATGTTATTTGTGGGTTTTTCTTTGCATCCCGAACAATTTTCCTGGCAGTTGTGGACAAAATTTTTGTTTGTGCACCTGACTGTGGTTTTTTTAGAGAGCCCCTGATTTACCATTTGTTAATCATAGTTTGAATGCTGCTGACTGCCATTATCAATTTCTTGGATATCATTTTGTATCCTTTTCCTGTTTTATACTGTTCAACTACCCTTTCTCCTAGATTCGTTAACAATTCTTTTGCTTTCCCCATGACTCACAATACAGAAACATCAGTGGCTGGATGAAAGATGCAAGAGTCATTGTGGATCACAGAAACTCATTCAGCTTTTATGCATACACAGTGATTACAAGCAAACAAGTAACAGATGAGGATGTTACCTTTAGTAGCTAGTGATGAGCGAATATACTTGTTACTCGAGATTTCTCAAGCATGCACGGGTGTCCTCTGAGTATTTTTTTAGTGCTCGGAGATTTAGTTTTTCATGCCACAGCTGAATGATTTACATTTGTTAGCCAGCATAAGTACATGTGGGGGTTGCCTGGTTGCTAGGGTATCCCCACATGTACTTATGCTGGCTAACAGATGTAAATCATTCAGCTGTGGCAATAATCTCCAAGCACTAAAAAATACTCGGAGGACCCCCAAGCGTGCTCGAGAAATCTTGAGTAACGAGTATATTCGCTCATCACTGTTAGTAGCCATTCAAACCCATTTGTGTCAACTTTTGTGCATGTTATCAGGCCAAAATCACCAGGGTATGTGAACTTTTGATCAGGGTAATTTGGATGTTTTGGGTGGGTTGTCATTATGATTTAAAAAGAGAAAACACAGTAGTTTGATGATAAATGGCTTCACCCAACCATTAACCATGAGTGGAGAAAAAGTTTTCGTGTTATGCATTCATTAAACATAGAGTTCATACTCACCATTACTTGTCAAAGACATAACTGAACTAGAGCGGGTGCAGAGAAGAGCGACCAAGGTTATTAGAGGACTGGGGGGCCTGCAATACCAAGATAGGTTATTTCACTTGGGGCTATTTAGTTTTGGAAAAACGAAGACTAAGGGGTGATCTTATTTTAATGTATAAATATATGAGGGGACAGTACAACGACCTTTCTGATGATCTTTTTGATCATAAACCTGAGACAGGTACAAGGGGGCATCCTCTATATAAACCTATAAGAAAAACGCCAGGAGGCTCCCTTCCTGCTTCCACCACACCGGCGCCCGGACACCAGCATGTCTCAAGGTAACATTTTGACTCTCTTGGCAGCATGCGTATATGTCTCCTAGGACTTGGGCTTGCTGATGTTGTTTACATCTTTATGCTCTGTATATTCTTTGAGCTTCACGGATATATACATTATTTTGGGGATTTCCCATCATCTATTTGGGCTATCGCTCTGGGCCTGTTATTTGGTATTTGACACTGTTATGCCCTCATGTGGAACGATCCTTGTATGATTCATCTTGGATGCTCACTCCATTCATGAGCATATCCCGGTGTGGTGGTATAGTTAGGATGCCTGGATTTTTTGTGTTCCTTTTTCAGCAGTTTACATCTATTATGCTGATGTTGTTTGTTCTGTTTTTCCCAAGCATCTGCTGTCCATGTATATTCATTGCATATTTTGTGTGTATTTTTTTGCTTTAATAAACTGTTGTTCATACCTCTATTGCTTGGTTGTGGTTTTTGGGTTATATTTATAGTTCCTGTCAGACTTGGTATACCCTTTTACTTCTTGCCCCAAACCACCACCTGGCGTTTTTCTTATAGGTTTATATGTTCAGGCTTAGAGGTATGCCCTCTGCTGGCCGAGAGGGCAATTTTGGTTTAGACAAGGGGGCATCCTCTATGTCTGGAGGAAAGAAGGTTTAGGCATAATAACAGGCGCGGGTTCTTTACTGTAAGAGCAGTGAGACTATGGAACTCTCTGCCGTATGATGTTGTAATGAGTGATTCATTACATAAATTTAGGAGGGGATTTGATACCTTTCTTGAAAAGCATAATGTTGCAGGGTATATACTAGATTCCTTGATAGGGCGTTGATCCAGGGAACTAGTCTGATTGCCGTATGTGGAGTCGGGAAGGAATTTTTTTTCCCAAAGTGGTGCTTACTATTTGCCACATGGGTTTTTTTTTGCCTTCCTCTGGATCAACATGTTAGGGCATGTTAGGATAGGCTATGGGTTGAACTAGATGGACTTAAAGTTTTCCTTCAACCTTAATAATAATAAGAACTATGTTATTTTGTTCCCCGAAACCAGTGTCATCTGTAAAAAAATATTAAAATAACAAACAACCAATATACTCCCTGATCCGCAGATATGCACAAGTGTCCCACGACGATCTCCCGTGGAGAGCAGCAGCATCAGATGATGCGACCGTTCTCCAGGGGCTCCAGGAACACAATGATGGGAGGAAGGTATCCTTCCACACTGTATTCCTCCGCCGCTGTAAAAAAAGTACTCCCTAGTCTCACTTTTGGCAATGCTGTGTGAGAAATTTTCCCACGCAGCAATTGCCATAAAGTGAGACTTTGTCCTAAGTAAACTCAGTGACGCACTGCAGGAGCCATTGTCTCCTGTCAGTGTGTCACTGAGGGTCCTATAGAGCAGTGACATCACCAGATGTCATTGTTCTATAGGGGAGATCATCGTGGGACACTCGTTATTAATTGTACTACTGCGGACAGGTAGTATGCGGTTTATTATTTTATGTTTTTTGCAGGCGCATAAGTATGTTAAGTATGGTAAAATGAAGAATATTAAAATACTTTTTTCCTAATGTGTGTGTGTTTTATTAACCCTTTATTACTATTGGATTAGTAATGGATAGGCATCTTATTGACCCGGCTTAATGTCACCTTGCAATAGCATGGTGACATTAACCCCTTATTACCCCATATCCCACCGCTATACGCAAGTGGGAAGAGAGGGGATAAGTGCCGGAATTGGTGCATCTTACAGATGTGCCATTTCTGGGGCGGCTGCGGACTGGTATTCGTAGCCGGGGGGCCAATATCTATGGCCCCTCTCTAGGCTAGGAATATCAGCCCGCAGCTGTCTGCGTAGCTTTTCTGGCTATAAAATATAGGGGGACCCCATGTCATTTGGGGGGTCCCCTATTTTAATAGCCAGTAAAGGCTACACAGACAGCTGCGGGCTGATATTCATAGCAGGCTACAGCTATTGGTCCCCGGCTGTCGGCTTTCCCTCTCTGGGGCAGAAAATTGCGCGGGAGCCCATGCCGTTTTTTCTGTTTTTTTTTTCCATTTTTTTTAATTCAACGCTCATTAAGGCCTTTTTCACACTTGTGTCGGTACGGGTCCGTTGCTATGCGTTGGGCCGACGTACCGTCGGAGGTTGTGAAATTTGTGCACGACATGGGCAGCAGATGCAGTTTTTCAATGCATCTGCTGCCCATTCTGAAGTCCGGGGAGGAGGGGGCAGAGTTTCGGCAGCGCATGCGCAGTAGAAAATGGCGGCCACGACATGTGGCCAACCGTCGAGATCCGTCACTAATACAAGTCTATTTTCTTTTCCGTCGGATCAGTTTTTTTTCTGCCGGATCCGTTTTTTCCGCAGGATACATATTTTTCCGCAGGATCCATTTTTTTCAAAACTCGCCGGATTGAGTGATTGATGGCAAAAACCTGATGTGTGAAAACAGCCCAATATATGGATAGATACATCTATGTATCTATAGATATATCTATCTATAAATATATCTATAGATGGATATATCCATAGATATATAATAGAAAGGCCGATGTTTCTAAGGCTACTTTCACATTTGCGTTTTTAGCAATCCGTCGCAATCCGTCGTTTTGGGAAAAAACGGATCCTGCAAATGTATTAGCGACGGATCACGATGGATGGCCACACGTCGCGTCCATCGTGCAACGGATCCGTCGTGTTTTGGCAGTCAGTCGGCACGAAAAAACATTCAAGTGAAGGTTTTTTGTCCGTTACGTCTGCCATTTTCCACTGCGCATGCACGGCCGAAACTCCACCCCCTCCTCCCCGGACTTCAGAAGGGGCAGTGGATGCATTGAAAAATTGCATCCGCTGCCCACGTCGGGGCACAAATTTCACATTGTGGGTCGGTACGTCGGCCTGACGCATAGCGACAGACGCGTACCAATACAAGTGTGAAAGAGGCCTTAATGAGCATTGAATTTTTTTTAAAAAACGCAAAAAAATGGCAATTTTCTGTGCCAGAGGGGGAAAGCCGACGGCCGGGGGCCAATATTTGTAGCCTCCTATGAATATCAGTCCGCAGCTGTCTGCGTAGCCTTTACTGGCTATTAAAATAGGGGGACCCCCAAAAGAAAATGACGTGGAGTCCCCCTATATTTTATAGCCAGAAAAGCTACGCAGACTGCTTCAGGCTGATTTTCCTAGCCTAGAGAGGGCTTATGGATATTGCCCCCCCACCTACAAATACCAGTCCGCAGCCACCCCAGAAATGGCGCATCTGTAAAATGCGCCAATTCTGGCACTTAGCCCCTCTCTTCCCACTCCCATGTAGCGGTGGGATATGGGGTAATAGGGGTTAATGTCACCTTGCTATTGTAAGGTGACTTTAACCCCTTTCTGCCATTGGACGTAATATTCCGTCCATGTGGGGTGGGCCTTAATTCCCAAGGACGGAATATTACGTCCAGCGCGATCGGCCGCGCTCACGGGGGGAGCGCCGCCGATCGCGGCCGGGTGTCAGCTGCTTATCGCAGCTGACATCCGGCACTATGTGCCAGGAGCGGTCACGGACCGCCCCCGGCACATTAACCCCCGGCACACCGCGATCAAAGATGATCACGATGTGCCGGCGGTGCAGGGAAGCATCGCGCAGGGAGGGGGCTCCCTGCGGGCTTCCCTGAGACCCCCGCAGCAACGCGATGTGATCGCGTTGCTCCGGGGGTCTCCTACCTCCCTCCCTGCAGTAAGTCCCGGATCCAAAATGGCCGCGGATCCGGGTCCTGCAGGGAGGGAGGTGGCTTACCAAGTGCCTGCTCAGAGCAGGCACTTGGTAACGCTGCACTGCTCTCAGACAGATCGGTGATCTGTCAGAGTGCTGTGCAAACTGGCAGATCACCGATCTGTATTGTCCCCCCCTGGGGCAAAGTAAAAAAGTAAAAAAAAAAATTTCCAAGTGTGTAAAAAAAAAAAAAAAAAAAAAAAATCCTAAATAATGAAAAAAAAAAAAAATATTATTCCCATAAATACATTTCTTTATCTAAATAAAAAAAACAAAACAATAAAAGTACACATATTTAGTATCGCCGCGTCCGTAACGACCCCACCTATAAAACTGGCCCACTAGTTAACCCCTTCAGTAAACACCGTAAGAAAAAAAAAAAAAAACCCAGGCAAAAAACAACGCTTTATTATCATACCACCAAACAAAAAGTGGAATAACACGCGATCAAAAAGACAGATATAAATAACCATGGTACCGCTGAAAACGTCATCTTGTCCCGCAAAAAACGAGCTGCCATACAGCATCATCAGCAAAAAAATAAAAAAGTTATAGTCCTGAGAATAAAGCGATGCCAAAATAATTATTTTTTCTATAAAATAGTTTTTATCGTATAAAAGCGCCAAAACATAAAAAAATGATATAAATGAGGTGTCGCTGTAATCGTACTGACCCGAAGAATAAAACTGCTTTATCAATTTTACCAAACGCGGAACGGTATAAACGCCTCCCCCAAAAGAAATTCATGAATAGCTGGTTTTTGGTCATTCTGCCTCACAAAAATCGGAATAAAAAGCGATCAAAAAATGTCACGTGCCCGAAAATGTTACCAATAAAAACGTCCACTCGTCCCGCAAAAAACAAGACCTCACATGACTCTGTGGACCATAATATAGATAAATTATAGCTCTCAAAATGTGGTAACGCAAAAAATATTTTTTGCAATAAAAAGCGTCTTTCAGTGTGTGACAGCTGCCAATCATAAAAATCCGCTAAAAAACCCGCTATAAAAGTAAATGAAAAAAATGTATTTATTTCCATTTTCCCATTAGGGTTAGGGCTAGGGTTAGGGCTAGGGTTAGGGCTAGGGCTAGGGTTAGGGCTAGGGCTAGGGTTAGGGCTAGGGTTAGGGCTAGGGTTAGGGTTAGGGTTGGGGCTTGGGCTAGGGTTAGGGCTAGGGTTAGGGCTAGGGTTAGGGTTGGGGCTAGGGTTAGGGCTAGGGTTAGGGTTGGGACTAGGGTTAGGGCTAGGGTTAGGGCTAGGGTTAGGGCTAGGGTTAGGGTTGGGGCTAGGGTTAGGGCTAGGGTTAGGGTTAGGGTAAGGGCTAGGGTTAGGGTTAAGGCTACAGTTAGGGTTGGGGCTAAAGTTAGGGTTAGGGTTTGGATTACATTTGCGATTGGGATTAGGATTAGGGGTGTGTCTGGGTTAGAGGTGTGGTTAGGGTTACCGTTGGGATTAGGGTTAGGGGTGTGTTTGGATTAGGGTTTCAGTTATAATTGGGGGGTTTCCACTGTTTAGGCACATCAGGGGGATCTCCAAACGCGACATGGCGACCGATCTCAATTCTATCCAATTCTGCATTGAAAAAGTAAAACAGTGCTCCTTCCCTTCCGAGCTCTCCCGTGTGCCCAAACAGGAGTTTACCCCAACATATGGGGTATCAGCGTACTCAGGACAAATTGGACAACAACTTTTGGGGTCCAATTTCTCCTGTTACCCTTGGGAAAATACAAAACTGGGGGCTAAAAAATAATTTTTGTGGGAAAAAAAGAGATTTTTTATTTTCACGGCTCTGCGTTATAAACTGTAGTGAAACACTTGGGGGCTCAAAGTTCTCACAACACATCTAGATAAGTTCGTGGGGGGGTCTAGTTTCCAACATGGGGTCACTTGTGGGGGTTTCTACTGTTTAGGTATATTAGGGGCTCTGCAAACGCAATGTGACGCCTGCAGACCATTCCATCTAAGTCTGCATTCCAAATGGCGCTCCTTCCCTTCCGAGCCCTCCCATGCGCCCAAACGCTGGTTCACCCCACATATGGGGTATCAACGCACTCAGGACAAATTGGACAACAACTTTTGGGGTCCAATTTCTCCTTTTACCCTCGAGAAAATACAAAACTGGGGGCTAAAAAATAATTTTGAGGGGAAATTTTTTATTTTATTTTCACGGCTCTGCGTTATAAACTGTAGTGAAATACTTGGGGGCTCAAAGTTCTCACAACACATCTAAATAAGTTCCTTAGGGGGTCTAGTTTCCAATATGGGGTCACTTGTGGGGGGTTTCTACTGTTTAGGTACATTAGGGGCTCTGCAAACACAATGTGACGCCTGCAGACCATTCCATCTAAGTCTGTATTCCAAATGGCGCTCCTTCCCTTCCGAGCCCTCCCATGCGCCCAAACGCTGGTTCTCCCCCACATATAGGGTATCAGCGCACTCAGGACAAATTGCACAACAACTTTTGGGGTCCAATTTCTCCTGTTACCCTCAGGAAAATACAAAACTGGGGGCTAAAAAATTATTTTTGTGGGAAAAAAATTTTGTTTTATTTTTACGGCTCTGCATTATAAACTTCTGTGAAGCTCTTATTGGGTCAAAGTGCTCACCACACATCTAGATAAGTTCCTTAGGGGGTCTACTTTTCAAAATGGTGTCACTTGTGGGGGGTTTCAATGTTTAGGTACATCAGTGGCTCTCCAAACGCAACATGGCGTCCAATCTCAATTCCTATCAATTTTGCATTGAAAGGTCAAACGGCGCTCCTTCCTTTCCGAGCTCTCCCATGCGCCCAAACAATGGTTTACCCCCACATATGGGGTATTAGAGTACTCAGGACAAATTGTGCCACAACTTTTGTGGTCCAATTTCTTCTCTTACCATTGGGAAAATAAAAAATTGGGGGCGAAAAGATAATTTTTGTGAAAAAAAAATGATTTTTTATTTTTACGGTTCTGCATTATAAACTTCTGTGAAGCACTTGGTGGGTCAAAGTGCTCACCACACCTCTAGATAAGTTCCTTAGGGGGTCTACTTTCCAAAATGGTGTCACTTGTGGGGGGTTTCAATGTTTAGGCACATCAGTGGCTCTCCAAACGCAACATGGCGTCTCATCTCAATTCCTGTCAATTTTGCATTGAAAGGTCAAACGGCGCTCCTTCCCTTCCGAGCTCTCCCATGCGCCCAAACAATGGTTTACCCCCACATATGGGGTATCAGAGTACTCAGGACAAATTGTGCCACAACTTTTGTGGTCCAATTTCTTCTCTTACCATTGGGAAAATAAAAAATTGGGGGCGAAAAGATAATGTTTGTGAAAAAAAATGATTTTTTATTTTTGAGGTTCTGCATTATAAACTTCTGTGAAGCACTTGGTGGGTCAAAGTGCTCACCACACCTCTAGATAAGTTCCTTAGGGGGTCTACTTTCCAAAATGGTGTCACTTGTGGGGGGTTTCAATGTTTAGGCACATCAGTGGCTCTCCAAACGCAACATGGCGTCTCATCTCAATTCCTGTCAATTTTGCATTGAAAGGTCAAACGGCGCTCCTTCCCTTCCGAGCTCTCCCATGCGCCCAAACAATGGTTTACCCCCACATATGGGGTATCAGAGTACTCAGGACAAATTGTGCCACAACTTTTGTGGTCCAATTTCTTCTCTTACCATTGGGAAAATAAAAAATTGGGGGCGAAAAGATAATGTTTGTGAAAAAAAATGATTTTTTATTTTTACGGTTCTGCATTATAAACTTCTGTGAAGCACTTGGTGGGTCAAAGTGCTCACCACACCTCTAGATAAGTTCCTTAGGGGGTCTACTTTCCAAAATGGTGTCACTTGTGGGGGGTTTCAATGTTTAGCCACATCAGTGGCTCTCCAAACGCAACATGGCGTCCCATCTCAATTCCAGTCAATTTTGCATTGAAAAGTCAAATGGCGCTCCTTCCCTTCCGAGCTCTGCCATGTGCACAAACTGTGGTTAACCCCCACATATGGGGTATCAGCGTACTCAAGACAAATTGTACAACAACCTTTGGGGTCCATTTTCTCCTGTTACCCTTGGTAAAATAAAACAAATTGGAGCTGAAGTAAATTTTTTGTGAAAAAAAGTTAAATGTTCATTTTTATTTAAACATTCCAAAAATTCCTGTGAAGCACCTGAAGGGTTAATAAACTTCTTGAATGTGGTTTTGAGAACCTTGAGGGGTGCAGTTTTTAGAATGGTGTCAAACTTGGGTATTTTCTATCATATAGACCCCTCAAAATGACTTCAAATGAGATGTGGTCCCTAAAATAAAATGGTGTTGTAAAAATGAGAAATTGCTGGTCAACTTTTAACCCTTATAACTCCCTAACAAAAAAAAATTTTGGTTCCAAAATTGTGCTGATGTAAAGTAGACATGTGGGAAATGTTACTTATTAAGTATTTTGTGTGACATATCTCTGTGATTTAATTGCATAAAAATTCAAAGTTGGAAAATTGCGAAATTTTCAAAATTTTCGCCAAATTTCCATTTTTTTCACAAATAAACGCAGGTAATATCAAAGAAATTTTACCACTATCATGAAGTACAATATGTCACGAGAAAACAATGTCAGAATCACCGGGATCCGTTGAAGCGTTCCAGAGTTATAACCTCATAAAGGGACAGTGGTCAGAATTGTAAAAATTGACCCGGTCCATAACGTGCAAACCACCCTTGGGGGTAAAGGGGTTAAGCCGGGTTAATAACGGAGAGGTGTCAATAAGACGCCTATCCATTATTAATCCAATAGTAATAAAGGATTAATATAACACACACATTAGGAAAAAAGTATTTTATTATTCTTCATTTAACCATACTTACCATACTTCTACGCCTGCAAAAAACGTAAAATAATAAACCGCATACTACCTGTCTGCCGTAGTCAAATTGATAACAAGTGTCCCATAACGATCTCCCCTATAGAACAGTGACATCGGGTGATATCACTGCTGTATAGGACCCTTAGTGACACACTGACAGGAGACAATGGTTACCTTAGGACAAAGTCTCACTTTATGGTAATTCCTGCGTGGGAAAATTTCTCACACAACAATGCCAAAAGTGAGACTAGGGACTATTTTTTTTACAGCGGCGGAAGGATACCTTCCTCCCATCATGGTGTTCCTGGGCCCCTAGAGAGTGGTTGCATCAGGTGATGCTGCTTTTCTCTATGGGAGATCGTCGTGGGACACTCGTGGATTTCTGCAGACAGGGAGTATATTGGTTGTTTGTTATTTTAATCTTTTTTTTACAGATAACACTGGCTTCGGAGAACAAAGTGACAAGTAATGGTGAGTATGAACTCTATGTTTAATGTACTGTATGTCTGTATGTTATGTATGTAATGTATGAATGTATTGTATGTAGCATGTATGTAGCATGTATGTTTTTTTTTTCATTTAACACATTAGCCGGATGATGGGACTTCTGCTGTCCCATTATTGGCTAATGTGTCAATCACTGTCACTGTAGTAGGCATCATCCGATGGGACTTGAAGTCCCATCGGACGAAGCCTGCACACACACACAGAGCCCCGCATGCCACACAGAGCCCCAGCAGGCCCGCACAGAGCCCCCGCATGCCGCACAGAGCCCCGGCACGCCGCACAGAGAACCGGCATGCTGCACAGAGCCTCGCACGCCGCCCAGAGCCCCGGCACACCGCACAGAGCCCCGGCACACCACATAGAGCCCCGCACACCACACAGAGCCCCGACACACAAGCACAGAGCCCTGCACGCCGCACAGAGTCCCGCACACCGCACAGAGCCCCGGCACACATGCACAGTGCCCCGGTAGGCCCGCACAGACCCCCGGCAGGCACGCACAGAGCCCCAAGTGGCCCATACAGATCCCAGCAGGGCTGCACAGACCCCGCCCGCACACACACACAGACACGCACAGTATCCACCCACGCACCGCCCACAACCTTCCCCCTCCAGAACAGGATGTAGAAGAACAGAAAGGGCTTTTTTACCTTCCAATATTTGTGTCCCATTGACTTGCATTGGTATTGGGTATCGGTGTCGGTGATATCTGATATTTTTGGATATCGGCTGATCCAATCAGATACCGATACTTTTGGATTTCAGAAGGTATCGCTCAACACTATTGACGAATACACTATAATGGAAACCAAATAGACACCATGTTAAATAAAGGGATATGGATATATCTGATGAGGTTTGCTTTCATTATTTGTGATGAGAGAACACTAAAATGCTTGGGTGCTTGTTACTCGAATTGAGAACATTGGACTGCTTGGGTGCTCGACACGAGTATAATGGAAGTCAATGAGAAACTCCAGCATTTTTACAGCAGACCTTTCAAGGAGGTCTAGGGGGCATTAAAATCACTGAAATGGATGGAAAAAGTACTCAAATTAAATGGGAACAGGATGGGGAAGATGCCTGAATGCATCTCTGACTCCCATATCGCTGCTGTGATCAATGTTGTAAGCACTTTTACGGACTAACAATAATACTTACCAAACCTAAAATAAAATGTATTTACAGGAAAAAATAATAGGAAACATTCTTTCCTGTATAATGTCTTGAATATAAGGCAAAAAATGAACAAAAGCCTCCTTCACCCCCTTATATTCACACACAGCATTTTTGCTGTGTTTTTGCACTTTGTCATTGATTTCAATGCTGAAAAAACATTTACATCCTCTTGGCATGTGGTGTGTGTGACATGGAGAGACTCATCCTGTTTCATTTATGAAGGAGGAACTGTGAAACTCACAAAAACCTTTGCGGACAATGCAAGAACTGCCATAGATTAGAAGGAAAAGGGATTCCGATAAACCATGTATTAGATATAAAGGAGGGTCTCTTACACACTATGTTAAAATTGCTGTGTAGTGGGACTCCTAGACTCATAAGGCCAATGAGCTAAATGCAAGGGTTGCGAAAAATTAAAAGGGGGCTAGGAATACTCTCTGCAAGAAACATGAAGGAGTGCTGCATACATTTCTTTTTGTACCATTTTGAAGGAGTGAGACCTCTAGAATCATAAAGCGTATGCAATATTTGCAGTGGCTTCCAAAAATTAGAAGCAGACATTGTGATACACTCTGGAAAAGACATAGAGGAGGGCCTCAGAAAACTTTTTTTTTACCATTTTGGAAGAAGTGGGACTGCTAGAATACTAATGCCAGTGCACTGTGTGCATGGGCTGAAAAGCATTTTATTCTGATGGTATACATATTAATAAATATTTAGGAAGACTTTAGAGTTAGGCCTCTGAAAAGTATATAGTAGGGCATCATACACTCTTGAAAAATTAGGAATGAGGGTCAGATTACGGTCATGTAGATATGGCGGAGGAGGAGAAGAAGGAGGACACTAAAAATTAAAAACAAGAACTGTATACTCTTGTTTTGGTGTGAAAGGGTGCATGGGAATATACAAGAAAAAAAGGAACATTTTATTTTTATTTATTTGTGTTCCTCTGTTGTCATATGGTGGGGTTGAAAAGTCTGGAAAAATTGAGGTCTTGTTCTTTTGATAAGTCAGTCAATCAGCATTTTCAGTTGAAAGGCGGATGCACCTATCAGTTATTATGCCCCAACGGCACTAAATACCTGCTCTGGCAAATCGCTACAGGCAGTGCAAGCCAGCTTCTCCAAGGCATAGATCTCCAAGGTTCATGCCACATATCCAGTTTTGACACCTAATACTTATATGGCACAGAGGAATCCTGGAGGACACTGGTAAGGTTGGCTAGGTACTCTTTCACCATCTAAATAAACTTTTCCCTCCTTGCCAGAGTACTCCTTGAATTAGAGCATGGACACTAGAAGGGTCTAATGAAACTGTCTCAGACATTTGATTGTGTTCCCCTGCCCCTATATTGTCAGATGGGAATTTTTTTGACCAATTCTTCAACTAAGGCATTCTGATATTGCACCATGTTAATATCTCTCTCCAATGGGACATAAAGTCAGCCATGCATGCCAGACTCGCATCAGGCATTACTTTTACATTGTTGAGTGGATCTTAATTGAACTCATTTAAATCAATAGGTCAAGGAAAGTAGTGCAAAAGATAAAAAAAATAAAAATTAAATAAGTAGGAGGAAAAAAATGTGAAAGTAAAATGCAATTAAACAAATAACACTTATTAACATACACAAATTGTGTGTAGTTGGGCTAAGTCTAACGTAAGATTATTAAGCGTTCTCAATAGAAGTGCTTTCTCCCCTCTGATGACTTATTATGACAATGTTTCTTGATAAATATGTCAGGCTTTGTTTGGGGTCTGAATAAATTTAGAAGTTCAACATGGGGTTTGACACATTACGAAAACATGCTTAACTCTGTTAGTTTATTTTTAAACTTTTAAGAGGCAAATCAAACTTTATGGCTTAGTGTTAAATTACAAGGTTGTTCTTGTTGTTGTTGTTTACTTTTAGCAGCTAAAAGCAAAATAAAGACCCTAAAATGTGCATGTATTTTTCTTCTTGCAACTTGTAATTAAGTGCCAAAGAAGAAAAACTAAATTAAGCAATCAATGTTAAAAATATAAACTTTTTTTTGTCTTAGAGAACTTCACTTTAAAGTTTAGTAATGGGGTAATTAATTAAAAAGCCAAATGCTAGAGCATAGAGACATAACAGTAAACACATGTCAGAAGCTTTATTGCAAAGACATAATATAAAAAGGCAGGCAAATTCTATCAAGCTTGTTTATTACTATTGAGCTAGTGTGAATCTGCAGTGGTGTTATCTTTCTATTAGTATTTACAAGGAGTAAAAACCTTCTGCTCAAAGATTAAAAGTATCAACAGAATGATTAATTTGTCAATGATGATATTATCAATTGTTATATAGCATAACTATACTGGGTGCATTTGCTGTAATAACACTTTAGAACATAAGGAGGTCCAGAAGGTTCCTTCCGCCAATAAGGCAAGACAAGTTCTAATACAGACCCATTATTGTTTGAAGATTTTTTTATGGATTTTGCATTAGGTCTACAAGGTTCATGTTTTGCGATTCAAAAAATCATAGTGTTAAAGGGAAAAGTTATCACTATTAGATTGTTATGGCCCACGCCTGGTAACCCTACCAATCATCTGGTATTACTTCTGAGAGTAAAAAATATAAACTGTGAACTGCAATGAACAGCAAACATTTTTTCTTATGAGTGAAAAAAAACAGATGAAACTATGATCAAACTCCAATGAAAATCTAATGACATGCTCATGAACATCATGGATGAAACTGTCAATTTTTCTCATATGTAAAAAGAAATGACATCTGAATGAGACCGAAGGGTCCGGTACAAATTTTTGACGTTTTTACATAATTTTATAAGAACTTTTCCACAATATTTTTTGTTGTAATTTAAAACAAGTTAAGTCAGAGAAGAAAAAAATAAAACTTTATAAATCAGAAAATACATTAGGACAGCTTGAACATAAATATAATCCATATAAAGGTGCATACAGATGTAGGAACACTGTCAAAACTGCACGTCTTGATTTGTCCAGCAAGGTGCCTGTTTTTCACATTCAAGTTCTATTCAAGATTTTTACTGATAAAACACGTCTGTTCACATGTCCAGTTAGTTTTACAGATTATGAAGGCAAAGTCTGTTTTCAATACAATTTATGGATAAAAATCAATCATACAATTCTGTACGTCCTTGAAAATTAGGGCACACATACCTATGCTATGGGGGAGTAGGTAAGGGAAAACCACAGACTGAGAAACAGGTGTCTAAACAGTCGGAACCCAGATCCTACTCTGTTGTTTCTGACACATATAAAAAATGAACTACAAGAGTTAGGTACTATCCTGATTAGGGTACACCTTGATGTGACAGGATTGCTTTTATTTTTATTTTTTGCAAAACAATGTTAAATAAGTACCCTGCATTATTTTCATGTGCTGTTACTATTTATTTACTTATTAAAGGGAATTTGCTAATTTTTTCATTATGTTAGATTCTGATGGTAAAAACAGACACCCTTTTCCAACAGTGATGAAATTCTGATCCAGCTCACTGATATAAATCTGACCATTTTTTTCATGTGCAAGAAAAAATGGATGTCTGAATGGGACCTTACAAATTAGGGTGGCATGCTATGCCAATACTTGAGAGCATCATCTGTAACGCAGGAGATTGTCATGCGTATATGCATAAACTCCAATGTGTCACAATTTCTGGAAGTACAATGCAATAGGGCTCTTAAAGCACCGCTCTAGCATTTTTTTTATTTAGTTGTGCTACTAATGTTAGGTCCCTGTCCCCAGTACTACTGGCCACAGTCTTTTGCTATCTGCACTCCTTTGGTCCATCTTCTGCAGTTTTTTACCTGTCGGATTGCTAAATTGTTTGCTGGGCAGTCCATAAATCACTAGTCAATGTAAATCTATGAGAACCCAATCGAGGATCTCATAGACTTACACTGTGCTCATTGTAAACTTTTGAGCACAACTGTAGATTAGTTGCACTACTCCAGCATTGAAATAACCAAAAAAAAAACTGTGGAATGGTGTGATAACAAAATAATATTTATTTAGAGTTGAGCACACCAGTTTGCAATCATATCTTATCATTATCCAGTGAGCCGTAGCTTCACCATGCGTCTTTGCCTTTCAACTGAGTTCACATGTAGTATAATTCTTCTGGTGTTGAAATTTTAGTTACATATCTTTTTTCCTTCAGACAGGTACATCATTCTTGGTAGCCCTCATGCTGATTTGCATGGAAGAAGCACTCCAGGGTGGGCCAGTGGTACAGCTATCTTGACTTCTATTATCAGCTCTATAATTGGAAAGGTGAAGACTGGATGGCGACCCCACAGAACTATTATTTTCTGCTCATGGGGAGGAAATCCATTTGGCAACTTTGGTTCTTATAAATGGGGACAGGTAAAAGAAAGACTAATGATTAAGCACAATGCTTGTGAGCTGGACAAAAAAATGTGCTAAACATTTGGTTTAGAATAAGTCACAACTTTTAGGCGCAACTCTTAGTGCAACTAAATGCTTAACGACTTTTAGAGCCTTCATGAAAGTTTCTCCCAGCTCTGCTGAAATTAGTCATGCCAAGAGCAGAATATGGGTTTGGAGACCAACGCTGGTAAAATTTCTGAAGAGCAGCAATATTCTGTATGCCTCAAATCCAACTTCATTAGGAACTGTAGTATGATTTGTGGCGAGGCGCACACCAAAGTGCATGCCATTTGTTCGGCACTCTTGCTTCATGAAGAGGAGTTTGCCTTTTCATGAATCCGAAGTGCCTGACTTCTGCATGACCCTCGATCAAGACCAATGTGGACATCACAAATCTTGATTAATCATGTCCATAATTTTTATATATGTTTATATATCCTTTTCTTAAAAACTAAAGTCTTCATGGATTTCAGTTTAAGTTTACTAACTGACATAATTTGAATACCTAATAATGCCCATATCTTTTCAGTCTAGTCTTTTCCTGCTCTGCATCTTAATCCTGAAGTCATTCTTATTACCCAAAGATGCAGATTTCTTCTGTAGTTGGCTTAGTAACTTCCACAGACATTACCTCAATTGTTGTGTAATATAGGCCACAATTTAACAATTATCATTCTTACCACATACCTACTGGATTGTTACACTTAGTGACATGGGGTGTACGTATTATTATTCACATTTAGTTCAAAATTTCTAAAAAGAATATAAAAAAAATGCATCTGTATTTATGCATGTGTGTATATATAGTAGAGGTTCACTCTCTCTGGTAGACATTAGGTCTTAAGTAATGTTAACACAGACAAGGCGGTTTTGGTCCAAACACATGCAGCGTCTATTGATTTCCACAGGCTGCACAGCATCAAAACAAACTCATAAACATAAATTCCCAGCCTTGTCCAGTCATTAACTAAACAGAACAGACCCTGGCTACTCATTTATGGCTGAACTAGCCCCAGCTTTGCAAAACAAAACAGTTATTGTTCATAGAAACCACTCATACTTGCTGTTCTCTGCATAGGGCCTGTGCAGACTCTTCTCAGAGAGGGATTCTGGCCTCTACTACATCCAGGAGATTGACTGACTCCCCATTCTCTCCATTCAAATAAAATCCCTCAAATGTCCCTCAGCTGCAGCTCACATCTTTTCTGGTCACTCACCAGTAGCATGCTCAACTCAGTAGGGAGTGTCAGTGTGACATTTGTTGTGAGTTCTGTTTTTGGGCTCCCTCTGGTGGTTACTGATGGTACTGGGTGACTTGTGTTCTCTGCGGTCTCTGGTGTCCACCTGTTCCATCAGGTTATGGGAGTTTCCTATTTAACCTGGCTTTTTTGTCATTTCCTCGCCGGCTATCAATGTAATCAGCGTGTCTTTTTACCTCTGCTCCCTGCGTCTGTTATCTTCAGGACAAGCTAAGTTTTGATTTTCCTGTTCCACGTTTTGCTTTATTTTTGTCTTAGTCCAGCTTGCAGATATGTGATTCCTTGCTGCTGGTTGCTCTAGTGGGCTGAAATTACTCCTCATGTTCCATGAGTTGGAACATGAGTTCAAGTAATTTCAGGATGGTTTTTTTTTTAAGGGTTTTTCGCTGACCGCGCAGTTCACTTTTGTATCCTCTGCTATCTAGCTTTAGCGGGCCTCATTTTTGCTGATTCTATTTTCATAACTACGTATGTGTTTTCCTCTCATTTCACCGTTATTACATGTGGGGGGCTGCTATTTCTGTGGGGTGTTTCTCTGGAGGCAAGTGAGGTCTGTGTTTCTTCTAATAGGGGAAGTTAATCCTTCGGCTGGCGCGAGACGTCTAGGAATCATCGTAGGCACGTTCCCCGGCTACTACTAGTTGTGTGTTTAGGTTCAGGATCGCGGTCAGCTCAGGTTCCATCACCCTAGAGCTTGTTTTGTTTTTGTGCTTGTCCTTTTGTGATCCCCTGCCATTGGGATCATGACAGACATTCCCTTAGAAGACTGCCACACAATAATTCTACTTCCTGCTTTTTAGCAACACCCTACAGCAGTGTTCCCCAAGTTCAGCCCTCAAGAGCCACCAACCGGTCATGTTTTCAGAATTTCCTTAATATTGCACAGGTGATAATTGCATCACCTGCACAGGCAATAATTCCATCACCTGTGCAATACTAACGGAATCTTGAAAACATGACCTGTTGGTGGCCCTTGAGGACAGGAGTTGGGGAACACTGCCCTACAGGTTTATCTAAATAACACACTACAGAGCTGGGATTTAACTCAGCACTACCTAACTTTGGTGCAATATGTGTCTGGCACAACAATTTAAGCAGTTCTTCTTTGTTTGATGGCTTGTGACTATCCATCATCCTCTTGGTTACATTTCAGAGGTTGTCAATGGGGTTCATGTCTGGAGATTGGGCGGCCCATGACATGGTTTTGATGTTGTGGTCTCATCCTTTTTGCCAGAGCTGTATAAATATGTATATACTAGATGGTGGCCCGATTCTAATGCATCGGGTATTCTAGAATATGCATGTCCACGTAGTATATAGCACAGCCCACATAGTATATTGCCCAGACATGTAGTATATTGCCCAACCACATAGTATATTGCCCAGCCATGTAGTATATTGCCCAGCCATGTAGTATATTGCCCAGCCACATATTATATTACCAGCCACGTAGTATATTGCCCAGCGATGTAGTATATTGCCCAGCCATGTAGTATATTGCCCAGTCATGCAGTATATTGCCCAATCACGTAGTATATTGCCCAGCCACATAGTATATTGCCCAGTTATGTAGTATATTGCCCAGTCACGTAGTATATTGCCCAGCCACGTACTATATTGCCCAGTAACATAGTATATTGCCCAGTAACATAGTATATAGCCAAGTGATGTAGTATATTGCCCAGCCACGTACTATATTGCCCAGTCACGTAGTATATTGCCTAGAGACATAGTATATTGCCCAGTCACGTAGTATATTTCCCAGCCACATAGTATATTGCCCAGTCGCATAGTATATTGCCCAGTCACGTAGTATATTGCCCAGCCACGTAGTATATTGCCCAGTCACATAGTATATTGCCCAGTGACGTAGTATATTGCACAATCACGTACTATATTGCCAAGTCATGTAGTATATTGCCCAGCCATGTAGTATATTGCCCAGCCACATAGTGTATTGCCCAGTCATTTACTATATTGCCCAGTGACATAATATATTGACCAGCCATGTAGTATACTGCCCAGTCACATAGTATATTGCCCAGTCACGTAGTATATTGCCCAGCCAGCCACATAGTATATTGCCCAGTCACGTAGTATGTTGCCCAGTCACATAGTATATTGCCCAGTAACATAGTATATTGCCCAGCCACGTAGTATATTGCCCAGTCACGTAGTATATTGCACAGCCCACGTAGTATATTGCACAGCCCACGTAGTATACAGCAATGCGGGCATCATATCCCTGTTAAAAAAAGAATTAAAATAAAAAATAGTTATATACTCACCTTCCGGAGCCCCCAGATACAAGCGAAGCGGTTACCGATGCTCCTTGCGTGCTCCAGTCTCAAGAGTGCATTGCGGTCTCGCAAGATGATGATGTAGCGGTCTCGCAAGACCGCTACATCATCATCTCGCTAGATCGCAGCATGGACCAGTTACCGGAGTGTCACGAGCGGGAAAGGCCTGTTGTGGATCCGAGGGGCCGACGGACGGTGAGTATATAACAATTTTTTATTTTTTTATTATTTTTAACATTAGATCATTTTACTATTGATGCCGCATAGGCAGCATCAATAATAAAACATTGGTCACACAGGGTTAATAGCAGTGTTAACTAAGTGCGTTACACCGCGGCATAGGGCGGTCGGTTAATGCTGCCATTAACCTTGTGTGAGCGCTGACTGGAGGGGAGTATGGAGCGGGCACTGACTGCAGGGAGGAAGGAGCGGCCATGTTGCCGCCGGACTGTGCCCATCACTGATTGGTCGTGGCTGTTTTGCCACGACCAATCAGTGACTTGGATTTCCATGACAGACAGAGGCCGAGACCAATGAATATCCGTGACAGACAGGACAGACAGACAGAAAGACGGAAGTGACCCTTAGACAATTATATAGTAGATTAGTGATGAGCAAATATACTCGTTACTCGGGATTTCTCGAGCACGCTCGGGGTTCCTCTGAGTATTTTTTAGTGCTCGGAGATTTAGTTTTTCTTGCCGCAGCTGAATGATTTACATCTGTTAGCTAGTATAACTACATGTGGGGATTCCCAAGCAACCAGGCAACCCCCACATGTATTTATGCTGGCTAACAGATGTAAATCATTCAGCTGCGGGAAGAAAAACTAAATCTCCGAGCACTAAGAAATACTCAGCGGAACCCCGAGCGTGCTCTAGAAATCTCGAGTAACGAGTATATTGGCTCATCACTAATATATATACAGTGGGGCAAAAAAGTATTTAGTCAGTCAGCAATAGTGCAAGTTCCACCACTTAAAAAGATGAGAGGCGTCTGTAATTTACATCATAGGTAGACCTCAACTATGGGAGACAAACTGAGAAAAAAAAAATCCAGAAAATCACATTGTCTGTTTTTTTAACATTTTATTTGCATATTATGGTGGAAAATAAGTATTTGGTCAGAAACAAAATTTCATCTCAATACTTTGTAATATATCCTTTGTTGGCAATGACAGAGGTCAAACGTTTTCTGTAAGTCTTCACAAGGTTGCCACACACTGTTGTTGGTATGTTGGCCCATTCCTCCATGCAGATCTCCTCTAGAGCAGTGATGTTTTTGGCTTTTCGCTTGGCAACACGGACTTTCAACTCCCTCCAAAGGTTTTCTATAGGGTTGAGATCTGGAGACTGGCTAGGCCACTCCAGGACCTTGAAATGATTCTTACGAAGCCACTCCTTCGTTGCCCTGGCGGTGTGCTTTGGATCATTGTCATGTTGAAAGACCCAGCCACGTTTCATCTTCAATGCCCTTGCTGATGGAAGGAGGTTTGCACTCAAAATCTCATGATACATGGCCCCATTCATTCTTTCATGTACCCGGATCAGTCGTCCTGGCCCCTTTGCAGAGAAACAGCCCCAAAGCATGATGTTTCCACCACCATGCTTTACAGTAGGTATGGTGTTTGATGGATGCAACTCAGTATTCTTTTTCCTCCAAACACGACAAGTTGTGTTTCTACCAAACAGTTCCAGTTTGGTTTCATCAGACCATAGGACATTCTCCCAAAACTCCTCTGGATCATCCAAATGCTCTCTGGCAAACTTCAGTCGGGCCCGGACATGTACTGGCTTAAGCAGTGGGACACGTCTGGCACTGCAGGATCTGAGTCCATGGTGGCGTAGTGTGTTACTTATGGTAGGCCTTGTTACATTGGTCCTAGCTCTCTGCAGTTCATTCACTAGGTCCCCCCGCGTGGTTCTGGGATTTTTGCTCACCGTTCTTGTGATCATTCTGACCCCACGGGGTGGGATTTTGCGTGGAGCCCCAGATCGAGGGAGATTATCAGTGGTCTTGTATGTCTTCCATTTTCTAATTATTGCTCCCACTGTTGATTTCTTCACTCCAAGCTGGTTGGCTATTGCAGATTCAGTCTTCCCAGCCTGGTGCAGGGCTACAATTTTGTTTCTGGTGTCCTTTGACAGCTCTTTGGTCTTCACCATAGTGGAGTTTGGAGTCAGACTGTTTGAGGGTGTGCACAGGTGTCTTTTTATACTGATAACAAGTTTAAACAGGTGCCATTACTACAGGTAATGAGTGGAGGAAAGAGGAGACTCTTAAAGAAGAAGTTACAGGTCTGTGAGAGCCAGAAATCTTGATTGTTTGTTTCTGACCAAATACTTATTTTCTACCATAATATGCAAAACAAATGATAAAAAAACAGACAATGTGATTTTCTGGATTTTTTTTTCTCAGTTTGTCTCCCATAGTTGAGGTCTACCTATGATGTAAATTACAGACGCCTCTCATCTTTTTAAGTGGTGGAACTTGCACTATTGCTGACTGACTAAATACTTTTTTGCCCCACTGTATATCTACTATATAATTGTCTAAGGGTCACTTGCGTCTTTCTATCTGTCCTTCTTTTTGTCACGGATATTCATTGGTCGTGGCCTCTGTCTGTAAAGGAAATCCAAGTCGCTGATTGGTCACATCAAAACAGCCATGGCCAATCAGTGACGGGCAGAAAACGGCCGCTCCTTACTCCCCGTAGTCACTGCCCAGTGCCTACATACTCCCGTCCAGCCACCGCTAACACAGGGTTAATGCCGGCGGTAACGGACCGCTTTATGCTGTGGGTAACACACTCTGTTACCGCCGCTATTAACCCTGTGTGTCCCCAACTTTTTACTATTGATGCTGCCTATGTGGCATCAATAGTAAAAAATCTAATGTTAGCAATAATAAAAAAAAAAAAAACCTGCTATACTCACCCTCCGTAGTCCGCCGAGCCACTCGCACCTGCCGCCATCTTCCGTTCCCAGCGATGCATTGTGAAATTACCCAGAAGACTTAGCGGTCTCGTCAGCCGCGCGTCCATCGCCACAGCGCCGTTGGATCCCAGGGGTGAGTATGTAACTATTTTTTATTTTAATTATTTTTTTTTAACAGGGATATGTGCCCACACTGCTAAATACTGCGTGGGCTACATGGCTGCTATATACTACGTGGGCAGTACTATATACTACATAGCTGCTATATACTATGTGGGCAGTACTAAATAATACATGGCTGCTATAAAATACGTGGACAGTACTACATGCTACATGGCTACTATATACTACGTGGGCAGTACTATATACTACATGGCTGCTATATACTACGTGGGCAGTACTATATACTGCATGGCTGCTATATGCTACGTGGGCAGTACTATATACTACATGGCTGCTACATACTATGTGGGCAGTACTATATACTACATGGCTGCTATATACTATGTGGGCAGTACTATATACTACATGGCTGCTATATACTACGTGTCTGTGCTGTATACTACGTGGCTCTGTGCTGTATACTATGTCACTGTGCAATATACTATGTGGCTGGGCAATATACTACGTGGCTGTGCAATATACTTCGTCACTGGGCAATATACTACATGGCTGGGCAATATACTATGTCACTGGGCAATATACTACGTGACTAGGCAATATACTACGTGGCTGGGCAATATAGTACGTGGCTGGGCAATATAGTACGTGACTTGGCAATATAGTACGTGACTTGGCAATATACTACGTGGCTGGGCATTATACTACACGGCTGGGCAATATACTACGTGGACATGCATATTTTAGAATACCCGATGCATTAGAATCGGGCCACCATCTAGTATATATATATATATATATATATATATATATATATATATATATATATATATATATATATATATATATATACATATATATATATATATATATATATATATATATATATATTTAATATATATATATATATATATATATATATATATATATTTAATATATATATATATATATATATATATATATATATAATCAGTCAATTCAAAGCAAATGTTTCAATGAGGTCAATTCCTTTTATCATCCACTGGGAAATGTCTTCAAACTGAACACATAAAGGCACTTCCACTTTATAGAGGTAAGTGTGGCTGGATATGAAATTAACTGTTCTGTTATTTTTTTTTCTATTGGAAATGCCTTATTGAATTTTAACTCCCTTTGTTTAAAAAAGAAAGGATAAGGAAAAAATGTTGTAATTTTCACTGTAGAAGAATTTTCACATTTTTTAAGCGAAATGTAATTGTAATGCACTACCTCTACTACACTATAATATTTCCATGCAAATTGTTTCATTGTTGTACCAAGAGATTAGTATGGTCAAATCAAATGATTCATCTAGCTGATTCCCTAGTTAGCCCTTTTTGAAAAACTGAATTTATAGATGCTATTACAATGACAATGTGAATGTGGATTTCTAGTAAGGAACAGAATGCATTAGCAATGACTACGCTTGATGTGTTCCGTGTGTCAAGAACATATTTTAAAATCCTTTCAGCTGGCTGAGCATTGTAATAGTTTGGCACTCCATGCTTTTAAGTAAATGCTTAGTGGATGCGTTGACTTTGTTACAGGTAAATGTGAATTATATTCTCTTCACAACCCTTCAAAAGCAAATGGGTGTGTTTTAAAATAGCTGTGAACACCTAGATCGTGGTCAAACACCACTTTTTTCTGAAGCAAATTAAATTATGTTATTATTTTTATAGGAACTTCAGAGAATCCTTGCTGGAAATGCAGTTGCATATATTGGTTTGCAGAATCCAGTTTGTGGCAATAGCAGCCTTCATTCACTTTCTTCTCCATCTCTACAGCAATTGGCTACTGAACTAACAAAAAAGGTAAAAATAAATAAAGAAGAAAAGTAAATTTTAATGCAATAAATTATAGGATGTCTTCATTTAGTAGAAGCTTTTGTTCACAATTAATTTGCAATCTTACCGTGGTGCTCTGATTACAGTCTACATAGAGTGTTCTCCCCTCCTCCACCTGCCTCCTCACAGATTGCAATTGCCACCTCTTCATGCTATCCTCACCAGAATGCTACTCCCATTTTATCACGGCCACTTCCCCAAAGTAATTTTTCATTATATATATATATATATATATATATATATTCTATGACCACACATCATTTAATATTAATTATCTAGACGTCTATTTTCAGTAGGCCAGAAAAAATAGGCTATTGTCTGAATGGTGACTATAGAAATTATGTATTTTTCTTTGGTTTGTCAGGAAACAGACTGTTGTCATATATATCATAGACTATTATTTGAATATTAACGCTTGAATTGTTTGCTGCAGCTTATTGTCTGCTATCTTTGGAGGACAGGGACAAAGGGTTATTGTACAATAGATGTTTGCTAATACGTTGATTACCTATTGTACAAGTCCAGCTAGTTTGCTGACCTGCAAAACAGAGAAGGGCAAACTATGTAGATTAACCAAATACTCAAACAATGAGAGTTAAACTCATCTCTTCTCTCCCCTTACCTGTGGATGATGATCTGAACCACAGATGTTGGTATGAAAGAGATTTATAGTCTTCTGCAAAGAAAAAGGAGAATATTTACAAACCCACAGCCATGGACACATTACAGAATAGTTGCCACAGCCATAAACACTGTACAGGACACCATGGCTCCATCAAGAAGGACATATATTTGAAATTCTACAGTATGCAGCCCTAGCTAGAGGAATCCAGATTTGCTTCTTTGACAATCACTGATCTCATGGATACGTTTGGTGAAGGCAGGTTGGTATCCCCCGGTCATTTGATGCCCTTAGATACATTTGAAAAAGCCAAGTTGTGACCATTCGGTTACCTGACCACCTGCATCAATGGACTGCCAGCTTCCCAAACTTGTCCTTACCCCTTCTCTGTAAGTGCAAGCCAAAACCGGGGTGCAACTGGTGGGGCTAGTCGGCCCCGGAAACCTCAAAGTTAAAGCTTCTTCAATCCCGGCAAGTCAGCGGAATGGTGGCACTCTGTAATTTTGCACCATCTTGGGTATTTTAATAATAATAATAATCTTTATTTTTATATAGCGCTAACATATTCCGCAGCGCTTTACATTTAGCACACATTATCATCACTGTCCCCGATGGGGCTCGCAATCTACATTCCCTCTCAGTATGTCTTTGGAATGTGGGAGGAAACCCGAGTGTCTGGAGGAAACCCATGCAAACATAGAGAGAACATACAAACTCTTTGCAGATGTTGCTGGGACTGTTCTATATGCTACTGTCTGTTAGGTTGTTCATTAAAGTATTGCCACTCTATTTTACCCTCACCCTGTGTTGTCTGAGTGGTATTATGCCCACGCGAAAGGGTAACGGACATTTAGTGGCATGAGCCCTGGTTCATGTAGTCTCGGGCCAGGGGTCAAGAAAACCAACTGAACCTCCATTCCTCCACATATACATGCAGATACGCAGCAGCAGTCAGTCAAGGAGGAAGACGATGACTGGGGCCTCTTTGCTCATAGATTCAGTAACTCATGAGTGAAGTAGAGCAGTATATAGTGCAAATGATCAAATGAGCCTAGATTTAAGTCCTGTAGGTGGACAAATTAGTAAAATAATAAAAAAAGTTTTAAAAAATATAAAAAACATATACAAGCTAATTCATTTGTTCCTCATTCAAACACAAATACATTTTTAGGAAATCACAAATATATTTGGTAATATTTGCATATCAAAGTTCAATCTATCAAAATATTTAGTTACTTAAATCTTATGCTAAGCAGCCAAAAAAATTTGAAACACCAATATTTTCTTTTTTTTTGTTTCCACACTTCCTGCAAAAAAATAAAAAGCAAAAAAAATGATGTACTGTATGTGTACAAAAGTGGTATGTGCTCAGTGGTATAGCTCAGTGGATAAAGAAACAAGCCATCGATCAGTTCCATCGACAGAAAAAAGTTATTAAAAGAATTGGCTGAGAAAATATTAACAGCAACAACATTTATTACAAAATTTTTATTTTTTTACCTCTAAAATATTAAAATAATAAACCCACCTTATAAGTATAGTGTCACAAAAATCATACACTGTTGTAGAATCATATAGTCAGGTTATTTTTACAGCACAATGAATTCTGTGAAAAAAAAAAGTTCGGAATTGCTTTTTTTTCCCCTCATTTCACTTTTGGTACAGTACATGCTTAAATTATTATTGCCATACAAAACTAAAACTTTTCCTGCAAAAAAACCTTCAAATAACTATTTGACAGAAAAATAAAATTAATGTATAGCTATTGAAAGAAGAAAAATAAAAAACAAAAAGACAAAAGTAAAAAACAGGCAAGTCATGAAGTCATTTAAATAAAGTTGTATTGAGCATAGCTCACCAAGTAACAGCTTGTTTAGGCAATGTAAATTGCACACACCTCTGATATATATGATGTTTGGACTGAACAAATTTCCTATTGTGTCAGAAAACTTTTGTTGATAAATATGTATCAATATTTTAATAAAATGTAAGTGCTATAAACAGGTAAGAAACTAGATTAATTTCCAGATAGAGCAGTACGCTTTGTTTCAGCTGTTTTCATGTGACTACAATCTGTTTATATATTAACACAAAATCCCATAACTTTAGATGTAAACCTGTCATTTCATAAGGCAATAAATAGTGGTGGATTTGTAGCTACAAGAAATTAAATAACTGTCTGTCAAAATGTGTCCAGAATGGGAGCTCACAGCATACTATTATTCAATGAACGCGATAAAAAGACAGTATGTTGTAAGCTTCAAGGACTACTGTTTGGTGGCTAAAGGCAGCTAGAAAGGTATTTTTAATAACTACTGGAGGCCTTTATCCAGACTGGTGTTACATATGCCAATCCTGACTAACAAAAACGGAAGATAACAAACACATCACAGGTCGAGCATACAATAAAAGTATACCGTGTTATCAAACAAAAACCTGAAATTTCTATATAAAATTAAAAATACTTAACCCCTTAATCCCATATGACATACTATCGAGGTGACTTAGGATTTAATCACCAGTGATGGGATAGTACATCATATGCAATCGGCCGCGCTCCCCCCTATCGCAGCTGATATCCGGCACTATGTGCCAGGAGCGGTCACGGACCGCTCCTGGCACATTAACCTCCGAAACACTGCGATCAAACATGATCACAGCATTCTGGGTCATAGGAATAGTATATCATCCATATGTCTCGTCAAACTCAATCTGACAGGTGCCCCGCCCCTATCAAAGTGTATCAAAGTGTGTAACCCCGCCCCGCCTCCTGTAAGCCAGCTGTCCCCTTTTGATATAGTTTGATATTGTTTGATATTATCCCCAGTATTTGTTTTATATTAGATTTTGATAATCTCCTATTAGATGGGCCAGTTATATAATTATATCCTATTAGATGGACCGGTTATATAATTATATCCTAGTTGTTTGTGAGCTTGGTTCTGTAATATGTATTTTAGAAGCAGTCATCTCTGCTGCGAAATGAACACAAACAACTCTGTAATATGTATTTTAGAAACAGTGCTGACCCCTACACATTTAGAATCAGCGTGTCCAGGGTTGTGTTAGGTGTGATCACGTCCCACCCTGTACAGATAATGTCCATGCAAAGCGCGGTCAGCTAGCCACAATCACCCCCGGTTAACAAATAAAATAGATAGCCACAAGGACAGAGACGTCCCACCCTGTACAGATAATGTCCACGGTATAATTCTCAGTATTATGAAAAAATGACATTCATTGTATGCGTTTTAAAGGGCTTTATTAAATTGATACGAATCTGCAATGTTAGCTAAATCTTAATACAACTGTGCAAAAAGACACATTTTTGTTGAAAAAGATGACGAGTGTTATAACGCTTCTTTAAAGCGGCTATATCAAACTATTTTATAACATACAGCTTATGATTCTTGCTTTTAACTTGTATCTAACTGGTTAATGTTAAAATCGCACACAATAATATTGTTTTACATAGTTACATAGTTATTAAGGTTGAAGGAAGACTATATGTCCATCTAGTTCAACCCATAGCCTAACCTAACATGCCCTAACATGTTGATCCAGAGGAAGGCAAAAAAAACCCATGTGGCAAAGAGTAAGCTCCACATTGGGGAAAAAAATTCCTTCCCGACTCCACATACGGCAATCAGAGTAGTTCCCTGGATCAACGCCCTATCAAGGAATCTAGTGTATATACCCTGTAACATTATACTTTTCCAGAAAGGTATCCAGTCCCCTCTTAAATTTAAGTAATGAATCACTCATTACAACATCATACGGCAGAGAGTTCCATAGTCTCACTGCTCTTACAGTAAAGAATCCGCGTCTGTTATTATGCTTAAACCTTTTTTCCTCCAAACGCAGAGGATGCCCCTTTGTCCCTGTTTCAGGTCTATGATTAAAAAGATCATCAGAAAGGTCTTTGTACTGTCCCCTCATATATTTATACATTAAAATAAGATCACCCCTTAGTCTTCGTTTTTCCAAACTAAATAGCCCCAAGTGTAATAACCTATCTTGGTATTGCAGACCCCCCAGTCCTCTAATAACCTTGGTCGCTCTTCTCTGCACCCGCTCCAGTTCAGCTATGTCTTTCTTAAACACCGGAGACCAGAACTGTGCACAGTATTCTAAGTGTGGTCGAACTAGTGACTTGTATAGAGGTAAAATTATATTCTCCTCATGAGCATCTATGCCTCTTTTAATGCATCCCATTATTTTATTTGCCTTTGTAGCAGCTGCCTGACACTGGCCCCTGAATATGAGTTTGTCATCCACCCAGGTCTTTTTCATTGACGGTTTTGCCCAGAGTTTTAGAATTAAGCACATAATTATACATCTTATTACTTCTACCCAAGTGCATGACCTTACATTTATCCCCATTAAAGCTCATTTGCCATTTATCAGCCCAAGCTTCTAGTTTACATAAATCATCCTGTAATATAAAATTGTCCTCCTCTGTATTGATTACCCTGCAGAGTTTAGTGTCATCTGCAAATATTGAAATTCTACTCTGAATGCCCCCTACAAGGTCATTAATAAATATGTTAAAAAGAAGAGGGCCCAATACTGACCCCTGTGGTACCCCACTGCTAACCGCTACCCAGTCAGAGTGTGCTCCATTAATAACCACCCTTTGTTTCCTATCCCTGAGCCAGCTCTCAACCCACTTGCACATATTTTCCCCTATCCCCATTATTTTCATTTTATGTATCAACCTTTTGTGTGGCACCGTATCAAAAGCTTTTGAAAAGTCCATATACACTACATCCACTGGGTTCCCTTGGTCCAATCCGGAACTTACATCTTCATAGAAACTGATCAAATTAGTCTGACATGAACGGTCCCTAGTAAACCCGTGCTGATACTGGGTCATGAGGTTATTCCTCTTCAGATACTCCAGTATAGCGTCCCTTAGAATGCCCTCCAGGATTTTACCCACAGTAGAGGTTAAGCTTACTGGCCTATAATTTCCGAGTTCAGTTTTTGTTCCCTTTTTGAATATTGGCACCACATTTGCTATACGCCAGTCCTGTGGCACAGACCCTGTTATTATGGAGTCTTTAAAGATTAAAAATAATGGTCTATCAATGACTGTACTTAACTCCTGCAGTACTCGAGGGTGTATCCCATCCGGGCCCGGAGATTTGTCAATTTTAGTGATTTTTAGACGCCGCCGCACTTCCTGCTGGGTTAAGCAGGTGACATTTAATTGGGAATTTTTATCACTAGACATTTTGTCTGCCATGGGATTTTCTTGTGTAAATACTGATGAAAAAAAGTCATTTAGCATATTGGCTTTTTCCTCATCCTCATCCACCATCTCACCCAGACTATTTTTAAGGGGGCCAACACTATCATTTTTTAGTTTCTTACTATTTATGTAGTTAAAGAATATTTTAGGATTATTTTTACTCTCTCTGGCAATGAGTCTCTCTGTCTCAATCTTTGCTGCCTTGATTTGCTTTTTACAGAATTTATTTAATTTTCTGTATTTATTTAATGCCTCCTCACTACCTACTTCCTTTAATTCTCTAAATGCTTTCTTTTTGTCACTTATTGCGCCCCTTACAGCTCTATTTAGCCATATTGGTTTCCTCCTATTTCTAGTATGTTTATTCCCATACGGTATATACTGTGCACAGGTCCTATCCAGGATGCTAATAAACGTCTCCCATTTTCTTTGTGTATTTTTGTGTCTCAGGATATCGTCCCAGTTAATTGCACCAAGATCCTCTCTCATCCGTTGGAAATTTGCCCTCCTGAAGCTTAGTGTCCTTGTAAACCCTCTATTACACATCTTTTTAAAGGATACATGAAAACTTATTATTTTGTGATCGCTATTTCCCAAGTGACCCCCAACCCTTATATTTGATATGCGGTCTGGCCTGTTGGTTAATATTAGGTCTAGCAGTGCCCCCTTTCTTGTTGGGTCCTGAACCAGTTGTGAAAGGTAATTGTCTCTCATAGTTGTCAAAAACCGATTACCTTTGCTGGAACTGCAGGTTTCTGTTACCCAATCTTTTTCAGGGTAGTTGAAGTCCCCCATAATAATGACTTCTCCTTGAGTCGCAGCTTCATCTATTTGCTTTACGAGGATATTCTCCATTGCTTCCATTATTTTTGGAGATTTATAACAAACCCCTATCAGTAATTTATTATTTTTTCCCCCTCCCCTTATCTCCACCCACAGGGATTCTACATTTTCATTAAATTCACCTATATTATCGCGCAGGATGGGTTTTAAGGACGATTTTACATACATACAGTACTTCCTCCCTTGTAAACTCCCTGACTCCAAAGTCACTGAATCACAAGTCACACTTACCGCCGTCCGCACTTACACTCAGGCCACACTCAGCTCGCTCACACTCGCTATGCTGAAGATTTAAAGATTTTTTTTTTTCTCTCCCTTAACAGCAATCAACCTTGCTGTCCAAATGCACTTCCAAAAAGGACTGGAGCCCCAAACAGCTGCCCCTTATAAACCCTTAATTATGAGCCCCCACCCTAAGTTAACCCCTTATAATTATAGCTACTCCCAATTCAGCAACTCACACCAATTCACACAGGTATTTGTTAAAGGCTTTCCAAATACCTCTTCACTGAATCACAAGTCACACTTACCGCCGTCCACACTTACGCTCAGGCCACACTCAGCTCGCTCACACTCGCTATGCTGAAGATTTAAAGATTTTTTTTTTTTTCTCTCTCCCTTAACAGCAATCCACCTTGGACTCTATCAAACTATTTTATAACATACAGCTTATGATTCTTGCTTTTAACGTGTATCTAACTGGTTAATGTTAAAATCACACACAATAAAATTGTTTTGGACTCTATCAAATGACAATGCCAAATTCTGAAAATAGCCATTTTATATTGAATTAATGAGTTTTAAAAGCCTTTATTAAAGCATGTATCAGACACAATACACTATATGTGAATTACAGCACGATATACAATAACATTCAGCAGGGCTGTGTGTAATAAAAATACGATCCTTAATAATTAAAATGCTACCCCAATGCCTGTTACAGGGGGTGCTCAGGGACGCTGAAAAGGCTTCCTGAATCAGTGTCAGCAAAATTTTCCAGTGTGTCCAGATTAGATCTTTTGTAATAAAACCCAATACATGGTGTTTTGAGAACCAGGAGAATTGAAGGCAAAGACAATCTTAGTTATGTTCAGTTCTAGATGCAACAAAGAATATTCCTAACATGATCTGTCAGTTTTTTTTCCAGATGAACACAGACACTTCCTCTTTTGTTCATATGTGCATAGGAATTTATTATTTTTCATTTTCATGCTTTTTTATTATGATTTTTTTTTTTTTTGTAAAATATATACTATGCTATGGGAAAAAAATCACTGCTGGAAATTTTTAATTCATCTAAAAGCTGCCTAGTAGCGGGATTACCCACAACTGTAGACGGTATATTTAGCTCGGCCATAGCCTGCATAAATGAATCCCAACCCGGAGGTAAATTTCTGTGGGACAGACCATGACTCTGCGTTGTACTACATACCAAATCCAGTAAGTTAGACCCTGGTATTACGAATCCTTTGAAAATAAATTCAGCTTTATTATTCCAGGCTGTAACATTTTTATTCTGCAGCAACCTGTTTAGTAAAAATTCAGCATTCTTTTTATATCTTTGGTTTATATGGCTGACAATTTCAGCGATCTCTTGATTATTATCAGAGTCGGTATTTGGCAATTGTTGCTGACCAGGATCAGGAGTGCTAACGAGATTTAAAGTCGTTACTTCTTTTGAGCTGTGCCTCGTATGTACCAAGTAGCATTTCCCACATATTTAGTATCGCCACATTTAATAAAACGAGGCAAAAAACAAAGCTTTATTATCATACCGCCGAACAAAAAGTGGAATAACACGTGATCAAAGAGATGGATTTAAGCAATAATGGTACCGCTGAAAACGTCATCTTGTGCCACAAAAAAAGAGCTGCCATACAGCATCATCAGTGAAAAAATAAAAAAGTTACAGTCCTTAGTATAAAGCAATGCAAAAATAATTATTTTTTCTGTAAACTAGTTTATCGTATAAAAGCGCCAAAACATTAAAGAAAAAAATGAGGCATCGCTATAATCGATCTGACCCGACAAATAAAACTGCATTATCAATTTTACCAAACGTGGAATGGTATAAACGCCCCCTCCCAAAAGAAATTCATGAATAGCTGGTTTTTGGTCATACTGCCTCACCAAAATTAAAGATTAAAAAGCGATCAAAAAATGTCTCATGCCCGAAAATGATACCAATAAAAACGACAACTCGTCCTGCAAAAACCAAGACCTCACTTGACTCTGTGGGCCAAAATATGGAAAAATTATAGCTCTCAAAATGTGGAGATGCAAAAACTATTTTTTGCAATAAACATTGTGTTTTAGTGTGTGACAGCTGCCAATCATAAAAATCTGCTAAATACCCTCTATAAATAGTAAATCAAACCCCCCTTCATCAACCCCATAATTAGTGAAAAATAATAAAATTAAAAAAATGTATTTATTTCCATTTTCCCATTATGGTTATGGCTAGGGTTAGGGCTAGTGTTAGGGTTAGGGCTAGGGTTGGGGCTAGGGTTAGGGCTACAGTTAGGTTTGGGGCTAAAGTTAGGGTTAAGGCTGGAGCTAAAGTTAGGGTTAGGGCTCCAGTTAGGGTTGAGGCTAAATATAGGGTTAGGGTTGGGGCTAAAGTTAGGGTTAGGGTTGGTGCTAAAGTTAGGATTAGGGATGGGGCTAAAGTTAGGGTTAGGGCTACAGTTAGGGTTCGGGCTAAAGTTAGGGTTTGGGTTATATTTACAGTTGGGATTAGGGTTAAGGGTGTGTGTGACAATCTGACTCCACTCTGATGTAATCTGAGCGCAGTCCAATAGTGACCGTGAGGACGGAAGACTGAGACAATCTGACTGCACTCTGATGAAATCTGAGCGCAGTCCAATAGTGACCGTGAGGACGGAAGACTGAGACAATCTGACTGCACTCTGATGAAATCTGAGCGCAGTCCTATAGTGACCGTGAGGACGGAAGAACCGGACAGAGAGTGGACCCTCTGGGTCACGGTACTGATACACCCAAGGGCGAGCGAACCCGAGATGACAACCCCTATACAGGGATAGTTGGGGAGCAGGCCCGAGGGGAACAATACCGCAACAGCTGGCACCAAGAGGGACGGCTCTGGAAAGGACAGAAGGGAAGGACGGAAGTGGAGGAGAAATCCTGGGAATGAAAGTAAAAGGGAGAGGGGAGGAAGGGACGAACCAAGGGAGACAGGCTGGGAAAACGGAGGGAAGACAGGAGGAGAATGAGCCTGAGTAAACGGACCAGACTGGAGCAGAAAAGGATCTGAACCAGACAGGGCCAAACGAAGGTACAAACTGCACACAACAATCAGGCACCTCCATTATGGAGGCGAGGCCTGATATAGCCCAAAGAAGTACCTGATTGGAGGAGACAGGAGCAGGGAGGGTCCGAAATGGTTAACTGGAGGAAGAAGTGCACTCCCGCCTCCTAAGGCGCATGTGTGGAGCAGGTACAGGACGGGAGGGAAAAGGAGCGCGCACCCCACGCCGAAATCCCCGAGCAGCAGGAAGAGGACGCGGGGAACCGGCGCGACACTGAGAGCGGCGAGGAGAAATGGAGAGAGCGGGACTGATAGGAGAAGCGGCCGCAGCGTCAGAGGAGGCCGGTATGACAGTACCCCCCTCCTAAGACTCCCCCCTCCGAGACTGGCTGTGAATCTTCTCAGAATCCGTGGAGCATTAACGTTCTCCCTAGGCTCCAACGACCTCTCCTCAGGACCAAACCCCTTCCAATCAATAAGATAGAAGACCCTTCCTCTAACCCTCTTCATGGCCAGAATATCCTTTACTTCAAAATCATTGTCAATGCTAAAGGGCTGAGGGGAGTCCATGGGTGCAGGAGAGAATCGATTAAGAATGAGAGGTTTCAAGAGCGAGACATGGAGGACGTTAGGGACTCGGAGAGAAGCCGGCAATCTCAATCTATAGGCCACGTTGTTAATACGTCCCAAAATCTCGAAGGGACCGATGTATCGAGGGCCCAACTTGTAGGAAGGAATCTTCAAGCGAATGTGTTTAGTCGAAAGCCAGACCTTGTCACCAGGATGATACGGTGGAAGATCCCTCCTCCTTTTGTCGGCGTGTCTCTTCATCTGGGCTGCAGTCCGATCGAGAGCCTCCTTGGTCTCTCTCCAAATTTGGGAAAATTCAGAAGAAAACGCGTCTGCTGCAGGCACTCCAGAAGGGGAAGACATAGGAAGAGGTATTCCCGGGTTCAGACCAGAAACCACAAAAAATGGAGATTTAGAAGTTGCCCCACTAGGATGATTATTATGGGCAAACTCAGCCCAAGGAAGAAGAGTTACCCAGTCATCATGATGAGCGTTGGTAAAATTGCGGAGGTAGGAGGTCAAGATTTGATTTATCCGTTCCACTTGCCCGTTGGTCTGAGGATGATAGGCGGAGGAGAAATCCAGCGAAATGCCCAAGAGCTTACAAAGTGCTCTCCAGAACTTGGAGGTAAATTGGACCCCTAGATCCGACACAATTCGCTGAGGAAGTCCATGTAATCTGAAGATCTGATGGATGAAAATTCTTGCCAATTCTGGAGCCGAGGGTAATCCAGGCAATGGAACGAAATGGGCCATCTTGGAGAACCGATCCACCACCACCAGGATGGTTGTGCATCCAGAGGAACGAGGCAAATCTGTAACGAAATCCATAGCTATTTGTTGCCAAGGAGCCTCGGGAATGGGTAATGGATGCAGGAGACCAGAAGGTAGCTCTCTAGGTACTTTGTTTTTAGCACAAGTCGTGCAGGAGGCCACAAAATCCGAAGTATCTTGTCGGAGAGACGGCCACCAATAGTACCGGGAGAGAAGAGCGAGAGTCTTCTTGGTGCCGACATGTCCAGCAACTTTGGAAGAATGTCCCCAATGCAATACCTCTGTTCTCTTGTCACACGGGACAAAAGTTCTGCCAGGGGGAACAGAGAGGAGGTTAGAGGGAGCCACCATGATGATTTTGGCAGGATCAATAATATGTGAAGGACCTTCTTCTGTCTCGGGAGATTGCAAGGAACGGGAAAGTGCATCCGCTTTAGAATTCTTATCTCCGGGTCGAAAATGAAGCTTAAAATCAAAATGAGAAAAGAACAAAGACCATCTGGCCTGTCTGGAATTAAGTCTTTGGGCGGATTGAATGTAAGCCAAGTTTTTGTGGTCTGTGAAAATTTTAAAGGGATGAATGGCCCCTTCCAAGAGATAACGCCACTCCTGTAGAGCCATCTTTATAGCTAGTAATTCTCGATCTCCAATTGAATAGTTGCACTCCGCGGGCGAAAATGACTTCGAGAAGAACCCACAAGGAACCAGACGACCGGAGAGAGATCTTTGGGAGAGAGTTGCCCCAGCACCCGAAGAGGAGGCATCCACTTCAAGGATGAAAGGCCTGCTGGCCACAGGCCGATGCAGAACAGGAGCAGATGTGAAGGCCCTTTTTAGGGAGAGAAAGGCGTCTTCTGCCTCCGGAGGCCAAACATTGTGAACCGCTCCTTTCCGGGTAAGAGCGGCGAGAGGCTTGGTCACAGAAGAGAAATGCGGAATGAATTGTCTATAGTAGTTAGCGAAGCCCAAAAATCGTTGGATGGCCTTCACTCCAATAGGACGAGGCCACTTAAGTACAGCAGATAACTTCTCGGAATCCATCTCCAACCCCATGTCAGAAATAATATATCCCAAGAAAGGCAAAGAAGTCTGTTCAAACAAACACTTCTCGATCTTTGCGTAGAGGCGATTCTCCCGAAGACGCTGTAGAATCAGACAAACACTTCTTCTGTGAGAGGACAAGTCGGGTGAAAAAATAAGGATGTCATCAAGATACACCACCACACAAGAATACAGTAGATCACGGAAGATCTCATTCACAAATTCCTGGAAGACCGCTGGAGCGTTACAGAGACCAAAGGGCATGACTAGGTATTCATAATGACCATCCCGGGTGTTAAAGGTGGTCTTCCACTCGTCTCCATCGCGAATTCGGATCAAATTATAGGCTCCGCGTAAATCTAGTTTGGAGAAAATTCGGGCTCCTCTCAGTCGGTCGAAGAGTTCAGGAATCAGCGGTAGGGGTCTGCCATCTACTGCGGAAATCAAACGCGGAGTCTCAAGAGTAACCACAGGTATCCGAAATTTGTTCACCTCCTCCTGCCGAATGAAATTACCAGCGGCACCCGAGTACACAGACGCCTCCACAGACCTACGCTCAAGCCCTACAGAAATCAAAGCTGAAATAGTTAGGGGTAGAGAGGAATTTCAATCACCTAGGAAGGCCTCTCTTACCTTGCCTAGGTGGAGTTTTCCGGCCTCTCTGGACAGGAACGCAGGAAATGATTTACCCCTCGGCAATAAAGACACAAGCCTTGCACCAACCTCTCCCTGCGACGCTGCTCCAACAACCTAACTCGATCCACCTGCATAGGTTCAGGAGCCGAAGAAGCAGAGGACTTGACCGAGGAGGAACCAGGCACCCAATTAGTCCTAAAGGATCTCCTCTCCCTGACTAATTCTCGAGAGCGCTCCTGGAAACGTAAATCAATACGTGTGGCCAGGGATATAAGGTCCTCCAGGATAGTAGGGGTATCCCGACCTGCGAGCTCATCCTTAATCTTGGACGAGAGCCCTCTCCAAAAACCGCCTACCAGTGCCTCGTTATTCCACCCAAGCTCAGAAGAAAGTGTCCGGAAGCGGATGGCGTATTGTCCAACAGTAAGGTTCCCCTGTTGAAGATTAAAGAGGGATTCAGTGGTAGATGCCACCCGACCTGGCTCATCAAAGACCTTACGAAATGTGTCCAGAAAAATCTGTATGCTGGCAACTACCGGGTCATCCCGCTCCCATAAGGGGTTAACCCAGGACAGAGCTTCTCCCTCAAGATGGGACACAATAAAGGCCACCTTAGCACGATCAGAGGGATATTGCTGGGTTAGGAGCTCGAAGTGTAGACGGCACTGGTTCAAAAAACCCCGGCACAATTTGGGATCGCCGCTGTATCAAGGGGGCTTTCCCAAACGAGGAGGAGGAAGGGGTACAGGATCTCGATGAGAGGCAGAAGCAGCGGCGGCAGACTGAAGAGAGTGAAGGCGGTCGTCGACCGATGCCATGTAAGTAAGAATATGGGACTGGGTATCTCGCTGCTGTGCGAGCTCTTGCTGGAGTCCCACCAGCAGAGGGGCGTTACCAGGATCCGAAGTCTGTAGGGCGGTTAACCCCTTCATGACCCAGCCTATTTTGACCTTAAAGACCTTGCCGTTTTTTGCAATTCTGACCAGTGTCCCTTTATGAGGTAATAACTCAGGAACGCTTCAACGGATCCTAGCGGTTCTGAGATTGTTTTTTCGTGACATATTGGGCTTCATGTTAGTGGTAAATTTAGGTCAATAAATTCTGCGTTTATTTGTGATAAAAACGGAAATTTGGCGAAAATTTTGAAAATTTTGCAATTTTCACATTTTGAATTTTTATTCTGTTAAACCAGAGAGATATGTGACACAAAATAGTTAATAAATAACATTTCCCACATGTTTACTTTACATCAGCACAATTTTGGAAACAAAATTTTTTTTTGTTAGGAAGTTATAAGGGTTAAAATTTGACCAGCGATTTGTCATTTTTACAACGAAATTTACAAAACCATTTTTTTTAGGGACCACCTCACATTTGAAGTCAGTTTGAGGGGTCTATATGGCTGAAAATACCCAAAAGTGACACCATTCTAAAAACTGCACCCCTCAAGGTACTCAAAACCACATTCAAGAAGTTTATTAACCCTTCAGGTGCTTCACAGCAGCAGAAGCAACATGGAAGGAAAAAATGAACATTTAACTTTTTAGTCACAAAAATTATCTTTTAGCAACAATTTTTTTATTTTCCCAATGGTAAAAGGAGAAACTGAACCACGAAAGTTGTTGTCCAATTTGTCCTGAGTACGCTGATACCTCATATGTGGGGGTAAACCACTGTTTGGGCGCACGGCAGGGCTTGGAAGGGAAGGAGCGCCATTTGACTTTTTGAATCAAAAATTGGCTCCACTCTTTAGCGGACACCATGTCACGTTTGGAAAGCCCCCGTGTGCCTAAAAATTGGAGCTCCCCCACAAGTGACCCCATTTTGGAAACTAGACATCCCAAGGAACTTATCTAGATGCCTAGTGAGCACTTTAAACCCTCAGGTGCTTCACAAATTGATCTGTAAAAATGAAAAAGTACTTTTTTTTCACAAAAAAATTATTTTCGCCTCAATTTTTTCATTTTCACATGGGCAGTAGGATAAAATGGATCGTAAAATTTGTTGGGCAATTTCTCCCGAGTACGCCGATACCTCATATGTGGGGGTAAACCACTGTTTGGGCACTCGGCAGGGCTCGGAAGGGAAGGCGCGCCATTTGACTTTTTGAATGGAAAATTAGCTCCAATTGTTAGCGGACACCATGTCGCGTTTGGAGAGCCCCTGTGTGCCTAAACATTGGAGCTCCCCCACAAGTGACCCCATTTTGGAAACTAGACCCCCCAAGGAACTTATCTAGATGCATATTGAGCACTTTAAACCCCCAGGTGCTTCACAGAAGTTTATAACGCAGAGCCATGAAAATAAAAAATAATTTTTCTTTCCTCAAAAATGATTTTTTAGCCTGGAATTTCCTATTTTGCCAAGGATAATAGGAGAAATTGGACCCCAAATATTGTTGTCCAGTTTGTCCTGAGTATGCTGATACCCCATATGTGGGGGTAAACCACTGTTTGGGCGCACGACAGGGCTCGGAAGGGATGGCACGCCATTTGGCTTTTTAAATGGAAAATTAGCTCCAATCATTAGCGGACACCATGTCACGTTTGGAGAGCCCCTGTGTGCCTAAACATTGGAGATCCCCCAGAAATGACACCATTTTGGAAACTAGACCCCCAAAGGAACTAATCTAGATGTGTGGTGAGGACTTTGAACCCCCAAGTGCTTCACAGAAGTTTATAACGCAGAGCCATGAAAATAAAAATAAAAAATTATTTTCTCAAAAATGATCTTTTAGCCTGCAATTTTTTATTTTCCCAAGGGTAACAGGAGAAATTTGACCCCAAAAGTTGTTGTCCAGTTTCTCCTGAGTACGCTGATACCCCATATGTGGGGGTAAATCACTGTTTGGGCACATGCCGGGGCTCGGAAGTGAAGTAGTGACGTTTTGAAATGCAGACTTTGATGGAATGCTCTGTGGGCGTCACGTTGCGTTTGCAGAGCCCCTGATGTGGCTTAACAGTAGAAACCCCCCATAAGTGACCCCATTTTGGAAACTAGACCCCCAAAGGAACTTATCTAGATGTGTGGTGAGCACTTTGAACCCCCAAGTGCTTCATAGAAGTTTATAATGCAGAGCCGTGAAAATAATAAATACGTTTTCTTTCCTCAAAAATAATTATTTAGCCCAGAATTTTTTATTTTCCCAAGGGTTACAGAAGAAATTGGACCCCAAAAGTTGTTGTCCAGTTTCTCCTGAGTACGCTGATACCCCATATGTGGGGTAAACCACTGTTTGGGCACACGTCGGGGCTCAGAAGGGAAGTAGTGACTTTTGAAATGCAGACTTTGATGGAATGGTCTACGGGTGTCACGTTGCGTTTGCAGAGCCCCTGGTGTGCCTAAACAGTAGAAACCCCCACAAGTGACCCCATTTTAGAAACTAGACCCCCCAAGGAACTTATCTAGATATGTGGTGAGCACTTTGAACCCCCAAGTGCTTCACAGACGTTTACAACGCAGAGCCGTGAAAATAAAAAATCATTTTTCTTTCCTCAAAAATTATGTTTTAGCAAGCATTTTTTTAGATTCACAAGGGTAACAGGAGAAATTGGACCCCAGTAATTGTTGCGCAGTTTGTCCTGAGTATGCTGGTACCCCATATGTGGGGGTAAACCACTGTTTGGGCACACGTCGGGGCTCGGAAGTGAGGGAGCACCATTTGACTTTTTGAATAGGAGATTGGCTGGAATCAATGGTGGCGCCATGTTGCGTTTGGAGACCCCTGATGTGCCTAAACAGTGGTAACCCCTCAATTCTACCTCCAACACTAACCCCAACACACCCCTAACTCTAATCCCAACTGTAGCCATAACCCTAATCACAACCCTAACCGCAACACACCCCTAACCACAACCCTAACCCCAACACACCCCTAACCCTAACCACAACCCTAATTCCAACCCTAACCCTAAGGCTATGTGCCCACGTTGCGGATTCGTGTGAGATATTTCCGCACCATTTTTGAAAAATCCGCGGGTAAAAGGCACTGCGTTTTACCTGCGGATTTTCCGCGGATTTCCAGTGTTTTTTGTGCGGATTTCACCTGCGGATTCCTATTGAGGAACAGGTGTAAAACGCTGCGGAATCCGCACAAAGAATTGACATGCTGCGGAAAATACAACGCAGCGTTTCCGCGCGGTATTTTCCGCACCATGGGCACAGCGGATTTGGTTTTTCATATGTTTACATGGTACTGTAAACCTGATGGAACACTGCTGCGAATCCGCAGCCAAATCCGCACCGTGTACACATAGCCTAATTCTAAAGGTATGTGCACACGCTGCGGAAAACGCTGCGGATCCGCAGCAGTTTCCCATGAGTTTACAGTTCAATGTAAACCTATGGGAAACAAAAATCGCTGTACACAGCTGCGGAAAAACTGCACGGAAACGCAGCGGTTTACATTCCGCAGCATGTCACTTCTTTTGTGCGGATTCCGCAGCGGTTTTACAACTGCTCCAATAGAAAATCGCAGTTGTAAAACCGCAGTGAAATGCGCAGAAAAAAACGCGGTAAATCCGCCATAAATCCGCAGCGGTTTAGCACTGCGGATTTATCAAATCCGCAGCGGAAAAATCCGCAGAGGACCAGAATACGTGTGCACATACCGAAACCCTAACCCTAGCCCTAACCCTAACCCTACCCCTAGCCCTACCCCTAACCCTACCCCTAACCCTACCCCTAACCCTACCCCTACCCCTAACCCTACCCCTAACCCTACCCCTAACCCTAACCCTATTCTAACATTAGTGGAAAAAAAAATTTCTTTATTTTTTTATTGTCCCTACCTATGGGGGTGACAAAGGGGGGGGGGGGGTCATTTATTATTTTTTTTATTTTGATCACTGAGATATAATCTATCTCAGTGATCAAAATGCACTTTGGAACGAATCTGCCGGCCGGCAGATTCGGCGGGCGCACTGCACATGCGCCCGCCATTTTGGAAGATGGCGGCGCCCAGGGAGAAGACGGACGGGACCCCGGCTGGATCGGTAAGTATGATGGGGTGGGGGGGACCACGGGGGGGGGATCGGAGCACGGGGGGGGGAATCGGAGCTCGGGAGGGGTGGAACGGAGCACGGGGGGGCTGGAATGGAGCACGGGGGGGTGGAACGGAGCACCGGGGGGGTGGATCGGAGTGCAGGGGGGGTGATTGGAGCACGGGGGGGTGATTGGAGCACGGGGGGAGCGGACAAGAGCACGGGGGGGAGCGGAGCACTGGACGGAGGGGAGCCGGAGCAGTGTACCGGCCAGATCGGGGGGCTACATTAGTATTTCCAGCCATGGCCGATGATATTTCAGCATCGGCCATGGCTGGATTGTAATATTTCACCCGTTATAATAGGTGAAATATTACAAATCGCTCTGATTGGCAGTTTCACTTTCAACAGCCAATCAGAGCGATCGTAGCCACGAGGGGGTGAAGCCACCCCCCCCTGGGCTAAACTACCACTCCCCCTGTCCCTGCAGATCGGGTGAAATGGGAGTTAACCCTTTCACCCGGCCTGCAGGGACGCGATCTTTCCATGACGCCGCATAGGCGTCATGGGTCGGATTGGCACCGACTTTCATGACGCCTACGTGGCGTCATGGGTCGGGAAGGGGTTAAACGAGAGTCCATAGACTTCATAACAGACATAATACGGGTCTGATTCTCCCGTAAGAACAACAACTCCTTCTGGGTTGCTGCGGAGGCACCAGCGGGGTCCATGGCCTGATTGTACAGTGACAATCTGACTGCACTCTGATGTAATCTGAGCGCAGTCCAATAGTGACCGTGAGGACGGAAGACTGAGACAATCTGACTGCACTCTGATGAAATCTGAGCGCAGTCCTATAGTGACCGTGAGGACGGAAGAACCGGACAGAGAGTGGACCCTCTGGGTCACGGTACTGATACACCCAAGGGCGAGCGAACCCGAGATGACAACCCCTATACAGGGATAGTTGGGGAGCAGGCCCGAGGGGAACAATACCGCAACAGCTGGCACCAAGAGGGACGGCTCTGGAAAGGACAGAAGGGAAGGATGGAAGTGGAGGAGAAATCCTGGGAATGAAAGTAAAAGGGAGAGGGGAGGAAGGGACGAACCAAGGGAGACAGGCTGGGAAAACGGAGGGAAGACAGGAGGAGAATAAGCCTGAGCAAATGGACCAGACTGGAGCAGAAAAGGATCTGAACCAGACAGGGCCAAACGAAGGTACAAACTGCACACAACAATCAGGCACCTCCATTATGGAGGCGAGGCCTGATATAGCCCAAAGAAGTACCTGATTGGAGGAGACAGGAGCAGGGAGGGTCCGAAATGGTTAACTGGGGGAAGAAGTGCACTCCCGCGTCCTAAGGCGCATGTGTGGAGCAGGTACAGGACGGGAGGGAAAAGGAGCGCGCACCCCACGCCGAAATCCCCGAGCAGCAGGAAGAGGACGCGGGGAACCGGCGCGACACTGAGAGCGGCGAGGAGAAATGGAGAGAGCGGGACTGATAGGAGAAGCAGCCGCAGCGTCAGAGGAGGCCGGTATGACAGTGTGTCAGGGTTATGGGTGTGGTTAGGGTTGGGATTAGGGTTAGGGGTGTGTTGGAGTTAAGGGTGTGGTTGGGGTTAGGGGTGTGGTTGGGAGTAGGGGTGTGTTTGGGTTAGAGTTTCAGTTAGAATTGGGGGTTTCTACTGTTTCAGCACATCAGGGGCTCTCCAAACATAAAAAAAAATGGCATCTGATCCCAATTCCAGCCAATTCTGCGTTGAAAAAGTAAAACCGTACTCCTTCCCTTCCGAGATCTCCCGTGTGCACAAACAGAGGTTTATTCCAACATAAATGGTGTCAGAATACTCAAGACAAATTGGACAACAACTTTTGGGATCCAATTTCTCCTGTTACCCTTGGAAAAATAAAAATTTGGGGGGCTAAAAAATATTTTTGTGGAATAAAATAATTTTTTATTTTCACGGCTCTGCGTTATAAACTGTAGTAAAACACTTGGGGGTTCAAAGTTCTCACAAACATCTAGATAAGTTCCTTGGGGGGTCTAGTTTCCAATATAGGGTCATTTGTGGGGGGTCTACTTTCGAAAATGGTGTCACTTGTGGGGGGTTTCAATGTTTAGGCACATCAGTGACTCTCCAAACACAACATGGCATCCCATCTTAATTCCAGTCAATTTTGCATTGAAAAGTCATATTGCGCTCCTTCCCTCCCGTGCTCTGCCATGCCCCCAAACAGTGGTTTACCCCCATATATGGGGTATCAGCGTACTCAGGACAAATTGTGCAACAACTTTTGGGGTCCATTTTCTCCTTGTTACCCTTGGTAAAATAAAACAAGTTGGAGCTGAATTAATTTTTTTGTGAAAAAAAGTTAAATGTTCATTTTTTTAAACATTCCAAAAATTCCTCTGAAACACCTGAAGGGTTAATAAACTTTTTGAATATGGTTTTGAGCACCTTGAGGGGTGCAGTTTTTAGAATGGTGTCACACTTGATTATTTTCTATCATATAGACCCATCAAAATGACTTAAAATATGATGTGGTCCCCCCCAAAAAATGATGTTGTAAAAATAAGAAATTGCTGGTCAACTTTTAACCCTTATAACGCCCTAACAAAAAAAACTTGGTTCCAAAATTTTGCTGATGTAATGTAGACTAGAGTTGAGCGACCTTGACCTTTTTAGAGTCGAGCCGGGTTTCGCGAAACCCGACTATCTCAAAAGTCGGGTCGAGTGAAATCGGCCGATTATGACGTAAAGTCGGGATCGACCGAAACACGAAACCCAATGCAAGTCAATGGGGCAGCATAGTCGGCAGTGAGTGGGGGCCAGGAAAACACCTAGAGTGCCCATTTTAATGTCAAAACCATCCATTCTTCTTAATGAAGCTTGTCAAGCGTAATTTACCTTATAATAATTGGAAGGCATTTGAAATTGGGGGTCATTTGGCTAAAGTTGTGGTGGGTAGGGCTGGTTCAAGTAATTAGTGGGCCCAGGAAATCTGGACCACGTCACGGCAGTGGAGCAGGGAGAGGTAAGTATTTCAACTTTGCAAGTGCTGTGAACCTGAGCAAGCAGGGGGGGCCCACTCGTTGGCATTGGCACTGGCACAGGGCCCCTCAAAGTACAGCGGTGTGTTTGCACGGTGGGGGCGCCTCCCACCGGCAGCAACACTTTTGCGTACTATGAGAGGCCCTGTGCCAGTGACGTCGCCAACTAGTATTCCTCCCCCCACCTGATGAAGGAACCTGCACTTTCATCTGCACCTTCCTCTTTGTCCCCGTGTAAGGTGGTATGGTATGCGGGAAGAGCAACCTGACTTTCAGCAGGGTCACAATGTTGTTGTGTAGCGTGCACGGGGAATGTTGCGTTATGGGTCAATGTACCAGCAGACTCATCTATCACTGGCTGGGCAATGGGCAGGATGAGGAGGAAACACAGATATAGGCCCAAAGAATAAAGTTGGCTAAATGCAGTTCAAAATTGGTAACACAGGAATAACCAGGGGGCATTGCAGTGGAGGACAACTGGAATGAGAGGCTGACACAGAGAGTAGGCCCAAATCAGTAAGTAGTCGAAATGCAGTTCAAAATTGGCAACCGTAGTAAACAGGCGGCACAGCTTTGTTCAGTGGAGGAGAACAGCAAGGAGTGGCAGACACCGATAGTAGGCCCCAACCCAACTAGTAGGCCAAATGCAGTCTAACATTAACAACTACTTAACGAGCGCCTGAAAACGGAATTTCAGGACAGGAAACCAGGAGAACAGCAAGGAGCGGCAGACACTGTTAGTAGGCCCCAAACCAACTAGTACGCCAAATGCAGTTGTTCCATTTAACCACAATTTAACGAGAGCCTGAAGATAGAAGCTCAGGAAAGGCAACCTGGAGAACACCTTGGAGTGGAACACACCATCTCTCTCCACCCCATACCCATTTTGTAGGCCTAATGCAGTGTAGTTTTCTACAACTACTAAACGAGAGTCTGAAGACCGAAGCAATGGCAAGGAAACCTGGGGAACACCTTGGAGTGTAACACACCATCTCTCTCCACCCGATACCCATTTTGTAGGCCTAATGCAGTGTAGTTTTCTACAACTACTAAACGAGAGTCGGAAGATCGAAGCAATGGCGAGGAAACCTGGGGAACACCTTGGAGTGTAACACACCATCTCTCTCCACCCCATAGCCAATTTGGAGGCCTAATGCAGTGTAGTTTCCAACAAATACTAAACGAGAGCATTAAGATCGAAGCTCTGGAAAGGCAACCTGGAGAACACCTTGGAGTGTAACACACCATCTCTCTCCACCCGATACCCATTTTGTAGGCCTAATGCAGTGTAGTTTTCTACAACTACTAAACGAGAGTCTGAAGACCGAAGCAATGGCAAGGAAACCTGGGGAACACCTTGGAGTGTAACACACCATCTCTCTCCACCCGATACCCATTTTGTAGGCCTAATGCAGTGTAGTTTTCTACAACTACTAAACGAGAGTCGGAAGACCGAAGCAATGGCAAGGAAACCTGGGGAACACCTTGGAGTGTAACACACCATCTCTCTCCACCCGATACCCATTTTGTAGGCCTAATGCAGTGTAGTTTTGTACAACTACTAAACGAGAGTCGGAAGACCGAAGCAATGGCAAGGAAACCTGGGGAACACCTTGGAGTGTAACACACCATCTCTCTCCACCCGATACCCATTTTGTAGGCCTAATGCAGTGTAGTTTTCTACAACTACTAAACGAGAGTCTGAAGACCGAAGCAATGGCAAGGAAACCTGGGGAACACCTTGGAGTGTAACACACCATCTCTCTCCACCCGATACCCATTTTGTAGGCCTAATGCAGCCTACTTTCCGACAACTACTAAACGAGAGCATGAAGATCGAAGCTCAGGAAAGGCAACCTGGGGAACACCTTGGAGTGTAACACACCCTCTCTCTACACCACGGAAGGGCTGATTCTTAGGAAGGAAGGCTGTCGGAAAGAAGCAGGGCGCGTCCGAGGGTGATTATATTCTTATTAGGTATATACTCACCCTCGGACGCGCCCTGCTTCTTTATTTGTAATGAATGTTTATTTGCAATGTGGTTTTGACTTACTCTATTTTTTTGGTAAATAATGATTTTATTATTTTCATTGTTTTGCATCTTCTTGGCAATAATATAAAGAAGACGCGACAGGACAACACTCGGTGGATGCCATATCTGTGTTTTAAATTGCAAAAAACTTTCAGTTTACTACTTGCAGGAGAAAATTATTGTAGCTGGTGGCCATTTTTAGTACTGTACCAGATTTTTGTTGTATGTGTTTGTTTTTAATGTTAAAATGTCTGCATTTGATATCTCTCCAGTATTTTCTTTTTTATAAGCAAAATACTTATTTTTATATTTTCTGATGTTGGTTCAAGGGGTACACGGGCAGCAGTAGACAGGTCAGTGGAGGCCTAGTGGAAGGAGGGACCGCAGACAGGCTTCGAAGGCCTAACATAATAAATTGGGCTGGCTGTAGGCAATTTAAAATTGGTTCCAGGGGAACACGGGCAGCAGTGGCCTGGTCTGTGTAGTAGTAGTGGAAAGAACGGGCCGCAGACAGGCTTCGATGGCCTAACATTACAAAAATTGGGATGTAGGCAATTTACAATTGGTTCCAGGGGAACACGGACAGCAGTAGACAGGTCAGTGGAGGCCTAGTGGAAGGAGGGACCGCAGACAGGCTTCGAAGGCCTAACATAATAAATTGGGCTTGCTGTCGGCAATTTTAAATTGGTTCCAGGGGAACACGGGCGGCAGTAGCCAGGTCAGTGTAGTAGTAGTGGAAAGAACGGGCCGCAGACAGGCTTCGAAGGCCTAACATAACAAAAATTGGGCTGTAGGCAATTTAAAATTGGTTCCAGGGGAACACGGGCAGAAGTAGACAGGTCAGTGGAGGCCTAGTGGAAGGAGGGACCGCAGACAGGCTTCGAAGCCCTAACATAATAAATTGGGCTTGCTGTCGGCAATTTTAAATTGGTTCCAGGGGAACACGGGCGGCAGTAGCCAGGTCAGTGTAGTAGTAGTGGAAAGAACGGGCCGCAGACAGGCTTCGAAGGCCTAACATAACAAAAATGGGGCTGTAGGCAATTTAAAATTGGTTCCAGGGGAACACGGGCAGCAGTAGACAGGTCAGTGGAGGCCTAGTGGAAGGAGTGACCGCAGACAGGCTTCGAAGGCCTAACATAAGAAAAATGTCAATACAATGGTATTGACAGTGCCAGGCATTGAAGGATGTCAGCGCATAGACTAAACATTGGTGGAGCTGTGAGAGAAAATTTTGCAAGTGGTAGAGCACTGTTTGAGCTGGGGGGGGACTGTCTTGTGGCCGGCGGTACAGTCCCAGGGCCCCTCATATTACAACGGTGTGTCTGACGTTGGGTGCGCACCACCACCGCCAGACACTTTATTGTACTATGAGGGACCTAGTGGCAGTGCCGTCGACCAAAAGCGGGCACACCCACCTCCTCAGACAAACAGTACTCTCACGGGTGCTGGCGCCAAGTGGCGATACCACGGCCCCGTGTGGGGACTTTGGCCATTTAGGGAGGTGTTAACATGTCGGATGCTGGACAATCAGGTGCTGCAAATTACGAGATTGGAAAAGTCGTTCAGAATAGTCCACAGGCAAGACCTTTACATAGGAAAGCTAGGTGTCAGCCGGGCAAGGTGGGGCAAAAGATTTCGAAATCCAGTTGTGGTTCATTTTAATGAAGGTTAGATCATCTACATTTTGGGTAGCCAGACGAGTCCTTTTTTCTGTTAGTATTGAACCTGCAGCACTGAATACTCTTTCTGATAGGACACTAGCTGCCGGGCAAGCAAGCTCCTGCAATGCATATTCTGCCAATTCTGGCCAGGTGTCTAATTTTGATGCCCAGTAATCAAATCGGAATGACGGTTGAGGGAGAACGTCGATAAGGGATGAAAAATAGTTAGTAACCATACTGGACAAATGTTGTCTCCTGTCACTTTGAATTGATGCTGCAGTACCTGTCCTGTCTGCGGTCATAGCAAAATCACTCCACAACCTGGTCAGAAAACCCCTCTGGCCAACGCCACTTCTGATTTCTGCCCCTCTAACACCTCTGGTCTGCTGGCCCCTGCAGCTCGTGTTAGAACGATCACGGGCGCTGTGTGCAGGGAATGCCAGAAGCAAACGGTCAACAAGAGTTGATTGTTTGGTTGCTAATATTAGTTCCAAGTTCTCATGTGGCATTATATTTTGCAATTTGCCTTTATAGCGAGGATCAAGGAGGCAGTCCAACCAGTAATCGTCATCGTTCATCATTTTTGTTATGCGTGTGTCCCTTTTGAGGATACGTAAGACATAATCCGCCATGTGGCCCAAAGTTCTAGTTCTCAAATCTGTGGCTGTGCTTGGTTGAGGGGCAGTTTCAGGCAAATCCACGTCACTTGTGTCCCTCCAAAAACCAGAACCCGGCCTTGCCGCGCCAACAATTTCCACTGGCCCCGGAAAAGCTTCCTCATTAAAAATATAATCATCCCCATCATCCTCCTCGTCCTCCTGTTCGCCCGCTACCTCGTCCTGTACACTGCCCTGGCCAGACAATGGCTGACTGTCATCAAGGCTTTCCTCTTCCTCAGCTGCAGACGCCTGATCCTTTATGTGCATCAAACTTTGCATCAGCAGACGCATTAGGGGGATGCTCATGCTTATTATGGCGTTGTCTGCACTAACCAGCCGTGTGCATTCCTCAAAACACTGAAGGACTTGACACATGTCTTGAATCTTCGACCACTGCACACCTGACAACTCCATGTCTGCCATCCTACTGCCTGCCAATGTATGTGCATCCTCCCACAAAAACATAACAGCCCGCCTCTGTTCACACAGTCTCTGAAGCATGTGCAGTGTTGAGTTCCACCTTGTTGCAACGTCTATGATTAGGCGATGCTGGGGAAGGTTCAAAGAACGCTGATAGGTCTGCATACGGCTGGAGTGTACGGGCGAACGGCGGATATGTGAGCAAAGTCCACACAATTTGAGGAGCAGGTCGGATAACCCCGGATAACTTTTCAGGAAGCACTGCACCACCAGGTTTAAGGTGTGAGCCAGGCAAGGAATGTGTTTCAGTTGGGAAAGGGAGATGGCAGCCATGAAATTCCTTCTGTTATCACTCACTACCTTGCCTGCCTCAAGATCTACAGTGCCCAGCCACGACTGCGTTTCTTTCTGCAAGAACTCGGACAGAACTTCAGCGGTGTGTCTGTTGTCGCCCAAACACTTCATAGCCAATACAGCCTGCTGACGTTTGCCAGTAGCTGCCCCATAATGGGAGACCTGGTGTGCAACAGTGGCAGCTGCGGATGGAGTGGTTGTGCGACTGCGGTTTGTGGACGAGGTCTCGCTTCTGCAGGAGGACGAGGAGGAGGAGGAGGGGGTGCGAACGGCTACAGCCAACTGTTTCCTAGACCGTGGGCTAGGCAGAACTGTCCCAAACTTGCTGTCCCCTGTGGACCCTGCATCCACCACATTTACCCAGTGTGCCGTGATGGACACGTAACGTCCCTGGCCATGCCTACTGGTCCATGCATCTGTTGTCAGGTGCACCTTTGTGCTCACAGATTGCCTGAGTGCATGGACGATGCGCTCTTTAACATGCTGGTGGAGGGCTGGGATGGCTTTTCTGGAAAAAAAGTGTCGACTGGGTAGCTCGTAGAGTGGTACAGCGTAGTCCATCAGGGCTTCGAAAGCTTCGCTTTCAACTAACCGGTAGGGCATCATCTCTAACGAGATTAGTCTAGCTATGTGGGCGTTCAAACCCTGTGTATGCGGATGCGAGGCTAAGTACTTCCTTTTTCTAACCATAGTCTCATGTAGGGTGAGCTGGACTGGAGAGCTGGAGATCGTGGAACTAGCGGGGGTGCCGGTGGACATGGCAGACTGAGAGACGGTGGGAGATGGTATTGTTGCCGCCGGTGCCCTAGATGCAGTATTTCCTACTACGAAACTGGTGATTCCCTGACCCTGACTGCTTTGGCCTGGCAAAGAAACCTGCACAGATACTGCAGGTGGTGCAGAAAATGGTGGCCCTACACTGCCGGAAGGGATGTTGCGTTGATGACTAGCTTCATTGGCCGACGGTGCTACAACCTTAAGGGACGTTTGGTAGTTAGCCCAAGCTTGCAAATGCATGGTGGTTAAATGTCTATGCATGCAACTTGTATTGAGACTTTTCAGATTCTGCCCTCTGCTTAAGGTAGTTGAACATTTTTGACAGATGACTTTGCGCTGATCAATTGGATGTTGTTTAAAAAAATGCCAGACTGCACTCTTTCTAGCATCGGATACCTTTTCAGGCATTGCAGACTGAGCTTTAACCGGATGGCCACGCTGTCCTCCAACAGGTTTTGACTTTGCCACGCGTTTTGGGCAAGATACGGGCCCGGCAGATGGAACCTGTTGCGATGTTGATGCCTGCTGCGGCCCCTCCTCCTCCGCTTCAGAACTGCTGCCGCCTGCACCCTGTTCCCCCAATGGCTGCCAATCGGGGTCAAGAACTGGGTCATCTATTACCTCTTCTTGTAGCTCGTGTGCAACTTCGTCTGTGTCACCGTGTCGGTCGGTGGTATAGCGTTCGTGATGGGGCAACATAGTCTCATCAGGGTCTGATTCTTGATCAGCACACTGCAAGGGCAATGTTGTGGTCTGAGTCAAAGGACCAGCATAGTAGTCTGGCTGTGGCTGTGCATCAGTGCACTCCATGTCAGATTCAACTTGTAATGGGCATGGACTGTTAACTGCTTCACTTTCTAAGCCAGGGACGGTATGTGTAAAGAGCTCCATGGAGTAACCCGTTGTGTCGCCTGCTGCATTCTTCTCTGTTGTTGTTTTTGCTGAAGAGGACAAGGAAGCGACTTGTCCCTGGCCGTGAACATCCACTAACGACGCGCTGCTTTTATTTTTAGCAGTTTCACGAGAGGAGGCAAAAGAGCTAGAGGCTGAGTCAGCAAGATAAGCCAAAACTTGCTCTTGCTGCTCCGGCTTTAAAAGCGGTTTTCCTACTCCCAGAAAAGGGAGCGTTCAAGGCCTTGTGTAGCCAGACGACGAACCTGGCTCCACAGCTCCAGACTTAGGTGCAATATTTTTTTTCCCACGACCACCTGATGCTCCACCACTACCACTACCCTCATTACCAGCTGACAATGAACGCCCCCGGCCACGACCTCTTCCACCAGACTTCCTCATTGTTTTAAAAACGTTACCAAACTAGCGGTATTTGTTGCTGTCACACAACTTACACGGTGAGCTATAACTTCAGTATGATTTAGCTACCACTTTACAGGTGGGTGAGACCACAACGAAAATCAGGCACAATGTTACACACTCTGTTGTTGGTGGCAACAAATGAGAGAGATGCCACACACGCAGGACTGTCACTGAAGCGCAAATGTAAATATTAATCTCCCACTGATTTGTTTTTTTTTTTTTTTAAAGGGAGACTTTAGAAAAAAAAAATAATAAAAAAAAATGATTTTTTAAGGAAGAATTTATAAACCAAATAAAATGAAATGATTGTTTCAGGGAGAATTTAGAAAACAAATAAAAAAAAATAGGCTTTCTATGGCCCACTGAGTGAGAGAGGACGCACACAGGAGTCAGGAGTGGCACACAAGCCCAGAGGCCAATATTTATCTCCCACTGATTGATTTAGTGATTTTTTCAGGTAGATTTTGGAACCCAAATCAAGCAAAAAAATAAATAGGCTTTCTATGGCCCACAATTGGAGAGAGAGAGATGGCACACCCAGGAGTCAAGACTGGCACACAAGCAAAAAGGGCAATATTAATCTCCCACTGATTTGATTTTTATTTTTTTTTCAGGGAGACTTTAGAAAAAAAAAATACAAAAAAAATGATTTTTTCAGGAATAATTTAGAAACCAAATAAAATAAAATGATTTTTTCAGGGAGAATTTAGAAAACAAATAAAACAAAAAATAGGCTTTCTAGGGCCCACTGAGTTAGAGATGACGCACACAGGAGTCAGGAGTGGCACACAAGCCCAGAGGCCAATATTTATCTCCCACTGATTGATTTAGTGATTTTTTCAGGTCGATTTTGGAACCCAAATCAAGCAAAAAAATAAATAGGCTTTCTATGGCCCACAATTGGAGAGAGAGAGAGAGATGGCACACCCAGGAGTCAAGACTGGCACACAAGCAGAAAGGGCAATATTAATCTCCCACTGATTTGATTTTTTTTTTTTTTTCAGGGAGACTTTAGAAAAAAAAAATACAAAAAAATGAATTTTTCAGGAAGAATTTAGAAACAAAATAAAATGAAATGATTGTTTCCTGGAGAATTTAGAAAACAAATAAAAAAAAATAGGCTTTCTATGGCCCACTGAGTGAGAGAGGACGCACACAGGAGTCAGGAGTGGCACACAAGCCCAGAGGCCAATATTTATCTCCCACTGATTGATTTAGTGATTTTTTCAGGTAGATTTTGGAACCCAAATCAAGCAAAAAAATTAATAGGCTTTCTATGGCCCACAATTGGAGAGAGAGAGATGGCACACCCAGGAGTCAAGACTGGCACACAAGCAGAAAGGGCAATATTAATCTCCCACTGATTTGATTTTTTTTTTTTTTCAGGGAGACTTTAGAAAAAAAAATACAAAAAAAATGATTATTTCAGGAATAATTTAGAAACCAAATAAAATAAAATGATTTTTTCAGGGAGAATTTAGAAAACAAATAAAACAAAAAATAGGCTTTCTAGGGCCCACTGAGTGAGAGATGACGCACACAGGAGTCAGGAGTGGCACACAAGCCCAGAGGCCAATATTTATCTCCCACTGATTGATTTAGTGATTTTTTCAGGTAGATTTTGGAACCCAAATCAAGCAAAAAAATAAATAGGCTTTCTATGGCCCACAATTGGAGAGAGAGAGAGAGATGGCACACCCAGGAGTCAAGACTGGCACACAAGCAGAAAGGGCAATATTAATCTCCCACTGATTTGATTTTTTTTTTTTTTTCAGGGAGACTTTAGAAAAAAAAATACAAAAAATGAATTTTTCAGGAAGAATTTAGAAACAAAATAAAATGATTGTTTCAGGGAGAATTTAGAAAACAAATTAAAAAAAAATAGGCTTTGTAGGGCCCACTGAGTGAGAGAGGACGCACACAGGAGTCAGGAGTGGCACACAAGCCCAGAGGCCAATATTTATCTCCCACTGATTGATTTAGTGATTTTTTCAGGTAGATTTTGGAACCCAAATCAAGCAAAAAAATTAATAGGCTTTCTATGGCCCACAATTGGAGAGAGAGAGAGATGGCACACCCAAGAGTCAAGACTGGCACACAAGCAGAAAGGGTAATATTAATCTCCCACTGATTTGAATTTTTTTTTTTTTCAGGGAGACTTTAGAAAAAAAAAATGATTTTTTCAGGAATAATTTAGAAACCAAATAAAATAAAATGATTGTTTCAGGGAGAATTTAGAAAACAAATAAAAAAAAAATAGGCTTTGTAGGGCCCACTGAGTGAGAGAGGACGCACACAGGAGTCAGGAGTGGCACACAAGCCCAGAGGCCAATATTTATCTCCCACTGATTGATTTATTGATTTTTTCAGGTAGAATTTAGAACCCAAATCAACCAAAAAAATAAATAGGCTTTCTATGGCCCACTATTTGTGAGAGAGATGGCACGCTCAGGACTGGCACACAAGCCCAGAGGCCAATATTAATCTCCCACTTTTTTTTTTTTTCCAGGGAAAATTTATAAACCCAATAAAAAAAATAATAAATAGGCTTTCTATGGCCCACTATCTGAGAGAGAGAGATGGCACGCTTAGGACTGGCACACAAGCCCAAAGGCCAATATTAATCACCCACTGATTGATTTATTGATTTTTTCAGGTAGAATTTAGAACCCAAATCAAGCAAAAAAATTAATAGGCTTTCTATGGCCCACTGAGTGAGAGATGGCACACACAGGAGTCAGGAGTGGCACACAAGCCCTGAGGCCAATATTTTTCTCCCACTGATTGACGTTGTGATTTTTTCAGGTAGATTTTGGAACCCAAATCAAGCAAAAAAATAAATAGGCTTTCTATGGCCCACTGAGTGAGAGATGGCACACACAGGAGTAAGGAGTGGCACACAAGCCCTGAGGCCAATATTTTTCTCCCACTGATTGATGTAGTGATTTTTTCAGGTAGATTTTAGAACCCAAATCAAGCAAAAAAATAAATAGGCTTTCTATGGCCCACTGAGTGAGAGATGACACAGACAGGGATGGCACTCTAGCAGAAATGCCAATCTTAATCTCCCACAAAAAAAAAAAAAAAAAAAAAAGGAACTGTCCTTCAATTACTATCTCCCTGCAGTAATCTCAGCCAGGTATGGCAGGCAGCAATAAGGAGTGGACTGATGCACAAATTAAATAAAAAGTGTGGACAAACAAACAAGATAGCTGTGCAGAAAGGAAGGAACAAGAGGATTTGTGCTTTGAAAAAAGCAGTTGGTTTGCACAGCGGCGTACACACAGCAATGCAGCTATCAGGGAGCCTTCTAGGGCAGCCCAATGAGCTACAGCGCTGAGGAAAAAAAAAAAATGTAGCTTCCACTGTCCCTGCACACCGAAGGTGGTGTTGGGCTGTGGAAATCGCTACAGCACAAGCGGTTTGGTGGTTAATGGACCCTGCCTAACGCTATCCCTGCTTCTGACGAAGCGGCAGCAACCTCTCCCTAAGCTCAGATCAGCAGCAGTAACATGGCGGTCGGCGTGAACGCCCCTTTATAGCCCCTGTGACGCCGCGGACAGCAAGCCAATCACTGCAATGCCCTTCTCTAAGATGGTGGGGACCAGGACCTATGTCATCACGCTGCCCACACTCTGCGTTTACCTTCATTGGCTGAGAAATGGCGCTTTTCGCGTCATTGAAACGCGACTTTGGCGCGAAAGTCGCGTACCGCATGGCCGACCCCGCACAGGGGTCCGATCGGGTTTCATGAAACCCGACTTTGCCAAAAGTCGGCGACTTTTGAAAATGAACAACCCGTTTCGCTCAACCCTAATGTAGACATGTGGGAAATGTTACTTATTAAGTAATTTGTGTGACATATCTCTGTGATTTAAGGGCATAAAAATTCAAAGTTGGAAAATTGCAAAATTTTCTAAATTTTTGCCAAATTTCAATTTTTTTCACATATAAACGCAGGTGATATCAAATAAATTTTGCCACTAACATGAAGTAGGATGTGTCATGAGAAATCATTGTCAGAACCATCAGGATCCATTGAAGCGTTCCAGAGTTATAACCTCATAAAGGGACAGTCATCAGAATTGTAAAAATTGGCCCGGTCATTAACGTGCAAACCACCTTTGGGGATTAAGGGGTTAAAAGTTCTCAAATGACATGACAAAAATATCACCCTACTGTCATGATTCCTCTGTTCAGTGAGTACTGCTATGCTGTACTCTAATAACTGTCTTGCTGAGTTGTTCTTTGGGGGAGTCCATGACTTAGGCCATTCGTATGAATCATAGTATTCGGGAGAAAAGTGATGAGCGACAAGGCGTTTCAGTCATTCTTCCTAAGTCGGTTTCCTTACCTGTGACAGTACCAGTGGAGGTTGGAGCAGCCAGCTCTCAGACCTCGGAGAGGAGATGGCATGATCTTGGACTCTGCTTTTACTGTGGTCGCGCTGGACACTATCTCAAGGATTGCTAGAGGACACGTGTAAGTCTGGGTAATGTTCGTGGAGGTCGCCCAGTCTTCCAAGCACACATTTATGCCTCAGATAAAGTACTGTTGAACGTGGAACTATGTTTTCAAAACCTGTGGTTATCTGCACTTGCTTTCATTGACTGTGGGTCTGCTGATAATTTGGAAAGACCTATTCAAATTGTTGCTTTTGACAAAACACCGTTATTCCAGAACTTTGTCCTGCTGGTAATGGTGGAATTCACACTAAGAGTGGGAACACTCCACTCTGAGTCCATCTCCTGTTATGTCTTGGATAATTTACCTGCTGGGCTATTGTTGGGGTTTCCATGGCTGCATGTTCATAATCCTGTTATTGATTGGTGGTGGCAAAAGGATATTGTTAAGTGGGGCCCAAACTGCCATAAAAAGTGTCTTTGTTCTGTGCAAATTTGCTCCTCTAATCTGGAGGGTCTGACGGCATACCTGAAAGACTTTAGAATTGTGTTCTCGGCAAAAGAAGCAGAGATACTACCTCCCCATCATTTTTGTGATTGTACTATTGATCTAATTCCTAATGCCAAATTGCCTAAAGCTAGCCTAAAGCTAGACTGTACAATTTTTCAGGACTAGAATGGATCGCTATTAAAGAATATGTAAATGAAAGTTTAAGGAAGGGTCATATCCTTTCCTCTTCCTTGCCTGTAGCTGCTGGATTCTTCTTTCAGAAAAAGAAGAATGGGGGCTCCACCCTTGCCTCGGTTTTCCGTGAACTAAACAAAATTACTGTTAAAAATACTTACCCACTGGCACTCATCCCCAACCTATATAATCAGCTTATGGGGCCAAATGGTTTTCTAAACTTGATCCTAGAGGGGCTTATAATCTGATATGGATCCGGGAGAGTGATTAGTGGAAGACAGCATTTTTAACCCCTTCATGACCCAGCCTATTTTGACCTTAAAGACCTTGCCGTTTTTTGCAATTCTGACCAGTGTCCCTTTATGAGGTAATAACTCAGGAATGCTTCAACGGATCCTAGCGGTTCTGAGATTGTTTTTTCGGGACATATTGGGCTTCATGTTAGTGGTAAATTTAGGTCAATAAATTCTGCGTTTATTTGTGATAAAAACGGAAATTTGGCGAAAATTTTGAAAATTTCGCAATTTTCACATTTTGAATTTTTATTCTGTTAAACCAGAGAGTTATGTGACACAAAATAGTTAATAAATAACATTTCCCACATGTATACTTTACATCAGCACAATTTTGGAAACAAAATTTTTTTTGCTAGTGTTGCTGTGATACTATAATTTCCCACGGGATCAATAAAGTGTATCGTATCGTATCGTATCGTATAAGGGTTAAAATTTGACCAGCGATTTCTCATTTTTACAACGAAATTTACAAAACCATTTTTTTTAGGGACCACCTCACATTTGAAGTCAGTTTGAGGGGTCTATATGGCTGAAAATACCCAAAAGTGACACCATTCTAAAAAATGCACCCCTCAAGGTACTCAAAACCACATACAAGAAGTTCAGGTACTTCACAGCAGCAGAAGCAACATGGAAGGAAAAAATGAACATTTAACTTTTTAGTCACAAAAATTATCTTTTAGCAACAATTTTTTTATTTTCCCAATGGTAAAAAGAGAAACTGAACCACGAAAGATGTTGTCCAATTTGTCTTGAGTACGCTGATACCTCATATGTGGGGGTAAACCACTGTTTGGGCGCACGGCAGGGCTTGGAAGGGAAGGAGCGCCATTTGACTTTTTGAATGAAAAATTGGCTCCACTCTTTAGCGGACACCATGTCACGTTTGGAGAGCCCCCGCGTGCCTACAAATTGGAGCTCCCCCACAAGTGACCCCATTTTGGAAACTAGATGCCCCAAGGAATTTATCTAGATGCATAGTGAGCACTTTGAACCCCCAGGTGCTTCACAAATTGATCCGTAAAAATGAAAAAGTACTTTTTTTTCACAAAAAAATTATTTTAGCCTCAATTTTTTCATTTTCACATGGGTAACAGGATAAAATGGATCTTAAAATTTGTTGGGCAATTTCTCCTGAGTACACCAATACCTCACATGTGGGGGTAAACCACTGTTTGGGCACATGGTAAAGCTCGGAAGGGAAGGCGCGCCATTTGACATTTTGAATGGAAAATTAGCTCCAATTGTTAGCGGACACCATATCGCGTTTGGAGAGCCCCTGTGTGCCTAAACATTGGAGCTCCCCCACAAGTGACCCCATTTTGGAAACTAGACCCCCCAAGGAACTTATCTAGATGCATATTGAGCACTTTAAACCCCCAGGTGCTTCACAGAAGTTTATAACGCAGAGCCATGAAAATAAAAAATATTTTTTCTTTCCTCAAAAATGATTTTTAGCCTGGAATTTCCTATTTTGCCAAAGGTAATAGGAGAAATTGGACCCCAAATGTTGTTGTCCAGTTTGTCCTGAGTATGCTGATACCCCATATGTGGGGGTAAACCACTGTTTGGGCGCACGGCAGGGCTCGGAAGGGAAGGCACGCCATTTGGCTTTTTAAATGGAAAATTAGCTCCAATCATAAGCGGACACCATGTCACGTTTGGAGAGCCCCTGTGTGCCTAAACATAGGAGATCCCCCACAAATGACCCCATTTTGGAAACTAGACCCCCAAAGGAACTAATCTTGATGTGTGGTGAGGACTTTGAACCCCCAAGTGCTTCACAGAAGTTTATAACGCAGAGCCATGAAAAAAAAAATTATTTTCTCAAAAATGATATTTTAGCCTGCAATTTTTTATTTTCCCAAGGGTAACAGGAAACATTTGACCCCAAAAGTTGTTGTCCAGTTTCTCCTGAGTACGCTGATACCCCATATGTGGGGGTAAACCACTGTTTGGGCACATGGCGGGGCTCGGAAGTGAAGTAGTGACGTTTTGAAATGCAGACTTTGATGGAATGCTCTGTGGGCATCACGTTGCGTTTGCAGAGCCCCTGATGTGGCTAAACAGTAGAGTCCCCCCACAAGTGACCCCATTTTGGAAACTAGACCCCGAAAGTAACTTATCTAGATGTGTGGTGAGCACTTTGAACCCCCAAGTGCTTCATAGAAGTTTATAATGCAGAGCTGTGAAAATAATAAATACGTTTTCTTTCCTCAAAAATAATTATTTAGCCCAGAATTTTTTAATTTTCCCAAGTGTAACAGGAGAACTTTGACCCCAATATTTGTTGTCCAGTTTCTCCTGAGTACGGTGATACCCCATATGTGGGGGTAAACTACTGTTTGGGCACATGCCGGGGCTCGGAATTGAAGTAGTGACGTTTTGAAATGCAGACTTTGATTGAATGCTCTGCGGGCGTCACGTTGCGTTTGCAGAGCCCCTGATGTGGCTAAACAGTAGAAACCCCCCACAAGTGACCACATTTTGGAAACTAGACCCCGAAAAGAACTTATCTAGATGTGTGGTGAGCACTTTGAACCCCCAAGTGCTTCATAGAAGTTTATAATGCAGAGCCGTGAAAATAATAAATACGTTTTCTTTCCTCAAAAATAATTATTTAGCCCAGAATTTTTTATTTTCCCAATGGTTACAGGAGAAATTGGACCCAAAAAGTTGTTGTCCCGTTTCTCCTGAGTATGCTGATACCCAATGTGTGGGGGTAAACCACTGTTTGGGCACACGTCGGGGCTCAGAAGGGAAGTAGTGACTTTTGAAATGCAGACTTTGATGGAATGGTCTGCGGGCGTCACGTTGCGTTTGCAGAGCCCCTGGTGTGCCTAAACAGTAGAAACCCCCACAAGTGACCCCATTTTAGAAACTAGACCCCCCAAGGAACTTATCTAGATGTGTGGTGAGCACTTTGAACCCCCAAGTGCTTCATAGAAGTTTATAATGCAGAGCCGTGAAAATAATAAATATGTTTTCTTTCCTCAAAAATAATTATTTAGCCCAGAATTTTTTATTTTCCCAAGGGTTACAGGAGAAATTGGACCCCAAAAGTTGTTGTCCAGTTTCTCCTGAGTACGCTTATACCCCATGTGTGGGGGTAAACCACTGTTTGGGCACACGTCGGGGCTCAGAAGGGAAGTAGTGACTTTTGAAATGCAGACTTTGATGGAATGGTCTGCGGGCGTCACGTTGCGTTTGCAGAGCCCCTGGTGTGCCTAAACAGTTGAAACCCCCCACAAGTGACCCCATTTTAGAAACTAGACCCCCCAAGGAACTTATCTAGATATGTGGTGAGCACTTTGAACCCCCAAGTGCTTCACAGACGTTTACAACGCAGAGCCGTGAAAATAAAAAATCATTTTTCTTTCCTCAAAAATGATGTTTTAGCAAGCATTTTTTTATTTTCACAAGGGTAACAGGAGAGTTTGGACCCCAGTGATTGTTGCGCAGTTTATCCTGAGTATGATGGTACTCCATATGTGGGGGTAAACCACTGTTTGGGCGCACGTCGGGGCTCGGAATTGAGGGAGCACCATTTGACTTTTTGAATACAAGATTGGCTGGAATCAATGGTGGCGCCATGTTGCGTTTGGAGACCCCTGATGTGCCTAAACAGTGGTAACCCCTCAATTCTACCTCCAACACTAACCCCCCCACACCCCTAACCCTAATACCAACTGTAGCCATAACCCTAATTCCAACCCTAACCACAACCCTAATTCCAACCCTAACCCTAAGGCTATGTGCCCACGTTGCAGATTCGTGTGAGATTTTTCAGCATCATTTTTGAAAAATCCGCGGGTAAAAGGCACTGCGTTTTACCTGCGGATTTTCCACGGATTTCCAGTGTTTTTTGTGCGGATTTCACCTGCGCATTCCTATTGAGGAACAGGTGTAAAACGCTGCGGAATCCGCACAAAGAATTGACATGCTGCGGAAAATACAACGCAGCGTTTCCGCGCGGTATTTTCCGCACCATGGGCACAGTGGATTTGGTTTGCCATAGGTTTACATGGTACTGTAAACCTGATGGAACACTGATGCGGATCCGCAGCGGCCAATCCTCTGCGGATCCGCAGCCAAATCCGCACCGTGTGCACATAGCCTAATTCTAAAGGTATGTGCAAACACTGCGGGTCCGCAGCAGTTTCCCACGAGTTTACAGTTCAATGTAAACCTATGGGAAACAAAAATCGCTGTACACATGCTGCAGAAAACCTGCACGGAAACGCAGCAGTTTACATTCCGCAGCATGTCACTTCTTTCTGCGGATTCCGCAGCGGTTTTACAACTGCTCCAATAGAAAATCGCAGTTGTAAAACCGCAGTGAAATGCGCAGAAAAAACGCGGTAAATCCGCCATAAATCCGCAGCGGTTTAGCACTGTGGATTTATCAAATCCGCTGCGGAAAAATCCGCAGAGGACCAGAATACGTGTGCACATACCGAAACCCTAACCCTAGCCCTAACCCTAACCCTAACCCTAGACCTAACCCTAGTCCTAACCCTACCCCTAACCCTAACCCTAGCCCTAGCCCTAGCCCTAACCCTAACCCTACCCCTAACCCTACCCCTAACCCTAACCCTATTCTAACATTAGTGGAAAAAAAAATCTTTATTTTTTTTATTGTCCCTACCTATGGGGGTGACAAAGGGGGGGGGTCATTTATTATTTTTTTTATTTTGATCACTGTGATAGATTATTTCTCAGTGATCAAAATGCACTTTGGAACGAATCTGCCGGCCGGCAGATTCGGCGGGCGCACTGCGCATGCGCCCGCCATTTTGGAAGATGGCGGCGCCCAGGGAGAAGACGGACGGACCCCGGCAGGATCGGTAAGTGTGATGGGGTGGGGGGGAGCACGGGGGGGGGAATCGGAGCATGGGGGGTGGATCGGAGCGCGGGGGGGTGGAACGGAGGATGGGGGGGTGGAACGGAACACGGGGGGGTTGAACGGAGCACGGGGGTGGAACGGAGCACGGGGGGTGGATCGGAGTGCAGGGGGGGTGATTGGAGCACGGGGGGATGATTGGAGCACAGGGGGAGCGGACAAGGGCACGGGGGGAGCGGAGCACAGGACGGAGGGGAGCCGGAGCAGTGTACCGGACAGATCGGAGGGCTGGGGAGGCGATCGGTGGGGTGGGGTGGGGGCACATTAGTGTTTCCAGCCATGGCCGATGATATTGCAGCATCGGCCATGGCTGGATTGTAATATTTCACCAGTTTTAATAGGTGAAATATTATAAATCGCTCTGATTGGCAGTTTCACTCCCCACCCCCCCTGGGCTAAACTACCACTCCCCCGTCCCTGCAGATCGAGTGAAATGGGAGTTAACCCTTTCACCCGATCTGCAGGGACGCGATCTTTCCATGACGCCACATAGGCGTCATGGGTCGGATTGGCACCGACTTTCATGACGCCTACGTGGCGTCATGGGTCGGGAAGGGGTTAACATCTGAGGGTTTATTCGAGAACCTGGTCATGCCTTTTTGTTTTACCAAAGCACCTGCTGTCTTTCAGAACTTTATGAATGACATTTTTCTGATATCATTGGAAGGTTTATTGTAGTATACCTTGATGACATTCTTTTTCGCCTGATCTGAGCTCACACTATGAGCATGTTCATTACATTTTATAAAGACTTAAGGAAAATTATTTGCCAAATTAGAAAAGTGTACTTTCTCTGTTCAAGAAATATAATTTCTGGAGTTCATCATATCTGCTGAAGTGATTAAAATGGATCTTGGGATGGTGCAAGCTATAATTGATTGAGTTCAACCTCATGACATTAAAGCCCTACAGCATTTTTTAGGAATTGCCAATTCACAGATCGTTAAACCTCTTACTTATCTCCCACGTCTGGAGGTGGATCTTAAGGTTTGGTCATCGGATTCCAATGGGGCCTTTAATAAACTAAAAGAGTGCTTCATGTCTGCTCCTGTTTTAATTCAACCTGATCTTCAGAAACCATTTATCGTAGATGTGAATGCCTCAGACTTTGGGGTGCAGACTTTTTTTTCTCAAGGTCCTAAAACCCTGACAAACTTACAGCAATGTGCATTTTTTTCTATGAAATTTTCTTTTGCTGAGAGAAATTATGATGTTTGAAATCGTGAGCTGCTTGCTGTCAAGTTAGCGATTGAGGAATGGAGGCATTTTTTGTAGGCAAATTTAGCTTATATTGAATATGCAAAATGCTTAACCCCTAGACAGGCCAGGTGGTACTTATTTTTTTCTAGATTCAATTTTTCCATTACGTTCAGGCTGGTGTCAAAGAATGTTAGGGCTGACGCTTTGTCACGTACCCTTGATTCAGTTTCTCCTCCAGAAAATCCTTCCTCCATTCTTCCTCAGGGTGTAGTAATTTCTATGGTGTCCTCGGAGTTGGAGGCTGAGATTCGCCAAGTCGAGTCTTAGCCTCCTTCTGCTACTCTTGGATCTAAATGATTTTGTGCCCATGTTTCTAAGATTATGTCTGTTGCAAGAGTTTCATGATTATCTTGAGTGATCACCCCGGTGTCACTGCTACGTAGAAAGCAAAATGTAGACTTTTTTTTGGTGGCCATCCATGCCTAATAACATTAAACGTTTTGTTTCCGCTTGTGAGCCAGGGAATTGGCTTTATTGCCTATTAAAAAAAGTGGACTTATTTGTCCATAAATGTCATCACTAATTCACCTTTGTCTAGTGGGAAACTGTTATTTGGGTGGTGTTTGACCAATTCAGTAAAGAAGCTCACTTTGTTCTATTGTCAGGGTAACCAAATGCTGAGACACTCTCCAGGTTATTCATCAATCAAGTGGTGAGATTGCATGGCATTCCTTTAAACATTGTATCCGATAATGGGGTGCAGTGTGTCTCTAAATTCTGGACAGCTTTTTGTAAGGATTGAGGATTAACCTGTTGTTTTCCTCTGCTTACCATCCTGAAATCAACGGTCAGACAGAGAGGACAAATTTGGAGCAAATTCTAAGATATTTCATTGCGCCTTAGCAGGAGGACTGGTCCTCATTCTTACTTTCAGCTGAGTACTCCTTTAACAGTTGGGTTAACCAGTCTACTGGAACCTCGCCGGTTTTTTGTAATTATGGTTTTCATCCTCATTTTGAGGATTCATCATTCTTGAGGATGAGTTCTGGATGTCCAGGAGTAGAGATTGCTATAAGAAAAACTGGGGGATGTCTGCAGAGAGCTTCAGAGGAATATTGGGGTGGCTCAGCGTTGCCAGAAATGGAACTCTAATATGAAACATTCAGGGGGTCCCATTTTCAAGATTGGCGATAAGGTCTGAGATTCTTTCAAATATATTAAGTTGAAAGTGTCATCAGTGAAGTTGGGTCCTAAGTTTATATTAGTCCATATGAAATTTTGGAGGTAGTTAACCCAGTGGCTTTCAGATTAAAACTCCCTCTATCTTTTTGCATTCCAAGTGTATTCCATAAACACTGCTAAAAGAGTTTGTCCCTTCCATTTTGTCTCCTTCATCTCCACCTCCACCAACTTCTGTCACTGACAATGTGGAGTTTGAAGTACAAAAGATTGTTGATACCCTGAAAGTCCATAATTCCATCCAGTATTTTATTCATTGGAGAGGTTACAGACTGGAAGAGAGATATTGGGTCCCTGCTCGAACTGTATATGCCAATTGTCTGGTCAGGGCCTTCCATCACAGGTTTCCTGGGGAACCTGGGGGTCTGTGTTGTGAATTCTGTGGCCAAGCTCCCTCCTGTGGTCGTGAGTGGTACTTCGGCTGGTTCTGTCTATGAGCTTCCTTTGGTGGATGAGAGTGGTACTGCGGCTTCTGAGTTTCCTTCCTCAGGTGATGAGGTTAAGTCGTTAGGTGCTGCTCTATTTAACTCCACCTAGTGCTTTGATCCTGGCCTCCAGTCAATGTTCCAGTATTGGTCTTGCTTTCTCCTGGATCATTCCTGTGGCCTGTCTTTCCTGCATAAGCTAAGTTTTGCTTGTGTTATTTTTGTTTTGCTATTTTTTCTGTCCAGCTTGCTATATTGGTTTTTCTTGCTTGCTGGAAGCTCTGGGACGCAGAGGGAGCACCTCCGTACCATTAGTCGGTGCGGAGGGTCTTTTTGCCCCCTCTGCGTGGTTGTTTGTAGGGTTTTGTGTTGACCGCAAAGCAATCTTTCATATCTTCGGTCTGTTCAGTAAGTTGGGCCTCACTTTGCTAAATCTATTTCATCTCTGCGTTTGTATTTTCATCTCAACTCACAGTCATTATATGTGGGGGGCTGCCTTTTCCTTTGGGGTATTTCTCTGAGGCAAGGTAGGCTTATTTTTCTTTCTTAGGGCTAGCTAGTTTCTCAGGCTGTGCTCGAGGCGCATAGGACTGGTCAGGAGCGCTCAACGGCTACCTTTAGTGTGGTTGGATAGGATCAGGGATTGCGGTCAGCAGAGTTCCCACGTCTCAGAGCTCGTCCTATGTTTTTGGTAATTATCAGGTCACTTTGTGTGCTCTGAACTACAAGGTCCATTGTGGTTCTGAATCACCTGTTCATAACAGTACTGGAGGCCCAAAGTACTAATGCTTCTCAATAGAGGGAAAAGAGAAGTTATGAGACCATTTTTCTTTTCTTTGCACTGTGTTCTGTCTTTCTTTTCCCCTTTACATCAGGGTGGTTCAGAACACAGGTGTGGACATGGACATTCAGGGTCTGTTCTCTTTGATGGATAATCTCGCTATAAATGTACAGAACATTCAAGATTTAGTGGTTCAGAATCCTATGTTAGAACCTAAAATTCCTATTCCTGAGTTATTGTCTGGAGATAGAGCTAAGTTTTTGAATTTTAAAAATAATTGTAAACTATTTCTGGCTTTGAAACCCCGCTCCTCTGGTGACCCAGTTCAACAAGTTAAGATCATTATTTCTATATTACGTGGCGACCCTCAAGACTGGGCATTTTCCCTTGCGCCAGGAGATCCTGCATTATGTAATATTGATGCGTTTTTTCTGGCGCTCGGATTGCTGTATGAAGAACCTAATTCAGTGGATCAGGCAGAGAAAAATTTGCTGGCTCTGTGTCAGGGTCAGGATGAGATAGAGATTTATTGTCAGAAGTTTAGAAAGTGGTCCGTGCTCACTCAATGGAATGAATGTGCGCTGGCAGCTATTTTCAGAAAGGGTCTCTCTGAAGCCCTTAAGGATGTCATGGTGGGATTTCCTATGCCTGCTGGTCTGAATGAGTCTATGTCTTTGGCCATTCAGATCGGTCGACGCTTGCGTGAGCGTAAATCTGTGCACCATTTGGCGGTATTATCTGAGCATAAACCTGAGCCTATGCAGTGCGATAGGACTTTGACCAGAGCTGAAAGGCAAGAACACAGACGTCAGAATGGGCTGTGTTTCTACTGTGGTGATTCCACTCATGTTATCTCCGATTGTCCTAAGCGCACTAAGCGGTTTGCTAGGTCTGCCACCATTGGTACGGTACAGTCGAAATTTCTTTTGTCCGTTACTTTGATCTGCTCTTTGTCTTCCTATTCTGTCATGGCATTTCTGGATTCAGGCGCTGCCCTGAATTTGATGGACTTGGAGTATGCTAGGCGCTGTGGGTTTGTCTTGGAGCCCTTGCAGTGTCCTATTCCATTGAGAGGAATTGATGCTACGCCTTTGGCCAAGAATAAGCCTCAGTATTGGACCCAGTTGACCATGTGCATGGCTCCTGCGCACCGGGAGGATATTCGCTTTCTGGTGTTGCATAATCTGCATGATGTGGTCGTGTTGGGGTTGCCATGGCTACAAGTCCATAACCCAGTATTAGATTGGAAATCTATGTCTGTGTCCAGCTGGGGTTGTCAGGGGGTACATGGTGATGTTCCATTTCTGTCTATCTCATCATCCACCCCTTCTGAGGTCCCAGAGTTCTTGTCTGATTACCGGGATGTATTCGATGAGCCCAAGTCAAATGCCCTACCTCCGCATAGGGATTGTGATTGTGCTATCGATTTGATTCCTGGTAGTAAGTTTCCTAAGAGTCGACTGTTTAATTTATCTGTACCTGAGCACGCCGCTATGCGGAGTTACGTGAAGGAATCCTTGGAGAAGGGTCATATTTGCCCGTCATCGTCGCCATTGGGAGCGGGGTTCTTTTTTGTGGCCAAGAAGGATGGTTCGCTGAGACCTTGTATTGATTACCGCCTTCTAAATAAAATTACGGTCAAATTTCAGTACCCCTTGCCGCTGCTGTCTGATTTGTTTGCTCGGATTAAGGGGGCTAGTTGGTTCACCAAGATAGATCTTCGTGGTGCTTATAATCTTGTGCGTATTAAACGGGGCGATGAATGGAAAACAGCATTTAATACGCCCGAAGGCCATTTTGAGTACCTGGTTATGCCATTCGGGCTTTCTAATGCTCCATCAGTGTTTCAGTCCTTTATGCATGACATCTTCCGAGAGTACCTGGATAAATTCCTGATTGTATACTTGGATGATATTTTGGTCTTCTCAGATGATTGGGAGTCTCATGTGAAGCAGGTCAGAATGGTGTTCCAGGTCCTGCGTGCGAATTCTTTGTTTGTGAAGGGGTCAAAGTGTCTCTTTGGTGTTCAGAAGGTTTCATTTTTGGGGTTCATTTTTTCTCCTTCTACTATCGAGATGGACCCTGTTAAAGTTCAGGCCATTTATGATTGGACTCAGCCAACATCTCTGAAGAGTCTGCAGAAGTTCCTGGGCTTTGCTAATTTTTATCGTCGCTTCATTAATAATTTTTCTAGTATTGCTAAACCGTTGACTGATTTAACCAAGAAGGGTGCTGATGTGGTCAATTGGTCTTCTGCTGCTGTGGAAGCTTTTCAGGAGTTGAAGCATCGTTTTTCTTCTGCCCCTGTGTTGTGCCAACCAGATGTTTCGCTTCCGTTCCAGGTCGAGGTTGATGCTTCTGAAATTGGAGCAGGGGCGGTTTTGTCGCAGAGAAGTTCTGATTGCTCGGTGATGAAACCATGCGCCTTCTTTTCCAGGAAGTTTTTGCCTGCTGAGCGAAATTATGATGTTGGCAATCGAGAGTTGCAAGCCATGAAGTGGGCATTCGAGGAGTGGCGTCATTGGCTTGAAGGAGCTAAGCATCGCGTGGTGGTCTTGACTGATCACAAGAACTTGACTTATCTCGAGTCTGCCAAACGGTTGAATCCTAGACAGGCTCGTTGGTCGCTGTTTTTCTCCCATTTTGACTTTGTGGTTTCGTACCTTCCGGGCTCTAAATATGTGAAGGCGGATGCCCTGTCTAGGAGTTTTGTGCCCAATTCTCCGGGTTTGCCTGAGCCGGCGGGTATTCTCAAAGAGGGGGTAATTTTGTCTGCCATCTCCCCTGATTTGCGGCGGGTGCTGCAAAAATTTCAGGCTAATAGACCTGACCGTTGCCCAGCGGAGAAACTGTTTGTCCCTGATAGGTGGACAAATAAAGTTATCTCTGAGGTTCATTGTTCAGTGCTGGCTGGGCATCCTGGAATCTTTGGTACCAGAGATTTGGTGGCTAGATCCTTTTGGTGGCCGTCTCTGTTGCGGGATGTGCGTTCTTTTGTGCAGTCCTGTGGGATTTGTGCTCGGGCTAAGCCCTGCTGTTCTCGTGCCAGTGGGTTGCTTTTGCCCTTGCCGGTCCCGAAGAGGCCTTGGACACATATCTCTATGGATTTTATTTCGGATCTCCCCGTCTCTCAAAGAATGTCGGTCATTTGGGTGGTTTGTGATCGCTTCTCTAAGATGGTCCATTTGGTGCCCTTGTCTAAATTGCCTTCCTCCTCTGATTTGGTGCCATTGTTTTTCCAGCATGTGGTTCGTTTACATGGCATTCTGGAGAACATCGTTTCTGACAGGGGTTCCCAGTTTGTTTCGAGGTTTTGGCGAGCCTTTTGTGCTAGGATGGGCATTGATTTGTCTTTTTCCTCGGCTTTCCATCCTCAGACAAATGGCTAAACTGAACGAACCAATCAGACCTTGGAAACATATCTGATATGTTTTGTTTCTGCTGATCAGGATGATTGGGTGTCCTTTTTACCTTTGGCTGAGTTCGCCCTTAATAATCGGGCCAGCTCGGCTACCTTGGTTTCGCCGTTTTTCTGCAATTCTGGGTTCCACCCTCATTTCTCTTCAGGGCAGGTTGAGTCTTCGGACTGTCCTGGTGTGGATACGGTGGTGGATAGTTTGCAGCAGATTTGGACTCATGTAGTGGACAATTCGACTTTGTCCCAGGAGAAGGCTCAACGTTTCGCTAACCGCAGGCGCTGTGTGGGTCCCCGACTTCGTGTTGGGGATTTGGTTTGGTTGTCATCTCGTTATATTCCTATGAAGGTTTCCTCTCCTAAGTTTAAGCCTCGTTTCATTGGTCCGTATAGGATTTCTGAGGTTCTTAATCCTGTGTCTTTTCGTTTGACTCTTCCAGCTTCTTTTTCCATCCATAACGTGTTCCATAGGTCATTGTTGCGGAGATACGTGGCACCTGTGGTTCCATCTATTGATCCTCCTGCTCCGGTTTTGGTTGAAGGGGAGTTGGAGTATATAGTGGACAAGATTTTGGATTCTCGTGTTTCGAGACGGAAACTCCAGTATCTGGTTAAGTGGAAAGGTTATGGTCAGGAAGATAATTCCTGGGTCTTTGCCTCTGATGTCCATGCTGCCGATCTGGTTCGTGCCTTTCATGTGGCTCATCCTGGTCGGCCTGGGGGCTCTGGTGAGGGTTCGGTGACCCCTCCTCAAGGGGGGGGTACTGTTGTGAATTCTGTGGCCAAGCTCCCTCCTGTGGTCGTGAGTGGTACTTCGGCTGGTTCTGTCTATGAGCTTCCTTTGGTGGATGAGAGTGGTACTGCGGCTTCTGAGTTTCCTTCCTCAGGTGATGAGGTTAAGTCGTTACGTGCTGCTCTATTTAACTCCACCTAGTGCTTTGATCCTGGCCTCCAGTCAATGTTCCAGTATTGGTCTTGCTTTCTCCTGGATCGTTCCTGTGGCCTGTCTTTCCTGCATAAGCTAAGTTTTGCTTGTGTTATTTTTGTTTTGCTATTTTTTCTGTCCAGCTTGCTATATTGGTTTTTCTTGCTTGCTGGAAGCTCTGGGACGCAGAGGGAGCACCTCCGTACCGTTAGTCGGTGCGGAGGGTCTTTTTGCCCCCTCTGCGTGGTTGTTTGTAGGGTTTTGTGTTGACCGCAAAGCAATCTTTCCGATCTTCGGTCTGTTCAGTAAGTTGGGCCTCACTTTGCTAAATCTATTTCATCTCTGCGTTTGTATTTTCATCTCAACTCACAGTCATTATATGTGGGGGGCTGCCTTTTCCTTTGGGGTATTTTTCTGAGGCAAGGTAGGCTTATTTTTCTTTCTTAGGGCTAGCTAGTTTCTCAGGCTGTGCTCGAGGCGCATAGGACTGGTCAGGAGCGCTCCACGGCTACCTTTAGTGTGGTTGGATAGGATCAGGGATTGCGGTCAGCAGAGTTCCCACGTCTCAGAGCTCGTCCTATGTTTTTGGTAATTATCAGGTCACTTTGTGTGCTCTGAACTACAAGGTCCATTGTGGTTCTGAATCACCTGTTCATAACAGGTCTGGTGGCCCCCCTAGAAGGGGGGTACTGTCGCGATTCCTCCATTCAGTGAGTGATCACTATGCTGTTCTATGAAAACTGTCTTGCTGACTTGTCAGTGTCTTGATTGACAGCTTGGCTGTCCAATCCTGTGATGGGCTTTTTGGGCTATCATTGCCTTAATTGAAGCTCATCTGTCCAAACTATAACTGGGAGGTGCAGAATTTTCTCCAGATTTTCGGTGTTCTGGTGATTGCCCAGCTACTTAACCGAGCTGTCTGCCCCTGATCCCTGCCAGATGTAATTTGTGCTTCTTGGTGAGTGTTAGCCTGATTCTGTGGCTGATGTTTCTGATCATCTTCTGTTGCCTGACTCTTTACATCATGTTCTGACTATCCCTTTGTCTTGCCCATTGGATTTATCTCTTGTTATTGACCCTGGACTGTGACCTGACTTAAGACTTCATCTTTTCTCCTGGCTATCTGCATATTTCCTTGGTATTGACCCTGGAACGTTTGGCTCTTTTGCCTCATGGTCTGTCGATAAGTAGTGACTAGCATCACACCTACAGAGTTTATATTATTTAGGATGGACAGGTATCTAATTTGATAAGCACATTAAGGGCAAAACAATTCTCTAAAAAAATGCAATATCAAGTAAACAAAAGTGATGATATACAAAAACTGTAGTAATGCTGACAATGCACTCAACTAGACAAAAACAATGATATCACTTGAAAAAAAATTATAAAGAACCAGTTTAAAATGCTTAGTTATAGAGAGAGGACAATAGCCCAAAGTACATTATAACGCCAAAGCCTCACGTGTATTACTAAACACAGGATAACATTAGCCTTGTACCCATAGCATGCTAGACTAAAGAGCTCAAAAAGTATTTAGAGCTACACATTTCTGAATAAGTTTGGCACATCTTTAGGCTGTCTGTGTGCTAAAAAACTTAAAGCTTTGCCAGCCATGAGCTGATGCAGATTCAAGCTATATCACTGCCACCAATTTTCTGTTTGCAAGTGACGGCCAGTCTTTTGATATTTATACGCTGTCTGACCAAGCACTCCACCCCACAGCCCCAGTCAGTTTTAATAACAGCGGGATCCTACCTACTCAAATAAATGTAGGTTTCAGCCTAGAAAAGGATTCACATTAGGATTGGCTTCTAACAATGAAGGTCGCGTTGTTGGGCCTGCTGGGTATGCATGAAGTGCCCAAATTATGTGCTAAGTATCTTTGTTTCTTCCTATTTTCTAGAGCAGTAATGCAATTGAAATTTCATATATTTCATGTTTGCAAGCTGTAGCACTACAGAGTGTAACTTGACTTTACACAAAAAAAGGAGAAGATGTAGCAAAATTTTGTGCAAATAATATTTATAACAAAATGTTATTTGCCACAAATAGTATGGATTTTGAGTTGGGTTTGTCTTTGGAATGAATTGGAAGTGCTGGATCAGAAAAGAAGAGCTCTGATTACTACAATAATAATAAAATTAATTTTATTTCCATAGCGCCAGTATATTCCGTAGCACTTTGCATTTTAGAAGGGACTTGAACAGACAATAAAAGACATTAAAAAATAACTATAATCACATAAAACAACAGATACCAAGATGAATGAGGGCCCTGCTTGTAAGCTTATAATCTATGAGGAAATGGGGAGACCTGAAAGGTGAATGGTAACAATTGTTTTCATTGTTCTGACCAGCCACTATGTAATAAATCAGGTGTTCATGTAATGCTGCATGAACCAGTAACCAACCAGAATGTGTAAAAGTACAGACACAGAGGGCTATTAAAGACATAAAGCATGTCAGAACATTATACGAGGGTCTTGGTTAAGAAGAAAATTTTGTATGGGCAGCACAGGGATAGTTGAATAAATATGTTGAGGCGATAGGCCAGTCTGAAGCAATGCAATTTTAGGAAATGCTTTAAACTGTGGGTATTAGGGATTAATCAAATTATCCTGGGTAGTGCATTCCAAAGAATGCGAAGTCTTGGAGACGGGATGGGGAGGTTCTGATTAGTGAGTATGCTAACCTTAGGTCATTAGCAGAACGGAGGGCATGGGTAGGGTGGTTGACCGAGATGAGGGAGGAGATATAAGGTGGTGCTGAACCATGGAGCACTTTGTGGGCGAGAGTGATAAATTTATATTGAACTCTGGAGTGGATAGGTAATCAGTGCAATGACTGGCACAAGGTAGAGGTATCGGTGTAACGTTTGGTGAGGAACATGATCCTAGCTGTAGCATTCAAGACAGATTGGATAGGGGAAAGTTTAGTAAGAGGGCAACTGAATAGTAGAGAGTTAAAATAGTCCAGTCGAGAATGAATAAGAGCAGCAGTAAGAGTTTTTGCACAGTCGAAAATGAGAAAATGTTGAATTCTAGAAACGTCGGATGTGGGGGGTGAATGAAAGATCTGATTCAAGTATAACCCCAAGACAGTAGGCATGTTGCTGGGAAGTAATGGTAGAACCACACACGGAAATGGCAATGTCGAGAATAGGTAGGTTAGTGGAGGGGAGAAACACAAGGAGTTCAGTTTTTAATAGGTTCAGCTTCAGATACAGGGAGGATATGATATTGGAGACAGTAGTAAGATAATCACTGGTGTTTTCTAATGATACAGGCATGATGTCAGGAGTAGAGGTGTATAATTAGGTGTCATCAGCATAAAGATGGCTCTGGAAACCAAATCTATTGATTGTCCAATAGGGGCAGTATACAAGGAGAAGAAGAGGGGGCCTAGTACTGATCCTTGAGGAACCCCAAAAGTAAGGGGAAGATGAGAGGAGGAGGAGCCATAAAAATATACAGTGAATGAGCGGTCAGAGAGGTTGGAGGAGAACCAGGAGAGAACAGTGTCCATAATTTACTATAAAAATATTCTGAGAAATTAATCACAGAAGAAATATGTATGCAACAATCATATTATGAATGTTTGGGGGTTCACTTTTATAGGTCATAGAGAGGCATCACACCTCAAAATTGAAGACATATTTGAGTCATTGTTTGGAATTATTCCATAAATATTAAGTATTTCCTGTACTGGCCATCCTGTTTTAATTGTCATCCAGGAAATTAAAAGTGTTGAAAAGTAAATTTGTGTTTTTATAGATGATTACGTTCTTGATATACTATTTACTATTGTAAATTGGTTATATTTTGACATATACTGTACTTTCATTATTATTGCATTTAAATGTTTTGATTCTAAATCTTCTAATGAATATGACATTTGAAACTCTAAGAAAACAATTACTAAACTTTATTCTAGCTGTGTGTGACCTTTATAGAAGTTCAATTAGAAAGCTCCTCACTATTGACGAAAGTGAAATATTAAATGAGAATCAATTATCAATGTGCTAAGGTTTTAACAACTGGCACATAGAGACAGCACACCCTAATCAGTAAACCATGCTGGACTCTTATTGTTAGATATTATAAACACTGCATTATGCATGAGTATTAAAAAGTAATGTTACTTTTGCAAGCACTAATAGTGCATTGGTAAGCAAATTATAAAATCAGTTTGTATGCCATCTTCTTAAATTAATACTAGAGATAACTGAATCACTTTGATGTGAATCGAATGAGTCAGATTTTATGACATTTGCAGGTTCCAGCAAATTAAAACAATTTGTGGCTCAAAAAAAAAATTCTTACCTCTATGTATCTGTTATAGAAAGATTGCGTTGGCTTCTCCATAATACTTTGCAGCTAATATATCACATGGTATAGCACAGCCAATCAGCAGAGACTATAGTAGCCTGTATAAAAGCCTGTGAGAGAATGCAGAGACCATTTTAAAGTGATTTTGGAATAGTGAGAGTACATCAGAGCTCACAGTTCATAATAGAGTCAAGGAGAGAAACCTTGAAACATTAGATAAATACTCTATTCAGAGCAGTATGTTACATAACTGCAGCACTTCATCTGTACTGAAGAATTTAAAATAAATGATAATTTTTAAAATTTTGTAATGCAATAGAAAACAGAAGCAAGACAGCACAATAGCATTTAAAAAAAAACAAAAAAACAACTGAAATCCGTGTCTTAGCGTGTGCTTGTCATGAGTGATTGGACCGAATTTTTGCTTTTTTTATTTAATCCTTTTTGTGAAGAAGGTATCATTGTTTTGAAAAAATACAAAAGAAAATTCCCTAAAGTCCATACATTTAAGAATATGTTTACATGGCATCTTTTAAATGCGGACATACCCCCAAGTTGTGATAGGTGAACTTCAGGATGTTTGGGTTTAACGGGTTCAGATGAATATCTAATAAAGTTCTGTTTGGGTACCTACCAGAGCAATACCCAAACCAGAACATGGACCCCGTTCATATCAATGGTGAGACCAAAGATTAATTGTTTGCGGCACCTGCTCTCATTGTTATCAGCAAGAGAAGGTGTAAGCTGGTGGAAGTAGTACTCTATCATCAGCCAATGCCTGTGGTAAACTTTTTATCATCAGTCACTGTTGCTGGCTCATGCTGTCATCTGACAGCTTGATAACCACAGCTCTTTGACCGGCAGTAATAGTCTTACTGCTGATCAGAGCAGAGCGGTATTTCTTGCATTGTCATGCAGATGACAGCGTAGAAAACACCCGATGTTTGGAGGGCCGAACCCGAACCGTAACACAGACTTCCTGGAGAAGTCTGTGTTGGGGATCCATGCTCGAACACTAGGTGTTTGGTATGAACCCCAAACTTTACTGTTAGGATTCACCAATGTCTATTGTTTAGGTAAACAATGGCAGTGTTTTTCCTGAAGTGTCTTGTCTGTCGTCTTTTTTGTAATCTTTGCAGAAATTTACCATCTGTTTTTTTCTCGTATAAAAATGTATACGTATATAATGTAGTGGCTCCTAACCTGCCAAAAGAATGGTCCAGTGAGTTTTTCAGCAGAAAGATTGCCAACCACTACTTGCAGCAGTTATCTATTTAGTAGTCCTACCAAAGGCACACCTTAGGCCGCTTTCACACTTCCATCATTTGTCTCACATCGAAATGCGTCAATTTTAGAAAATGCAGGATCCTGCAACAAAATTTGCATGATCCTGAATTTTCCCATAGACTTGTATTAGCAACGGATTTTGACGGATGGCCATCCGTTTCATCCGTGGTGCACTGGATCCATCGGAAAATAGCGGTCCGTCATGGAGAGAAAACGTTCGATGTTTTTTCTGCACATCAGAAAATCAGTCAGCGACGGGTCCTGCGCTGTCCGTCGTCGGCTATTATGGAAGCCTATGGATGCAGGATCTGTCGCTGACCATCACACACAGGAATCCAGTGACGTGTCATGTTTTTTCCCTCTGAGCATGCCCAGAAGGATTTTTCAAGGCAGGGGAAATCTCTCTCTCTCTCTCGTGTCCCCGGAACACCAAGTCCCATATCTACACTGGAAAAGCTCAGCCGACGCATCCGTCATAACAGTGGATGTGTTCCCTCCGTTGTATCACTATTTTATCAACATCCGTTGGCACATCTTCCCGACGCACTAGGACGGGACACTGCCAACGGAAGTGTGAAAGAAGCCTTAATTGACATCCTTTGCCTCCAGCAAGTGAATTATTGGAGAGGTAGTAGAGTATGTTATGGCATACATGGCACATTATTCATCTCAGCTACAGGAAAATGATGTTACCTCTAGCAGTGACCGTATCAGTCAGTCTTCTCAATAGAAGACTGGATCATCTGTCATCTGGATGATCTGTCATCTGGATGATGACAAATAGCTGAGGGATCATTTTTGGACTGTTTTTTTTTTTCATTTTAAAAACATGAAAAGTCTATTAGTCCATTATGTTTTTAATGGGCTGTTGGTTACTACTGGATTAAATGTACAAGCATAGAAAAAATGACCAATGTCCTAATTTGAAAAAGGATCAAAGGTTTATGACTCTTTAATAGAGTTTTAGAAATCTGCAAGAATTAGAGAAGTACAAATCTAAATTTTATTGTTAATTTAAATGGCTAAACACAAAAATAAACACATATAAGATAACCTTTTGTGAGTAGTATTCCCAAGATACAGCCCAGAAAACTAGTAATACTATTGTCATATACAAGGGTCAATAAAGCATAATGGAAAACTCTCACCCATTTGATGTAGACTTGATCTCATATCACCCAGTGGAGCAGAATCTTGGAATCATCTTCATTTATCTTTATATGGTGCAAGACACAGCTGTAAGGGTGTGTCATATAACATAGTCATATATCAAAAAATTACCGCACACTCAAAGTTGATGTGATGCAAAAAATATTACAAAGGTTTATTGTGTTAACTATCAAGGTTGCCACCAAAAGAAATTACGTGCAAATAGAACCCGACGTTTTGACCCTCCTGGGTCTTATTCATGGGGTTACTAAGGAGAAAGAGAAACACTATCAGATATCAACCTATCAACATTAACAGAAAGCAAATTTGTACAGTACAGTAAATACAAAATAATCATATATACATATATACACCATAGATTAAAGAATAAATAAAGAATAAACATAAGATTTGTAGATTGTAAGCTCTCACGAGCAGGGTCGTCTTATTTTGCTTTAATTATTGTATTGTTAACGTTGTTACTTATGACTTTTGTGTTTGAAACTGTTAAACTGTAAAGCGCTGCGGAATATGTTGACGCTATATAAATAAAGATTATTATTATTATAAGGTACAAAGCAGCCAGAGTTGGGCATAGACTGCTGGTGATGAGCAGAAGTGTTAAGATAAAGAGATCTCAGAACATTGAAAAAGAGAGGGTAGAAGATGTAGAAGATAACGAGGATGGTAGAGATAATATGGGCTGATTACCTTGTTTCCTGATACCCTGTATACGGTTGTAGTAGCAAGGGTATATGTTAAAAGTTAATGGGGTCTAGGTACCAAGCCAAAATGGGATCCATAATGCAAGATATCAAGATATTAATGGGGTCTAGGTACCAAGAAAAGTGGGATCCATGATGCAAGATATCACAACATGATAATGGCTGCTTTGTACCTTATGTTTATTCTTTATTTATTCTTTAATCTATGGTGTATATATGTATATATGATTATTTTGTATTTACTGTACTGTACAAATTTGTTTTCTGTTAATGATGATAGGTTGATATCTGATTGTGTTTCTCTGTCTCCTTAGTAACCCCATGAATAAGGCCCAGGAGGGTCAAAACGTTTTTTGATATATGACTGTTTGGACCGCATGGTCTGTTTTACCGCCATCTCCTCATCCTTGACCTGAGTGCACACCATTATCCCTCTATTCATATAACATAGTAGCATAGTAACATAGTTATTAAGGTTGAAGGAAGACTATAAGTCCATCTAGTTCAACCCATAGCCTAACCGAACATGCCCTAACATGTTGATCCAGAGGAAGGCAAAAAAAACCATGTGGCAAAGAGTAAGCTCCACACTGGGGAAAAAAATTCCTTCCCAACTCCACATACGGCAATCAGACTAGTCCCCTGGATCAACAACCTAACAAGGAATCTAGTATATATACCCTGTAACATTATACTTTTCAAGAAAGGAATCCAGTCCCCCCTTAAATTTAAGTAATGAATCACTCATTACAACATCATACGGCAGAGAGTTCCATAGTCTCACTGCTCTTACAGTAAAGAATCCGCGTCTGTTATTATGCTTAAACCTTCTTTCCTCCAGATGTAGAGGATGCCCCCGTGTCCCTGTTTCAGGTCTATGATTAAAAAGATCATCAGAAAGGTCTTTGTACTGTCCCCTCATATATTTATACATTAACATAAGATCACCCCTTAGCCTTCGGTTTTCCAAACTAAATAGCCCCAAGTGTAATAACCTATCTTGGTATTGCAGTCCCCCAGTCCTCTAATAACCTTGGTCGCTCTTCTCTGCACCGGCTCTAGTTCAGCTATGTCTTTCTTATACACCGGAGACCAGAACTGTGCACAGTATTCTAAGTGTGGTCGAACTAGTGACTTGTATAGAGGTAAAATTATGTTCTCCTCATGAGCATCTATGCCTCTTTTAATGGATCCCATCATTTTATTTGCCTTTGTAGCAGCTGCCTGACACTGGCCACTAAATGTGAGTTTGTCATCCACCCATACTCCCAGGTCTTTTTCATTGACGGTTTTGCCCAGAATTTTAGAATTAAGCACATAGTTATACATCTTATTACTTCTACCCAAGTGCATGACCTTACATTTATCCCCTTTAAAGCTCATTTGCCATTTATCAGCCCAAGCTTCTAGTTTACATAAATCATCCTGTAATATAAAATTGCCCTACTCTGTATTGATTACCCTGCAGAGTTAAGTGTCATCTGCAAATATTGAAATTCCACTCTGTATGCCCCCTACAAGATCATTAATAAATATGTTAAAAAGAAGAGGGCCCAATACTTACCCCTGTGGTACCCCACTGCTTACCGCGACCCAGTCTGAGTGTGCTCCATTAATAACCACCCTTTGTTTCCTATCCCTGAGCCAGCTCTTAACCCACTTAGACATATTTTCTCCTATCCCCATTATTCTCATTTTATGTATCAACCTTTTGTGTGGCACTGTATCAAAACCTTTTGAAAAGTCCATATACACTACATCCACTGCGTTCCCTTGGTCCAGTCTGGAACTTACCTCTTCATAGAAATTGATCAGATTTGTCTGACGGGAACGGTCCCTAGTAAACCCATGCTGATATTGGGTCATGAGGTTATTCCTCTTCAGATACTCCAGTATAGCATCCCTTAGAATGCCCTCCAGGATTTTACCCACAGTAGAGGTTAAGCTCACTGGCCTATAATTTCCAAGTTCAGTTTTTGTCCCTGTTTTGAATATTGGCACCACATTTGCTATACGCCAGTCCTGTGGTACAGATTCTGTTATTATGGACTCTTTAAAGATTAAAAATAATGGTCTATCAATGACTGTACTTAATTCCTGCAGAACTCAGGGGTGCATCCCATCCGGGCCCGGAGATTTGTCAATTTTAGTGATTTTTAGATGCCGCCGTACTTCCTGCTGGGTTAAGCAGGTGACACCTAATGGGGATTTTTTGTTATCACGGATCATATTGTCTGCCAAGGGATTTTCTTGTGTAAATACTGATGAAAAAAAAGTCATTTAGCATATTGGCTTTTTCCTCATCTTCATCCACCATTTCACCCAGACTATTTTTAAGGGGGCCAACACTATCATTTTTTAGTTTCTTACTATTTACATAGTTAAAGAATATTTTGGGATTATTTTTACTCTCTCTGGCAATGAGTCTCTCTGTCTCAATCTTTGCTGCCTTGATTTGCTTTTTACAGAATTTATTTAATTTTCTGTATTTATTTAATGCCTCGTCACTACCTACATCCTTTAATTCTCTAAATGCTTTCTTTTTGTCACTTATTGCGCCCCTTAGAACTCTATTAAGTCATATTGGTTTCGTCCTATGGCTAAATAGGTTATTCAAATTACTCTCTCTCATTAACACACTCTTAACCACCCTTCTTAGTAAATGAGAAGTTACCCATTATTAATGTGTTTCCTTAGTAATGATTCATAAGGGGAGTTGATTTAAATTTTTGGGGTGAATGGTTGCTGTTCCAATCTATAGCCAGCACAATGACTACAAGTCCCGTCATATCTTTTGATTTTTGCATTGTAACATTTTAGAAACCATAATATTTAGTTTTCTTCTTTTGTTGGCATAGCTGAATGCGGACTTATTTATTTCAAGATGAGTTATATTTCTATAACTTTATTAACAATATTTGGAAAAATTCTGGTTGTCTTTTTAACATTTTTAATCTTATTCTATTCATATGTTGCACAAATAATATGGTAACTGTATTCTGTCAGTCACATCGAATATGGCAATGCCAAATTTATGTAGTTTTTTATATTTTATTACATTTATACAATAAATATACTTTTGAAAAAAAATCAGTGGCTCTATTTGATGGTTTAGTTAATTTTTTGTTTTGCATGATGTTTTTTTCAGAGGTACAATTTGCTGGTACCAACAATTTTTTTTATATCTTTTCCTTACTTGCACATTTTTTTAAACATGATTCATTTTTCAGTTTAATACATTACCTTTGTTTTGTAAGTTGATAATATAATGACAACACCTAAGACACATAACTTTTTGATTTTTGTGTACACAGAGCTATGAGAGATTTTTTATTTGCAGAACTAATTGTAGTTTTGACTTATGCCATTTTTGGGTAGATATTACCTTTTGATTACTTTTTTTTAATGTTTTTATTAGGCTGGATGAGTAAAAAACAGCAGTACCTGTGCTTTTATGTTTTTCTTTTTTTTCTTGATAACTACAAAATATAAGTTGAATAAGTTGAATAATGTTGAATAATAGAAAGAAAACTATTTCAATAACGATCATAAAAGTATTTTGAAAAAAAAAATGTATCCACTGTGAATTTAACTTGCATAAAAGGTTATTAGCTTAAACTAAGCAACAAATGCTTTTGCATTTTAAAATACGTTGGCACCTTGTGATAGTTATTAGTACTGACCTTTCTAAATAAGCAACCTAACAAACCCCTGACAAAGGCAAGCTTAATCAGAATCCTTTTCAATATTTTTAGGAGGTAATCTCATGGCTGTGTAATTAGTGATTCTTGAGATGTTTTCTCTTGGACAACAGAACATATTGTCCAGTTCATGCTGAGCTGACTATGCCTAATTTATAACTAAATATATTGAGCATTTGTTCTTTTTAAAAAGAAAAAAAAAAACATAATTGGCCTACGTGAATCCGGAGCTGTAGGAACATGCTGGGATCATGGATTGTATCAAAGAAATGTCACAAAGAACATGGTAAAGGTGACTAATAATAGAGTTGAATGGCTGCAATAGTCTCGTGGTGTCATTAAATAGCAGACAGGATGCATGTATTATGCAAAAATAACTGTACAAATATTTTCATCTCACCTTGATCTGAGATGCAAGAGCATCATTAACTAGCATGATAAAACAGTACAGGGCATGGTTATGGTGATTCTGTAACAAGTGGCACTGACCTCTTCCTCATATACTTAATTACTTTCATTGTTAATATATACAGTTAGGCGATGATCTACTGCTGCTCATAAAGAATCAGATGCTTGAGATCTAGCCGAAAAGGCACTACAACATATAAAACCAATAAATTACAAAAGTACTAATTAAAAAAGCTTCTAATAGTCTACTAAAGTAGATTGCCACCAGTCAGACTTATCCTTGCAATATGAAATTGAGATTAATGGTCAGGGATGAAGCGAAATGTAACAGTATTTTGTTGTAGAATATGATGGCCATATATAAGCAATAGGAAGTGAATACATTACCATATGCAATTAATGTCTTATACAATTAATGTGAAAATAAAAGTAATTATGAAGTAAAAGAAAAAGTTGGCCATGTTAGTAGCTTTCTATCGAAATTCAAACAAGAATCCCGGTGTGTATAGCCAAAGGTATAACAATTGGGAATGTTGAAGCATGAAAACCCTACTTTTAATGATTGTCTTGAGTGGCACATTGACTGGGAAGTGGAGGTCTGATGGGTAACGAATTAGACCCCTTATGATAGAGGCATCGGAGGTGTACTGAAACGACCCCCTGCGCAACCTACCGCAGGGGGCTGCACATTGAATTAGGAGAAGTAACTGGGGGATGTAGGTGAACTCACTAGACTGTGCATGGGACCTGTCCCACATGACTCTGGGAAAGTGGCCGGGCAGCGGCAGTGAACTCACTAGTCTGTGCACAGAACCTGTCCCACGTGAATCTGGGGGAGTGGCTCGGGAACGGTGGAAAACTTCACTAGACTGTGTACAGGATCTGTCTCAAGTGACTGCGGAGGAGTGACCGGGGGCAGAGCCAGGCACCATTAGCCAGCGGGGACCAAGAAAAAGAGAGACAAGTCAATGCGTGCCTAGGTCAGGACCAAGAGATCCGGGATGTACCATGGACTGAGATGTAAGGGTAGTCAAGTTGAAACCAGAGGTCAAAAAGCCAGAACAAGCAGTGTGGTGCAATAGGGACTAACTGTAATAGAGTAACAATAGCCAAGCCAGAGGATCAGAACAAAAGAAGAAGATAGTACTAAAATGTGAGACAAAGAACAGGGTGAGCTGATAGACCAGGTCATATATGGGAGGCAATCAAGCAATGCAGTATGCTTTGCAGCAGGGGGTCAGACACACAGTCTGAACAAAAGTATAACTGTGACAGAGAATCTTAGCCAGGGATCCCTCCCAGATCCAAAAAGAGGCACCCAACATTAACCCCATGATGGCAGGGGTGGAACCTCATCTGTAACCATGACATGTACTTTGTCTTGGTTAGGAATATACTTTATGTCCATGCAAATAGAATAAAGTGTGGCACTCACCAGAATAAAATCCAACGTTTTGTTTATTCTCCTTTAAACCCTCTTCGGTTAAGCAGTGAGGACGACGGCTGTTTCGCACAAACTTGCTTCTATGGGTCGCCAAATACTTTATGCTTTATATGCTGGATTGTTTGAGTTATGAGTAAAAGGATTGACCAAAATGGGAAAAACATTTTTTTTTACTTAAATGCTAAAGATCATTTTTGTGTTTGGGTTTCTTACAAATCTTGCATCATTTGACTTTTATTGCTTTGTTTTCCTGCACATTCAACTTTAATGTAGTCTGTGGCCAAAATTCAGAAAAAGACAGAAAAAAAGGAGTTATAAACTTTCCAGAAAAACTTTCAGAATGAGCTCACTGACAGGAAAAGAAGTCAGAAAGGGGAAAGTTGGTTTTCTGTTTGACTACACTGATGGACAGGTCCGGTCACATGCTTTTCCACCATCAGCCATTGTATAAGTAACAAGAGAAAATTACCAGCCTCTTTACCTGAGAATCTGTCTCCGTGAGCTTATTCTGACCAGTTTAACAGGAATAAACTTTTTTTTTTTTTAGTATTTTTTTCCTATGCTCTGATTTTCTGCAAACTACACTGATCAAGCAAATAAAGGGAACACTAAAACACCACATCCTAGACATCAGTGAATTAAATCTGCTTCATGCTCTGGACACTCTGCCACATCTAGCATTGAGGTCCCATTCTGGATGAGATACAATATCTGAGAAACTTTTGTGGGTTGTAGACACGGTCTCATGCTTCAGGATCTCTAGTGGTGAGAGCAATGAGAAAATTCAAAGGTGACCAAAACAACAGCCAAAAAGGATGAGAACAGAGAAATGGACTATGGTCACCACCTGTAGTCCCACTACTTTAAAGGGGGTGTATTGCTAATTGCCTATCGATTCTATCATCTGTGCTAAGTGTTATTGACTTGGAGATATATTGTGTTGTTGAAGTGTTCCATTTATTATTTTGAGGAGTGTACTTTAAAGTTGAATTTACTAGAACACAAAGAGCTATAATAATGTAGTTTTTGGGCCAATTACTGATGTAATTGGCTCCAAAGCAAGAAAAGTGAGTGTGCTTCTGTGGTCAGCAAAATATCTGCCTCCAGGTGACTTTAGGTACTCACTATCACTACTCTCTGGTTCCTTTTATGTCTATCTGCAAAATTAAAACTCAAAAACAAACCTGTTGTCAGTTGGTTGTAGCAAGCTAATAGTAGTTGGGGACTCGGGTTGGATGAGTGGCCAGTGTTGGATGATAGGGCTCCAAAAGCCACTTGGCATAGAAACACAATAGGTTACCTTAGCATTCTGAATATTTGCCTCAGTTAAGGCAAAGATTAGCTACAATTTCAGAGTTAGTGATTGCAACATTATTCTTCCATATTTCCAATCAAATGAAAATTTTTAGGCTATTTTTGGATTATAAGTATCTCATGTTTACTGATTGCTTTACAGTCTGCATTTATAAACTCCAATGTATAATTACTTAGATGACATATTGAAGTACAATAATATACCTTATAATTTTAAGAAGTGGCAGGACATTGAAGAGACCCTCAACATTAATTAATTTGTTTGACTTAGGTGTATGCTCGGGGCTATTGTACTGAAAAACAGGCAATGCTAGTGTAACTAATAACCCGACAAGGTCAGATTAAAACTGTCACTATAAATTAAATGTGACATAGTAATTTGCATGTATTTCTTCCAGTGGATGTTGAAACTAAAATAAATCTTATTCGTTTTATTGTTATTAATACAAGTAGCGACAAGACAACCACTAGACACTTTTCAAATGCAATCCATTGTTTAACAACCGACGATAGACTTTTCACATTGAATTGAAAACCATATTCCTGCAGAGAGGTCTAAAACATCCCAAAGATGGAAATAAAAGAGAGTGGGCAATGGAAAACCATGTTTTAATAGTTTTAAAATATTAGCGCTCATTCATCAAAACTTAGATAAAGTAAAATTGCCTTTGTTACCCACAATAATCAATGAGAGCTCAGCTTTAAAGGAAATCTGTCACCATATCGTTGACATATAATCTGAGAGCAGAATGATGTAGGGGCAGAGAGCCTGATTTCAATGATTTATCACTTAATAGACCTCTTAGTGCAGTTTTGATAGAATCCCTGCTTTCTCTGCTGTAGATGTAGCAGTAATCAGAAAGCTGAACTGTGTACAACACCGCCCTCAACTCTGATTGGCTGCTTCCTGTGTGCAAGATGCATTGTCAGCATGGTGTGGGCAGGGTTACATAGATTAGCCTGACTGGTCTGCATGTGAGAACTAGTCCTGCAATGATAATCTCCCACTAATAAAACACTGTATTGAAACTACAACACACAGCAGGAATCAGGATCTCTTTCTCTAAATTGTGCTGCTCTCATATTAAAGAGCAAAAACGTGCTGACCAATTCCTTTAATGTTATGAAAGCAGTTTAGGAAAATAAATAAAGCTCATTGTATCCTTCTCTGCCTGTCTAGTATCCTTTGTAGATGGCAGTAGTGTTGTGCTTGAGTGACTTGTATCCTTCTCTGCCTGTCTAGTATCCTTTGTAGATGGCATTAGTGTTGTGCTTGAGTGACTTGAAGATGATACATTTAAGAAATTAAGACAGTTGAGGCCTACTTTCTTATAGGCTCAAAACACAGGACTACTTTGTTGGTAAATTTCTAGACTTTCCCACTGAAGCATAAGGCAGTATACATGATTTGGTGTGGAAAAGTTTTAATGCAGGATAACCAATTCTAAAAAAGAGGCAACAACATATTTGAACCTGGGTTGTTGTTGCAAACAGGAAAAGATTGAGACACCTGTCTGAGAAAAAGAACATGAAAACTATTCCAGCAAGCACACGACATTGCAAATTTGTTAACGATTATTCTGCACAAACCACACTAAAGAAGCTGGGTACTTTTTGTGTGTCCCACCCTATGTGTAAGATTTCTTCACACTTTCTTACTTTATACTAGAGACATTATGATCCCCAGCGGCCTCTAGTAAGCTGCTTCATTTGGTGTTAACTTTGGAAGCCAGTCAGGCGTCTTCGCAAATACTGTATTATATCTTGTGCATGATGTATCCTGTGTGTAATATGATAGCAATAAAATTTATGATGCAATTAGAAGTGAATATTTCCGAATAATTCATGAAGCCACAGTCTAACACTGGGCACATTTATTGGATATTTATATAACCTCTTTTCAAAGTTTATATCTAGAGAACAAAAAGTAGATATCATTAATTTTATTAGTAGTAGTAATATTTTAAGTAATCACTTCATACTTTTGGATTTCCTTGTGAGTTGATTTTCTTTGTATTTGTGCACAAAACTGATAATTAAAAATTTGGGACTTCCAACTGAAAATCAGCAAACAGGAGTTTCCAACTGTTTGTAAGTATATAGTGAATATTTTAATTGAATGGATATATTGGCCAACTTTAAAAAATGACTTCTATTTTTTTTTTAAATTTTAGATGCAGAAAAGCTGTGCTCAAAATCAAGCCTGTTACAAGGCCAATACCAGTGCTTTACAAGTACAAGGAGATGCTGATTTTTTCATCAATCAACTTGGAATCCCAGCTGCTCAGTTTGTTTTTGAAGATAACAAAGCCAAGGTAATGTCACAGTGTATTAATTCAGTCTGAAGCAATGTTTCTTGTAATAGTATTACTGTAATGATGTAATTTAAAGAGCTGAGACTTTTGTTTCATACAAGCCACATCCATGAAAATAATCTCCACTGTTCTTATAAGCAACATCTGTGTAATTAGATCGCGTAAAGAAAATTGCAGCCAATCCATGAATTCACTTTGATAACACCCATGTAGGATTTGTTAAATGTATAAAAATCCATCAACTATTGTCATATTGAATGCAGAGTGCCTAAAGTATTTATACTGCGGTATTGGAGAAGACATTCAAGCACTCTAGATTTGTCTGAAGATTTCTTTAAAGGGAACCTGTCACCCCGTTTTTTCAGATTGAGATAAAAATACTGTTAAATAGTTTGCATTTCGGCTTTGGGAAAATGGCCGCCGCGATCTCTTCTGCGCACGCGCGGCATCCTGCAGCCATTTTCCTGAAGCCCCGTGCAGCAGAGCACTCCATCTGCGCACGCGCGGCCCCAGGAAGATGGCCGCCCCCACCGATGACAGGGGGTAATAGCGCAGATCGCGTGCTGCTTCTTCACGTGCGCGCAGTGGATTCGTCACTGCGACATGCGCACACCACTACGCCACCAACGTAAAGCTGAGGAAGAAACAGCACAGGCCCTATTTAACAGTATTTTTATCTCAATCTGAAAAAACGGGGTGACAGGTTCACTTTAAAGAGTTTGCTTGAAAAAATATTGAAGTCTCTAAATGTACAGGTCATTGTATAATGAACTTAGACACTTTGCTGTAGTGCAGTGCAAGCACAAAATGTATCTTTTTTGATCATGGGCTGGTATGGAGTTTATAACTGTTCCTTTAAATGAACAAAAAGCTAAAATAAGAGCAATGCCAGAACCTGGCTGTGATTTTACCAAACAAAACAGTCCTTAACTACTATTTTTGGCTGTTATTTTTGGTGGAATCTGCAAAAGTCTCCAAAAGAAATGTGTGCATAGCCTTACTGCCATAAATCTGAAAATTGTTTTAACTATCCCAATTTACAGATTGGAACAATATGAATAATTTAGGAATTCTAGACTGCAAAGAAAATGGAATATTTGACATCAACCTAGGTTGAGAGTTAAATTTGAGTAATTATTTTATGATTTTCATGAAATACTGTACATTAAGTGTAACCAAGCTTTGGTAATTCATTTAGAGCTGGTTCACATGAGCATGTAAAGCATCATTCAGAATTTATACCAGAAAAGAGGAATGATTTCTCTTACTTGTCATCCGTGTGTAATCCGTTTTTTTTACAGCAGCAGCAATTAAGCATTTTCAAGACCATCTACAGCTTCCAATGATGCAGAAATGTAACGTATCAGAAAAAATTGGCTGCTACAGAATGGCATCAGTTTTTTTTGTTCTTTATGCATCCATAAGCTTGGATAGGCATGTCTCAAATAATTTGCAGAAAAAATTAGTGCATGCTGCAATTTTTTTTTCAAATGCTGATTCGTTCAGTGAAAGAACTCTGTCATCTGCCCTGCCCCATTTAATAACATTGTTTTGAGTGCCAAATAGATTGGATAAATATCATACAGTGTTTTCTATTTGCTCAAGAAAGTTAAATATTAACCCCTTTACCCCCAAGGGTGGTTTGCACGTTAATGACCGGGCCAATTTTTACAATTCTGACCACTGTCCCTTTATGAGGTTATAACTCTGGAACGCTTCAATGGATCCTGGTGATTCTGACATTGTTTTCTCGGGACATATTGTACTTCATGACAATGGTAAAAATTCTTTGATAGTACCTGCGTTTATTTGTGAAAAAAACGGAAATTTGGCGAAAATTATGAAAATTTCGCAATTTTCCAACTTTGAATTTTTATGCAATTAAATCACAGAGATATGTCACACAAAATACTTAATAAGTAACATTTCCCACATGTCTACTTTACATCAGCACAATTTTGGAACCAAAATTTTTTTTTGTTAGGGAATTATAAGGGTTAAAAGTTGACCAGCAATTTCTCATTTCTACAACACCATTTTATTTTAGGGACCACATCTCATTTGAAGTCATTTTGAGGGGTCTATATGATAGAAAATACCCAAGTGTGACACCATTCTAAAAACTACACCCCTCAAGGTGCTCAAAACCATATTCAAGAAGTTTATTAACCCTTCTGGTGCTTCACAGGAATTTTTTGAATGTTTAAATAAAAATGAACATTTAACTTTTTTTCACAAAAAATTTAATTCAGCTCCAATTTGTTTTATTTTACCAAGGGTAACAGGAGAAAATGGACCCCAAACATTGTTGTACAATTTGTCCTGAGTATGCCAATACCCCACATGTGGGGGTAAACCACTGTTTGGGCGCATGGCAGAGCTCGGAAGCGAAGGAGTGCCATTTGACTTTTCAATGCAAAATTGACTGGAATTGAGATGGGACGCCATGTTTCGTTTGGAGAGCCCCTGATGTGGCTAAACATTGAAACCTCCCACAAGTGACACCATTTTGGAAAGTAGACCCCCTAAGGAACTTATCTAGAGGTGTGGTGAGCACTTTGACCCACCAAGTGCTTCACAGAAGTTTATAATGTAGAACCGTAAAAATAAAAAATCATATTTTTTCACAAAAATTATCTTTTCGCCCCCAATTTTTTATCTTCCCAAGGGTAAGAGAAGAAATTGGACCCCAAAAGTTGTTGTACAATTTGTCCTGAGTACGCTGATACCCCAAATGTGGGGGTAAACCACTGTTTGGGCGGATGGGAGAGCTCGGAAGGGAAGGAGCGCCGTTTGACTTTTCAAAGCAAAATTGACAGGAATTGAGATAGAACGCCATGTTGCGTTTGAAGAGCCACTGATGTGCCTAAACATTGAAACCCCCCACAAATGACACCATTTTGGAAAGTAGACCCCCTAAGGAACTTATCTAGAGGTGTGGTGAGCACTTTGACCCACCAAGTGCTTCACAGAAGTTTATAATGTAGAACCGTAAAAATAAAAAATCATATTTTTTCACAAAAATTATCTTTTCGCCCCCAATTTTTTATTTTCCTGAGGGTAACAGGAGAAATTGGACCCCAAAATTTGTTGCCCAATTTGTCCTGAGTGCGATGATACACCATATGTGGGGGGAACCACTGTTTGGGCACATGGGAGGGCTCAGAAGGGAAGGAGTGGCATTTGAATGCAGACTTAGATGGAATGGTCTGCAGGTGTCACATTGCGTTTGCAGAGCCCCTAATGTACCTAAACAGTAGAAACCCCCCACAAGTGACACCATTTTGGAAAGTAGACCCCCTTAGGAACTTATCTAGATGTGTGCTGAGCACTTTGACCCACCAAGGGCTTCACAGAAGTTTATAATGGAGAGCCGTAAAAATAAAACAAAAATTTTTTCCCACAAAAATTATTTTTTAGCCCCCAGTTTTGTATTTTCCCGAGGGTAACAGGGGAAATTCGACCCCACAATTTGTTGTCCAATTTGTCCTGAGTGCGCTGATACCCCATATGTGGGGGGGGAACCACTGTTTGGGCGCATGGGAGGGCTCGGAAGGGAAGGAGCTCCATTTGGAATGAGGACTTAGATGGAATGGTCTGCAGGTGTCACATTGCATTTGCAGAGCCCCTAATGTACCTAAACAGTAGAAACCTCCCACAAGTGACACCATTTTGGAAACTAGACCCCCTAAGGAACTTATCTAGATGTGTTGTGATAGCTTTGAACCCCCAAGTGTTTCACTACAGTTTGTAACGCAGAGCCGTGAAAATTAAAAAAAAAAATCTTTCCCCCCAAAATTATTTTTTAGCCCCCAGTTTTCTATTTTCCCGAGGGTAACAGGAGAAATTCTACCCCAAAAGTTGTTGTCCAATTTGTCCTGAGTACGCTGATACCCCGTATGTTGGGGGAAACCACCGTTTGAGCGCATGGCAGAGCTCGGAAGGGAAGGAGCGCCATTTGGAATGCAGACTTAGATGGAATGGTCTGCAGACGTCACATTGCGTTTGCAGAACCCCTAATGTACCTAAACAGTAGAAACCCCCCACAAGTGACCCCATATTGGAAACTAGACCCCCCAGGGAACTAATCTAGATGTGTTGTGAGAACTTTGAACCCCCAAGTGTTTCACTACAGTTTATAACGCAGAGCCGTGAAAATAAAAAATCTTTCTTTTTCCCACAAAAAATATGTTTTAGCCCCGAGTTTTGTATTTTCTCAAGGGTAACAGGAGAAATTGGACCCCAAAAGTTGTTGTCCTATTTGTCCTGAGTACGCTGATACCCCATATGTTGGGGTAAACCCCTGTTTGGGCACACGGGAGAGCTCGGAAGGGAAGAAGCACTGTTTTACTTTTTCAACGCAGAATTGGCTGGAATTGAGATCGGACGCCATGTCGCGTTTGGAGAGCCCCTGATGTGCCTAAACAGTGGAAACCCCACAATTATAACTGAAACCCTAATCCAAACACACCCCTAACCCTAATCCCAACAGTAACCCTAACCACACCTCTAACCCAGACACACCCTAACCCTAATCCCAACCCTTTTCCCAACCGTAAATGTAATCTAAATCCTAACTGTAACTTTAGCCCCAACCCAAACTGTAGCCCTAGCCCTAGCCCTAATCCTAACCCTAGCCCTAACCCTAGCCCTAACCCTAGCCCTAACCCTAACCCTAGCCCTAGCCCTAGCCCTAACCCTAGCCCTAACCCTAGCCCTAGCCCTAACCCTAGCCCTAACCCTAACCCTAACCCTAACCCTAGCCCTAACCCTAGCCCTAACCCTAGCCCTAACTCTAACCCTAGCCCTAATGGGAAAATGGAAATAAATACATTTTTTTAATTTTTCCCTAACTAAGGGGGTGATGAAGGGGGGTTTGATTTACTTTTATAGCGGGTTTTTTAGCGGATTTTTATGATTGGCAGCCGTCACACACTGAAAGACGCTTTTTATTGCAAAAAATATTTTTTGCGTTACCACATTTTGAGAGCTATAATTTTTCTATATTTTGGTCCACAGAGTCATGTGAGGTCTTGTTTTTTGCGGGACGAGTTGACGTTTTTATTGGTAACATTTTCGGGCACGTGACATTTTTTGATCGCTTTTTATTCCGATTTTTGTGAGGCAGAATGACCAAAAACCAGCTATTCATGAATTTCTTTTGGGGGAGGCGTTTATACCGTTCCGCGTTTGGTAAAATTGATAAAGCAGTTTTATTCTTCGGGTCAGTACGATTACAGCGACACCTCATTTATATCATTTTTTTATGTTTTGGCGCTTTTATACGATAAAAACTATTTTATAGAAAAAATAATTATTTTGGCATCGCTTTATTCTCAGGACTATAACTTTTTTATTTTTTTGCTGATGATGCTGTATGGCGGCTCGTTTTTTGCGGGACAAGATGACGTTTTCAGCGGTACCATGGTTATTTATATCTGTCTTTTTGATCGCGTGTTATTCCACTTTTTGTTCGGCGGTATGATAATAAAGCGTTGTTTTTTGCCTCGTTTTTTTTTTTTTCTTACGGTGTTTACTGAAGGGGTTAACTAGTGGGCCAGGTTTATAGGTCGGGCCGTTACGGACGCGGCGATACTAAATATGTGTACTTTTATTGTTTTTGTTTTTTTTATTTAGATAAAGAAATGTATTTATGGGAATAATATTTTTTTTTTTTTTTCATTATTTTGGAATATTTTTTTTTTTTTACACACTTGAAATTTTTTTTTTTTACTTTTTTACTTTGTCCCGGGGGGGACATCACAGATCGGTGATCTGACAGTTTGCACAGCACTCCACTCTGTCAGATCACCGATCTGAGAGCAGTGCAGGCTGCTTCACAGTGCCTGCTCTGAGCAGGCTCTGTGAAGCCACCTCCCTCCCTGCAGGACCCGGATCCGTGGCCATCTTGGATCCGGGGCTCGAGCAGGGAGGGAGGGAGGTAAGACCCTCGCAGCAACGCGATCACATCGCGTTGCTGCGGGGGGCTCAGGGAAGCCCGCAGGGAGCCCCCTCCCTGTGCGGTGCTTCCCTGCACCGCCGGCACATCGCAATCATCTTTGATCGCGGTGTGCCAGGGGTTAATGTGCCGGGGGCGGTCCGTGACCGCTCCTGGCACATAGTGTTGGATGTCAGCTGCGATAGGCAGCTGACACCCGGCCGCGATCAGCGGCGCTCCCCCCGTGAGCGCCGCCGATCGCGCTGGACGTACTATCCCGTCCATGGTCATAGGGGCCCACCCCACATGGACGGGATAGTACGTCCGATTTCAGAAAGGGGTTAAGTAAAAAAATCTCAGCTCGGCTATAACTTACACTGAGCTCCTGGCGGCAATTGCTTGGGCACAGAAGCTGTTGCCACACGATCCACTAATGTATGTTTACGCCTTGGGTCATGAATTCCTTCCCCACCATGAAGGTTATGAAGGGTTTGAAGGGGTTGGAGCATTCATGGAATGTTGACAAACTTATTTTGGTAGTTTTTCATTTTTACTTTAGTGATGCTCAATAATCAGTTGAACCTGATTGTGAAGTAACCCTTACATTTACGTCTTCATGAAATTCAACAAATTCTGTAATAAATGCTTAGCCAATTTTATCGCTTCCACTATGAATAGAGTTGAGCAAAAAGATTTACAGAATGCATCAAATTTATGTGAACCTGTTCCTACTATTGGCATTCCCAGCACCACTTCTGATAACCAGGCCCAAATGCAAAGTTTTCATTGTGATGTGATGCACACAGGATATCATGCTCCGTCTACTAATAATAAGAAATGGTGGAAGTTCCATAATGTACAAAGAGGTTTGCAAGGCATTAGTTAGGCAACTGCAGACTACTGACATGGTTCCTTTACTAGGGTCCTGTGAATCTTTTTCCTCAATTCTAATCATGATTCATATTACAGGGAACCTGTCACCCCCCCAGGTGTTTGTAACTAAAAGAGCCTCCTTGTGCAGCACTAATGCTGCATTCTGACAAGGTTACTCTTTTAGTTCTTGTTCCTGGCACTGCTGAAAAAAATCAGTTATAAAATTTGTCCCTCATACCTTGAAATCATCCCGGGGCATGGTGGATGCACCACAGCCGTCACTCATGGCCTCTGCATGCCGGGTGACACTTCATCTTCCTTCATTACAGCACAGGTGCCGGGAACACTAATGAAGGAAGATGAGGCAGTGATCGGCGCGCAGAGGCTAAGAGTGATGGCTGTGGTGTGTCTGTATTGGGGGGGAAAGACCAGCCTCCGGGACGATTTCAAGGTATGAGGGAAAAATTTTATAAACAATTTTTTCAGCAGTGCCAGGAACAAGAACTAAAAGAGCAACCTTGTCAGAATGCAGCATTAGTGCTGCACAAGCTGGCTGTTTTAGTTACAAATGCCTGGGGGGGGGGTAACATGTTCCCTTTAACATTTTATATACAGGCACAGATTAGCTATTAATTCATGAACATAAATAACTGAAAGATTTAGCAATAGTAAAGTTTTTTGCTCGATCTTTTATTAAAGGGGTTATCTTTTACTAGGACAATTTTTCTCCTCCCCACGCTTGGCCCAGATAAAATAAAAAATCTTATACTCACTTCCCATTTTAGCGCCATTCCGGCAGTGTCTGCACTTGATCTTTTGTGGATGTTGTGACACGTGACATCGGTGCCCAATCATCACTGGCGTCACTGTTCCCTCCTTCAGATGAATTGAACATCAAAAGGAAATCCGGGCTGCTGCTGATCTATGATTTTCTAAAAACCAACAGAGAAAGAGGCATATGATACCACAGTGGTCACTGAAAAATACATAAAATTGTAAATCTTTATTGACATACACAACATTGTGAGGATAAAAACATCAAAACCAAGAAAACACGCATATGTCCATAATAGGGCTACAAGCGATGCCACACTCCTCCTAGTCACAAATAAACATACACCCTAATCAACATGTGTCCTTCGATGAAGATTTACTCTTTTAGGATAGTAAAGAATAATGATGACCGGCCGCTTAAGCACTCTAAATCAAATGCCAATGTCAACATGCAGACCCAATTGTATGTGCTGTCTAGATGCTCCTTAGGGAATTTTGAAAAAATAGAAGCCCTCGGGCTCAACAGCAGAAAGTTGCACCTCTAAGAACCCAAATTTATGCATGTATCAGTATACTACAAAGGTGCACAACAGAGCATATGGGTGGAATGCATAAAGTATCCATGCTCATCAATTGGACTAAGCCTTTGCCTGAGGCTGAACCAACAACAAAAAACAAGATCCAGACAGGAGGGAAAAAATCCCTTACTCCAGGGTACAGGCAACAAATGCACAATGAAAATATCTAGTGGGTTGCTAACCCATACAGAATTGTGCTACTACCTGTGCCATGTGCTGCACATAACAACTGCTGATCAGCCTCTGTGGCAAGTCAACAAAGATGTGAGCTGGAGGGGTGGACATAGGAGGAGGAGGAAGGGGCAAGAAATTGCCCGATGTGTGTTGCCAGTAAAGCTGGCTTTTTCAGGGACTGTGGCTGCAGTGTTAGAGTATGTCATTTAAATACCTGGATAATTAGGGTAGATAAGCCACAGTCGAGGGATCAAGCCTGGAGTCCAGAGGGGGAAGGGACCATTACATGTGTTCCTCGAAAGTGACGTATGGTCGTCATGGTTCCCAATGTCGCAGTCATAGTGCACATTCAAACCATGTGATGCATCTATCGGGAAGTGATGTACGGTAGTCATGGTGCTCAGGGAGGCTGCGCTAGTGCGCTTGCGTGAGTTGATCTCACTGTGGATACCAGGTACGCAGAGAAGTCTTTCTGCAGATGGCTGGACGTGACCTATCGCTGTCTCACAGCAACAGTAACCAGGGACGCCAGGACCAGACAGAAGGAAGTTTATTAAAAGTACCGGTTGGAAAAAAAGACACAAATACCAGTGGACGCACAGGGACCATCAGCCCTAATGTGAGTATATCACATACTTGGCAATCTGAGGTACAAACCTAAATGGGAATCACCCTGTAAAATATTAAAATGATCTATGATTTTATCTTCATGTTCAATTCGACCGAAGGCCTGGACAGTGACACCAGCAGTAATTGAATGTTTGGGTCACGTGTCACAATAACCACAGGAGAGCACAGGGAGAACAAGTGCCAACACCATGGAAACGCCGCTGGCACAGGAGATGAGTATAAGCATTTTTATTTTTTCAGGGCCAAGAGTGGGGTATGACAAAGAGCTGTCCAAATAGTGGACAACTTCTTTAATTAAAAATATTAAATCAAATATACTGGTAGTAATCAATGTTATAACAAATGAAGTGTAGAACATTAATTTATTATAAAAGTCTATAAAAACTACAAAATAATTTGCTTTTAATTATCTATATTTATTTCAGTATCTTCTCAAATGTGTATAATATGAATTAAATATACCTTACAGATTATAATCCGTACAATTATTTTTTTGGCATCTGTATTGCTAATTTTCCAATAATTGATTCTCGGAAATAAATAGCAAGTTAGTATTTGCCAAATGCACTAACAAATCTTTTTTTTCCAAAGATACTGCATTGTTAATTGAAATGTCTGTGCTTGCGAGCGTTAAGTTAATGAGGAGGTTTTCAATTTGTATACACTGCTGCACCTGTTTGAAAAAAATAAAAAAAAAACTATTTACATGAAATTAAATATAATGCTGAGGTTCTCATAAAGGAGAGAATAAAGCAGATGCTTGCTTATTAAGAGTGCAATGTTTAAGACAAGCTTTTGGTTGAATGCACATTTTTCCTGTCACGTAACAGCTGTTCAACAGTTTGTGCTCCAGATCTTCAAATTTACCACCTAGTCAGTAATTAATAGAAATGAATGGACGACTTCTTAGGATTATTCAAATACATTAGAATATTTGTAGGTTGTCTTTTTAAAAGTGATTTGCTTGGGTGGCTTAAATGGAACATCATGTTCAGGAATATATCAAACAAATATGGGGAGGAATATAGTTCTAAAATTGAAAGAAGTGAGTAAAAGTTTAAGTGCGCTGTATCCACGGCTTCCTTCTTTAATATGGAGCAGCATGATACAATTATTGGCACCCTCTGTCTAGTTATAATGAGGCTTTATGAAATTTCTAAGGTGTGCTCACAGTTATAAGTTATCACCTTTACTAATTAATAATAATTCAGCTTTTTTCTCGTCTCCATTAAAAAGCTTGGTAAAACTTGAATTTTAACTTAAAGGTATCTGAATCCCAACCTGTAACAATGAATTTTCTTGCATATGCCATAATTTCCATTTAGTATTTTGACATCCCAGGAAAGGATGGCTACTGATGCCTCAGGACTTTGGAAACATCAGTTGCATCAATTATTAAACCTTTGCCAAAAATACAAAAAATACTGATGCTATTTAGTGTATTAATAAAGCACCAAAAACAACCTAGGATCCCAAATTATGTGCGCAAAGAAAAGAAAAAATGGATAAACACTAAGATAAAGCAAACTTTTCAATAATGATCTTAAAAGTATACCATATTTTTTGGATTATAAGATGCACTTTTGTTCCCCTAAATTTTAGGGGAAAGTGGGGGGTATCTTATAATCCAAATGTGTGCTGTGCTGTAGAGGAGGGGGGCAGCTCTTGAGTGGTTTCAGGGGGCTGGGGTGGGATGGCTGTGGGCTGCGGAGACAGCGGGATGTCACGTGCTCCCACTTATTAGCCTCATGTAATATTCACTGCACCCGCTGTCCATCACCTCAGTGCAGAGGCCATGCCGAGTTGGTTGACGGGGGAGTGGCACATACCGAGGAGCTGGGAGCACGGAGCCATCATCGGAAGGTGAGTTAAGTCTTTGTTATTTTATCATGTGCATGCCAGCAGGGGGCATATAGAGTGCCTGGTGGAGCCATGTGTGTGCCAGCAGAGGGCATATAAAGAGAAGGGGCCATATGTGTGCCAGCAGGGGGGCATATAGAGAGAGGGGGGCCACGTGCGTGCCAGCAGGGGGGAATATAATGATAGGGGGGCTATCTGCATTCCAGCAGGGGGGCATATAGTGACCAGAGGCCATGTGCATGCCCTCAGGGTGTCATATAGTGATCGGGGGGCCATGTCTAGGATGGGATGGAGGGCTATGTGCCAGAACAAGGGTGCACTGTGCCAATGTACCAGCAGCACAGGGGGGCTATGTACCAGCACAGGGGGGCAATGTACCTGCACAAGGGGGCCATGTGCCAGAAGGGAGAATGTGCCAATGTGCCAGCACAAGGGGGTAGTGTGCCAGCCCAAGGTGGTAATATACCAGTACAAGGGGGAAGTGTGCCAACAGCACAGGGCGGAACATGTGCCAGGATGGGGGTGAAATAGATACCAGGATGAGGCACATATATGATTTGTATGAGGGACACTGGCATTGTAAAACAGACCACTATTTAACATAAAAAAATATTTTTCCTATTTTTCTTCACCAAATTTAGGGGTGCGTCTTATAATCAGGTGCATCTTATAAAGCAAAAAATACGGTAATTTATTTCAGAACAGAATAAAATACCACATTAATCATAAATATATAATTTCCAATGAATAGCAGCAGGAGGAAACACATAAACAGGTACAAGAAACCAAAGATGGGAACACCTGGATACAGAGAGCAATGAGTTATTAATATTAGTGTAACAATTGTATAATCCTGGGAAATACTGCTTGCTAACAGATACAAAACAAATATATTAAAGTGTAAGTGCTATTATATAGAGTATATCATAACTTAATTTCTCATAAGATATATCCATGTATATAATTAGGACCTGTTATAGTAAGATACAATGTCATGTGGTCCAAACCATTATTATAGCACAGGCAATAAACCCAGGCATTAACAATGTTTACTGATCAAGTGAACCATGGCCACACAGTGCAGGTAATCCAGGTGCCCACCACACCCGATGCGCCTTCCGCACATAATCCAAAAGTTATAATAGAAAAGTTAAAAAGATATTGTACCCATAAATAAATATTAGTGTGAAAAAAATCTATACATATAAAATAATAATAATAATAATAATAATAATCTTTATTTATATAGCGCCAACATATTCCGCAGTGCTTTACAGTTTAACAGTTTCAAACACAACAGTCATAAGTAACAACGTTAACAATACAATAATTAAAGCAAAATAAGACGACCCTGCTCGTGAGAGCTTACAATCTACAATGAGGTGGGGGAGGTACAAAATACAGGTGTGTATTTACAATGGTGTATTTACAATGATGGTCCAGCCATCTTCAGGGGGTGTGGGATAGATAGAGATAGTGAATGGGCTACACACACACAAACATGAAATGACTTTGATTAGTTAACATGGTAGGCCGCTCTGAGCAAATGTGTTTTGAGCGAGCGCCTAAAACTATGCAAATTGTGGATGGTCCTAATATCTTGGGGTAGAGCATTCCAGAGGATTGGCACAGCGCGGGAGAAGTCTTGGAGTCGAGAGTGGGAGGTACGGATTAGTGCAGAGGTTAGTTGAAAGTCATTTGCAGAGCGCAGTGGTCTGTTAGGCCGATAGACCGAAATGAGAGAGGAGATGTATGGGGGTGCCGCACTGTGGAGAGCTTTGTGGGTGAGAACATGTACTTTGAATTGTATCCTGTAATGAATGGGCAGCCAGTGTAATGACTGGCGAAGAGCGGACGCGTCCGAGTAATGACTAGCCAGATGGATGACCCTGGCTGCTGCATTAAGGATAGACTGGAGAGGGGAAAGTCGAGTAAGGGGGAGGCCAATTAGTAGAGCATTACAGTAGTCTAGGCGGGAGTGGATCAGGGCGACAGTGAGGGTTTTTGTTGTTTCCATGGTGAGAAAAGGGGGGATTCTAGAGATGTTCTTTAGGTGTAAGCAGCACGAGCGGGCAAGAGATTGTATATGGGAGGTGAAGGAGAGATCAGAGTCAAACATAATACCCAGGCAGCGCGCCTAATAAAAGTACACTTATTTGGTATCACCTCATCCAGAACGACATGACCTATAAAACTGCCCCATTAGTTAAGCCCTTTAGTAAACACAATAAAAAATAAAATACAAGACAAAAAAATGATTTATCATCTTGCCGCTGAACAAAAAGTGGAAAAGACTGATATATAGATAAACATTGTACTGCTGAAAACGTCATCTGTTCTTCAAAAAAACAAGCTACCAAACAGCTTCATCAGTGGAAAAATACAAAAAGTTATATCTCTCAGAATAAAGTGATGCAAAAATAATTATTGTGTTTAAGTGCCAAAACATAAAAAAATATATAAATGAGGTATCGCTGTAAGAGTGCTGACCCGAGGAATAAAACTGCTTTGTCAATTTTACCACAAGTGGAATGAAAAAAAACCCCCGGTGAGATACCACTCACTAACAGATTGGGGAATACTCGCTTGGCAGTGATATAACACACGGCAAGACCATATTTTCTTCAAAAGTTCAACTGGCTTTTATTACTCCATAAACCCCAGTGGCATAAAATACAAAGTAACAGCCTTCATAGCATGGCAAAACAAAGTAACAGTGTTCATAGCATGACTCTGCTCCATCAGGACTGTGACCATACACTCTTGGTAGAGTCCAATATTCAGGCTCACTCTGGAGCCAAACACACACAGTCTGGATTACCTTCTTGTCAGCATTGCAGGTTTTCACTGGCTGGCATAACACGGGTCCTGTCCTCCGGAGAAGTTGCCTACGGGGATCACTGTTGTGAATTCTGTGGCAGAGTTCACTCCTGTGGTCACAAGTGGTACTTCGGCTGATTCTCTCTGGGATCTAACGTTTGTGGAGGAAAGTGGTACTGCAGCTTCTGAGCTTCCTCCCTCAGGTGATCTGGTGAGCTCGTTAGCTTCTTCTCTACTTAACTCCACCTGATTCTTTGATCTATGCTTCCTGTCAATGTTTCAGTGTGGGACTTGTTTTTTCCCTGGATCATTCCTGTGGCCTGCTGCTCTGCAAAGCTAAGTTTTGCTTATGTTATTTTGTTGCTATTTTTCTGTCCAGCTTGCTTTATTGGTTTTCCTCACCTGCTGGAAGCTCTGAGACGCAGAGGGACCACCTCCGTACCATTAGTCGGTGCGGAGGGTCTTTTTGTCCCCTCTGCGTGGTTTTTTATAGGTTTTTGTGCTGACCGCAAAGTTATCTTCCCTATCCTCGTTCTGTTCAGCTAGTCGGGCCTCACTTTGCTAAATCTGTTTCATCTCTATGTTTGTGTTTTCATCTTTCTCACAGTCATTATATGTGGGGGGCTGCCTTTTCCTTTGGGGAATTTCTCTGAGGCAAGGTAGGCTTATTTTTCTATCTTCAGGATTAGCTAGTTTCTCAGGCTGTGACGAGGCACCTAGGTTCTGGTCAGGAGCGCTCCTCGGCTACCTTTAGTGTGGTTTGATAGGCTTAGGGATTGCGGTCTGCAGAGTTCCCACGTCTCAGAGCTCGTTCTATTATTTTGGGTTATTGTCAGTTCACTGTATGTGCTCTGACCTCCATGTCCATTGTGATTCTGAATTGCCTTTCATAACAGTACAGGAAGCCCTAAGTGCTAATGATTCTCAATAGAGGGAAAAAAGAAGTTCTGAGACCATTTTTTTTCTTTGCACTGTGTTTTGTCTTTTTTTTCCCCTAGACATTTGGGTGGTTCAGGACACAGGTGTAGCAATGGACATTAAAGGTCTGTCTTCATGTGTGGATCAGCTCACGGCAAGAGTTCAAAATATTCAAGATTTTGTGGTCCAGAATTCTTTGCTTGAACCGAGAATTCCTATTCCAGATTTGTTTTTTGGAGATAGAACTAAATTTCTGAGTTTCAAAAACAATTGTAAACTATTTCTGGCTTTGAAACCTTGCTCTTCTGGTGACCCAATTCAACAGGTTAGGATCGTCATTTCTTTTTTGCGCGGCGACCCTCAGGACTGGGCGTTTTCTCTTGCGTCAGGAGATCCTGCATTGAATAATATCGATGCGTTTTTCCTGGCGCTTGGGTTGCTGTACAATGAGCCTAATTCAGTGGATCAGGCAGAAAAAAATTTGCTGGCTCTTTGTCAGGCTCAGGATGAGATAGAGGTACAGTGGGGCAAAAAAGTATTTAGTCAGTCAGCAATAGTGCAAGTTCCACCACTTAAAAAGATGAGAGGCGTCTGTAATTTACATCATAGGTAGACCTCAACTATGGGAGACAAACTGAGAAAAAAAAATCCAGAAAATCACATTGTCTGTTTTTTTAACATTTTATTTGCATATTATGGTGGAAAATAAGTATTTGGTCAGAAACAAACAATCAAGATTTCTGGCTCTCACAGACCTGTAACTTCTCCTTTAAGAGTCTCCTCTTTCCTCCACTCATTACCTGTAGTAATGGCACCTGTTTAAACTTGTTATCAGTATAAAAAGACACCTGTGCACACCTTCAAACAGTCTGACTCCAAACTCCACTATGGTGAAGACCAAAGAGCTGTCAAAGGACACCAGAAACAAAATTGTAGCCCTGCACCAGGCTGGGAAGACTGAATCTGCAATAGTTAACCAGCTTGGAGTGAAGAAATCAACAGTGGCAGCAATAATTAGAAAATGGAAGACATACAAGACCACTGATAATCTCCCTCGATCTGGGGCTCCACGCAAAATCCCACCCCGTGGGGTCAGAATGATCACAAGAACGGTGAGCAAAAATCCCAGAACCACGCGGGGGGACCTAGTGAATGAACTGCAGAGAGCTGGGACCAATGTAACAGGGCCTACCATAAGTAACACACTACGCCACCATGGACTCAGATCCTGCAGTGCCAGACGTGTCCCACTGCTTAAGCCAGTACATGTCCGGGCCCGTCTGAAGTTTGCTAGAGAGCATTTGGATGATCCACAGGAGTTTTGGGAGAATGTTCTATGGTCTGATGAAGCCAAACTGGAACTGTTTGGTAGAAACACAACTTGTCGTGTTTGGAGGAAAAAGAATACTGAGTTGCATCCATCAAACACCATACCTACTGTAAAGCATGGTGGTGGAAACATCATGCTTTGGGGCTGTTTCTCTGCAAAGGGGCCAGGACGACTGATCCGGGTACATGAAAGAATGAATGGGGCCATGTATCGTGAGATTTTGAGTGCAAACCTCCTTCCATCAGCAAGGGCATTGAAGATGAAACGTGGCTGGGTCTTTCAACATGACAATGATCCAAAGCACACCGCCAGGGCAAGGAAGGAGTGGCTTCGTAAGAAGCATTTCAAGGTCCTTGAGTGGCCTAGCCAGTCTCCAGATCTCAACCCTATAGAAAACCTTTGGAGGGAGTTGAAAATCCGTGTTGCCAAGCGAAAAGCCAAAAACATCACTGCTCTAGAGGAGATCTGCATGGAGGAATGGGCCAGCATACCAACAACAGTGTGTGGCAACCTTGTGAAGACTTACAGAAAACGTTTGACCTGTCATTCCCAACAAAGGATATATTACAAAGTATTGAGATGAAATTTTGTTTCTGACCAAATACTTATTTTCCACCATAATATGCAAATAAAATGTTAAAAAAACAGACAATGTGATTTTCTGGATTTTTTTTTCTCAGTTTGTCTCCCATAGTTGAGGTCTACCTATGATGTAAATTACAGATGCCTCTCATCTTTTTAAGTGGTGGAACTTGCACTATTGCTGACTGACTAAATACTTTTTTGCCCCACTGTATATTGTCAGAAATTTAGAAAGTGGTCAGTGCTCACTCAATGGAATGAATCTGCGCTGGCAGCAATATTCAGAAAGGGTCTCTCTGAAGCCCTTAAGGATGTCATGGTGGGATTTCCTATGCCTGCTGGTTTGAATGAGTCTATGTCTTTGGCCATTCAGATCGGTCGACGCTTGCATGAGCGTAAACCTGTGCACCATTTGGCGGTATTACCTGAGCTTAAACTTGAGCCTATGCAGTGTGATAGGACCTTGACCAGAGTTGAACGGCAAGAACATAGACGTCTGAATGGTCTGTGTTTCTACTGTGGTGATTCCACTCATGCTATCTCTGATTGTCCTAAGCGCACTAAGCGGTTCGCTAGGTCTGCCACCATTGGTACTGTACAGTCAAAATTTCTTCTGTCCGTTACCTTGATCTGCTCTTTGTCATCATATTCTGTCATGGCATTTGTGGATTCAGGCGCTGCCCTGAATTTGATGGACTTGGAATATGCTAAGCGTTGTGGGTTTTTCTTGGAGCCCTTGCAGTGTCCTATTCCATTGAGAGGAATTGATGCTACGCCTTTGGCCAAGAATAAGCCTCAATACTGGACCTAGCTGACCATGTGCATGGCTCCTGCACATCAGGAGGTTATTCGCTTTCTGGTGTTGCATAATCTGCATGATGTGGTCGTGTTGGGGTTGCCATGGCTACAAGCCCATAATCCAGTATTAGATTGGAAATCCATGTCGGTGTCCAGCTGGGGTTGTCAGGGGGTACATGGTGATGTTCCATTTCTGTCAATTTCGTCATCCACTCCTTCTGAGGTCCCAGAGTTCTTGTCTGATTACCGGGATGTATTTGATGAGCCCAAGTCCAATACCCTACCTCCGCATAGGGATTGTGATTGTGCTATCAATTTGATTCCTGGTAGTAAATTCCCAAAAGGTCGATTGTTTAATTTGTCCGTGCCTGAGCACACCGCTATGCGCAGTTATGTGAAGGAATCCCTGGAGAAAGGGCATATTCGCCCGTCATCGTCGCCATTAGGAGCAGGGTTCTTTTTTGTAGCCAAGTAGGATGGTTCGCTGAGACCTTGTATAGATTACCGCCTTCTTAATAAGATCACGGTTAAATTTCAGTACCCCTTGCCATTGTTATCTGATCTGTTTGCTCGGATTAAGGGGGCTAGTTGGTTCACAAAGATAGATCTTCGTGGTGCGTATAATCTGGTGCGAATTAAGCAAGGTAATGAGTGGAAAACTGCATTTAATACGCCCGAGGGTCATTTTGAGTATCTCGTGATGCCGTTCGGACTTGCCAATGCTCCATCAGTGTTTCGGTCCTTTATGCATGACATCTTCCGAGAGTACCTGGATAAATTCCTGATTGTGTACTTGTATGACATTTTGATCTTCTCGGATGATTGGGAGTCTCATGTGAAGCAGGTCAGAACGGTTTTTCAGGTCCTGCGTGCTAATTCTTTGTTTGTGAAGGGATCAAAGTGTCTCTTTGGTGTGCAGAAGGTTTCATTTTTGGGGTTCATCTTTTCCCCTTCTACTATCGAGATGGATCCTGTTAAGGTCCAGGCCATCCATGATTGGACTCAGCCGACATCTCTGAAAAGTCTGCAAAAGTTCCTGGGCTTTGCTAATTTTTATCGTCGCTTCATCTGCAATTTTTCTAGTATTGCTAAACCGTTGACCGATTTGACCAAGAAGGGTGCTGATGTGGTCAATTGGTCTTCTGCTGCTGTGGAAGCTTTTCAAGAGTTGAAGCGTCGTTTTTCTTCTGCCCCTGTGTTGTGTCAACCAGATGTTTCTCTTCCGTTCCAGGTCGAGGTTGATGCTTCTGAGATTGGAGCAGAGGCTGTTTTGTCGCAGAGAGGTTCTGGTTGCTCAGTGATGAAACCATGCGCTTTCTTTTCCAGGAAGTTTTCGCCTGCTGAGCGTAATTATGATGTGGGCAACCGAGAGTTGCTGGCCATGAAGTGGGCATTCGAGGAGTGGCGTCATTGGCTTGAAGGAGCTAAGCATCGCGTGGTGGTATTGACTGATCATAAGAACTTGACTTATCTCGAGTCTGCCAAGCGCTTGAATCCTAGACAAGCTCGTTGGTCATTGTTTTTTGCCCGTTTTGACTTTGTGATTTCGTACCTTCCGGGCTCTAAAAATGTGAAGGCGGATGCTCTGTCTAGGAGTTTTGTACCCGACTCTCCGGGTTTATCTGAGCCGGCGGGTATCCTCAAGGAAGGAGTAATTGTGTCTGCCATCTCCCCTGATTTGCGGCGGGTGCTGCAAAAATTTCAGGCTATTAAACCTGATCGTTGCCCAGCGGAGAAACTGTTTGTCCCTGATAGGTGGACGAATAGAGTTATCTCTGAACTTCATTGTTCGGTGTTGGCTGGTCATCCTGGAATCTTTGGTACCAGAGAGTTAGTGGCTAGATCCTTTTGGTGGCCCTCTCTGTCGCGGGATGTGCGTGCTTTTGTGCAGTCCTGTGGGATTTGTGCTCGGGCTAAGCCCTGCTGTTCTCGTGCCAGTGGGTTGCTTTTGCCCTTGCCGGTCCCGAAGAGGCCTTGGACACATATCTCTATGGATTTTATTTCTGACCTTCCCGTTTCTCAAAAGATGTCAGTCATTTGGGTGGTTTGTGATCGCTTTTCTAAGATGGTCCATCTGGTACCCTTGTCTAAATTGCCTTCCTCCTCTGATTTGGTGCCTTTGTTTTTCCAGCATGTGGTTCGTTTGCATGGCATTCCAGAGAATATTGTTTCTGACAGAGGTTCCCAGTTTGTTTCGAGGTTTTGGCGAGCCTTTTGTGGTAGGATGGGCATTGACTTGTCTTTTTCCTCGGCTTTCCATCCTCAGACTAATGGCCAGACCGAGCGAACCAATCAGACCTTGGAAACATATCTAAGGTGCTTTGTTTCTGCTGATCAGGATGACTGGGTGTCCTTTTTGCCTTTGGCTGAGTTCGCCCTTAATAATCGGGCAAAGCTCGGCTACCTTGGTTTCACCGTTTTTCTGCAATTCTGGGTTCCATCCTCGTTTCTCTTCTGGACAGGTTGAGTCTTCTGACTGTCCTGGTGTGGATACTGTGGTGGACAGGTTGCAGCAGATTTGGACTCAGGTAGTGGACAATTTGACCTTGTCCCAGGAGAAGGCTAAACTTTTCGATAATCGCAGATGCCGTGTGGGTCCCCGACTTCGTGTTGGGGATCTGGTTTGGTTATTTTCTCGTCATATTCCTATGAAGGTTTCCTCTCCTAAGTTTAAACCTCGTTTTATTGGTCCGTATAGGATTTCTGAGGTTCTTAATCCTGTGTCTTTTCGTCTGACCCTTCCAGATTCTTTTTCCATACATAACGTATTCCATAGGTCATTGTTGCGGAGATACGTGGCACCTATGGTTCCATCTGTTGAGCCTCCTGCCCCGGTTTTGGTGGAGGGGAAATTGGAGTATATTGTGGAGAAGATTTTGGATTCTCGTGTTTCAAGACGGAAACTCCAGTATCTGGTTAAATGGAAGGGTTATGCTCAGGAGGATAATTCCTGGGTTTTTGCCTCTGATGTCCATGCTCCCGATCTTGTTCGTGCCTTTCATGTGGCTCATCCTGGTCGGCCTGGGGGCTCTGGTGAGGGTTCGGTGACCCCTCCTCAAGGGGGGGGTACTGTTGTGAATTCTGTGGCAGAGTTCACTCCTGTGGTCACAAGTGGTACTTCGGCTGATTCTCTCTGGGATCTTCCGTTTGTGGAGGAAAGTGGTACTGCAGCTTCTGAGTTTCCTCCCTCAGGTGATCTGGTGAGCTCGTTAGCTTCTTCTCTACTTAACTCCACCTGATTCTTTGATCTATGCTTCCTGTCAATGTTTCAGTGTGGGACTTGTTTTTTCCCTGGATCATTCCTGTGGCCTGCTGCTCTGCAAAGCTAAGTTTTGCTTATGTTATTTTGTTGCTATTTTTCTGTCCATCTTGCTTTATTGGTTTTTCTCGCCTGCTGGAAGCTCTGAGACGCAGAGGGACCACCTCCGTACCGTTAGTCGGTGCGGAGGGTCTTTTTGTCCCCTCTGCGTGGTTTTTTATAGGTTTTTGTGCTGACCGCAAAGTTATCTTCCCTATCCTCGTTCTGTTCAGCTAGTCGGGCCTCACTTTGCTAAATCTGTTTCATCTCTATGTTTGTGTTTTCATCTTTCTCACAGTCATTATATGTGGGGGGCTGCCTTTTCCTTTGGGGAATTTCTCTGAGGCAAGGTAGGCTTATTTTTCTATCTTCAGGATTAGCTAGTTTCTCAGGCTGTGACGAGGCGCCTAGGTTCTGGTCAGGAGCGCTCCTCGGCTACCTTTAGTGTGGTTTGATAGGCTTAGGGATTGCGGTCTGCAGAGTTCCCATGTCTCAGAGCTCGTTCTATTATTTTGGGTTATTGTCAGTTCACTGTATGTGCTCTGACCTCCATGTCCATTGTGATTCTGAATTGCCTTTCATAACAGATCACCAACTTGCCTGGCAAGCACACATTAGTCAGTTCCAGACCCACCGCAGGACAGTAGCTTCCCCCACACAGAAGCCGTCCTAGACTCTGCAGGTACATGGTCTCACCAGGTGCTTCCAGAAACTTTCCACTCACAGGAGCTTCCAACACAGACCATCCAGGTTCACGGTCTCTCCAGGTGCTTCCAGGAAGACTCCACTCACAAGAGCTTCCCACACAGACCTGACCTCTTCCAGGACCTCCAGTACAGACAATTCAGTTCCAAACACTCTCAGCACCACGTGACCCACACCCTGGTCACATTATGAAGCTCTAACCACCTCCACACGTGGGGGGTGTGTGTGTGGATAGTTCAACCCGCCCAGCTCTCAGAACTAGCCTTGCCAGCCTCCATCTAAAACAAGATAATTACTTGTGGGACTATAGGTCCCTGAACAACCTTCCTTCAGGCTGGCAGCTATTCACAATAATGCCGGACTTTGTCTCATCACCACAGTTATGCCTGAGATTGCCATGCATTCCTATGGCCTCAATAAACCTCCATGTGTATTCTGGGAAGACCATGCAGTGCCCCCTACCTGTAACAGGGGTCACTGCATCACACCCCCCAAAAAATTCCTAAATTGCTGTTTTTTGCTCATTCTGCCTCCCAAAAATCAGAATACAGAGTGATCAAAACATGTCATGTGTCTGAAAATAGTTCCAATAAAATGTTAACTCTCCCCACAAGAAACAAGCCCTCACATGGCTCTGTGGGGCAAAATATGATAAAATTATAGCTCTCAAAATACGGTGATTAGCAATTAGAGAGCACTATAATGCTTGGGTGCTCGTTGCTCTGGTCGAGCAAATTGGAATACTCGGGTACTCGAACCGAGCAAAGAGCTCAATGTAAGTCTATGGTAAACCTGAGTGTTTTTACCGCAATCACCCCCGGGGGTCCTTTTAAGGTCTAAACATATCAGAATATGATGGAAACACTGCTCATATGACACAGGAACATCATGGGGATCGCCCCTGTAAGCACTTCTGACTACTAGGTCACAACTGTAAGCAATGTTGTCAGAATTTCATGCCATTTTTACAGGTGCACCAAAAAACATACAAAAATGTAACCAAAATGGATTTTGCTGGGAAATATGTTAAGGTACATCCTTTCCAGTCTAATAACTTGTATATAAGGCAAAATAATTAACCCTAGACCAAAATGTTCTTCCACCACTTGGGCTATGTTCACACGCAGCGTTTTTGGTGCGTTTTTCAAATTTAACATTGCTTTCAACCAATACAAATGCTTTCACCGGGAAATGCCATTGTAACATTTAACAACCCTAGCTGGCCATGTGGTGTGTGACACAAAAGGAGACACACTTGATTAATTTATGAAGGATGGACTCTTAAAGTCACAAATCCTATTTTTAGAGGGGCATCAGGCGGCATTAATATCCTTAAAGGGCCATTATTAAACAGTCAGTCTCCTATGCTGTTACTGCCTATGCAGTGAGTGGCTTGGCTGCCAAGAATTACAACGCACCACAATACCCCTTTCACAAGAGGTACAGGAGGGCCTCCTGAAAAAAGTTGCATTGAATGCAAGGCCGGCCCTGCTATCACGTCATTTGCACCCCAATAAGCCTTTGAACCCAGGTACTGGATGGCCACAGGAAGGCCCACTTCACAGTCTTCAGTTGGTCCTGCCATACATTTTCTTTATGCATTGAATGCAAGGGCTGCCTTGACCCAAATTTGCACGCACCTCAATCCCCCATGGAAGAAACATGGAGGAGGGCCTCATAAAAAAAATGTTTCATTACAAAGTGTATGGGCTGACAAATATTTCCCCATGGGGGTAAAAAAAGTTAAAAAAATTCAGCCCAAAATAGTGTTTACTGTTTGGAGCTAGGGTAACACACAGCAAAAAAGGTGAATGGAAGCCTGAAAAACACACTTTGTAGACCAAAGATAAATGAGGCGTGTCACGGAGAGACCACACTGTAAAATATGTGGCTTGTGTTTTTATTTTGGCCCCAAATATTTTGTATAGTAATCAGGTCAAAGACAGCAAATAAAGTGGAATATAGCCCTGAAATATCACAATTTACATGCCACAGAAACATCTGGCATCTGACTGAGATACCAGACTCTTCAAAATGTGGCCTGTATATTTATTTTTTACTGCTAAACATTGTTTAGAGTTAGGGCAACACACCGCAAAAAAGGAGAATGGAAGCCTCAAAAGCATACTTTGTAGCCCACAAATAGATGAGGCGTGTCACGGAACTACCACACTGTAATATGTTCTTTTTTACCAAGATAGTGAATAGACCTACGATATTAGACAGACCAAAAATTGGAATGTATGCATGAAAAACAACTATTTTAAACCATGCGTAGAATGGGCGTCGGACAGAGATAGCAGACTGTTTCAATATTTGGCCTGTATTTTTAAAAATTTTTAAAACCACAACATACTGTATACACCAAGGTTAGCAGTATAGCAGACCAAAAACTGGAATGTATGGCTGAAAAGCCAAAATTTGCTGACCACAGATAGACCAGACGTGTGACGGAGCTAACAGAGTGTTTCAATATGTGAGCTGTATTTTTTAAAATTTTAAAAACAACAAAATACTGTATACACCAAGGTTAGTATTATAGCAGACCAAAAACTGGAATGTATGGCTGAAAAGCCAAAATTTGCAGACCACAGATAGACCAGACGTTTGACTGAGATAACAGACTGTTTCAATATGTGGCCTGCACGTTTCACAATTTTAAAAAACAACAAAATACTGTATACACCAAGGGTAGCAGACCAAAAACTGGAATGTATGCCTGAAAAGCCAAGATTTAAAGACCGCAGATAGACCACATGTGTGACCAAGATAAGATTAAATATGTGGCATGTATTTTTCACAATTTTAAAAGCAACAAAATACTGTATACACCAAGGGTAGCAGGCCACAAACTGGAATGTATGCCTGAAAAGCCAAGATTTGCAGACCACAGATAGACCAGATGTGTGACTGAGATAACAGACTTTTTCAATATGTGGCCTGCATTTTCCACAATTTTAAAAAGCAAAAAAATACTGTATACACCAAGGGTTGCTGTCTAGCAGACCAAAAAGTGGAATGTATGGCTGAAAAGCCAAGATTTGCAGACCACAGATTGACCAGACTTGTGACTGAGATAAGACTATTTCAATATGTGACCTGTAATTTTTAAAATTTAAAAAAACAAAAAAATACTGTATACATCAAGGGTAGCAGAACAAAATCTGGAATGTTTGCCTGAAAAGCCAAGATTTGAAGACCACAGATAGACCAGACATGTGACTGATATAACAGACTGTTTAAAAATGCGGCCTGTATTTTTCACATTTTTAAAAACAATAAAATACTGTACACACCAAGGGTAGCAGACCACAAACTGGAATATGTATGCCTGAAAAGCCAAGATTGGAAGACCACAGATAGACCAGACATGTGACAGAGATAACAGACTGATCAAAATGTGGCCTTGATTTTTTTTTTTGACCACCAAAATTGTATCAATAAGAAGGCTATGACACTAAAATAAAATATTTGGCATTCTAAAATTGTGCATTATTTAAGGCAATGATATGCGATGCGTGTGGCATATAAATCACAGTGCTAAATATAAGAACTGAAGCTAAAATATTAACCACAATTCCTATTAGGTATATACTCACCCTCGGACGCGCCCTGCTTCTTTCTGGCAGCCTTCCTTCCTAAGAATCAGCGCTTGAAGGACCTTCGGTGACGTCGCGGCTTGTGATTGGTCGCGTGAGCGGTCACGCGACCAATCACAAGCCGCGACGTCATCTAAGGTCATTCACGCGCTGATTCTAAGGAAGGAAGGCTGCCGGTTAGTACCAGGGCGCGTCAGAGGGTGAGTATAGCAATATTTTCCATTTTAATTCTTTATTTTACACTTAAATATGGATTCCGATACCGATTTCCGATATTGCAAACATATCGGAACTCGGTATCGGAATTCCGATACCAGATTCAGAAGATCGCCGACCTCATGGCCGACCCCACACAGGGGTGCCAAAAGTCGGCGACTTCTGAAAATGGCCGACCCGTTTCACTCAACCCTACCCTTAGCTTAAAAATAGCAGTCCACAGCTGCCCAGAAATGGCACATCTTTTTCCACTCATTGTTTTCTTTGGGTGAAAAAATGCTGTAAAAATGCTGAAAGAAGTCTCATGCTGCAGTTTGCAAAAATGCAGCAGTTTTCTAAATCAGTCAGGAAAAAAAACAATGTGTATGCATGAGATTTCTGAAATCTCATAGCTTTTTTTGGTACTGTAAAACACAGCTTAAGGTCCCTTTCACCCATCTGTATATTTCCGGAACTGGAAAAAACAGTACCGGAGATGTCCATGTGTGTGCTACATGTGGTACATGTGTGGCAACCACACTGTTCTTTATAATTATTTATTTAAATAATTAAAAAAAAAACAACAGCATAGGGACCCCTCTATTCTTGATAAGCAACTTTGCAGAAGCTGACAACTTGGGTTTGCAGCCCCCAGCTGTGAGTTTTGTCTGGTTGGTTCAATAAAATAGGTGGAAAACCACGTTGGGTTTTTCATTCATTTATTTCTGAACGATCACAGGCGGTGGCTGTGGAGTACCCCCATTCTCTGCACCTACTGTCACTGTTATTAGCAACAGCAGGTGTCATATTGTGGGGCAACAGTCCCAAAAGCCACCATCTGCTGTTGTTCTGACTTCAATTTAATGCTCATCATTCTCTGCTTGCAGAGAGAGCAGGGGAGAATGATGACAGCCGGCTTCAGCACCAGCTGCCGGGGAACAGCGCTTACAGTAGCGCTACTTCCCCACCGGCAGTCCATGTCACACAGAGGACATCAAAGTGTGTTCTCCGTGTGCATGTGTGCGGAAGTTTTGCCATCCATGTTGACCGCAAAAAACGGACATGTCAGCGTGTTTTGCCCATGGACACACGGTCCGTAGAAACACACTGACATGTGCATAAATCCATTCATTCGAATGTGTCTACATCCATAAACAGCTTAACACACAGCAAATGGATTTCACTTTTGAAAGTAATCAGTCAGAAGAAGGCTGTTAAAAAAATTCTGGAGCATTAGATGCACCATGGGACACAGCAAAGACTGTCATCAAGAAGTGGCTTAAATTTGGCATAACAGTAACATTACCTAGAACTGAACATTAGAGTTGAGCGACCTTGACCTTTTTAGAGTCGAGCCGGGTTTTGCGAAACCCGACTATGTCCAAAGTCGGGTCGAGTGAAATCGGCCGATTATGACGTAAAGTCGGGATCGACCGAAACACGAAACCCAATGCAAGTCAATGGGGCAGCATAGTCGGCAGTGAGTGGGGGCCAGGAAAACACCTAGAGTGCCCATTTTAATGTCAAAACCATCCATTCTTCTTAATGAAGCTTGTCAAGCGTAATTTACCTTATAATAATTGGAAGGCATTTGAAATTGGGGGTCATTTGGCTAAAGTTGTGGGGGGTAGGGCTGGTTCAAGTAATTAGTGGGCCCAGGAAATCTGGACCACGTCACGGCAGTGGAGCAGGGAGAGGTAAGTATTTCAACTTTGCAAGTGCTGTGAACCTGAGCAAGCAGGGGGGGCCCACTCGTTGGCATTGGCACTGGCACAGGGCCCCTCAAAGTACAGCGGTGTGTTTGCACGGCGGGGGCGCCTCCCACCGGCAGCAACACTTTTGCGTACTATGAGAGGCCCTGTGCCAGTGACGTCGCCAACTAGTATTCCTCCCCCCACCTGATGAAGGAACCTGCACTTTCATCTGCACCTTCCTCTTTGTCCCCGTGTAAGGTGGTATGGTATGCGGGAAGAGCAACCTGACTTTCAGCAGGGTCACAATGTTGTTGTGTAGCGTGCACGGGGAATGTTGCGTTATGGGTCAATGTACCAGCAGACTCATCTATCACTGGCTGGGCAATGGGCACGATGAAGTGGAAACACAGATATAGGCCCAAAGAAGAAAGTGGGCTAAATGCAGTTCAAAATTGGTAACACAGGAATAACCAGGGGGCATTGCAGTGGAGGACAACTGGAATGAGAGGCTGACACAGAGAGTAGGGCCAAATCAGTAAGTAGTCGAAATGCAGTTCAAAATTGGCAACCGTAGTAAACAGGCGGCACAGCTTTGTTCAGTGGAGGAGAACAGCAAGGAGTGGCAGACACCGATAGTAGGCCCCAAACCAACTAGTACGCCAAATGCAGTTGTTCCATTTAACCACAATTTAATGAGAGCCTGAAGATAGAAGCTCAGGAAAGGCAACCTGGGGAACACCTTGGAGTGTAACACACCATCTCTCTCCACCCCATACCCATTTTGTATGGCCTAATGCAGTGTACTTTTCTACAACTACTAAACGAGAGTCGGAAGACCGAAGCAATGGCAAGGAAACCTGGGGAACACCTTAGAGTGTAACACACCCTCTCTCTACACCCCATACCCAATTTGAAGGTCTAATGCAGTGTAGTTTCCAAGAACTACTAAACGAGAGCCGGAAGATCGAAGCTCAGGAAAGGCAACCTGGGGAACACCTTGGAGTGTAACACACCCTCTCGCTACACCCCATACCCAATTTGAAGGCCTAATGCAGCGTAGTTTCCAACAACTACTAAACGAGAGCCGGAAGATCGAAGCTCAGGAAAGGCAACCTGGGGAACACCTTGGAGTGTAACAAACCCTCTCTCTACACCCCATACCCAATTTGTAGGCCTAATGCAGCGTAGTTTCCGACAACTACTAAACGAGAGCCGGAATATCGAAGCTCAGGAAAGGCAACCTGGGGAACACCTTGGAGTGTAACACACCCTCTCTCTACACCCCATACCCAATTTGTAGGCCTAATGCAGCGTAGTTTCCGACAACTACTAAACGAGAGCCGGAATATCGAAGCTCAGGAAAGGCAACCTGGGGAACACCTTGGAGTGTAACACACCCTCTCTCTACACCCCATACCCAATTTGAAGGCCTAATGCAGTGTAGTTTCCAAGAACTACTAAACGAGAGCCGGAAGATCGAAGCTCAGGAAAGGCAACCTGGGGAACACCTTGGAGTGGAACACACCATCTCTCTACACCCCATACCCAATTTGAAGGCCTAATGCAGCGTAGTTTCCAACAACTACTAAACGAGAGCCGGTAGATCGAAGCTCAGGAAAGGCAACCTGGGGAACACCTTGGAGTGTAACACAACGTCTCTCTACACCACGGAAGGGATGATTCTTAGGAAGGAAGGCTGTTGGAAATAAGCATTGCGCGTCCGAGGGTGATTAGATTCTTATTAGGTATATACTCACCCTCGGACGCGCCCTGCTTCTTTATTTGGAATGAATGTTTATTTGCAATGTGGTGTTGACTTTCTCTATTATTTTGGTAATTAATGATTTTATTATTTTCATTATTTTGCATCTTATCGGCAATAATATAAAGAAGACGCGACAGGACAACACTCGGTGGATGCCATATGTGTGTTTTCAATTTAAAAAACCTTTCAGTTAACTACTTGCAGGAGAAAGTAATTGTAGCTGGTGGCCATTTTTAGTACTGTACCAGATTTTAGCTGTTTGTTTGTTTTTAATGTCAAAATGTCTGCATTTGATATCTCACCAGTATTTTCTTTTTTATAAGCAAAATCCTTTTTTTTTTATTTTATGATGTTGGTTCAAGGGGTACACGGGCAGCAGTAGACAGGTCAGTGGAGGCCTAGTGGAAGGAGGGACCGCAGACAGGCTTCGAAGCCCTAACATAATAAATTGGGCTGCCTGTAGGCAATTTAAAATTGGTTCCAGGGGAACACGGGCAGCAGTAGACAGGTCAGTGGAGGCCTAGAGGAAGGAGGGACCGCAGATGCGCCAATGTTTCCCCCATACCAAATTTGTAGGCCTAATGCAGTGTAGTTTCCAACAACTACTAAACGAGAGCCGGAATTTCGAAGCTCAGGAAAGGCAACCTGGGGAACACCTTGGAGTGTAACACACCCTCTCTCTACACCCCATACCCAATTTGAAGGCCTAATGCAGTGTAGTTTCCAACAACTACTAAACGAGAGCCGGAATATCGAAGCTCAGGAAAGGCAACCTGGGGAACACCTTGGAGTGTAACACACCCTCTCTCTACACCCCATACCCAATTTGAAGGCCTAATGCAGTGTAGTTTCCAAGAACTACTAAACGAGAGCCGGAAGATCGAAGCTCAGGAAAGGCAACCTGGGGAACACCTTGGAGTGTAACACAACGTCTCTCTACACGACGGAAGGGCTGATTCTTAGGAAGGAAGGCTGTTGGAAATAAGCATTGCGCGTCCGAGGGTGATTAGATTCTTATTAGGTATATACTCACCCTCGGACGCGCCCTGCTTCTTTATTTGGAATGAATGTTTATTTGCAATGTGGTGTTGACTTTCTCTATTATTTTGGTAATTAATGATTTTATTATTTTCATTATTTTGCATCTTCTCGGCAATAATATAAAGAAGACGCGACAGGACAACACTCGGTGGATGCCATATGTGTGTTTTCAATTTAAAAAAACTTTCAGTTAACTACTTGCAGGAGAAAGTAATTGTAGCTGGTGGCCATTTTTAGTACTGTACCAGATTTTAGTTGTGTGTTTGTTTTTAATGTTAAAATGTCTGCATTTGATATCTCACCAGTATTTTCTTTTTTATAAGCAAAATACTTATTTTTATATTTTCTGATGTTGGTTCCAGGGGTACACGGCCAGCAGTGCCCTGGTCAGTGTAGTAGTAGTTGAAAGAATGGACCGCAGACAGGCATCGAAGGCCTAAAATAAAAACACATGGCTGTAGGCAATTTTAAATTGGTTCCAGGGGTACACGGACAGCAGTGGTGTGGTCAGTGGAGGCCTAGTGGAAGGAGTGACCGCAGACAGGCATCGAAGGCCTAAAATAATAACACATGGCTGTAGGCAATTTTAAATTGGTTCCAGGGGTACACGGGCAGCAGTGACCTGGTCAGTGTAGTAGTAGTTGAAAGAATGGACCGCAGACAGGCATCGAAGGCCTAAAATAAAAAAATTGGGCTGGCTGTAGGCAATTTTAAATTGGTTCCAGGGGTACACGGGCAGCAGTGGTGTGGTCAGTGGAGGCCTAGTGGAAGGAGTGACCGCAGACAGGCATCGAAGGCCTAAAATAATAACACATGGCTGTAGGCAATTTTAAATTGGTTCCAGGGGTACACGGGCAGCAGTGACCTGGTCAGTGTAGTAGTAGTTGAAAGAATGGACCGCAGACAGGCATCGAAGGCCTAAAATAAAAAAATTGGGCTGGCTGTAGGCAATTTTAAATTGGTTCCAGGGGTACACGGGCAGCAGTGACCTGGTCAGTGTAGTAGTAGTTGAAAGAATGGACCGCAGACAGGCATCGAAGGCCTAAAATAAAAAAATGGGGCTGGCTGTAGGCAATTTTAAATTGGTTCCAGGGGTACACGGACAGCAGTGGTGTGGTCAGTGGAGGCCTAGTGGAAGGAGTGACCGCAGACAGGCTTCCAAGGCCTAACATAACAAACTTGGGCTGGCTGTAGGCACTTTTAAATTGGTTCCAGGGGTACACGGGCAGCAGTGGTCTGGTCAGTGGAAGTCTAGTGGAAGGAGTGACCGCAGACAGGCTTCCAAGGCCTAACATAACAAACTTGGGCTGGCTGTAGGCACTTTTAAATTGGTTCCAGGGGTACACGGGCAGCAGTGACCTGGTCAGTGTAGTAGTAGTTGAAAGAATGGACCGCAGACAGGCTTCGAAGGCCTAACATAACAAACTTGGGCTGGCTGTAGGCACTTTTAAATTGGTTCCAGGGGTACACGGGCAGCAGTGGTCTGGTCAGTGGAAGTCTAGTGGAAGGAGTGACCGCAGACAGGCTTCGAAGGCCTAACATAACAAACTTGGGCTGGCTGTAGGCACTTTTAAATTGGTTCCAGGGGTACACGGGCAGCAGTGGTCTGGTCAGTGGAAGTCTAGTGGAAGGAGTGACCGCAGACAGGCTTCCAAGGCCTAACATAACAAACTTGGGCTGGCTGTAGGCACTTTTAAATTGGTTCCAGGGGTACACGGGCAGCAGTGGTCTGGTCAGTGGAAGTCTAGTGGAAGGAGTGACCGCAGACAGGCTTCGAAGGCCTAACATAACAAAATTGGGCTGGCTGTAGGCACTTTAAATTGGTTCCAGGGGTACATGGGCAGCAGTGTATGGTCAGTGGAAGTCTAGTGGAAGGAGTGACGGCAGACAGTCTTCGAAGGCCTAACATAACAAAATTGGGCTGACTGTAGGCACTTTTAAATTGGTTCCAGGGTAACACGGCCAGCAGTGCCCTGGTCAGTGTAGTAGTAGTTGAAAGAATGGACCGCAGACAGGCATCGAAGGCCTAAAATAAAAACACATGGCTGTAGGCAATTTTAAATTGGTTCCAGGGGTACACGGACAGCAGTGGTGTGGTCAGTGGAGGCCTAGTGGAAGGAGTGACCGCAGACAGGCATCGAAGGCCTAAAATAATAACACATGGCTGTAGGCAATTTTAAATTGGTTCCAGGGGTAGACGGGCAGCAGTGACCTGGTCAGTGTAGTAGTAGTTGAAAGAATGGACCGCAGACAGGCATCGAAGGCCTAAAATAAAAAAATTGGGCTGGCTGTAGGCAATTTTAAATTGGTTCCAGGGGTACACGGGCAGCAGTGACCTGGTCAGTGTAGTAGTAGTTGAAAGAATGGACCGCAGACAGGCATCGAAGGCCTAAAATAAAAAAATGGGGCTGGCTGTAGGCAATTTTAAATTGGTTCCAGGGGTACACGGACAGCAGTGGTGTGGTCAGTGGAGGCCTAGTGGAAGGAGTGACCGCAGACAGGCATCGAAGGCCTAAAATAATAACACATGGCTGTAGGCAATTTTAAATTGGTTCCAGGGGTACACGGGCAGCAGTGACCTGGTCAGTGTAGTAGTAGTTGAAAGAATGGACCGCAGACAGGCATCGAAGGCCTAAAATAAAAAAATTGGGCTGGCTGTAGGCAATTTTAAATTGGTTCCAGGGGTACACGGGCAGCAGTGACCTGGTCAGTGTAGTAGTAGTTGAAAGAATGGACCGCAGACAGGCATCGAAGGCCTAAAATAAAAAAATGGGGCTGGCTGTAGGCAATTTTAAATTGGTTCCAGGGGTACACGGACAGCAGTGGTGTGGTCAGTGGAGGCCTAGTGGAAGGAGTGACCGCAGACAGGCATCGAAGGCCTAAAATAATAACACATGGCTGTAGGCAATTTTAAATTGGTTCCAGGGGTACACGGACAGCAGTGGTGTGGTCAGTGGAGGCCTAGTGGAAGGAGTGACCGCAGACAGGCTTCCAAGGCCTAACATAACAAACTTGGGCTGGCTGTAGGCACTTTTAAATTGGTTCCAGGGGTACACGGGCAGCAGTGGTCTGGTCAGTGGAAGTCTAGTGGAAGGAGTGACCGCAGACAGGCTTCCAAGGCCTAACATAACAAAATTGGGCTGGCTGTAGGCACTTTAAATTGGTTCCAGGGGTACATGGGCAGCAGTGTATGGTCAGTGGAAGTCTAGTGGAAGGAGTGACGGCAGACAGTCTTCGAAGGCCTAACATAACAAAATTGGGCTGACTGTAGGCACTTTTAAATTGGTTCCAGGGTAACACGGCCAGCAGTGGCCTGGTCAGTGTAGTAGTTGTAGAAAGAAGGGACCGCAGACAGGCTTCGAAGGCCTAACATAACAAAAATGTCAAAACAATGGTATTGTCAGTGCCAGGCATTGAAGGATGTCAGCGCCTAGACTACACATTGGTGAAGCTGTGAGAGATAATTTTGCTAGTGGTAGAGCACTGTTTGAGCTGGGGGGGGGAACTGTCTTGTGGCCGGCGTTACAGGCACAGGGCCCCTCATATTACAACGGTGTGTCTGACGTTGGGTGCGCACCACCACCGCCAGAGACACTTTATTGTACTATGAGGGACCCAGTGGCAGTGCCGTCGACCAAAAGCGGCCACACCCACCTCTTCAGACAAACAGCACTCTCAAGGGTCCAAGCGCAAAGTGGCGATAGCACGGCCCCGTGTGGGGAGTTTGGCCATTTCGTGAGGTGGAAACATGTCGTATGCTGGACAATCAGGTGAAGAAAATTACGAGATTGGAAAAGTCATTCAGAATAGTCCACAGGCAAGACCTTTTCATAGGAAAGCTAGGTGTCAGCCGGGCAGGGTGGGGCAAAAGATTTTGAAATCCAGTTGTGGTTCATTTTAATGAAGGTTAGATCATCTACATTTTGGGTAGCCAGACGAGTCCTTTTTTCTGTTAGTATTGAACCTGCAGCACTGAATACTCTTTCTGATAGGACACTAGCTGCCGGGCAAGCAAGCTCCTGCAATGCATATTCTGCCAATTCTGGCCAGGTGTCTAATTTGGATGCCCAGTAATCAAATGGGAATGACGGTTGAGGGAGAACGTCGATAAGGGATGAAAAATAGTTTGTAACCATACTGGACAAATGTTGTCTCCTGTCACTTTGAATTGATGCTGCAGTACCTGTCCTGTCTGCGGTCATAGAAAAATCACTCCACAACCTGGTCAGAAAACCCCTCTGGCCAACGCCACTTCTGATTTCTGCCCCTCTAACACCTCTGGTCTGCTGGCCCCTGGAGCTCGTGTGAGAACGATCACGGGCGCTGTGTGCAGGGAATGCCAGAAGCAAACGGTCAACAAGAGTTGATTGTTTTGTTGCTAATATTAGTTCCAAGTTCTCCTGTGGCATAATATTTTGCAATTTGCCTTTATAGCGAGGATCAAGGAGGCAGGCCAACCAGTAATCGTCATCGTTCATCATTTTTGTAATGCGTGTGTCCCTTTTGAGGATACGCAAGGCATAATCCGCCATGTGGGCCAAAGTTCCCGTTGTCAAATCTGCGGTTGTGCTTGGTTGAGGGGCAGTTGCAGGCAAATCTACGTCACTTGTGTCCCTCAAAAAACCAGAACCCGGCCTTGCCACGCCACCAATTTCCCGTGCCCCCGGGAAAGCTTCCTCATTAAAAATATACTCATCCCCATCATCCTCCTCATCCTCCACCTCCTCTTCGCCCGGTACCTCGTCATGTACACTGCCCTGACCAGACAATCGCTGACTGTCATCAAGGCTTTCCTCTTCCTCTGGTGCAGACGCCTGATCCTTTATGTGCGTCAAACTTTGCATCAGCAGACGCATTAGGGGGATGCTCATGCTTATTATGGCGTTGTCTGCACTAACCAGCCGTGTGCATTCCTCAAAACACTGAAGGACTTGACACATGTCTTGAATCTTCGACCACTGCACACCTGACAACTCCATGTCTGCCATCCTACTGCCTGCCCGTGTATGTGTATCCTCCCACAAAAACATAACAGCCCGCCTCTGTTCGCACAGTCTCTGAAGCATGTGCAGTGTTGAGTTCCACCTTGTTGCAACGTCTATGATTAGGCGATGCTGGGGAAGGTTCAAAGAACGCTGATAGGTCTGCATACGGCTGGAGTGTACAGGCGAACGGCGGATATGTGCGCAAAGTCCACGCACTTTGAGGAGCAGGTCGGATAACCCCGGATAACTTTTCAGGAAGCACTGCACCACCAGGTTTAAGGTGTGAGCCAGGCAAGGAATGTGTTTCAGTTGGGAAAGGGAGATGGCAGCCATGAAATTCCTTCCGTTATCACTCACTACCTTGCCTGCCTCAAGATCTACAGTGCCCAGCCACGACTGCGTTTCTTGCTGCAAGAACTCGGACAGAACTTCCGCGGTGTGTCTATTGTCGCCCAAACACTTCATAGCCAATACAGCCTGCTGACGTATGCCAGTAGCTGCCCCATAATGGGAGACCTGGTGTGCAACAGTGGCAGGTGCGGATGGAGTGTTTGTGCGACTGCGGTCTGTGGACGAGCTCTTGCTTCTGCAGGAGGACGAGGAGGAGGAGGAGGAGGGGGTGCGAACGGCTACAGACAACTGTTTACTAGACCGTGGGCTAGGCAGAACTGTCCCAAACTTGCTGTCCCCTGTGGACCCTGAATCCACCACATTTACCCAGTGTGCCGTGATGGACACGTAACGTCCCTGGCCATGCCTACTGGTCCATGCATCTGTTGTCAGGTGCACCTTTGTGCTCACAGATTGCCTGAGTGCATGGACGATGCGCTCTTTAACATGCTGGTGGAGGGCTGGGATGGCTTTTCTGGAAAAAAAGTGTCGACTGGGTAGCTCGTAGCGTGGTACAGCGTAGTCCATCAGGTCTTTGAAAGCTTCGCTTTCAACTAACCGGTAGGGCATCATCTCTAACGAGATTAGTCTAGCTATGTGGGCGTTCAAACCCTGTGTACGCGGATGCGAGGCTAAGTATTTCCTTTTTCTAACCATAGTCTCATGTAGGGTGAGCTGGACTGGAGAGCTGGAGATCGTGGAACTAGCGGGGGTGCCGGTGGACATGGCAGACTGAGAGACGGTGGGAGATGGTATTGTTGCCGCCGGTGCCCTAGATGCAGTGTTTCCTACTACGAAACTGGTGATTCCCTGACCCTGACTGCTTTGGCCTGGCAAAGATACCTGCACAGATACAGCAGGTGGTGCGCTAAATGGTGGTCCTACACTGCCGGAAGGGATGTTGCGTTGATGACTAGCTTCATTGGCCGAGGGTGCAACAACCTTAAGGGACGTTTGGTAGTTAGTCCAAGCTTTCAAATGCATGGTGGTTAAATGTCTATGCATGCAACTAGTATTGAGACTTTTCAGATTCTGACCTCTGCTTAAGGAAGTAGAACATTTTTGACAGATGACTTTGCGCTGATCAATTGGATGTTGTTTAAAAAAATGCCAGACTGCACTCTTTCTAGCATCGGATACCTTTTCAGGCATTGCAGACTGAGCTTTAACCGGATGGCCACGCTGTCCTCCACCAGGTTTTGGCTTTGCCACGCGTTTTGGGCAAGATACGGGCCCGGCAGATGGAACCTGTGGCGATGTTGATGCCTGCTGCGGCCCCTCCTCCTCCTCTGCTTCAGAACTGCTGCCGCCTGCACCCTGTTCCCCCAATGGCTGCCAATCGGGGTCAAGAACTGGGTCATCTAATAACTCTTCTTGTACCTCCTGCGCAACTTCGTCTGTGTCACCGTGTCGTTCGGTGGTATAGCGTTCGTGATGGGGCAACATAGTCTCATCAGGGTCTGATTCTTGATCAGCACCCTGCGAGGGCAATGTTGTGGTCTGAGTCAAAGGACCAGCATAGTAGTCTGGCTGTGGCTGTGCGTCAGTGCACTCCATGTCAGATTCAATTTGTAATGGGCATGGACTGTTAACTGCTTCACTTTCTAAGCCAGGGACGGTATGTGTAAAGAGCTCCATGGAGTAACCCGTTGTGTCGCCTGCTGCATTCTTCTCTGTTGTTGTTTTTGCTGAAGAGGACAAGGAAGTGACTTGTCCCTGACCGTGAACATCCACTAACGACGCGCTGCTTTTACTTTTACCAGTTTCACGAGATGAGGCAAAAGAGCTAGAGGCTGAGTCAGCAAGATAAGCCAAAACTTGCTCTTGCTGCTCCGGCTTTAAAAGCGGTTTTCCTAATCCCAGAAAAGGGAGCGTTCGAGGCCTTGTGTAGCCGGACGACGAACCTGGCTCCACAGCTCCAGACTTAGGTGCAATATTTTTTCCCCCACGACCACCTGATGCTCCACCACTACCACTACCCTCATTACCAGCTGACAATGAACGCCCCCGGCCACGACCTCTTCCACTAGACTTCCTCATTGTTTTAAAAACGTAACCAAACTAACGTTATTTGTTGCAGTCACACAACTTACACGGTGAGCTATAACTTCAGTATGATTTAGCTACCCCTTTACAGGTTGGTGAGACCACAGCGAAAATCAGGCCCAATGTTACACACTCTTTTTTTGGTGGCTGCAAATTAGAGAGATGCCCCACACGCAGGACTGTCACTGAAGCACAAATGTTAATATTAATGTCACACTATTATTTTTTTTTTATTTTTATTTTTTTCAGGAACACTTTAGAAACCCCCCAAAAAAAAAAAAAAAGATTTTTGCAGGGAGAATTTAGAAAACAAATGTAACAAACTATATGCTTTCTATGGGCCACTGAGTGAGAGATGACGCACACAGGAATCAGGAGTGGCACACAAGCCCAGAGGCCAATATTTTTCTACCAATGATTGATGGAGTTATTTTCTCTGGTAGATTTTGGAACCCAAATCAAGGAAAAAAAATGTAGGCTTTCTATGGACCACAATTGGAGAGAGAGAGAGAGAGAGAGAGATGGCACACCCAGGAGTCAAGACTGGCACACAAGCAGAAAGGCCAATATTAATCTCCCACTGTTTTTTTTTTTTTTTTTTTTTTTTTTTTTTTTCAGGGAGACTTTAGAAAAAAAAATAATAAAAAAAATATGATTTTATCAGGAAGAATTTAGAAACCAAATAAAATAAAATGATTTTTTCAGGGAGAATTTATAAAACAAATAAAAACAAAAATAGGCGTTCTATGGCCCACTGACTGAGAGATGACGCACACAGGAGTCAGGAGTGGCACACAAACCCAGAGGCCAATATTTTTCTACCAATGATTGATGTAGTTATTTTCTCTGGTAGATTTTAGAACCCAAATCAAGGAAAAAAAATATAGGCTTTCTATGGACCACAATTGGAGAGAGAGAGAGAGAGAGAGAGAGAGAGAGAGATGGCACACCCAGGAGTCAAGACTGGCACACAAGCAGAAAGGCCAATATTAATCTCCCACTGTTTTTTTTGGTTGTTTTTTTTTTTTTTTTTTTCAGGGAGACTTTAGAAAAAAAAAAAAAAAAAAAAAATATGATTTTATCAGGAAGAATTTAGAAACCAAATAAAATAAAATGATTTTTTCTGGGAGAATTTATAAAACAAATAAAACCAAAAATAGGCGTTCTATGGCCCACTGACTGAGAGATGACGCACCCAGGAGTCAAGACTGGCACACAAGCAGAAAGGCCAATATTAATCTCCCACTGTTTTTTTTTTTTTTTTCAGGGAGACTTTAGAAAAAAAAATAATAAAAAAAATGTGATTTTATCAGGAAGAATTTAGAAACCAAATAAAATAAAATGATTTTTTCAGGGAGAATTTAGAAAACAAATAAAACCAAAAATAGGCGTTCTATGGCCCACTGACTGAGAGATGACGCACCCAGGAGTCAAGACTGGCACACAAGCAGAAAGGCCAATATTAATCTCCCACTGTTTTTTTTTTTTTTTTCAGGGAGACTTTAGAAAAAAAAATAATAAAAAAAATGTGATTTTATCAGGAAGAATTTAGAAACCAAATAAAATAAAATGATTTTTTCTGGGAGAATTTATAAAACAAATAAAACCAAAAATAGGCGTTCTATGGCCCACTGACTGAGAGATGACGCACCCAGGAGTCAAGACTGGCACACAAGCAGAAAGGCCAATATTAATCTCCCACTGTTTTTTTTTTTTTTTTTCAGGGAGACTTTAGAAAAAAAAATAATAAAAAAAATGTGATTTTATCAGGAAGAATTTAGAAACCAAATAAAATAAAATGATTTTTTCTGGGAGAATTTATAAAACAAATAAAACCAAAAATAGGCGTTCTATGGCCCACTGACTGAGAGATGACGCACCCAGGAGTCAAGACTGGCACACAAGCAGAAAGGCCAATATTAATCTCCCACTGTTTTTTTTTTTTTTTTCAGGGAGACTTTAGAAAAAAAAATAATAAAAAAAATGTGATTTTATCAGGAAGAATTTAGAAACCAAATAAAATAAAATGATTTTTTCAGGGAGAATTTAGAAAACAAATAAAACCAAAAATAGGCGTTCTATGGCCCACTGACTGAGAGAGAGAGAGAGAGAGATGGAACGCTTAGTACTGGCACACAAGCCCAAAGGGCAATATTAATCTCCCTTTTTTTTTCCAGGGAGAATTTCTAAAACCCAAAAAAAAAAAAAAATAGGCTTTCTATGGCCCACTATTTGTGAGAGAGATGGGACGCTCAGGACTGGCACAGATGGCACGCTCAGGACTGGCACAGAAGCCCAGAGGCCAATATTAATCTCCCTTTTTTTCTGGTAGAATTTATAAAACCAAAAAAAAATTTAAATAGGCTTTCTATGGCCCACTATTTGTGAGAGAGATGGCACGCTCACGACTGGCACAGATGGCACGCTCACAACTGGCACACAAGCCCAGAGGCCAATATTAATCTCCCTTTTTTCAGGGAAAATTTATAAAACAAACAAAAAAATAAATAGGCTTTCTATGGCCCACTATTTGTGAGAGAGATGGCACGCTCAGGGCTGGCACAGATGGCACGCTCAGGACTGGCACACAAGCCCAGAGGCCAATATTAATCTCCCTTTTTTTCAGGGAGAATTTATAAAACCCCCAAAAAAAATAAAATAGGCTTTCTATGGCCCACTATTTGTGAGAGAGATGGGACGCTCAGGACTGGCACAGATGGCACGCTCAGGACTGGCACAGAAGCCCAGAGGCCAATATTAATCTCCCTTTTTTTCTGGGAGAATTTATAAAACCAAAAAAAAATTTAAATAGGCTTTCTATGGCCCACTATTTGTGAGAGAGATGGCACGCTCAGGACTGGCACAGATGGCACGCTCACAACTGGCACACAAGCCCAGAGGCCAATATTAATCTCCCTTTTTTCAGGGAAAATTTATAAAACAAAAAAAAAAATTAAATAGGCTTTCTATGGCCCACTATTTGTGAGAGAGATGGCACGCTCAGGGCTGGCACAGATGGCACGCTCAGGACTGGCACACAAGCCCAGAGGCCAATATTAATCTCCCTTTTTTTC